>NC_072458.1:9058304-9799138 GCF_027596085.1 Anoplopoma fimbria
GAGTGGGCCGGGGGCAGAAATGTGCTGAGTGTTGTGTCCTTGTTATTTATTTCCGGAGTGTGTGCGCATGTGTGTGAACCTGTGTGTTTTTTGTAAAAACACGTGCACGCCCGGTTGAGTGCAAGCTTTTTTCTTTTGCTTGTGGTCGTGTTTGCATTCTGCCTGCTCACCCGTGTGAATCTTTGCAGGCCTCCTTGCTGTTTGTGCGCGCCACCTTGTGTGCTAATGTGCATGTGTATGCACATGTACATCTGTGTGCAGGTGTGTGTGTGTGTGTGTGTGTGTGTGTGTGTGTGTGTGTGTGTGTGTGTGTGTGTGTGTGTGAGTGTGAGGAGCAGCAGCAGGAGTGTGTGGCAAGGTGCTGTACAGTAATTAGCATCATTCTCACCGGGAAGTGCTATGTGTGGAGGGCCCATTAAACACATTGCAGGGACAAACACTGAGCCACAGTCCTGTTCTGCTGACTAGTATGCCTCTCCCACTGCAACACACACACACACACACACACACACACACACACACACACACACACACACACACACACACACACACACACACACACACACACACACACACACACAACACACTCACTCCTAAATCATTTTGGCCTGCCAGCTCTTGCACCACATACAGTATCCCTTCACACTATTACCAACACGAAAGGAGTCCTCTCCAAACATGTCACTCTGCATAAATTTGAAGAATAAAGTAATGAGGCACCAATTTAAACTAAATATAAACACTGTATATAATAAAAGTATAACATAAAAGTACCGATCCTAAATAACCTGAAACTCTTTCCAGGCTAAAACCTACCTCTTTTTCTTCCCCCACATATGTAAAGGTGGGCGAGATCACTTCATCCCTGCATACATACCCACACACATTTAGAGACACACTTAAAGATGACACCATGACACATACACAGACACACACACACACACACACACACACACACACACACACACACACACACACACACACACACACACAGAGGGGTTGAGCGGGGGTGTAAAATTATGCTGCGTTAGCTGGCGTGCGGGGTTTGTGCTAATGAAGCTCTCTGTCCACATAGGCTGATAACTTGCTGATGACTCGATACTTCAGCCAGATAGGTCTGAAGCGCGGTTTGAATACTGAAGCAGGTGTAGCCCGTGGTGGCTGTGTGTTATTAGCTGAGGTGTGTGTGTGTTTTTCATTTTGCATTTAACTATGGCCAAGGAGGAATAAAGGCCTGCATACGTTAAGTCGTTCGATATCATTCCCCAAAAAAGGGGTGTAGGTTTTAGAATAGTCATTTTATTTTTTTATTTTTTTAACCTTTTCAGTCAAAGACATCAATTTCTTTTATTCATTGATAGAAACAGGGATGTTAACTTTATGGAGATGAAATTCCATCATTCGTGTTTATTTAACTGTTTAATCTTCGACTGCGAAGATAATAGACACAAACTTAACAAAATGCAACGTCAGTCAGGGCAAGGACTAGTTTTTTCATGAATTGAAAGAATGAGGGTTATTAGTTCACTTCAGAGAAGTTCAAGTGTATTAAGCTGCATGGTGGCAATTAATCGTCTATGTTTTTGTAGGTGTGGGTTCCAGTCTCTGTCATCCTGTGAAAAAACACCTTGTTTTCTTCTATTTCCTCCTCCTGTCACAGCTAGTGAAGCTTGTTGCTTGACTTGTTTGTTGCACATCTGCTTGTCATCTCACTAAGGAGCCGATACACAAGTCGAGTCTGACCTTACCGAAGTGCTTTGTCATTTAGAAGTGCACACACACACACACACACACACACACACACACACACACACACACACACACACACACACACACACACACACTCTGAAGAGACATCACAGACCCACACAGGGGCATACACCCCCATCACGTCCCCCCATCCAGCACAGGGAACAGTAATTAGTTAGTGCCCCCAGGACTCTGACAGGCTTCTTCTGACAAGAGGAAAGGGCAGGGTGACATTTTTGGTCAGCAACACAGCGCAGTCGTCGTACTGCATACTTCACAAAATTACCAGAGGGGTTGAGAGTTCAATTCCCTGGTCTGTGCTGATAGAGCTTTCAACCTTTTCAGACAACACTCAGCACATGGGTGACATGCTGGTGTAAAAGGGGCCCGGCGCCGTACGTCCTCTGGGGAGCCGACACCTCATCTTCTTTGTTTAGACTTTAACGGCCTTAGGAGACTTGAACGCGTCCAAAGCACCATCTATAAATGGTACATTCACCACTCGAATGCTCCGAAGCTGATGAACTCGTGCAGTGGAGTTTTAAAGGGAATACGTCTCAAAGTCTGTCTTGATTCTTTTAAGACTGAAGAGCTACATTAGTTCCAAATAATAGTGAGAGCAGCGGCCCTAATGCCCGTCCATAGAACAAATAGCAATGAGAGGAAGAAAAATGGCCGTGCCACAGACACTGATATAGAAGGAGACAGATGGTGAGGACCTATAAAAAGAGGGAGCTGCAGCCTGTTAATCTTATCTTAATTTTTCTCAGTAAATAAACTGAATCTTAATGGTTGCAGTTAGCCGGAGCTACTTCTCCGTGTAAAACACTGCCATTCCCATTCTCTCCCTCAGCTCAGAGAGCTTTAATCACACCCCACCTCACACACCTTATTGCCTGGACTTTTTACTGCCAGCCTCACTGCTGCTCAAGCTCGGCTACGACGGCTGTCAGTTTAAGATTTATTCTCCTAGCAACTTTGATGGATGAGCCAAGATCATGACTAACTGGCTGCCCACCAGCTCCCCAGTCCCATGACCTCATCATCGGCGGGCTGGCAGGGTCTCGACTTTCCGTCATGCCCAACCAATTATTAGGCCGCGGTGGCTGATGCCATCTTAACAGGCCCTCTGGTACTGACTCTGGTGGCTCACAATTGTTTTTCTGTTGCCCGCCTCTCCGTCCGTCTACATTATGTGTTGCACATTCTGTCAGAGTGACAAAAAGCGCTGCTGCTTTCATCGCAAAGCTTTCTATAGAGTGATCTCCTAAGGCTGGAAAAGGTTCAACTTCTCAGAAAAAGTCCCGGCTGGACGACGCTTTTTTTCTCTGCCAGCCAGTCATGATTAATGACTACAGCAAATATGGACAACGTGGCGGGCGATACAGGTCGTTCTTGTCTGTAAAATAATCTTGTTGAAAGGTAAACTACGCATCAGACACAGGAGATAACAGCTTCTCACAAGAAGCACTTCAAGCAGCACACACGACACAACATGTGAAAGTGTGGTCCTACTTAAGAGTAGCACATTTTATTTTCAGAAGTGAAGAATTGCATTGACAGTTTTTTTTAATTTGCATCAAGATTGTGATTTAGCCTTAACATTTCTTGAGATGCTATGTGTTGTGTTCCCTTTATAGACTGGAATGGACTGTGATGCGTTCATTCATCAGATTTTCTCCACACTCGACTGTCACGTCAAGGATCTAACCATCACTGACCTTGTCATCGGGCCAACACCGTATCACTGCACCTGACCCCCTCTGCAGCAGTAATGCTTTGACCTTGGCCTCCAACTTATATATTTTAGATTTACATAATACCCTCCCCAAAGCCCTTCCTTACCTTCATCTTTTTCTTTCTTCCATTTTATCAGAAGTTTCTTTTTTCATCTTTGTCCCTATCTTCCATACTGGCCTTTTTCCTGCTCACCCTTTCATTCTTTCCCTCCCTTTTCTTTCCTTCCTCCGTCCCTCTCCACCTCCCTACTTCCTGCCGCTCCCTGACAGCTTGGTGTGTGTCTCATCCGCTGTCGGGCAAAGGGCATCATCACATCACATGGCAGGCTGGGCGTCTGACCTTGCCCCGTACTTCCTGGGATCCGCTCTGCAGCCCGGCTAATCCGGCTAACGCGGCTGGCCGTGGAAACGTGCTATTTTAATTACCAAAACGATGTATTTTTAATCCCACTAACTCAATCCAACGGTGGAAAGTAGTTGCAATTATTGTGTGCTTTTTTTGTGCGTATTTGTGTGTTTCTGCAAATGCAGAATTGTGTGTATTTTCTCCAGTCAAAGTTTTATATCTGAACAGTAATGTGGGTGAGTCCTCATTCAAAAGATGTTGGGCAGAGCAGAACCGGTAAAGACGGAGGACGTACTTAAAGCTAAATTTGCTCTTTAACTGGATCCTGTGATCTAAATACACACAGATGGACACGAACACAGACACAAACACAAACACACACACACACACACACACACACACACACACACACACATGTCCACAACGGGCTTGGATGTTAAGATTTAAAGCGGGCCTGTCTGTGGTGTCTCCCAGCAAAATGTTAAACTGAACCAAGAAAGAAGTAAACACAGGGAAACCAGATGGTCTCTGCTCTCGGCTCTGCCAGTGGCAGCCAGAAAACGATCCATACGAGCAGACAGAGATGATTTACGTGCTGTATCTGTCCAGCTGTCTGAGATGTTATGTGCTGTATATCAGGAGAATGTTTGCCTTCGCCAAGTTATATGGCTATTCCATTTTTTCAAAAGTTGATCAAACAGGACCAGGAATTCTGTGTCATTGGTGAACATCAAGGCCGACGGAGATGAAACATGAAAATGTTGTGTTGTAAAAGTATTATCTAATTTTTGAAGTGATGCAGGGCGGCAGTCGAATCTGCTTCTTTTAGCACTGTTGCTATGGTATGAGGTTATACTTTTTAATCCAGTAGATACACCTTGCTACCATGAGCAACCGCCATCAGAGCCTGTGATGTTGACATGGTTTTCCATACGACGTGGCAGAGCGCCCTTAATACAGTCCTCAGTCCAACATTATTTTACATGCATAGTGTAAACTTTACCATGACCTGTGAAAGCTTTAAGTTATTGAAAATAGAAATAAAATAAAGGCTTGGTAAAAGGCTACAAACCCCCCAGCTAAAAGCAAAAAAAGACAAACAGTATTTAAGTTTTTATTTTACTTTGTGGTGACTTTGAAAAGCCCTTGTTCCCTGAGTTCTCCATCACTATGGTTTGGTGTGCGCTCCAAGTCACAGAGTGAGGCCTGTTCTCTCAGCCCAGACGCCATTTTGGCTCTGGCAGAGGTCTGTGTTTTTCATCCAAGCTCTCTGTGACAGAGTGTAATCAAATCTTGGTCTCCTCCTACACGGGACGCCAGACATCTCCCTCCGTCAGCCGCAGGAGATTTGTAGGCTCATCATGTTTTGGTCGAAGCAAGTTTTCTATATACCCACTGCCAGAGGAGAGGTGGATTGGATGTGGATGGAAGAAGATGGTGTTGATGGTGGTGGAGAAAACTTATTAAATGCAACCCCCAGCAGTTTTCTTAGCCCCCCTTGTTTAGTTTGGACAAATCCCAGAGTGTTTCGGTACCTGCCATGGTGATATATATGCTGAATTTCACCGTCAGGAGAATCATCCAACAGCTTTATTTGTTATGTTTCCAATTACTTTCTGAGTTATTTTATCTCCAACATTTTTAAATTCGCCACCAAGGACTGTGTGGAAGGTGTCCCCAATATACCCGTCCACCATCTATTCTCCCAGGGCGGGTCCATTATTTGGGTTTTCATATCAGTCTGTTGCTTACCAATGGTGTTTCTTATGTATTCAAATCCCAACATTAAAATAAAATACAGATTTTAGCCACCTAAACCCCCCCCCCCCCCAAAAAAAAAAAAAAAATCTGTATCAATTTAAGTGTATGCAATATTAGAAATATATATTCATCAAAGCCATCAGACTCCTTTCACAAAAACTGTAATTTTACCCCGCAGAACACTGGAGTAAATGTACAACCCCACAAAAAAATCAGAGTTAACCGTTTTCAGTTTTCCAAAACCTCCAAACTTGGCACAGCTAACTTTGACTAAACCAGTGCTAGGGTTCACATTATTCATAAACTAACTGATGAGTTTACTCTGGTAGAGTCTCTGCTTTCTGCTAATGGCTGAGTGGGCGTTTTCATTTTTTCTTTTAAACAGAAAAGAACGCAGATGGACCCACGTTTTTAATGGAAAAATTTCAGCATGAATTGGTAGCACCTTGGAAAAACACTCAGTTTAAGATGTCAGCGGCCTGCCAAAACAATCGAGCCTGAGAACAGTGTTGATCGATGAGCCTAAAGTGGAAGCAGTGACCATACAGTGATTACGCAGGGCCAAGTCGCCTGTGTTTACGTCTACGCCGTGTGGGTGAATCTACACCAGTTGCGCAAGTGTGACTGCATGGCATGCATCTGTTCCCATCGCACGCTGTTTCTGTGTGCGTGTGTGTTTTCTTGTGTGGGTGAGCGAGCTCGTGTACGACTGACTGGGTGAGTGTCGTAATGGTTGGAAGTAAAAACTTGGCCGGCACATCAAAAGCAGTGCGTCACGTTGGAGCGGCTTTACTCGGGGCACCACTCGCTCTCTGAATTTCCCAGCATTTCAGCTTGTTTACAGTGGCACATGCCAAGCCTCCCCTCCATTTGAAAAGCCTTCACCATGTCGTTAACTCCCTCCCAAAGGGAAACCTCCACCCCCTCCTCCTCCTGGGTATACAGAAGCACAAAAGAATAAAATTGTAATTTCTTTGCTTCAGGAGGTGTTGTGTCTGATTCTGTTACTCTGTTTGTTGTTTGTTGTTTCTTTGCAGAAAATTGACAGACGTCTGGTGGTTTTCACCCCTTGTCTGCTGACTGTGTATGTGTGCAGCGGGAGCAGTAGTTGTAAGGTGGAGGAAAAATACGGAACTCAAGTAGTCTGAGCTTAAAAATCAGATGTTAAGTCTCAGAGCATTAGAGTGAGCATCCACATGGCTCAAATAACAGAGGAAGGCGAGAGCGCCAAAAGCAAAACAGGAAGAGAGAAAATTGCAAGAAAGTAGTTAAGTAAGAGAAAGAGAGGATAAATCCTTCTCAAGTGCAGGAGAAAGTTTCACAGGTTAGGGTCTCAAAGGCCTGGGAGTAAGACCAGCCCTCCACGGTGGGCTGTGCCCCCCCCGAGCCCTGTACGGTTATCCAAGGCTTTCCAGGAAATATCCAGGAAGCCAGGGACCATACTGGGGTCAAACCACCTCTGCCGGCACAGGAACCGTTTGAGAACAGACAGAAACAGAGAGGCAGGAGAAGTCATTATCTGTGCGGAGGTCATATCTAGAACAAGCCGGGGGGGGGGGGGGGTTATGGTTGGGAAAGAACAGTGTATCGCTTGGATAAGTTTCGGGTCTAGGAAACTAAAGCAAACTGGTGACGCTGGGCATTTATAATTCCTGTTGGATAAACTCTTGTTGTATTTAGAGGCTTTGTCCCATTGTTCTCAAGGCAAACAAAACAGGGACTTGAAAAAAATATATATTTGAGATATTTGAACATAACTAAATATTACCACACCTACTCTCTTTCTCTCTCTCTCTTTCTCACAACACACAAAAAACACCATCCCACATACAGTCCCCCTGTTGCGTTGAGCTTCCTCAGGTTGAAAGGGGGCTCCCCTTGTTGGTGTCACAACCTGGAGGGTGATGTTTACAGCGTTGGAGTGAGTGATGATTGGAAGAACGGAGGGAAACGTTGGGGTGGAGGGGGGGTATATTTCCCCCCCCGAGGCCGAGAATATAACACAGTGGTCACCCAGCATTGATATTGTAATTCTGTATCTCCACGTTGTAATTCTAATCCTGCTACGGCTACACCTACAGTATTGCATGTCAGTCTGTTCACGATAAGTTCAGGTCCAAGGATAAAGGATGACGTGTGCTGCACGCATCTTAAAGTCCTCAGAGATTTCGGGCTCTAAATATAAATCTGATTCGACCGAGGATGTGGCTAGGATTGAAGCAAAACATGATCCGATTGGACAGGAACCCGAGTAGAACAAAGTGGATTAGAACAAAACAGAACCAAAACACAGCCACATGGTTGCTTAGTTGCTTTTGTTTAAGTGCCTGTTCTGTGTCTGACTCAGGACACGGAAACAAAACAGTGCACCGAAAGCCTGACGAATGAAGTAACATTTGTAATATGATGCAGATCTGAGTTCTCTTTCATCAGCCGATGTGGTACACATTTTTTTTTTTTTTTATAACTCTGGCTCCATCAAAAATAATTCAGTGGAAAGTTGTCAGTGTTTTGCCTTATTTACAGCCTGCAATTACTTTGTTTTCTGGGAAGGGTTATGTGCCTCGTTTTATATTCTTTACTTTAATACCTTAACATATGCACATATAAATGACGGTTTGCAGACCTCACACACACCCACACATACACAACCACACACACACACATGTTCACACAGATTGGCATGCATGCTGCACTGTCCCAAGTAATCCCCAACAGCTTCAGTTTATCTCAAAACAGCTTCCAGGTGCACTCAGCTGGCACACATTCCTGCAAGACGCAGAACATGCACCTCATGTTCAAACACACAGGAAAACACACACATGCACGCCTGCATGCAAGCACACACATGTCATCCAGGAGAGAGGCCTCCCTCTTCCCTAACAAGTCATTTCACCCTGCCGCTGTGTGCAATCCTCACCATATCTGACAGGATCCCATTGTCACCGAAAACTCTGAGCCTCTTTCATGGATGCCTAATGATGTTTTATCACGCTCTGGGCGTCATGTTCACATTTCCTCGCATGTTGGAGAAAAAAAGGATTTAAAAAAAAAAAAAGGAATAAAAAAACCTCACTCCAGAATACTTGTCAGTTAAAGGGGCGATTGATATGCTGTCTTCCCGTCTCCCACCATCCCCCTCAGTCTCTCTTCCCCTCTTCTCCTCATCTCTCCCTCTTTTCAAGATCTTACACTTTCACTAAAGTCCCCTTCTCTCTGTTATCATTCCACCAGAGGCTCTCAAAAGGAGCTTTGATATTGAAAGCAGGCTCGGCTTGAAAGGCGAGGGTTTAGGGGAATGTAAATGCTGGGGGTCTTTTTAAAGGAAAAGATCTTCCAGTTAACGAACACCTCACGCTTTGGCACTTTCTGCACCACCGACTTGGTTTCTTTTTTTTTCCTTCTTCTTGGTATGTGACAAAATGGAGATGAAAACTAGATTCATGAATGTATTTTTATGCATTTGTATGGATTTGGGTCAATTGAAGTTGATGAAATATTCTGACACATGCTCAGGCAAAAACAATATCAAAATTTTATCAAGAGATATTTGACGTGTGTTGAACTAACATTCCAATTTAGGACTGTTTGATGTCGAGCTCTTAATTCACGATCTATTCTAATTTAGTTTATTCTAATTTATCTAATTTATCTTTGTGCGTGGGAAATCATAGTACACAAGGGTGGCCATCTTGCGGGACGTAGAAGTTTAGTATGTTAAAGAAGGGATTGTAGGGGGCTTAGCCTCTGGTTGGTATGTTCTCTCAAGGCATCATATGATCCCTGATAAATTTACCATGTTCCTGCCACTAGTTTATGCATTAAAAAGTGTTGCATGTAAGGAGAAACCATACCAGAGACCAAGATATTTCAAGAAGTCCTCGTCTTCTCCAGGCAGACGGCCCCCGTCATGGTTACGATGTCATCTTTGGTCAGATTGAGGTAGCAGTAGTCAAACTCTAATGTACCTGTCAGCCTGTGCAGACATAGCACATCGGTGATGGCGCCCTGCTGAGAATCCCACAGTGAGCGTCTGCCGGAGCTAAGAGACGGCATCCTATGGTTATCCCCCGTCCCTCTCCCACTGTCTCTCTTTCTCTCTCTGTCTCCTTTGCAACCTGCCAACACATCACATTCTTCCCATCCAGCCTCCCCCCCGTGGCTCAGGTTGCTACTTCAGCTCTTTGCCGTCCCTGCCAACTACTGATGCCCACAACAAGCATAGTTGACCAGTTTGTCCCAGTCTGTCCTGTTACAGCTCCACACTCTTGTGTATATATATATATATATATATATATATATATATATATATGTTGTTTTTTTGGAGGTCAGGAAAACAGTAGTAACAAAACATATTTCCTTAAAATGAAAATAAAACACACTGTTTCTCCCTGCCCTCTCCCATACACGGCCTTCTTCAAATAGCTCCGCTCCTCACTAATGAGCCCCTGGAGGGCTGCACCCAGCAATCGCTCTCTTCAGACGCCTTTACGGCCAGAGTGGCTTCAAAGAGTTTAGGGGAAACCAACGCCATAACTGAGGACCGCTACCTGCCTGGATAGCTTTAGACATGAGCAGAACCTGCAGTTTGCTAATGGGACTGAGCGAGCTCGACAGGAGAACAGGAGTCGTGGGAGCCGTGGAAGTTCATATCTTGGAGTCTGGACTCACTTTTTTTTTTTTTTTTTCTTAGATATTTGCTTTGATGTCTCAGATGCAGATTTAGATAATAGGCCGTGCTCTGAGTACATTGTTAAGCAGTGTTTACTTTCTGCTCCTCTACTCTGTTCTACTTAACTCTGCTTCATTTATCAACTCTGTTATCAGCCTCTGCCCTTTCAAGGTCACAGCTCTTGATGCAGATAATTCTATGGCTAATTAAAAACTCATCATCGCCGTGATGAAAAGATAATATGATTTCAAAAAAAAGGAAAGAAAATCATATATAGAATATAAAAACTCAAAGCAAAACTCTGTGACGCTATGACAGTTCTGCTAATTTGCTGTTATCCTCTATCATCTGACGTGATGTGCACCTGCAAATGTCAAGTTAATGCAGCCGGTCACCCATCAGCAGGTTAAATTAATGCTAGGAAGCCAGGTGGAAGTCCCAGTGAGAGCTGTCTTTCCGCCAGCCCCGGTGAGGTTTTTCTTTTCGGGGATGGCTGAGGGGGGTACGTGGGCTCTGATACCCCGCTGTCACCCGCTTGCCTCCCGCTGCATCTGGCAGGTGTAGGACCCACGGGAGCGCTGGCTGCACTCGTCTGGCCCGAAAGCTCTGCAGGAGCTGTCAGTCTGCCCGGCTACATCGCTGCTCTTTCTACCCCAACAGCACTGATGTAGACCTGAAAGTCATACCACACACAATGCTGTAGTGCTGTACGAGGCTGTGCTGTGGTACACTAGCGCTCGGAATCTACTTCTGACTTAAACTGCAATGGAACATAATTTTAAAATCACTTATCAGAAGAAGTTTATTTGCTAAAATTGTTATTGACAAAATAAATACATTGCACACCTGCATGTGTAACATGTGTGTCAAAGAGTAGTTATATACCTTATATAATGATGCTTCATATAGCTGATGAAGGTCATTAAGAAAAAAACCTAAATGAAATAAACTAGCATTCTTATTCAAATACTCAATCATTAGATTAGAATTTAGTTGTTTTCCATAGCTACACCTTAACAAGGCTAAAGGCCTTTTCCACACCAATTTCATATTTTACATATGCGTCTTTTAAAACTGTTGACCGATAAAATTAGTTATGCACAGAAACCTTGCGCACGGAGTCTGATACATTTTGGTATTCATTGCGAAAATTTGCTATTTGGAAAAACACTAAATGAATTAAGTTGGTGCAATAGACAGCAGCAGTCCCAAACAGGGTTAATGAATAAATGACATAAGCAATAATCTTTGGTTGTCTAAAGCACAATTACTACTGCCTAATCTTTTGCACGTCCTTTGTTTTGTGATCATCGCAATGTCAAGCTGTTCAGCAATCACCTGCTACAATTTATCTTTAAATTCTGCAGCTCTGTATTGTACTTTGCTTGTCGTGAAGTGCTTAGTGCTGGAAGACCATTGAATAAAGTTAAGCGGATTGTAGGTATTTGGTACATTTTTGGACAAATTACAATGCTGTCCTTATAATGGCGCTAGATGGAAGGTGAAAGGATCCCCAAGGTTCCTAAAATTATTCTAAGGAGGACATGGAGGTTTGTGCTAAATTGCATGAAAATCTATCAAAGCGTTTTTCAAAACAATGTTGGCACCAGAGGGAAAGTCAGGGAATATCTACAGGATAATTCATCATCTGGGAATTATCTAAATTCCATAGTAATCCATTCAGTAGTTGTTGCGCTATTTCAGACTAGACCAAAATGGTGAACTGAATGACAGACACTGTAATCCATAAAGCCAAATCGCTAGCGTGGCTAAAAAATAAAAATAAAACATTAGGTGAACAAAAGACAATACTTCATTGAACTACACTGTGCTACATTGCAGTCTGATGTCAGATCTGCCAGAACATGCCCTGTCGGAGGCTCATCAGAAACCAGCAGCAAGATATTTAATGCTAATGGAAAAGCGGTAGTTCACCCTGCTTTTAACTGATCTCTATCGGTGTATTTTAAAATAAATCCAAAGTATGATAGTGTCAGATTGATACTGCCCTTTGCACCGTTGGCCAGAGAAGTCATCAAAGACGCCCGACTCCAATCTGTCTTCAGCCCTCTAAGGCCAGCTTGTTGAACGTATACCCCCCGGTTTTTCAACAATGGTTAGTGTATTTCCTCGCTGTACTGAAGAGGCAATTTCCTTTGCAGCTCAAGTGGCAGTTGTCTTTTGCCTCCTTGTTCAATTAGAGGCGAGGGAGGGGGGTGGAGCTGGAGGGCTGCAGTAATACTTCTGGTCAAAATAAAAGCTTTTTGCGGAGACATCATGTCATCCATCTCCCAGTAAATGATACATCTTCCTCTTACAGCGGTCTGAATGACCTTGTTTGTGTGGCCCTGTTAGGAGCGAGGGAGACTGCGGGAGGGAGTCTGGAAATGAGTCTGGTCATTGTCTGGAGATGCAGGCGGAGAGATGGAGGCAAAGACGGAGAGAAAGAGAGAGAGAGAGAGAGAGCAGCGGGTCTCATCTTCTTCGACCTGCTGCACTCGTCGGGGAGGCACCGTGGCACCTTGCATGTGATTAGCCAGACACTCATTAGACCTGACCTTGGATCACAACGTTACAAAACATCATTGAATATAAGAGGGAAAAGAAACACTGTTATTGCATGTGAGGGGCGGTAGCAGTTATTCCCTCCCATAAACATTTTTCTCAGAGAATTAAAGTTTGGGTTAGAAGAAAGATTAATATGGGGCGAAGAGAGCGTGCCAGCGAGAAAAAAGAAAAAAAGAAAAGCAGGCTAGTGGAATTTAATGAGTTTTGTGCGTCGGCTGGGGAGCCCGCTCGCGCCACGCTAATTACGCTCTGTAACGAACTGAGATCTGGGGAGCATCGCAGGAAGACAAAGGCTCTGAGCAGTCCGGCAGAAAAGCGGCAGACAAAAACAAAAGAGCTGCATTCACACATTTCAAGCCCACATGGACAGATAGAACTAATGTGAGAGACAGAGAGACGGAGGCATGCTCGCAGTTTTTTGCTCCAAACCTTCCCCCCGTTTCCTCCCCCAACGTTAAGGGTAATGAGATGGAGCCGGAGATGGAGAGCTCGAAACCTGACAAACGAGCCTCTCCTATTAGGCTCGCCGGGCACGTGGCGCAGACTCCGCCGGTAGAGAAATAAGTTGTGCAGAGACGGCGGGGATTGTGAGGATAATTAAATCAACCTCTGTTGACTTCATGCAGTTCCAGCTCTTTAACTAGATAAACAAAAGACCACATACGCACAATCTCGCTCCGGAAAAAAAAAAAAAAACACACACATAAGAGGCAACACTGCCCCCTTTGGACGAGGAGTCCGACTGCAGCGTTTGAAGAGGAAGTCCCAGCTCTTGTGTGTCTCTTTCCTTCATTAAGCTGCCGGTGCCTGCAGGGAATCTAATACTCTTCCCACGCCACAGCGCACAAACAGCAAACAATCAGGCTGACTTTCAACTGTGACTTTCAGCAGAATGAAACCAGCCTAGCGCCCTGCTCCCCCCCCCCCTCTCTCTCTCTCTCACATTCCCTTTCAACTTGGAAAGAGAATTTGCTTCTGGCACAGTTTAAATGAAACTTGCCCTCTCACCGATGGATTCTAACCTTTAATATTCTGGCCCTTTGTTGGCAAGTGTGTATCCAACTTTCATCATGCGATGTGTATTGCTACCGCCCCGCGGCTCCGACCCCTCACTATGAAATGTTTGTGTGTTGCTCTGCCCAAAAGCCCGACCCACTGTCAGATGAGAAGATTGAATTTTAACTTTGACTCATTACTGGGTATAAATCATGCTCTAGTAATTTTAACGTTTCGCCAAACTCCGTTCTCATTTATTTCCTTACATGACATCATACGTTTGAGTATTGCCAGCATGCGATGGCGTTCAGGCTCCATCACGCCTTCTTAATTTGTTTGTGTGTTTACGACGCCGATTTCATTAAAACTGAAGCAACCCAATGCGTGACTGTGGACCTCGTCCTCAACCGTGCCTCCCTCCTCTCTAGTGGACTCTCCTCCAGCTGATTCTTTTTCCCGTGCGGAAAAGCCCCGTGGCCCCCCGTCTGCATTCCTTTCCAATTAAACCAGCATCATCTGATTCCAATTACTCTAATTATAGCAGCCAGGGATGTTGAGCGAGAGGAGGGCGAGAGAGAGAGAGAGAGAGGCAGAGAAGTGGAGAAAGAGAGTGGAACATGGCGAGCCCCTCACACTTGCAAGAGCGGGAATGCGAGTGTAGCCGGGCAGCCCTGAGGTAAACACAACAACAACAGTAACCAACAACAAAAAAGGGCTTCACGGAAACAGCTGCGAAGATTTAAGTCAAACACTGGTCGGTAATGGTGGAAACACATGACCGCGTAATCATGCGACACACACTCAACAAGGTCAGGCTAATGGGTGTTAATCTGGTAAAAGGGCATATGAGAAAAATCCCTCCTCCCCTGTCTGAAGTCATGTTTGACACCTGCAGGCCCCCGTAGAAATCCCTGATATCAATACACAGAATGACAGCGTTCACACGCTAGCGAGCTGCCAGTGCTGCGGGTCATCTTGATTTGTTTTCACAGCCGACTGATGTCGGGCTGCCCTGTTTTTCTTTTTTTAAGACTTGTTTGGGAGGGTAAACACATTTCTCTCTCTGTGAACCTCTGATTCCCTCAGTGCCTGTCCGTGTCTTTCCGCCCGTTGCCTCAACACCATACAGCATGGAATCATTCATTCATTACTTTTCTTTAATCTCCTCGAGCAGATGCGTCTCTCACGTCACGTTCGTCCCGCACGAAACATCATGCGAATAGGAACACACAAGTACACACACATACAGGAACGTCACACATTTCCTGCCGTCATGTCAGGATGAAAGTCTTATTTGACAGCTGTGGCATCAAACGGCGGGCCCCGTTAATGATGCAGACGCTCTCAAATTAAGAGCTCATTAGATGCCGTCCAGATAACACACTGATGAGCAAAGACGTTTGTTGAAGGATTTATAGAGCAGGCTTGTGTCTCCGACTTTACCTTGGTGTGTTTATTGTGCAGTCTTGTGCAATGGGCCTTAACATCGCTTCCTAGGTCGCTGTTTTATTTTTTCAGTATCTTGAAGCCACAGACAGAACGTCCTCACACGCCGACACAAGCAGGAAGATCTAGACTACTGTAATGACAGTGGCATTGACCACGATGAAGTCCTCTTGGATGGCAATGATTAATGATGGATTCATTATGGAAATGCTGAAACCTACAGGGACACATGTGACAGTGTGTAATTATCCGGAGACATGAAGCAGGTGTTGACATCCAATTTCTGATTTATTTAAAGTCACCTTGCATGTGATTTTTCCCCTCGCTCCTTCTCTCCCTCTCGACCCCCGATGACCTCTGAATAAGGTGACCCTCTTGAGTCTTACAGGTTGTCTCGTCCTTCCCTCCGTTACCCTCTCTCCGTCTCTCCAGAGTCTGGAGTTCACTCACTCTGTCATGCTGTCATGTGGACACTGATGTCCCTGCCTCTGCTGCCAAGACCTGTGACATCTGTCTAGACTCGTCTATGCTGTTGGCTTACAAACCAGGGACTTCCCTTCCTGATTACCCAGCAGCCATCCCTCATGCTTTCCCTTTGTCCTGTCCTGTTGTCCTTAGTTCACAATCACAAACAGATCTCTTCTTCTCTAGTGCAGTTGCATTGTGGTATAGTCGTCCTAGTTGTGATGCTTCGGATCAAAGTCAAAGGGGTCATAGGTTTGTGATGTACTAGTTTTTTTACCAACATATATACTTGCAAAAGCAACCATGACTGGAGTGGCATTGTTCACATAGTTGTCTGTGTACCTGGATGATTTAAAGGTATAACCGGCGGTTGTATCTTCAAACCTTTAGTCTATAGTTGATGCTGTTTGTCGGAACTGCTGCTGACTTTGCTTTACATCCTGCCAACAACGCTCATGGGCTTCATTACATTTTGTGGACATGTAGTGTTAAATTCTGAAGACGTGAACACAGGCTACGCAGGTTAGCCGACATGCGCACATTAAATCATAACTAAAAGCGAATATATCAGGGGCTGAAAATACAGACCCTTCTGGTACAATCAAGAATACCCAAAGGTTTTAATATTTGTAAGAATGGGGAGAATGGTTCTGTGAACACAGCATTGTCATCTGTCACAGTTTTACACCTTTTCCACATGCAATACTGCTAATTTACTATTTTGCATCTGCATAACTTCTTCTATTTAAGAGTATACGCATTTTCGACAGTATTGCTAGACACATAGACTTAGGTAGATCAGAGCTTTTTAACTGCAGTCACTAATTAAATGTGTTGACTCAACATTTGGTCAGAATTTGTGAGAAGTAATAACAGCATTGTGTCACCACTGCACTTTGGCGTTAACAGGCTTATTTACCCCATCTCCACCTGAGCATCAATAAAAGTGCTGGGCCAGTCGTTATTGTTTTTACTACGTTTTTATTGCTAGCCTCCAAGCTTTCCTCTTTTCCTCTCCCCAACTTCTAGGTAAGAGAGCAGACTTCTCTTTCTTTCTGTAGAGTTATGTTTCTATCTCTTCCTGCCCAAATTCTGTCCCTCCCTGCCCAGAAAGAGGAAGCCCGTGAGGAGAGTTTTTTTCAAGTTTTCATATAATGGGAGTGATGAAGCAGCTGAACTCGGTGGGACACCCAGGGTGGGTCGTTAGTTTGCTTCCGCTGTATCATTAGTGTCCATAACAAACACATTATCTCCCGTTGAACCAGCCCTCTTCCAGGCCATTTAGGGTGAGAATTAGACTGTAACAAAGCAGCCGCCCTCTCTATATAGGTCATCCGCTGCTAATGACGCTCTCACTGAAATACACACCGAGGGGATTGGTTTTGGGTTTGGAAACTGACTCTTCTGTTTTTGATGGGTCAACAGAATCACTTAGCAGTGGGGAAATAACCACAGAGGATTTTAATTTTTTTTGTTGTGTAATGGTTGCAGGTTAGGAACGATGAAGCTTTTATCACCCTTTAGGGTTTTGGTAGTAGCAGCTGTATGGCCAAGAGGCATTTCCCTTCACTGATTCATAAGCTTGTAACAACACATGCACCAAAAGGAGTCGTTGATAATAAGACTTCAAAGTGAGTACATGTGTTTTATATTAACTTCTCCAAGAGATTATGTGTTCAGTCGTGTGTTTGAATGCTTAAATGTGCATCTATGTGACTGTCTGTCCGCGTCTATAATCTCACAAACAGCTGGACACGTCAGCCTAATATTTAGTTGTGCTCATTTATGACTTTATGCTGAAAGAAGTCTTGTTGTTGCAGTTATTCACACTTCTTGGAAACATGTTTTTTGGACTGTTTTGTAACTGCTGAATCCTCACTTCAGTTTGGACTGTTGTTTCCAGTACACATTAAGAATTGTTCCTAGTTTGATTTGCATGCCTAGGTAAGACAATTGCATGTATTCAGTGTATGTATGACTAGTAAAACTATATAGCTCAACAAATGACAAACTGAACCAAGCGCTGACTACAATGAAGCGTCTCTTCTCATGTTGGTAGGAGGGTAGTTGGCAGGTGGGCAGCAGCAGCTAACAGCTAATGGGGCTAGTAGAGCTAACAGCTTACGCACTAAACACACAGCAGGACTGACTGCTGCAGACAGCTGTATATCTACAGCGTTAGACATGCCATTGAAAAACGTGTCCGATACGCTTGCGGTCTTGACGGGTGGCAATTGTGGTTTGTATTTAATCGTCAAACATTACAGTAGTGGTCATTGTTGACACACCTGGCAGAACTCTATAATTATGTTATAAAAGATGAGAAAAATACATGAAAAAGTATGCAAGGTATCAGTTTTAATCTAGTAACTGAATGTCACCAGCAATACATTTTTAGGAAAAAAAGGAGAAAAAGCTGTAAAAGCTGCAACACAGAGACAGCACATTAAGAGTAAGAACGCTGCGCAGTCTGACATTTTCTACCTTTACGTAATACGTGAAGGTCATAAGGATGTTGGCAATTTAGCTATTTATTTATTTTTTGCTTACTTAGATGTGTCATATAGAAAGTAATTCTTTCATAACCATATTGTGTCAAGGCCACTGCATAATAATCGAAATATTTATGTTGAAGTCCAGAATGTAAATGTATGCATATTAACGAGGGCCCAGAGGCAGCTGTCAACGGACCGAAAAACAAAAGGGCTCCGGTGTAGAACACAAGGAAGATGTGTAATTAAGTGGTGGTCTGTCAACACCGTCTGGTTTTCTGTCATGTATCGATAGCGTGTGCACTTTTTATTTCATTTTGTTACCATTTTTGCCACAATCATAAACGTACATGTTAATAGCTCATTTTATTGAGATTTAAATGTGGGTACGTTATGGACTGAGATGCTATAAATAGTATTTCTTTGCTTGTAAATGTGATGTTATTATATATTTTGTATTGTCATGTTAACACCTCATTAGACCAGTTTTGGTGACCCCTCTGTCACCTCTAATGAATGGACTTTAGGGCAAGATATTCTTAATGTTCAACGTATGTTCTCAATACATTCATCATGCAACATGTAATTGAACAAATTGTGCAGCTATTGGGCAGAAAGTGACATTTATGTGCATTTAAAGCAGCTTGTGTTTTACATTAAGACGATCTATTTTGGGAAATTAATCGGCGGATATATTTTTTTTCCCCAATTTATTTCAAAACCAGCAGCATCGAGAACCTGTGTTTTGTGATAGAACGGGAGCTAATACTCCACATCAGAGTTTTGTAATTGAAAATCATTGCAACAGTTCCACCACTGAACCAGACTGATGCCACATAAATGTTGATTTGTTCTGAGTGGCTTTCCCCGCACTTCCATTACTTCCATTATTGCTTTTTTTATTATTACTTTTGTTGTTGCTGTTTTCCATCGAGAAATAATTCTTTAATATATATTTCAATATTTCCCTGGCTCTCGCCTCCACCGCGTTGTCATTCCTCTGCGCGGATGTGACAGAGCTAAGGCGAGGTATTTCTGCTGCAGTTAGACATATGACGCTCGCGGCGCGGTGCAGTTTCACGTGGCAGCCTTACTGTTCCCCGGTGAGCGGTGGCACATTAAGGAATAACAAATGAGCCCATGACCCAGGGTAGTTATTCAGGGTGTGTTTGTGGAGCAGGCAAACAGTGTATGCCATTTGCTTTGCAGTAGATTCATAAGTGAAAATTGCATTGTGCCTCCATTTGGAGAGCAGGTGATGGAGTGTGGAGGGAAACAAAGAGATTGTCACTCTCCCGGTTTGTGATGATGCTGTACCACTTTACTGAAGGACCCACACATCCTGCCTGTCATCTTAACACTGAATCTGGCTTGTCAACACACCGTATGCGTCTGCTTTATAAACTAGATTGAGCTGCGATTCTGTGCTATTGTGTGTTTGAGAGTGTTTTGAGATGCATGCTGAGGTGCATGTGATTTCCTACCTGTCCATTAACTTCAATCCTCTGACCCAGCCGGTTTGGTTAAAATATGCGTCACGCAGACATGTGTGTGAGGAGACTGGCAGAGGGAGGGGCGTATGGACGCAACCTTTTGAAGTCACTTAACATCCACAGCTTTTGACCCTTGCATCGCGGTGTTAACATGCGTGGCGATTTTTGATGATGCGGTGAACCCCATCTAGGGATGTGGGATTTGAATGAGACAGCCGCTCTGAGGTGGAGAGGGGAGCAGGTTGGAGACACATTGGCTTTTTAGGAGGTCGTAACTGCATAGGTCACTGTCCAGCATATATGTGAACCTAGAGGAAGAGTTCTTAACCTTTTATGGTTGTCCTACCATGAATAGATGAGATAATGTCAAGGAATTGTGTGAAATGTTTTCACAGTGACTGTGGTTTATTACTGACATGTCAATCCATACTAGATATCCTGCAACTAGTGATGTTGAAGCTAAGTCTTTTTTTTCAGTAAAGTATTATTTGTGTGTTAACTTTCCACCTAAATGCAGATATATGGATATAAATACAGTTTTTTCCCCCAAAATTATTTATATTTTGTCAATCTTTGGGTGTGTGTAGAGCCCTTTAAAGTCCATGGGTGTCCAGCTCCACAGACTATAACAACATAGACCAATAGTTAGTGTAGAACCAAAATCCTTTGTTAAACTGTTTATGCTTGTTTTGAATTGTTGTCTTTGTAGAACCATTTTGCGTAGTTGAACTAGGTACTCACACATTTCGCTTTATAGTTCAGGGATCAAAATTAGCACTCCTCCTCATCCAGTAGCTGAATGGAAAGGCCTGACCCTGACATGAATGGCACTGCTGGGTTTGAAGTGGACATTCATCATGTGTGGTGAACACATAGTAGGAAGGCGAACAGTCAAAACGTTTGTGCAACGCGCCTTAACAGAAGTAGCCAAGCACATTGTTCTTTTTTAAAGCATTCATTTCCACAAAGCCGACATGGAATGGAACACGCAGAATGCTGCTGCGTTGTTAGAGTCCCACTAGCTCTCCATGGACTTGAATTACGTTCCTCGGTGACTGGGGAAATCCTCCATCAAATATCAAAGCCTCATTTTGGCACACCCCGTACAAGAACTACAGGATGTCATGTGTTGAGTTTGGTATTCTATCTCATCTCTGCCCAAAGTAAATGATTGTGTGTTCTCAGCTATGCGGACGACATAGAAACAGGAAAATGAGTGTAACAGTGATTTGAAGAAGAGAGGTTGAACAGTTTCCTCTGTTAACAGACAAAACCGATGAAAGAGGCAGGAGAGAGAAAAGACTGAGAGCTCTTCTGCAGAGCCAGAAGTGATCGGTAATTTACAGATACATCAGCATCAGCCCACAGAGATCCCCACGTTGGTCAACAGTGGAAATTAAACAGCTCGCCGCCATTTCCTTTTAACACCCCCTTCCTGCCATCCAAAACCATCACCTGCACCCTCCGCCTCCACACGATGTCAGCCAGGAGGAATTCAATCTCAGAAATGATATCATGAAAGATGCATAAGACGGGAAAAATGCATTTACCCCGGCGACAACACAATGAGCTGTTGTTGCAAACGCCGTAATGGAAAAATATGAAGGTTACGCTGATGAAAACGTATTATGAAACCGGGGAGACATTAGTGAATGTTGGGAGCGTGGCCGAGGACATAACCACAGCTTATGAGGAATTTCCTCAATGTTTCTACAAAGGCAGGATGAATTTGACTTGAAGTCCTCGTGGGAAGCGCAGCAAAGAGTATCTTTGCATGCATGTGCGCCTGCCCACTTATACTATGCATGCATGAGTTTTGTCTCCTTTTGCTGGAGCACAGGGGTAAGGCGGGTGTGCCCGTCTTCCATGTTAATAATGAATTTTTGATATGAGCTCCACATGAAATTTTAATCTCTGGAATATTAGCTCACCGAGGGAGAGACAAAATCAAATCAGGGGGTCGTGATTAAGCGGGTGAAGCGCATATCGACCCATTTAAATTCACATTAACCTGGCATCAAAATGTATGAGCCGTGACACTGATGGCAGACATAATTTAGTGGTGTTAAGTCTGTTTTGCAAAGCAAATGCACGATCCCTCCATCACACATCTGTAAAAGAGAGAAAATGATGCTCGTTATGGTAGATGATGCTCTGGAATATTAAAGGATAAGGCTGGTTTTTTTTCTTATGAACAAATCACTTGAAAATCTCTAAAATAATAATTAAATTCTCATTTAAACAAGCCTTACCTTTGTAGCATAAGACTGTTGTGGCATATTCCTCTGCTAAACACCCCCATTGCTGTCGGGAAATTATTAAAAACACATCAGTGAGCCACGGTGTTGCACTCGGAGACATTTTATCTCATCACCAAGAATATGCGCATGTGAAAATGGTGCTGGAAAAACTCACCAGAGCACCAAATGCGTGTTAATCAGCCGCTGAAATAAATCCCCAACAAATGCACTATTTGCTACTAAGTAACATTTGCTAAAAAATGACAGCGACCTGCTGTATGTGAAAGACTTTGATAGGTACAGATAGGCCACAGACATCGTAGGGAAGCGTTGAGATATGAACTAACACATTGTTGGTTTTGGTCTTTTCATAGGATTGGTCGACAGAAAGAATAAGAAACCTTGTGATGAGATCACAAGTTTCTAACTCACCCTTGCTCGGACCACACCTATCTTTAAACTCAACCTACATTTTGATCCTAACAACACAACTGTAAAATTTTGTGAATGCATTTGTCCCCCTGTAACACAACCTGTCCACTGACTTATAAACAGATTCTGTGGTAGTTCCGGCTCCAGTATTTGTCTCCAGATCCACATTTTGCCATGAAGACCTGCACAGAGACCTGAAAACATTACCAGGGTCACTGTGGGGCTGGAAAAGATACAGAATAACATCAACTTACACTTTAAGTTATTCAGTGTTCGAAGCTGAAGTGGCACTCCATCTTTATTTCATCTTAGTGAGCCACAGAATAAAATACTTCAGATTTCACACCATATCAAAATTCATCTGAAGGGTTTGACCTTGAATGTCCTCCATACAGCCGATGATCCTCCCTGTACCTTTGCTTGAAATTGACATGCACCAGCGCCTTGAAATGGCACATGGAAGCACATACCAAACACCGGTTTGGTGCCTTATGCTGGATGAATATTTCACCAGCAACGTCGGCAGAGAGTAGTCCCAGCTGAGAGAGTTGGTAAAACAAAGCCCCACCGCTGTGTGAGCAAACTCCGAGGTTCAATAATGTATCACCCACTTTTGTTCCTTACACAGCATCTATCATCTCAGCATTATACAGAGGAGCGAGAAAGCCGTTTTCCATGAGCAGTAATAAGACAAAGATTGACTGCGTGTGTGTGTGTGTGTGTGTGTGTGTGTGTCTGTGTGTTCAAAGCACATGTGTGTGTGTGTGTGTGTGCATGTAGAAGATGCAGTGGTGTGCAGGTCCGGTGTGCGTAATTATGCGAGCGGTTGAGTGTAGGGTCTTAAAACCAACCTAAACACCTCAGTGCCTCTGGGCTGCTAGGACACACTTAGCTGTCATTGGCTTGGATTGCACTCATGGGAAGAATTCCGTGGCTGAATAATGTGATGTATTAAGCTGTGCTCTGCAGCAACGTATGGTAATTTGTAAGATTTTTATTTAATCAGGTAGCATTGTATTCCAGTGAAATGGAACGCTGCGTGAGCAAGGTGAACCTCTAATCTTGCTCCTGAGCTTCATATTCTGCAATCTTTATCATCTGTATATTGTGAAAAGACATTTTTTTTTTTAAATGTATAATAATGATTTTGCCTTTTAATAGACTTTGAATACATTTTTTTGAAAATGGTACTGAGAGGTTAATTAATTGGTATAAGAAACCATCTGTTAGTAGGTGGATGATCTTGTTAAGCATCCTAATGTGAATAAATAAAATGACTGATCAGTTTGCTTACTTACAGTGAGGATGATGAAAGATCGTTTTCTCTCCTGTTTTATGGCTTAAGAACAGGTGAAAATGGTTTTGCCAGCATAATCTTTCTAGGTTCCTTTAAAAGATCATCTGTGAAACAGGTGAAGAAAGAAAAGGATTATTTTTCTCACATTCCTCTCAGGGCTTTCAAAATCCTCCCAAAATAAACCCCAAGAACAGTAGGGGTTGATTTAACATACATCAGAAGATCAAGAGAGGGAAATTCATTCATTTAAAAAACACAAATTGAAACTCTCTGATAAGATATCTGGGAGTTGCAATGCTATCCGTGTTCTATTGCTTATCTCATCTTCTCACATCCTCTTTAATAGATTCTCATACAGGTTTTGATAGTTGTACTTGTAATGTGTATCACATTTTAACAGAAATATAACTTCCTCTCAAATCACTACAGGTGTATATGCCAAGTTCATTTCAGCAATGCAAGAAAAGATGTAATCTATGAAAGAAAAATAAGGTTTAAGTCATTTCCAACGCTGACCACTGTATGCCTACACAGCATGTATTCATTCTGAATCTTTAACCCCTGCCAACATCCGTTTATCGCAGCACTATTAAAACAATGTTTAAATGATGGTGATTTGGGCTGTTTGTTCAGATGTAATATGGTAATTGGATTGAAAATGGCTGCCCTGGGTGATGGCACCGATCCTCAGCCTCACAGCAATTTGTTTCCTACAGAAGGTTTGAATCAGGAATGTGGATTTCGTCAGCCCCCCATCCTCACGTGTTACCAGCTTGCGCTCTCGCCACCTTTATTTTATTCCATATCATGCTGTTCTGTGACTGAGCGCACGTAGGTCGGAGACATTTGAGCATATGTTGGATTGTAATGTACATTAGTATAACTCGCATGTATCTCTGACAATTACTTTTTTAGTTTGAACTATTTTCTATCGATGAATAAAGCTTTAACAGGGACCCCATTAGCAAAGAACTCGTCCAATCACTTCTTACAATGTATATAGTATAACATTTAGATAGAAATAACCTGCTCTTTGTGTGCAGCAACTTACAAAATGTATTTCCCCCACCAAACTCTGAGCACCACCATGAATCCCTGTAGTTTAAAGCCTCCTTTAGCTTGACTCTGTATCTCCTGTTAGCGGCTTCGTCAGTGGACAGAGGCGGGCTTTGATGAGGACAGACTGTAATCTAAAGTCTTGGAGGTGGACGGGGTTTGAAGCCCGAGTGTCACAGAGGAGCTCGGGAAAAAACCGACAGAGTGTTGAAGGAGTGTTTGACAACAGCCTCTACAGAGTAGCGTCATCCTGCCATCCGCTCATCAGTGGCAACAGTAAATGTGGAAGCGCTCATCAAAGGGCAGTAAGCTGCCCGCCTGACTTTTCGCCTGCTGTTCTCTGACCAGCTGACTAGCCGGCTGACAGAATGACGCCTCCTTTGTAGTTGCTACCTCTGAATTCTCCGGCTCCTCACAAATGAAACTTTTGAAGTGAGTTGATGCGCTCATACGCCCCCACCCGTCTTTTCCTTCCCTCCACTTGGTTGGATAGCTTGTCTTCTGAATGCAGACTCAGGCTCCCACAGCAAGATCTGAGTGCAGATCCTCAACCTATATACAAGAAGCACAGGAACGCTCCCTCTGGCATCTGCAAACCTGTCAGCAACACATCCCAACAGCAGCGGTAGCAGCAACACACCGACTACTGCTTCCTTGCATTTTCTTTTCTCCGACCAGACAACACAGAACCCCCCATTGTCTTTTTGTTTAATTGCGCTCCTTCAGGCTGCTGGGTAATCACACATCAAGCCATAGTGGCACACCTGAGGGAAGTGAATGGTGCAGTGTTAAACCAAGGGTTGGCGTTGGATATACGCTCATACACATGCGCACACGGCCTCAGAGGGTAGAATAGAGGAGAAGCAGAAGAGCCCGCGGAGCCAATTACTCAATACCGCTCTAATGTCTTGAGCCAGCTGAACGAATAGCGGAGGAGAGAAGAAAGAAGGGCGGATCAGATGGCAATGGTGGGGTAGGAGGGACAAGCAGGAATAAGGGAGTGAGAGGATGGGAGAGAGAAGTCAGGAGGTTGCTCGAGAGATAAAAAGTGTTGACAAAAAGTTAGAGAAAGAAAGGCTATGGAGAGGTCAGTGGTATGAAAAGGGGAGAAAAAGAAAGACAGAATGGGTGTAAAGGTAATGTGTCATGAGGAAAAGAGAGGGAGGGCAGCTCCGAGCCTCAACATGGCGTTAGATGGAGTGCCCCGGTCAAGACAACATATCTCCCCATCTAACTTTTATTATCAGTTAAATGGATACAGCCCTGAGAGCCCCATAGGCGGAACCTTAGACTTCTAACGGCTGACGTCTCTTCTCCCTCAAGCGTTGTCAAAGGCAACAAGGGCTCCCTTTAATGTGTTATATCTGCCTGTCATGTCAGCTGTCTTCCTCTGCAGCTTCCTCTTTCTTACCTCATTCACTCTTTCACCTTTTGCACCGTGATCTATAACTCCTATTTTCTCTTATTCCAATTCAATTTTTTTTTTTGCTTAACCCAGATCACCGCCATCTTTTTTTTTTTCTTCCTCTCCGCTAATACTCCCCCCCTCCCCCTGTAGCATGGTAATGTTCTCAGAAATTACAGTGAGGTAAACAGAGCAGGGTGTCGACATGAAATAACAGCTACAGGGCTGTCAGCTCTAGCGAGTGGGCCATCCGTCAGCGGGAAATGACACGTCGCCCGACTCCCCCTCCTCTGTCACACACACACACACACACACACACACACACACACACACACACACACACACACACACACACACACACACACACACACACACACACACAGTTGGGTTCCTCCTGTCCTCCTGGTGGCAAGGTGAAGGAATTATGCTCACAAAATGCACTGTGCAGCCTGGAGCCTTTCCATTAGCCTTCTACAACACCGGTCAATGGCGAGGGACGGACACAAACGCCCCCCCCTCACATACACACACACACACACACACACACACACACACACACACACACACACACACACACACACACACACACAACAAAAGCAACAAAAGAAACAGGCACAGCCTTATACTGTATAGATTTGATGGAACAAACGCACACGCATAATTACTTTGAGATGGAATACGTACACACACACACACACACCTTAATTACCGCTTCGTTCATAGCCTGACAGCAGAGCGTGTGCGAAGACTGACATTAAAGGAAATTAAATCTTCTTGTGGAATGGGGCGGCCCATCTCACCTCCCCGTCAGAATGCTCCCATTTCCACTCCCCCACCGTAACCTTCTCATCTGGGTATTTAGGGCTTTGTGGTGCGGAACGTCATCAAAGAGGAAAACTTAGCGAGGCGGCCGCGTGTAGACGAGGCCTCCCCGCGATAATCCCCCCAGCAAACGGAGCCCTCCGCTATTAGCCCACGCACACAAATAACCTCTTCACGTCCTGTCGCACTCCTTCGCCTCGCGTGTGCCGTCACATGCTTTATGGGAGACGGTGCTTTCATTCAAAAGCAGCCGCGCACACGCACACACACTCTCGTGTCATTGGCTTAACCCAGTGACTGAGTCGGTTAGTTAACTCTTTGATCCAGACCTCCTGTCTGCATTGGAATACCAAGCCTGTTTGACATAATCCTGAAAAACGTCGCCTCACATAACTGATGAAACTCAAAGGAAAGCACAGCTGCACGGATAAACACACCAGAGTGACACGTGTACAGTAGTTTTTCTTTTTCGTTTTTTTACGGGCAGATTTAATTAAGCCTCATTCACTGCCAAATCCTGTGTTATACAAACTCTTGTGAGCTCTTTCTGCAGCACGTAAATGTGACAAACCTGCAGAGGAGGGAGGAGTGCAGTTAGCCTCAAAGTTGGGTAATTGAGTTCCTGGTTAGAGGAGAAAGAGCTGCGGTTTTTCACATTGGGCACCGGCTTTCTCCCAAAGGCTTTAATCAGATCAAACATGTCCTGTCAGATAAGACGGCTAATTAATCAGAGGAGGCACCGGTCTTCTCCTCTGACAGATGGGGAGACAGAGGCAGGGCGCCGGTGGAGGCTCTTCCTCTCCTCTCCCTTAACCTCTTCCTCCGTCGTCAACGGGAAGCAAAACAAGACAGAGTGAGACGGTGTCGCCTCTGGCGAAGCACAGAGAGTCTGTAAAGATTCTCAAAGACAGTGTTTACATGCAGGCGGCAACTGAAGTATCTCCACAACCCCCGACTGAGAAGAAGACAGACTTCTCTGCTGAAGATGCTGTTTACAGTGCTGCATATGCGTGTGAGAAAAGATCACTGAAAAAACATGTTTCTGATCTTTTTGAGGTATTTATTTCACGCTGAGTCAACTGGAATCAAACTAGTGCTAAACAAGTATCCATGTGGCTTAGGAGTAAAAACTGCGTTATAGTTATGTACATATTGTTAATATTCTTTGAGCAAAAGTCAGTTAGTTCTTCAACTTGTCCTTACTTACCGTGAAATCTTGAATCAAACATTGTTATGTGTAAAACACTTTGGACGCGTTGCACGGATGAGCAGTGCGCCCACGGATGAGCAGTGCGCCCACGCAAGCGTTTAAATGTTTTATATAGTAAGATAGCATAGATGCATGTGTTTGGGAAGTAGTGAGCATATAGCTGGTTGAGACTTGGATTATACTGCAAGAGTTGTGTTAGGGCAAGAATTCAAGATAACACAGGCTGATAATTGAATAACAAATGGTCAATTTGTGGGTGAAGTATTCCTTAAAAGTTAATAAGACTATTGCCAGATCCAACTTATAAAATGGATTGTCATCCCATAGTTGTACTAAATGTATGTCTTGCTAAAGTATTGTAATATGCTATAGTTATTCAGGATAGATCTAGTAGCATTCCTTAATATTGCATAACAGAGCCCAAGGATCACAGAGATATTGCTTTTCTAAATGGCAATGTTGCTTTCAAAGGCATCCCGCTGTTCACATTATTGATGAAATCTGCATTACCATGTAACCTTCTGATACTAGAGGCTGTCATTCAGGGTGAGAGCACAGTCTGCTTTTCATTCATTGCATTAAATACATCAATTTCAAGTGCAGCCTCCAGTCACCCTTTCACAAGTATCCAAAAGATCCACATCTATTAATTATCTTTAAGTTGATTACACTCTTTTGACTGAATCTTAATTTATAAATAGATGATACAAGATGAATCCTCTGCAAA
The DNA here is from genome assembly GCF_027596085.1 of Anoplopoma fimbria. Lineage (NCBI taxonomy): Eukaryota > Metazoa > Chordata > Actinopteri > Perciformes > Anoplopomatidae > Anoplopoma > Anoplopoma fimbria. The sequence goes on from NC_072458.1 coordinate 9,087,221, forward strand.
TACCTGTGAAAGGAAGTGGATGTAAATTAATTTAAAATGTTGCATTATTCACAATACGTTAGCCACCAACCACAGCATGGATGCCTTTTTGTAATACTGCTTTTTGCCAATGTTTGCTTTAACCTACTGGTCCTGGCTGCTGTTGGATGAAAGGTTTGGTGATGTGGATGTTGGATAAAGATGTGATGAATGACAGCTGGTGAGAGATCGCAATCAGGCTGCCTGATCGGATAGTTTTCTTACTACCTGAATGGATTGAATGCAATCTGATATGCTAGAAAAGAATGTGCTGACGTGCATACAGCATCATAAAGATACAGGATTAGAGATAAGGATGACATAATGTAGTTTCATGTTTAATTTGGCTGACTTGCAGTATAGATGGATGGATAGATGGTAGACTTTCGTGGTGGTTCTCTTGCACAGTGACTGAATAACTGGCGGGACTGGGGCTGCTGTTTCCAGCTGTTCTGCTGTAGAGCTCACAGGGCCCTCTGATACCTCAGGCTCAACCCACCGCCAGCTGTGCAGCTTCACCTAGCTAGCAGCAGCCTCTGGGCAAAACAAGGAAAATGATGCTGTACAATACACACTACACAGGTTTTCACTCGCTATTCCTCTTTCAACATCAATGTACAAAGAGTAGAATTTTCCAACACTTTTTCACTCCCAGAGTCAAATACCAGTGCTTGGTCAGTACCTCTTTGCGGCTGATACTGACACACTGAGGCACCTATTAGCGTCTGTATGATAACTCCAACGTAAACCTATCTGCATCGGCAGACTGTCAGAGCAACTGACAAAGTGTAAAGAGCGAGAAGTCCACGTAGAAAGGAGTTTTCGATGGATGGGTCAAACAGACACAGACTTTTTTCTGGGAAGGCCACTGTTTGTGTCCAGTGTGAAACCAATTCCACACTGACATATTTTACCATACTTTTGTTATGTAACCTATTGACTTAACTAACGCCAGGTACATGGCTCACACAACAAACATAGCTTTTTTTAACCCAAACCACCATCTTTTCCAAAGCCTAACCAAGTGTTTTTTGTTGCCTTAACATAACCAAGTGAATCTAAAAACTGAGTTAACCTACATTTTAAGTTTATTTTGAAAAGACACTATGCATGTAACAAGCGGAAACTGCTGTGCCATCCCTGATACGTCCAAAACAGTCGCTGGAGGGGTACCTTGAGCGCCATCATTTTTTGCGTAAGGGTCACTGACCAAGCTGCCTTGTTTGACGAGTTGGGAGGGAGAATTTTGTAGAATCATACTAAATCAGTCCCTCTCAATCATCTCTTATGATAATCAGCTAAATGTTTGTGGTGGTGTTAGTATCTACAGAGACCCTGCCTTCTTGCTGTATTATTTATTTTCACTGCTGTGTCAGGACATTTGTGGGTATTTCTTGGACCCTTGCTCTGGGGCTCTCCCCCATCCTGCCCTGGCCTGCCTCGTCTGAGTCAAAAGCTAAGATAAATTCTCCCATTAGCTAGCTAAACTGAAGATTGCTAAACTATCGGTCTAGTGTCATTGAGTGGTGGTGGAGCAGCAACTTCTAATGTTGCAACCGCAACATACAAATCCTACTTATTCTGCCTGTAGCACTTTGGTTTAAATTAAACATACTGAGAAGACTCCATACAAACTTTAACCACAACTACGTGTAAACATGTACAGCAATATGTTGCTATAGACTTGCAGTGTCATTATACTTCCCACTCACACAAATCCATAATGTAGCCTGCACACTGTCTGTCTCACACATAGAGCCAGAGGCATGGTGAGCCATGGGTGTATTCATATGGCATGTTAGCATCAATAAGGTCAAACATCATGTGAGTTCAGCCAGAGTTTGGTTCCACTGTCGGCAGCATTGAGACGTGTTACGTGATTGCCCATGACGCAGAGCTGATGTATATTTCATGATTCCTACACTTGTTGGTGATACATTATTTCTCATCTTTTCCTCTCCTTCCCCCCACCCCCTCTTCTCCTCTATCTATCCTCCCCTACTATTCCAACTCCTGGCCCTGCAGCAACAGGAGCAGGACCCCACCAACCTGTACATCTCCAACCTGCCGGTGTCCATGGATGAGCAGGAGCTGGAGAACATGCTGAAGCCCCTGGGTCACGTCATCTCCACGAGGATACTGAGGGATGCCAACGGGGTTAGCAGAGGAGTCGGCTTCGCCAGGTAAACAAAAGTGATGCTCTAGAAGCAGTATTTGATGTTAAAGTACAGGATTATAGGACATGTGCCCTCACACTGCACTTGGGTCAAATTTTTATTCCACACTTACCGGACATATTTGTTGTGGTTTTGTGTTTCCCGCCCTTCTGGTACGGATGCTGCAGCAGTAACGATGAATCATTTGTAAATGGATTAGACCCATGGTAGTTGTGCAAACACTCTCACAAATGCACAGACTGAAGTGCACACAAATGGACCCAAAATACGTAAACATACACCGGCATAAAGGCACGCGCTTGTACTTACTATGTGCATACACACGTTCGCTCTAAAAAGACCCTTGTCAGATGCATCCTGCCTCCACGCAGGGGAAACTTTAAAAGGTGATTTGTTTTTCAGCTTGTCTGCCAGTGGATGAGTTTGTCTTTGTTCATGTGTGTGCATCAAAGTGTGTGTGCTTCTGTGTATGAGCGCCCATGCCTATAGGCTCTTAGAAATAAAGATGTTTACGAGAACCATACAGGGTTCTTTGGCTTGGCTTATGAGAGCTTCTCCAAAAAATGTTTTTTTCAGAAGCAAATAGTTCCGCATAGAACCTTCAGCCCTTAAGGAAGAACCAGTTTGGAACCCTTATGCACAGGTCCAAGCATCCATTAGTATACCAATGGGTGCTTGGACCTGTACATTCTCACATACCTGCAATTAACTCCTAGTCCAGAGTAGCCAGGGCTGCTATATTTCCACCACCAATCCAAACACTGTACGGTTTATTACTTTTTCTACTTAGGAAAGTTTCCACTTCAGCTTGTTAATCCCCCAAAGTCATAAACCGCTCTGTCCTTGTCCTCGGCGGCAGCCACCAGGCTCTCATTCCTCTCCACACATTCCTCCCTTGTTTACCCAGAGGAGGCCACAGAGCCGCCATCTTGCAGGGATTTTTCTTAATCACCCGCTCTGGCTGAACTCCTCTCCTATTCCCTGCTCTATTACTGAGGGTTACAGCTGGACAGACGAGCACACAAACACACAAACAGGCACTTATGCACAAATATGAGCATATGCACAGACTGGCCTGAATGCGTGTGCATGCACGTGTGCACATTACACCAACACCGACATTCGTGAGCAGACTCACACACATACGCACACAGACAGACAGGCAGGCAGCCTCCTGCAGACCAACAAGCAGAACACAGCAACAACCTGCCACAGGCCACCTGTTCAAGCAGCCCTCAGTGGGGGAACTGAGACATGATGGAAAAGGGAGGAGAGAGAGGGACAGGAGTGTGAAACAATGGCCAGGTAAAAAAAGAACTAATCATAGAGGTTATTATAAAGAGAAAGACAAGGTGGTGGGAAGGAGAAGGCAGTATGAAACGGAGAGAGATTGAGGAATAGAAAGAGAAACGAGCGAGTGTGGGCGTCTGGAAGCAAATGTGAGAAGTGAACAAGCTTTTGGTTAGATATGGAGTATAAAAAAAAAAAATGAAAAGAGAGGTACAGAAGGTTTTATTGTGTAAGTACAGATCAGAGAAAGAAGCAGGAAAGAGATTCAGGCACAAAAGAAATCAATGTATTTTATGAATTGTAGAGCTCCCCTTAGCTGTGTCAACAGACAGGCAGACAGACAGACAGCTGCTGAGGGTTGGGCCATGAGGGGCATTAGAGAGAGTAAACTGAGCTAAGTGTTTGTGGGCCGATCCATTACTGTTATCAGAGCCCATTACTCCAGCCCCGGCACTAATCATTGCAGACAGCAGCACCTGATGCCATTAACCGGCAGCACACAGAGAAAAGCCCGGCCTGCCCCGCCGCCTACCTGACTGAACGGCTGCCCCGACGACTGCCTAACAGCCCCGTCTGCCTTATTTACTCCTCGTCTGCCCACCTGTTTCCTGTCGAACTATACCTACTTGAAAGAGTGAAGGAGAGTCGGCATTGAGGAGGAGGCAAGCGCCGAGTACCCAGAGGGCGCGTGAGGAGGACGATAAAGAGCGCTGGAGAATAGCGAGGGAGGGCTGAGCATCAACGCGTCCAGTCAAGAGAATCTCTTGAAACTCTGGAGGACGAGTGATGGGTTCAAGCTGGTTTTCAGCCACTTTTTTAATGATGGAAGCAACAACAAAAAAACACCACAACAAATTATCCCCAAACAGCTTTTATTTTTTTTATATGCTGTACACAGCCACATAAATCATTATTTCACTGAGCACTAAGTGGAGTGTGCACCGTGTATGGGGTTGTTAGGCTTTAATAAAAGAGAACAAAAGAGATAAAGAGGTTAGCTTTGCTCCATGCAGCTCCTCGCTGTGTCACCGGGTTGCCTCCTGCAGTGAAAATAATTCTGGAAGGGTTATTGGCAGGTTTGTGTGACTGTGTTGTGCGTGGACATGGATTAGGAGCTTTATTGGCATGATTCTGTCATCAAACAATGTGCCAGTGGCATAAGCACAAAGTAAAATATATAATAAACACACACAGCAAGTGTACTTTACTTACAACACCCAATGAACACTAAGAGTGACTTTATAACCTAATACTTTATTATAGAGGATTATAATGCATTATAAATATGTATATAATGCATTATAGACATGGGTTTCGTAGAAAGTGTTAAACTACTAATATTTTGGGCCCTCTGTGAGGAAAAGATCTCCACTGCAGAATCTTTTTGGGAAAATGTAGAGCTGAATATTAAACCTGAATGCTGAAATCCAGATTTCTTTTTTCTGCTGACATAAATGTGTCCTTACCACTAAGTGTACTGCCAGGCACTGAAAGCTGGCATAGAAGATGGCCTTCTGTTTGTACTCTTTTTACTCTCCTTTCTTTGATCAAACTATTATTGATTTACATTATAATATTACCAGTTTTATTAAGGCACAGCACATTCATGGCTGCTTGTGTTAAGACATTTAATTTGAGAGGTCTAATTTCTTTTTTATTAAATGAAAATCTACCTAATAAATTAATTCAAAAAGATATTAGACCATATCCAGCCTTTATATACAAACTCTTTTTAATCACATGAATGGCAGTGTTTTTGATGATCTGATTTCTACATGCTGATTGCTCGTGATGTGTTAAAGGCCAGTTTTGATAAGCTGAGTCACACTGGCTGCTTACTGTATTACCAGTGTTCCCAAACTAAAAGGGGGGGCAGAGGGAAAAGAAAAGAGAGATATGGGGGAGAAAGGGGGGGTACGGGGTCAGTGAGAAATGGATGATGCCAGGAAGTGTGAAAGATTACATACTCTAAAAAGAGAAGTAGGGAGAGGAAAAGAGTGAAAGATGTTGACGTGGATCACAGAGAAGCAAAATGACGGGAAGAAAAGGAGGGCACCCAAAATGAGAGAGATGGAGCGGGAGAGAGAGAGATACGGAGAGAGAGAGAGACGGGGTAACGTTGAAAGATGGAAGAAAAAACCAAGGTTGAAAGACCAGGAGGAATGAGAGAGACGTCAAAAAGAAGAGGTGCAGACGGGTCGGGAGTAAGATGGATGTGACGGAGGGAGCGATAAAGAAGCTATGGTTTAAAAAATAAAAAATAGCAGGATGAAGGTAGAGATGGAGGAAGCATGAGAGAGACAGAGGACAGAGAAGTGAGAGACTGACAGGATGATATGAGTATTCTTGGAGGTGAGTGCGAATAAAGAATGAAAATGTGGAAAGCAATGAATTCTGCACATTCCAAGAGCCTATTACCATAAGCATAGGCACAGCAATCACTCAAGCCTGCATTTAAAAGCCCATTTTAATATGAGTCCTTTGTGAGTAATCTGCACAGTAACATATGTACACTGGGGGAAAAATTCATGCACGATGCTGTGTTTTTATGTTGCTGTAATAAAATTTAACACCATCGTTCATGTTCCACAGAGGATGAGATCACCTGACTTCTCCCCTAGCGCCACTATGAGGTTCACATTCTTCGTGTTTTAGTGAAATATCTCAACAAAATAGGGATGGATTGCTACGGAATTTGGTACGCACATTCATGTTCCCCTCAGGATGACTTTTAATAACTTCGTTGATACCCCTGACTTTAAATGTAGCACCATCAGCAGGTAAAAATATCCACCCTTCCAATACTTAAGATCCTGACTAAATACCTGCTAAACCAAAGATAATCCTCAATTGTACGTTTTGTGCTAGATAGCAAATGTTCGCATGCTAACAATGCCAACTTAAATGGTTGTCAATTGATACAGTTATTTAGAGTCACTTGTGGACTTATTCCAGTTTGTTGGACATTGTACTTGTGTGTTTGGCTTATTGGTGTCTGTGTTCTTATGATGTGAGAGAGCAGAGCCCTCCTGCTGGCCAGCTGCTTTTGATCCAGTGGTTGGAAGAGGAGGAGGGGGAGTGAGTCAGCTTCCTGCTCTCTGTCTCTCTCTCAGAGAGTTATTACTATCCATAAGCACGACATTACCCTTCTCTGTACCTTCTCATCCCTCTCCTTCTACTTCTTCTTCTACACCCCTGCATTCCCTATCACCTGTTCTTTCTCTACATCCATTTTGAACTTCTGACTCATGACGTTCCCCAGGACATAGACAGACTGACTCTGCGTAGTGTCACTATTTATTATTAAGTTTTTTAAGAATAAACCGAGTGATACTACCCAGCCAGCAGGAAACCTTGTTGTTGTAAATGTGTCATCGGTGGAGGTATTTAACTTTGTGCTCTACGTGTGAAGGGTTCCGGTGCAAAAATGGAAACGAGCAATGTTGAGTTGATTATGACTGCAGCCCTGCTCTCAGTGGACTGAAACTCACCTTGATATATTTTGGTTTACAAACAGTATCGTGGTGTAGATGATAGGTAAACTGTGTGTCCTGCTGGTGGTATTTTTATCTGTTTGCGATAGTAAGAGTGTGAAGTGCCATAAAGAAGCCTCCATTTGTAACATAAGAAAATCATTATATTCACCCATAAGCACTCCCTTTTTGTCATCATTTAGTGTCAAGATTAAGTAACTTTATTTCTAAGGGAAGACTGTCAACCTTTGCTGCAAATGGATAGTGAGTGTTTTTAAATGAAACCACATGTATCACTTCTTGTTGCAGGATGGAGTCCACAGAGAAATGTGAAGTAGTGATACAGCACTTCAACGGCAAATACCTGAAAACCCCGCCAGGCATTCCAGGTGAGTCTCCCGTCCTTTGCTTTACATTGTTCTTGCATCACCCTTTTTACTTTCTTTCTTGGAAAATCATCACCCTTTTTCACTGTGAGAATCCTGCTTTCTAATTCAATTATGGTAATTTCTCATCTCGGATCGGCCGGACAGCTTGATAGATTGTGTACAACGTTGTTTCTGACACCTGAAGCTAGCTGTCGTGGCTGAATAGCTGACAATTCTGTAGGTATCCTCTCTCTCCTTCTCTCTTCCTTTCTGTCACCATCTCTTTCCATCCCTGGTGCCGCCGTTGCTGCTGCAGGCTCAAACTTCTCGGGCAGAAGAAAACCCTTTTAATATTCACGCTCACGCCTCTGTGCTGTTCTTTGCAATCTACTTAAGAGCTTGCACTCTCCCCTCATTCCTCTCCTGCTCCTGCTCTCCGTTGCCTCCGTGTCCTCTCTCCTTCCTATCGTTCTTTTCTGCAGTCGCCCTAGACAGTGGAACAAGCTGGCCAAGGAGAAAACAGGCAGGGAAAAAGAGGGTGAAGGAAAGAACGTCACAAAATCTAGACAAGGATGTACCAGAATGTATTCGTTAGCAAAGAGATGTGTCTTTTATTCAGGGTCCAAAGTGGCATCACTGTCCAAAAAGTTTAGAACAAAAAGACACATTGGAAGTCCTGGAAACAGAGCAAGTCTCAGAGGGAGTAGGGGTAACAAGAGGTGTTTTCAAAAAGTAAAGCAAGATGGAAGGAGAGCGAAGATATGAAAGAAAGAAAGGCCAGGATGAAGAAAAAACATGCCGCCTAAGCACTTTCGGGGGCCAGATGCTGCAGCGCCCGGCGCCTCTGATGCGTCCCGGCAGGATGTGGGGGCCAGACAGGGCAGTACCGATGAGATCTCCTTCACCCCTGTGGCAATTTTATTAACAATACTCACACCTCCAACCAGTGGGACTGAAAAACAGACCCATAAATCGCTCCTCCACTACACTGTAATATCTCAGAGAGACTGGATTTAGAATCTCCACATATGCCCAGCCCACTGCATAGCCAGCAGCCATTAAAGGCAAGGTGAGTGGTTATATTGAAGTTGAGCCGTAATAGGAAACCTTTAAAGCTGTCATATCAGGCTGACCTTCCCCTTTAAGGGTCTATCTCCCAGCTGCTCGGGCTTTATTATTGTTAATGGATTGTTCAGGCAGTGCCAAGCATGAAGATTTACCGCCCCGATCGAGGAAATCCTTCTGTGGAATTAAGAATAGTTAAGTTTACAAGGTCTGGTCTGGTCTGCTGCTACTATGGACCCTCCTAAAGGGTCCATGAAATCTCTCCTTTCCCTCCATGTAGGCCTGAATGTGTACACACACAGGACTCTGACTGTTTGAAAAAGCTGTTATTGTTCCTTGTGTTCTTGCTGTTTAATCCTCTGTTTATTACAACATGGGTCTTTTTTCGTGATTTTGACCACTATTTCTATCACTATCACTTATGTGTACTCACCAAAGTGATTCCTGATATTTGGAAACCTGATTTTGGAGACCAGGTTTGTCTGACTACACCTCTTGCCTTGCTTGGTTTATTTCTAGCAAAGACGCATTGATTCCAGATCACAGGAATTAACTTGGTGACTCCAATGTTGGTATTCCTGATAGAAAAGATATCCAAAATTTATAAAATATCACCCAAATTGTAATTAAAAAAAAGTTATTGCTTAAGGCATGTTCACACCAGCCTTGTTAAGTCGTGTTGAACGAACCCTGGAGCTTTTACCCCCTTGGAGCGGTTTGTTTAAGTTGGTGTGAACTCCGGACTCTGGTCGGCCTCAAAGTGATGGTTTCAGGCTGCTGTCTGGAGTCGTTCATTCGAACCAATCATAGGGAGTGAACCATATGTTTCATAACATTACATTAATAAAAACTTATGCTTTTCGTATTTTGGTGACTAGGGAACTAACTTATTAGACAGCTGTTGAGTCGTGCATGAAGTCATATGAGGAGCCAACTGTATGAGCAATAATGGAACCATGTTTCCACCACATGACTTTTGTTCACACCACAATTTTTTGGAACGCAAACCAGACTAGTTGTCAGTGTTATCCTGTAAATTGGTTCGATTCTGAAACTGTACCCTAAGACATGTATTGGTACGCTTCAGATTTAGATATTCATGAATACTGATCGATAAAGGCCCATTCTGTCATTCCTCTGATACTTTTCCCAAAGTTTTCAATATATAAGAGGGTTAGAAGTGCACTTTATTTCCTTTTTCTGACACTGTCCATGTTGAGTTGATGTCTGCTAAATGGAGATCTCTGGACATTCCTCTGTTATCGAACTCAGATGTCCCTTTGCGGAGGACCCAGGGCTGTTTATGTTCCTCACACAGGCAGCGCATAGCCCTAAATATGTATTTCTGTGTGTGAAAAGTGTGCACGTTGTGTTCTCACTACGTTTGTTTCTGTTCTCTGATTCATGGGTGCACATTCAAATTTATTCATTTTAAAGCTGTGTGTGTGCACTGTGTGTGTGTGCACTGTGTGTGTGTGTGTGTGTGTGTGTGTGTGTGTGTGTGTGTGTGGTGTGTGTGTGTGTGTGTGTGTGTGTGTGTGTGTGTGTGTGTGTGTGTGTGTGTGTCATGTTGGTGGTATTTCCCCAGAGCCCCTTGCTATGCAGGGCAGCTTCTTCATCCATCCTGCTTTGACAGTTCAGCGCCCCCTGGGGGGCCCTCGCCCCACACACAGCACAGCAGGTGCGTGCATGTGTATACTTGTGTGACAGCCATGACTACTACACTCTGTGAGCCTTGACACATGCACACACACACGCAAACCACATAAGCACAAATATAGTCATGCACTACTAACTTTGACCTGAATGGAATGTCAACATCCATATAATGCTAATGAGATCCCCCTTTTTCCCTCCATTTAGCTTTTGAAACATAGTCCACAAAGTTACTGTGGTAGCACAAATACACACACACACACACACACACACACACACACACACACACACGCACACACACACGCACCACAACACTCTTAGCACGCCCTTTTCGATGTAAAGCGCCTGCTCACCAATCCTTTGAAGCCCGTATCTGACAAGCCTCTACATTTCCAGCTTGGCTACTCAATCACACTGTGTCAAGGTGTGTGTGTGTGTGCTGGGGGTTGGTATTGTAATAGCTGCCCTCTTCTACTCAGGTGTGTCCGGTGGCAATACAAAAGGATATTGAGTTGTAACCTTGCTGTCCCAAACCAGGAAGCAAATATCTGGATGTCAGGTCATCTGTTAAATTCAACTGACCATGGGGGGGGGATAAATAGAAAGAAAGTCACCATATTGGCAGGAAGTTAACGGAGTCGCAGATAACGCCACCGCACAGAGAGGAGATACATACAGCACACAGGATTGAAGAGATGCTAGCAGATGGCAGCTAATGCAGCACAGACAGCTCCCATGCACTTCCTGTTTAAATTTTAATGTAATAACATCTAGCTTCCTTGTGATTACATGAGGTGTTGAGCTGATTTACAGTGTGGGGGGATGGTAGCAGATGGTAGCTAATGATACTTAAACAGCTTACCTATTATTACTTGTTAAGTTTGGATGAAACCATGTCTAATTTACTAGCGGTTACATGTATTGTTTGGACACTATATGTTTTAATGCACTTTTGATTCGTGTTACTGTTCCTCAGAGGTGTTGTATCAATACTTTTAGTAATCAGACATCATAAGGAATTAGTGCATTAAACATGATGGACAGTTATATTCTTCATAAGCAATAAAACACACCATTGTAAAAAAAAAAACAAGTGAGCGCTTGCTTGAACTTTATTTGAATACTTGTCCGTGTATTCCAGCGGCGTCTACAGAAACAAGAGCACTGGTTCTCCTATATAGTGGCATCTAATCAGCTATCCAGGCCAGGTTTGTTTGGCGAGGCCTGGTTGATATGAGCGGTGCGTAGCCAGTCGCAGAGGCCAGCCCTAGCCTCTCTGCTCTGCCCACGTCTGATTGTGATTCGGAGAGAGGGACATGATCGATAGCCCTGATGGAGCACTACAGCTGTTTAGCTATTCTGTGCAATGCGGCAGCCGCTTTCTCCCCGTCGCTGTGGCCACGTCTCTGTGAGCGCGCATACGCCCGCACACAGATACAAAGTCATCCACATACTCCCAGTGGATGAAGTGAACGTGTGCTCAAATACACACAGGCGGGTGTATATCCACCTATTGACATAGACGTATACTGCATGCACCGATGCACATGCACATAGCTGCAGTACGTGTGTCTAAAAGTACATAAGATACACACACACAGATACTGCAGACACTGTAAACTCCTTTCTGAGAAAGGATCAACTTTGTAGTTGGAGGTGAGGATGTTAGAGTTATCCTTGTTTTTCAGTGCGAGTGGATTTACTCAATACAGAATAAATAGAATTTATGAAATGTGACTACAGCAATAAACCATACTGAAGTGAGCCCAACAGGGACACATTATGATTTACACTGCAACCCTGAGCAATGGGAAAGTCAAAGGAAGCGCAGATAAAAAGTGATTTAATCCGCTGGCTCCACCGAGCCTCGCTGATTAAAGCCCTTCGTCCCACAATGCATTAAACAGCTTAGAGATGACACCCTATGGTAAATGTAATTTGAACCGGAGACACATTAGCCATTGTTTGTTTTGGCAGGTGAGTAATCCCATGTACATCCCATATTGTGAGTGAGCCGTGGTAGACAGGAAATTGATCACATCTGGTACATGTTCTGTGCTGCTCAGGCGAATTGCTGCTCTTTGTGCGATTCAACCTCATGTCATTGTCAGCAATCAAACAACAGCTAAATAAACAAGAAGGAGTGTCTTCAGACGGGCTAGACACAGGTAGTGTTGAACGCTGCCAAAATAACAGCACCAGACTTCAGTGAATCCAGCGTTTCCCATGAATGCCTAACTGTGCAAATAGAGATCTAGTCCAGACTGAATGTGCAGTAACGCTGCAGCTTCCTCCTTTTCCCTTCCGTTGTGCTGCTGCCAATATGGCAGCGGACCTGAGAGTCGGCTCCAATATTGTCCAATAGATGCTGGATAAATAATGGAAACCACATCAGGAAGCAGCCACAGTGGCCCTGGGACATGGAACCAAACGGAAACATGCAATATGTACAAGCCTTCCTGCTTCTATTTTTTTTTTTACAATACTCTGGCATCTCTCCCTCTAGTTTTATCTGTTTTCACAATTTATTTTTAAACCACAGTCTCTGTCTCTCATCACTCACACCCTTACTGTCTTTCAGTTCAAAAGGACCCTATTCTAATGTGTACATAAAAAGTTTTTTTAGGCCCACAGTCAAAGCCATATGCTTCATGGAGACTTGTGGGAAGCACCAGTGCTTTTCTCATGTAAAGCGCCCCACCCCTCCCGCTTTATGAATGTGATTGCATATGAAAATCCCAATCGCATTTCCAGTTTTCTGATTTATTTCCCCGATCTGTGAGAGATCCGGATGACGCCCAGGCTTTTTTAGAGCCAACGCAGCTGTCAGGCTTATGCCAAGCACAGTTCACGCCTTTAAACAAAACACAGACCAGAAGACAGCGCTGGCCCCTCCGCCACATCCCCTCATTATTTGCAGAACACAGGGCCTGTGCCACCAAGGGGCGGGAGAGCTACTGCTGGGGGGGTTGCTATTGCAGAAAAAGATTCCGTCCCTGTTGGCGTCCTCACCAAGGCAACGGCGCCGAGATAGCAGAGACAGCCCACGGTATTAAAGAGTCCCTCGCTGAATTAAAGCTAGTCCCAATTCACTTGGTAAGTCACAAAAAAGCCCTTCTGAAGCTGTCAGTCATACTCGAGTAATCCATGTTAATTTCTGCAATCCCTCCCACATTCCCCTGGCTAATAACCGGCCTGTCAGCAGGCCCATTCCTCTCCCCTATGGCGTGTAGATTTAGCCAAGTAGGTTGGTGGCTTGGCTGTCAGCGCGTCTCAGACATGGCTGCCTCTCCGAGCATGCCAAGGCACATTGTTCCCACGATGCATCTGTGTGCCAGGCCCGGGTGCTGATCTGTGAATTGTTTATATCTAATGTTTTCCTTCCTCTTTTTTGACAGAACAAAAGGTCAAATCCATTTTGTATTGATGATTCACTTACCGCCGCCATCAACCAGTGTGAACTAGCCATATTTCTGTCTCTGTTTGTGATACGCCATGACAATCAGACAGCTTTTCAATAAACAGTGCTTCGGATAATAATTAGCCACCAATCCTCCCTCTCAAATGTGCGTCTCAGGATATTGCATCGTAATGAAATCTGTCGTCTTAGCATGAACCCCCCCCTTCCTCTACTCCTGACTTTACCCACCTCCCATTACAGGCAGCACACACAGGAAGTTATTATTGGCATCCCCAGTAAATCAGACAGCTTCCTGAAAAAGGATCAATTTCCCCCGATGCACTTTCTCATTATAACCTTATCTCGCCCACAGACAATAATCTGGATTTGTCACGCTTTGTTTGGTTTACCACTGAACTGTATCAATCATGAGCGGAGCCAGCAGTTAGCACAGAGAGGGGGGAGAAGGAGAGAGAGGAGCCACCGTGAGTGGATCTGTCACAGAAATATAAAGCATTCACCTGCTGCAGTCCCCCTTCCACAGAAAATAATATAAGCCCTTTGATTGGCTTCAAAGTTTGTTTAGGCAGAGGAGAGGAGCCCACAGAATCCTGGAGGGGTTTAGGCAGTAACAATTGACTTTGCTCTCCACTCAACCACATCTAATATGGAGCCAGACAGACTGTAGGAGAGTTACCACGAGAAAAAAAAAGACACATAACGAGGGAGAGTAATAGAGAGGAATATAGCGGGAGGGCGATGGGAAGAAATAGATTAGGAGCTGAGGAAATGTGACAGGAATAAAAGGGGGAGATAAAAGAGAACAGATGGAAAAGGGCAGAGAGGGGAAGAAAGTGATGGGTGGCGCAGGAGAGCAGAGGAGAGAGGAGTGAAAGTTGGAACAACCCGTGCTTTTGGAAGGTTAAATTTGAGTAAAGTTTAGGCTGCTGCATCTGCAGGGATGAAAGGATGACATTGGCCGTGCGACCGCTTCCTGAGCTTGACCCCCACGTGACCCCGGCCCAGCTGTCCACCATGTTGATCCCCTTCTATCGTTCTCCCTCCTCACTTTGCTCACATCTCTCCTTGCACTTTTTTGTTGTCCTTGCTTTTTTTTACTCTCTCTCTCATCCGTCCCCTCCTTCTCTTATCTTTCTGTGCCGCCGCTGTCTTTCATCACTCACTCTCTCCGCACGTCCTCCCTTCCTCTGCTCGCCGTTCCTGCATGTCGGTATTGCACAAATTCCTGCTCATCCCCTCCCCGGTGCTCATCTATGTTACTGGATACAGCTGAGTGCACATGATATTAGTGCGAGCGGAATGAGCACCTGAGGCTGCTTTTATTTATGAAGAACATTCTTCCTCTCCTCTTTTGTTTGATATTCGTTCAGCCATGTCATTGATGTGTTCTTGTTTCTTTTGTGCTGTGGGTTCACTCGCGGTGGACTGTAACGACACAGTTTTTTATTTTTACATGGAAGTGGAGAGCTAACATTGGTTGGCTTAGAAATGCTACTAACCCTTGTTGCAAAATTGATCTTGAATTTAAAATGTGCATAAATTTATAATACACAAAGTAAATAAGAATTCCTTCTCTCACATGTTGCCTCATTGCAGAACGAGCTGGTCTGTCCAGCTGTTTGGTCCACACTAGAATATGTCGGGAACTATTTGTTGGATCATCATTACAATTTATATCGACATTCATGATCCCCACATTAATAATCCTAATGACTTTGTTGATCCTGACTTTTTCTAGCGCCTCCATGAGGTCGACATTTGTGATGTGGACCATGTTTTTTTTTTTCAAAGACATTTATGATCCAGAGAAGATTAATTGTTATAACTAAATGTTTCCTCCAGCACCGAAAAAGAGGTTATATAGTGCTGATTAGCAAACGCTACCATGTTGATCATGGAGTTTGAGGGCTAATCACACATTCATCTGCTGTATTTAAGTGCTGTAGTCAAGACCAACTAAAATAGAGACCAGGACAAGAACAAGAAGAGATGTTGATGATGATGATGCGTTTAGACAAAAATCAGATGATGCACACGCAATGTAGGGATTTCCTTGCAGTTGTGGTCTTTAAATAAAATCCACAGTCCTCTTTGTCTGTGACCGAGATGAGATCAAGTAGAAAATGCAGTCGATTCCTGGACAAAACCCTGAGACCTTCAAAAAGTGGTCTGGACCAAGACCAATCGAGTACTACAACACTGCTGTATTATTCAGCAAAGTCATAGATTGTTTTGTTTCCGCTAACGTCTAGCTCTGCCTAGTGAAACACAGCTGTGGACCAATTGTTGGTTGAATGTCTTGCACAGTAGTTGTTTAGGACTTTGGGAGCGTTTCTCATAGTTTTTTTTCCCCAGTGAATTATATTCTGGCATGCTCAGGAGCTCACTCTGCCAACTTTACAGTCGTAAGCAAAAACCTCTAGGGTTTTCTTTTTATACTTCTCCCCAGAGCTAACTGGGCTCTCCACCAGTCCTAGGAATGAATTCCTGAGATGCACACGTTATCTTCACCGATCCCTAAATTCCACTTTTTTTGCCATCAGTCAACTTAATCTAATGCAGGAGGTGAGGCGATGCAATTCTGTAATATTCAGCCTCTCAGCAGATACAGTAGGTCACTGAGCTCATAGCCTTTTGGCCAGCCAGCCCGTCCCCCAGAATGAAGATTAAGTTTGCTGAGGAGGATGATCATGCTCCGAGGTCTCTGTGGTATGCAAGCAATTCAGAAGGCGTTCTTTCTGTGGCTCACTCCTCTCTATCTCCTGCACCTTTTATCAGTTACAGCATCGCAAAAACAGATCATTTACAGCTTTGTATTTTTCCACTGCAAAAAGACATTTTAAGGTATACATTTGAAAGTGAAGAGAAATACTTACAGCCAGGTCATCTGACTGACCAGAATTGACCTCAAGACTAATTGTATCCTCTAAGTGCTTGCGTCAGGGAAGCAGGCATCAGTTACACCCGACCACGTCACTGTCAGCGTCCCCGGGACACAGAGGGCAGCGAGATAAATCTATCTGCTGCCCCCAAAAATAGAGCACGGGCCTCCATTAGAACAGGACGCGGGCTGTGTGGGAACAAGCAGAGGTCACTGTGGTCAGCAGAGTTATTTCTGTAGCGCCACCGGACCTCCAGGAGTCGACGCCCATTCATTCATCCAACTGCCTGCCAGCGGGGATAGGGGACACACACAGAGACACATGAAAAAAAAAAAGTGCGTACACACCTACATGCTCTGCCAATGGATGATCAGCAGGCGTGGGACGCCTTCCATTTGATGAATCTCACCACGATGGTGTCAGAGTTGCCAATATTTTCCTCTTTTTTTATTTTGTCACCTGGAGCTATTTGTGGTTTTGTAAATGAGCGTGTTTATATGAGAGCTGCCGTCTGTGTTCGAGCTGAAGGACGATGGAAACACACCTGGTTTCGGAGTGACCTCATGTCTGAGACACACTGTCTCTCTGTCTGTCTCCGTTCAGCTGGCGGCACTGCTCACCGTGGTTATTGGATCACACCTTTGGGTTTCTTTCTGCTGCTTTCGCTCCGCTTATGTAGATGATTTACAGTAGCTCACAGACATGGATGCACACTTTCTGCAGTTGCACGGAAAAACACAAACGACGCAGAAAAAGGAAAGCACTCCGACACGCCAACGGAATGATTTCTTACAGTCTCTGTTTCCTACCTTTGTTCTTGGAGCCTCTCTCACTCCTTCCTCTCTCTCATACTCTCACACTCACACACTCACACACACACACACACACACACACACACACACACACACACACACACACACACACACACACACACACACACACACACACACATCAATAGTCCATTAGGAGTGTGTTGCTTTCATTACCTCCAGCTTGGCCCTGAGACAGCCTTCAGAGTGGAGTACAGCAGAGCGGAGCTGGCCAGGATTGCAGTATATATAGCGAGAAGTCTGGTAATTGCCAGCTCTCTGTTCTCTCTATCCTGTGCGTCAGGTGGAAAGTATGAATCTGTGGTATCTGGGGACCACCCCTGCTGCGCTGCGCCACATCTCGCTACAACTGTCTGTTCCCCCACCGGGCACAAGTAATAGGGGGAAAACAGAGTGCTTAAAGGCCTCAGAGAGTCCAACAACTGCCACTCTAACAATACACACCGCCGTGGGAATGAAGTAAAAAAAAAATCAGGCGGTCCGCACTTGCAGCAGAGAGGTACCTAAAGATATACCCTGCCTAGAAATTGCACTTTTCATTCCTTTACTTGCTACGCAGTGGTAAGGGCTGTTGCCGTAGTGCGGCTTCTCTGTCGAGGTGGAATATTTTTGTTTGGTTTTTTTTCGCATGCCAGAAGGCAGAAGGAAGGGTCAAGCAACAAAGCGTCTGAGAGGTCTGAAAACATTTGAAAATACTGCCAAAGTTTGAGTAAAAAGCCGACTCAAATCTGATATTGAATAATAAAGAAGTTGCACAAGAATCACTTTACAAAGAAACACAGTTCACTACAAGGCAAATAATAAGAATCAAACATTCAATTGTTAATTGCAGTTGATGCTTGTACTGTAACGTACATACGTGTAAAAAAGTCTTGGACTTAAGGAAGAACTGATAAGATTTTGGTGGACAAAGGTCACTGCAACCTCATCAAACATTTTGGCCAAGAATTCTTATGCTAACTATGACAATTATGACACACATCACTACTTGGATAAAATTCCCGTAATTTTCAACATATATGAATGTCAACTGCAACTTGACTGGTCGATAATTGTAGTTTAATGCTGGCTTGGTGCCATTTCATTCACCATTTCAACATTTAATGTTGACTAAATGTTAAAAGAGTTAACCGCTCTCATGCAACCACCCTGCATAAATACAAACTGATTGAACAAATGAATGAATAGAAAATTAATGTTTGCAACTGCAATGTGGCGATAATGTGATTTACAAAAAAATTGCAATAAATGAAAGTCAATTTTTGAAGGTAGGAAACGTTCAGCAGTCACGTAAATATAAAGGATTTGTGGTTACAGGCAAAAACACACAAAAGACTAATTTCCACATGTGGTTGAACAATACAGTTCTGCTCTATTATTATATTATATTCCACTCAAATCATTCATCAAATAAATGGTATTATACTGCAAAAGGCTTCTTTGCTCCCAGGCGAAATAAACAAAGATGATTTATTTTCCTGACGTCCTTGTTAATCATACCTGCGGTTTGTGCCATATAGAAGTATATACTAGGGATTTTTTTGATGTGTGGCCTTCACCAGCTTTTACAGAAGTGGTAACTAGATGGCCTTTTTGTGCAGCACTCTGCCAGATAGCAGTGATGTAGTTATGATAATACTGCCGCTAAGTTTTCCCATTCACCAGTCCCTGTCTGGATCCTCTTACACATAGACACACAGATTTATGAATTACCTTGAGCTAGTCATATCTCCTTTTTAGCCCCGAGACGTAATCTCGCCACAGATGCATCCAGATCAATTTTTCAGCATGTCTCATTTGCGGGAGAGCGAGCAGCGGGCTCGGCGCAGCGGGGGGTGGAGGTGGGGGGATGGATGCAGCCGGGGTGTATCCAATTTCAGGCTGCAAAGCGAATGGCCTTGGAGATCAAGGATTATACAGCAGATTTCTGAGCCGAGCTGGTATTGATTCGCCGTGCCCCTGGTGAACTCGCCGTTGTACCTTCTCCATGTAAGCTTTTAAATGTTGCTGCCTTAATGGCCCCCCTCGTCAGTATTGCCACCCTGATCTATAAGGCCACAACAACTGACCCGTATAAATATGGCCTTTTTGTTTTTGTAGATGTCACAGGATATTCCTCGGACCAGTAATTCAGGGAAATCATGTGTGTATGGTTTATTTTGTTTGGATAGGGTATAAATTATAGTTACAGTGTGTTAGCTGGAGCTTTTGGAGGTATCAAAATATGAGAATTACCTTCCTTTAACACTGGAAAAGTACTGTAAGCAAGATCCAACCTACTGTGTACACATTAGACAAGACATCTATACATTAAGTTAGATTTTGTGACTGTATTAACTGTATCTGCTTCTCATGAGGAGTGTCTAGTTGTTGGAGCTTCTCCACACTGCAGCTGGTACTGATGAGAGTCCGACCACCCAGCTGCAGAATGTTTCCATAGATACTTCACGTTTGTAATTCAGATCCTTTTCAGTGCTGTGCAGCAGTGGCATTAATCACGGGCGTTTTTTGTCACTTCTAATGCGTTTTGATGCGCTGTCCCATACTGAGCGGCACTCTTGGCACCCCTCTGTGACTTCACGGTCTCCATCTCCTTCACCGGCATGAGGCACAGAATTCAAAGTTTGTTGTCCTGCCATCTAGCCATCTGTTCTGCAACTTCCTCTTGTCTCCGCTGGGTTCTTTCTCTCCATCACACTTCATTCACACCCTTCCCCTCTCTTTTTTTTCACTAGTGCATGCATTGTAAACTAGTAAACACTGAACAGCCATTATCTGAAGTTTGGTAATTGCTTTTGGAAAAGCTGAGAAAGGGGAAAAAGGAAGATTGCTGCAAAGTCTAATTATTCAACAGTGTCCCCCTCTAAATATGAGAAAGAAAGACAGGCAAAAGGGGGTTGAGAAGGGTGTCGGGATCTGGTTAACTCATCAAACAGGCCCATTATGCGGTAAAATCAACAGCGGAGACTGTTAGATGTGTGCTAGCGAGGGGAGAGCGTGTCCAAATCCCCTCAGTTCACACAGCCATTACAAACAAGAGTGGATTAGCCGGCAGCCCCCTGCTGGGATGGTGAATGGATGAGAATGGGAGGGATGACGGAGGCCGCTCCCTCTCCAGCATTATCTAAATAACAGGCCGGGGAATTCAATAAGTACCGGCCTCATCAGACCTCATCAGCTCCCCCAATTAGGCTGCGCATCATGGCGGCTGGCGGGCTGGTTGCCGTTGGTGACGGGGCGGTGTGCTCGCCCTCTGCAGCAGTGTTGCGCTCCCTCACATTCCTGACATTGTTTAAGTGGAAGCATTGGTCTGTGCGTGCGTGAGTTTTAGTGTGTTTTAATGTCTGTTTGTGTTTTAGTGTGTGTGTGTGTGTGTGTGTGTGTGCATGTGGTTTATTTTGGAGTGGAATCAATAAGCGCTGATGAATATCATCAGTACAACAACAGTGTTTGTACTAATATACGGTCCACAATGACTCACTCAGCCTGCACTGCTGTCCTTGATGCAGCGTTGATGATGAACCCCCCACCCCCACCACCACCACCACCGCCAGATAGTCAGACTCAACTTTCCAGTAAGCAGGAGTTACCTTCACAGTGCCGGTGCCCATGAACCCTTGAGATATCGACGTTGTGTCAATACCCCTCCCCTCCCACATTACCTCCCTGTGTTTACCCCAGGGGGGCAGGACATGTGGAGAAGAAACACGGCTCTCCCACATCGATCGGGGCCCATTAACGCAGACTGGGAAAAACAAAGCCTTTTCATCACTTCTGAGATGTTTAGGCAAGGACTTACTCAAAGTTGTTCTCCACAGGTCGACCTCTCTCTCTCTCTCTGGTTATCGCTCTCTCTCAAGGGGGATGAAGGCACATAGCTACTGATGCTAGAATAAATAATGCTGAAGAGTTTGCCAAGTGTGTAATTTTTCCCCAGAGGAATTTGCTGTCAAGACGGCCTTCACACTTTGATTTTTATGTTTTTTTGTGAGTTTTTTTTCTTCTTCCACAACTGAGAAGGAAACTGTAACTGACACAGGAAGGAAGGGCGGTCAGATTTTGGCCAGAGATTGTTTTGCTTCTAGGGTTCAAACCTTTAATCATGTTTGGACCGATTATTTTGGTGCATTCCTGCATCAACAGTCTACACCCCATTGGCCGTTTTAAAACTAAATTTCAAGGAGGGAGAGAAAACGCTCTAATAGCGATGAGTCAGAGGAGACAGAATCACTAGATTACTATTATAAACGGCAGACACGTAATGATGCTGTTCTAGTAAATTGCAAAAGATTGTCTTCTTTGTATTTTTTGGAATTCACTTAATTACCTGAGCTTTAGAATCCAAAGCAATTTAAGGAGATGAGCCAGGAAATACAACAATTTCCTTTAAAAACTGTTGATATATTCAGTGTGCATGAAAAATAAGATGCCACTTCTGTAGTCAGCTACTTTTTTTAGGAAAGATTAGTGTCAACGCTGCTCGAGAACAAAGAGAATACCTAAGAAATGAATGAATTATGAGCCATGGGAATGTCTGATGCACTGTTTGAAGTTCAGAAGTACAGAGGTCTGTCAAACAGAGAGCAGATGAGCGGGTTAGCCATCTTACTTTGGACCTTACTTAGGTTTATAATTATTTTATGAAGCCGGCTGCACGTCTAATCTGAAATTACCGAGACAGTTCATAACACATATTTGCCTGCTGATGTTGTAGGAAAACTTTAGACATTTTTTGTTTAATATTCTACAGGCATTTTGGTCACATAGCATTCTAAAAAGACGAATGGCGTCTCACTTAAACATAGCTTTAAATACATGCACAGTACTGTTATGTTTTATACCTGTTTGCTTTATGCAGTATCAATCCAGCTGCCAGAATAAAAATGTTGGCACTGTACATTTCTGCAAACCACAGATACGTTGAATCTTGAAGTTTCTGAACCAAGAACATGCTTCATATCAATATTTCTAAATATGTATATCAACATTATAGTGTTTTAACCACTCTTGGCGATTTTCCGTTAAGGTTTAGATGACAAAGCTACTTGGTTAGGTTGTTTTGGGTTAAAATAAGTACGTTCCCATTGGTTTCACACTGAACAAACAGTTCTTGGTGAAAGTACGTGTTTGACCCATCAGACCCTGTACTCCAGGAGAAAATACATTCCCTTGAAATATAATTGACAGTTTTTTTCTATGGGAACGTCATTTTTAGGAGACCAGGCCGACAGGATCACTAAATGTTCCATAAAAATAATCTACTCCTACATCCCATCTAATTTAAAGGCAAAATAAACAAGGAGGTTAAAAAAATGTAACACAAGTGACAACATAGCATCTGTTAGTTCAGTAAAAATAATGAGATTACTGAAATCTGTTACGCTTTGAACATATCTTTTTCAACAATAAAACTTAGACCATTTGGGTTATAGCAGCAATAATCCCCATAAAGCAATACTAGAATCTTAAAATAGCAGAAGACTGTGAGAACACAAGGCAAAAGAGACGGAGGATGTCTATGAGAGTAACAGATTCCACTTTTTATAAGCGAGAATGGCAGAAACATAGCGCAGCCCTTCCTGTGCTGTCTTTGGTTGTGAGCCTGTAAGGAGTGTGTGTGTGTGTGTGTGTGTGTGTGTGTGTGTGTGTGTGTGTGTGTGTGTGTGTGTGTGTGTGTGTGTGTGTGTGTGTGTGTGTGTGTGTGTGTGTGTGTGTGTGTGTGTGTGTGTGTGTGTGCAGGGCTGCTCTTTTGACAGCGAAAAGAGCAAAGAGAGCTGCACCTGCAGCTTCTATCAACCAGTGGAAAGCTCCTTTCAGCGCAGCTTTAATTACAGTCTCTGCAGCTCTGCTCGGCTCAGACAGGCTGGTCTCCACGCAGCCAACCAAATCCTCTCACGCATAGCTGCCTTCCTCTACCACAGAGTCACCTGATCCCTAATCAGCCGCGGTGCCACTCCACATCGATCCCCAATCAGTTACAGTAAAGGGGAGGCTGTGGACCCTCTGCCCCTTCTCCCCTTATTAGTCCAGTGCCCGCTTTCATTGATCATAAATCAACGTCACGGGCACCATTGATCGTCAATCACCCCCAGTGACATTATTGATCTGGCTGGTCCCTCGGCTATAGGCCTGCCCTCCGCCTTCGGCCCACATTGCGGCCGTGGCTGTGGCGTATTGATCCCCCCCCTCAGATACAGTATCGAGGGCTCTTTATTGATAATTCATTTATTGTGCTGTAATTTCATTTTCTTTCCTGTCCATACCGTTGTTACTGGAAGCCCCTCCGGTTGAAACCTAGTTAACAAACACACAGCCTTTTCTTTTTTTAATGCCTCACCATGCGACTATAACTGATGTGGCTTTCTTGTGCTTGCAGCTCGAAGCTTATTTTCCGCCTCTGTTCAAATGTCATTATCAATTTTCAGTCGACGGTAGCCTAAAGGTTACATAACCCTTCTTAAAACAAAAACAAATCGTATGTTTGAATCCCTGGACCATCTGGGAAATTGTATGAGAGGCAAGGTATCGTTTAGCTACGCACCTAACATCCAGTTTGTTTTCTGAGTCTCCTGCTGGCCAACAACAGAGGGCTGCTTGTAAAGCTCTCTGAGTGTCAATTTGTGTAACTCTATGAATGTAAAGCAGCACAGTGCTGGAGAACACCATCAGCGAAATCTCTTCTTGATAAATATACCTAAATTATTTTTGCTGCAACACTATGTCGAAGCTGTGTAAATCTGAGTTAGAATGCTTCATTTAAATAATGAAACCTTGGCATTATCGTGAAACCCACGCTTAAAGAACATGGACTTCATCGCATCTACTGAGGTGTACTCTCAGAGCAGCAAAACCGATTTATGTGTCATATATAGCGAGAAACATTTGCCGTAGGTCTGGTGGACGGCAGTTCTGTTGAATTACAAAGCCCCCATCTGTATGATTCATCTCTATAGATGGGAGGTTTCACGGGTCACTGGAGGCGTTGGCAGTGTTATAATACTCTGCTAACAGGGACAGAGCTGGCTTCGCTGTCTGCCCACACAGGCAGCGACACAGACAGTGGAAGCAGGAGTCAACCCCCACAGGCAAGGTACACCAGCAGCTGATCTTAAGTCCGTCTGCCAAAATGGTTGGCCATGAAAGGAGAGCTCTAAGGCCCCACCACGACCAGTTTTATGCCAGAAGGCCAAAGAGAACCAATGGAGGCTTGCTTGTTAAGAATACCATGAAAACAGTTCTTGATATTTTTTGACACTGTCTGGGGGAAGTCTCTTTCTTTTTAGAAGTCACTTTATTTTTATTTCTTATTCACTTCATGGGAGAGTTGGTTATTGCAACATTGTCAAACATTTTTGTTACATTTGTATTGATAATTGCAGCATTATCAGACAGACACAATTTCATCAGTATGAATTCAGATGTAGAATTTGGTGGTAAAAGGTCAAGGTCACTGTGACCTCACGTCCGCCTTGAGCAAATGTCTTCAAATATGGCACAAACATTCACTTGCTAGCTTGTTGGGAGTAACCTAAATAAAATGTGCTAAGCGCGATCTCAGTGCATACATCAGTCATTGTTATTTGAACATGAATTGGAGACCAACCTCATATTTGTAATTGTCTCAATCTCTTTAGTCCAATCAGATCGGCTAAAAAATGAGACAAGTCAACAGTTTATCTTATAAAAAAAGGCTCATGTATGTGCTGTTTAATGTGAAGATTCTCCAAACCAGACAGCCAGTCTCACTGCTGGCCTGTGACGTACTGACGTCACGTCGCCGGTTGCACATTGTACTGTTTTCTTAGCTGGGATCTTATTTCAAATCCACTCTTCAAATAGTGTTTTCAATCTCATACTATACTCTTACAATTCTGAAGCCACCACAGTGCGGCTTCGTGTAATTGCCACCCTGGCCAGCTGTATAAAGCCTCCACTGATACTGAGACCTACTGCAGCAGCAAAGATGTTGGCAATGTGGAGCAGCATGTGTGGGTTTAACATTAGAAACATCTGCCACTGGCCACTTTAAAATTACAGCTGACTGCAGGAACCAGCGACACTAAACTATGCTATTTGGAATGAATGCGGCGAGGACTGTCTGCTTGAATAAACGTTATTTCAATATATGGATGGAGGATTGTGAGCCGCTCATTAAAGCTGGCCAACACACATGCGCTAGCTTGTAGCCACACACACAGCTCTGTCGTTTTTAGCCGTTTGTTTTCTCACCATGGCAACTACGAGTGGAATTAGCTGATTAAGCTAGAAATGAATTTCTTGTTTAACTGGAACCTCAGAGCTCGTCTCACAGGAGTTGGCCAGCAGCTGGAAACCCGACGCCTGTTTGGCGCTGCACTTGCTGCTCACACATTTACTGTAAGAGCAGAGTCTGTACTCTGAGGTGCGACCAATATTTTCATCAGCTAAAATAATTCCTGCTGCACTCATGCAGAGTTGTCTTCACCTTATCTGTCCGACCTTTATACATCGATGTCTGCGTAATCCAGGACTAGCTAAAAGCTATGTTTGCTTGTTTTGCACTCCCACCGCCATAAGATGGCCTCAGTCAATTGTAGTTGTCTACTGCCTTTTAAGACTCACTGTGTGCCAGACACATGGAGCTCTTCTCATCCATCTGCTTTATTTGTCTGAATCTGGTTTGGGATGAGAGTCTGCTCAGCGGTGCATGAACAGATAGATAGATGTATAGATGGGTATATAGGTAGATGGATAGATAGATGGATAGATGGATAGATAGGATAGATAGGAAGAAAGGACGAAATAAATTGGTAGATGGGCCGACAGCACATAACCACGACAGAGAGAGATGCGATGGAGGGAGACGAACTCAGAGAGTGAGAGATTGATTAGCATGTCAGAGACTCCCTACATAACATTACTCTTGTTAAGTGCGCAATAGCTCATCGATCAGGCTTCTACCGCCCGCATCCAGGGCTCTTCCCCCCACATCCTTTCCCGTAATCCATAGTATCATCTCAGGTCTTGTACCGGCTGGCGTGCCGCAGGAGCCCTCTATGGGGAAGGCTGAGCGAAGGCTGATCAATAGCCATAGAGCATGTGTAGCGGATGCAGAGTGAGAAGCGAGGCGTTGTTGACATCCTTTCTCCCTATACTTAACTCACTCACTCTTCCATATAGTATATAGATCGCGAGGCGGAAAAACTGTACGGCGCCCTGTCACTTCTGCCATCGCCGAGTCCCTCTCCCCTCTGTCTGTTTCCGTCAATGTCTCCCCATGTCTTTTTTTTGCCTCTCTATGAAACTGTATCCGCCTTTCCATCCATCGCCCTCTCCCTCTTTGTCTCGTTCTCCTCTCGGCGCCCTCTCCATTTATCGGGCCGTGTCATTGAGCCATGTGTGCCTTCCCTGTCAGCAAAACGACTGGCGGACTGTCTTCATTTCCGCACTGAAGGATGCGAGGCCAGCGTGGCAGTTGTGAGAGCTATCGACTGGGATCCGTCAAAGCCCTCCCCGTAGGGCAGCTGCTGCCGCCTGCCTTCCCGGTTGGCGGCCATTCTGAGCTCGCCCGTTTGACTCTGAAAATGGCGACATATATGCTACTCCACTCGTTTGTCCAGTGCACCTGTAATATGTTTTTTAATCATAGCTTCTTCATCTTTATCTATTTCTAGAACACTGTCCCTTGTGCTGCCTTCTTCCTCATGTATCTGCCTGTGTCTTACCATGTCTCTCTTTCCCTCCCACTCTTTATGTTTTTCTCTCGCTTTCCCATAAGACACAGCCTCCTCAGTCTGGGCAGACAGGTCAAGCTGGCTGATGAGAATCAGACAGTTGTTGATCCAATTAGAGATCCCCTCGAGCAGCGTCAGAGTACCGCAGAATTCCAATAAAAATACTGTCCTTTTTCTTCCTTTTCCCGATTCCCTCCAAACACGTCCTTGCAGTAAAACACAGCGAGCCACCCGAATTACTTTTAAGAGATGCTGAGCTCAGGAAACTTCAAGCCAGGAAACCTTTGGGGACCTTGAACCAAAGTTGTCGTTGAGAAGTGGAAAGCTTCCTTTCACTGAAGCCTTTCAGATTGACATATTTCGGTACAAGTGGCTGAACAGTTGCCTCTGTTCGGCCCTCTTCAGGGCTTTGCACAGACCAAGAGCAAAGCAAGGCCAGCCCAGTTTGCCTCCGAGCCCTTGTGAGAAGCCTCTTTTGTAACTGTCTTGATGGTGAAAAAGCTGTCTGTTTCACTGAAACCCTTTTGACCCTGCTCCTTCAGCAGCTCGAGGGCATTCCTGCATTGATTTCACCATTTAGGCCAAATAGATGTGCAATCTGATTCTGAGCAGCAGAATGAATGCACAACATTCAGATGTTGATGCACGTGCTGATTTGCATTCATGGATGAAGGTGTTCTCGCTGGCTGTTATTCTGCAGACAAAGGGCTGATTTCCCCCGGATGCCGGCCCACAGGAAACACCAGTAACAGCGACGATTATTTATGCAACGCTGCCCTCACAAGTGAAACTTGTAACAAGCCTCAGTTTATTAGGCTATTGTAATTGTCTCTTACAGAAGTACATCTGCATGTACTTGTTGGTTCATTTTACTGGGTGCTTATGTGTCTATTGATGAGCAGAAAGCCACGACTATCTCATTAGAGCCAAACACAGAGTCTGGAGTGTGATTGAGCAGAGGCCGTGATCACATGAGGCTGTCTAGCTGTCTAGCTGTCTAGCGCCGCTGTTCACGTTTTTTTTGTGTGCATGCGTGTCTGTGAGTTCTGCTGGCACACATGCATGTGCGTACTGCATGACTGCGGTCACCCCTCATTATCGTGTTTACCAGTTTCTACGGCAACCACATAAAAACAATAAGGAGTTCCCGAAGAGCACCTAGTTGTTGACCTCTGACCAAAAGCACTTTATGTGTTTTTCCCCACAATTTAGGACCATTAAAGGGCAGCAAATTGGTTCATAAGGCAGCTTCTTTTTTTTTTTTAAACAGCCTCCTACGACACATACTGCAGCCAGTTGGAATTGTGTTGTACTTGGAGCCTGTTTCCCAAAAGACGCAGCATCAGCATGCTAGTAAGAACAGCCAGTGGCCTAGTTTATTCTGGGCTGTGCCAGCGATGACGGTGTGTGGCTAGAGGTCTAAGAAAGGTTTTAGGCTGGCAGCAGTTATCATGGTGTGTCTGTGGGTATTTCTACATGTTTTCCAGGGTCGTAGCAGAGCAGCTTTAAGGGTGTGCGTGTGTGTGCGTCGGGGCTACCGAGGGGTGAGTGTGATCACAGGGCGGGTGGGGCGGTGTGAGGCTGTTGATCTTGGGCCGGAGTCTTAAACAAATTGGCCAGCTCGCTGTGGGAACTGGGGATGCAGTCACTGGGGGTAGCGTCAGCGTGCTCTGTGTCAGATTCTGCAAATCTCTCCGATAGCTAATTATCTCCCAGAGTGCCAGAGGAGAGGTTTGGAAGAGCTTTTGTTGTTTTTCTTCTGCAGCGTCTCTCTCACTCTCCCTCCCCGGCAACGTTCTCCTGGGCTGACTGAAAAGTTTGGTCCCATTGTAGACCCTCAAGCCACATAAACACATTTTAAGTTCCTGTTTTTCTAGAGTTTGTTTGCATTTTGTATGTGCACCAACCCCCTCAGGCACCCAGTATAATTACAAAATAATGCTCTCGAATGTGGCAGAAAATGTAAATGTATAGACAAATTATCATGTTAGCTCATTAACGCCCTAAATATTACTTTGAACTTGAACACTCACTTGTTCACTTCACTTCTGTTTTGTGATGCTGCAATATAATCAAGGCCCAAGTGCCTCCAAACATCTGGGAGTCGAGATTAAACCATCAACAATTCTCTCGGTGGGTGTCATCTCCGGTACGGCGTGTTGAAAGGCCACGTTGCTCACCTCTCCCTCAGACAGTTTGCCTGTGTGGTCACGGGGCGGCCGTGTCGCGAGCTGCCAGGCCTGTAATGCGAACGCGATGACAGGAGGGCCTTCAGGTCCCTTCTAAGCCACCAGGTGCAGGGCAGCAGCAGTTCAGGTGTTTGGACAAGCTCGGTGTGTGCCGCACTGTTGCTGTATTCACAGGGAACGAGTGTTTGATCCCAGTGTAGATCCTTACTCCGTTTCCCTTGTTTCTCCCACGGTCACTCACCTGTTTCTCTTATCTGTTTCACTCTCCTACCATTTTTTCCCCCCCTGACTTGTTTCTCTCACCCTCTCTGTTACCCCTGTGTTTCTTTTAGTTGGCCCAGCTGTCTTCATTCCCCTCTTCATCTCTCCACAGTCTGCCTCCAAAAAGATTCTGATCCTGCTGACGCAGACTGAAAATGGGACAGCCACTGTTAAGACCCCCAGATCCCCGGCCAAGAGAGCCACTCGTTTCTCATGAGAAAAGCTTTTTCCCTATCTGCTTTTCTTTTTTTTTTCCTTTCACTCTCTTCTTTCATAGAGCCTTTCTTTCATCATTCGCTACATTTTCTCACCAGGAGAGTCCTCTACCTGAATGCTTTTTTTTGTCTCTGTCGGTGCTCACCTGCAGCTCTAATGTGAGAGAGTGCCCTTTGAGAAGTTATCTCCATAGCGGCGTAGGTCATCAGGACACTTTCATCAACCTGTTATCAGCAATCATGCATACAAAAGGCTGTTGATACAGAGGCAGGTTGGATGAGGTTGAGAGCTTTTCTTTTTTTTTTGATTAGATTAATAACAGCTTTTTCACGTCATGTTTTCCTGCTGGCTGATGATAGATACTTGCCAGCTCTGTAGCGAGAGCACTTTAATCAACTCTCTGTAAATGTTATTCTCACGATTTAGGATGCCCCCAGTGTTCACTCAGAGAACAGCCGCAGTACTATCTATGACAGCCTCCCCTCAAACAACATTGCCCAGTGAGACACTTGCATTGATGGTTGCGGAGTAGGGGGGAAAAGGCATAACATTTCAATTAAAAGACAAAAATGCCTGTTAAAGTGAAACACGGAGGGATTACGCATCAGGAATGCCTTCTAGAGGAAAAAAAAAAAAAGCTTGGGCTGACAGAGCGGTCCTGCATTACCATCTCAGAGGTATTTACAAGAGCGATTACTGTGATTATTATTTCAACAATACCCTGCAATGCTCTTTCATGGGCTGCCAGCCTGGGCCGCGGGGTAGCAGGGGGGCCTGCCAACATCGTCGGTCTGGGAATTTTTCTAGGAGCTCCATAGGAGGGCAGAGGGGATGGAGGGAGGTGGGGAGGGAGGGAAGGGGGGGGGACAGAGACGCGATGGTAGGAGAAGAGAAATGCGACGCAGTTCAAAAGGGCTTCTGTCTCTTTGATGGGTCACAGGACTCAGTCCTCCTAATGTGATTTTGTCCTCTCTCTCTCTGCAGCTCCCACGGAGCCTTTGCTGTGCAAATTTGCCGACGGAGGGCAGAAGAAACGCCAGAGCCAGAGCAAGTACCCTCAGAACGGGAGGCCGTGGCACAGAGAAGGCGAGGTAAGATGAGTAAGGGCAACTGTGGCTCAGGGGGGGTCGAAGTGTCATTGGACAAGAAACTAAACCCCAAATTGCTCCTGAAGGCTTTGCCATCGCTGTGTGAATGAACTTTAGTTAACATCCTGATGAGCTACTTGTAAAGCAGCCTCTGTCATCAGTGTTGAGTGGTTGGAAGCCCAGAAAGGCGCTATATATAAAGTCTAATTGCCATTTAAGATGTTACACCAATGCATGAGCCATCACCCCTCAACATGTGCAGAACTAACCGCATACTAGATAAAATTGGGGGAAATTACAATAGGAGTAAATTATCAAATAAATCTGGTGTGCCACAATATCAATATTAATAATCATCAAGGACAACCTATCATTTAGAATTTAACAAAACTATTGTTATGACTAAATCCATTTACAGGATTTATCCTGAGCTTTTGGCCACATCCTCTCTCTCTCTAGCATTGAGACAGGTGTAAAAACCCAGTTTTTCACAATTTTACATAATGTCCTTAAATGCAACATTTATTCTTTAAGAATTGATCGCCAGGAGACCCAGGTAAGGCCAAAAAATCTCAGTTGGCCAAACTTTTTCCATTCCAGCATGACAAGTGGTTTACCCGCAAGGCATTTACCTCTGAGGTAATGCTATTTCTAATAACAGGCTCCACCCTGCTCACAAGGCCACCTGAGAAGTTGCCAACATCTGGCTTTATGTAAACCATTACTGCCTGTCATTTGTTTTTACTCTAAGCTATGGAGCCGTTAAAAAAAAGAAAAGAAAAGAAAAGTATAGATATTGATCAAACTGCCCCCGGATGTATAGGCGCTGTCACCTAAATTGCATCTCATGCCAAACGCCTCACTGAACACGTATATATTCCCGCCATACATCAGAAGGCCGGAATTGGATCCAGCGCCATGGTAACATATTCATCAGCAACACATGGAGGCAAGGTTAAAGTCTCTTCATACTGTAGGCTACCGACCAGCTATACTGGGAAGGACACACAGAGGAGACCAGTGGAGGAGCGCTTTAGACTGGACTATATAGAATACAGTGAACACACACGCACACACATTCAATGAGGCTGACAGTTGTGCTGAAACTGCAAGGTAGATGAGACCAGGAGAGATTAAATGTTTGTCCTTCAGAAAACACATGCTCTGTCTCTGTGTGTGTGTGTGTGTGTGTGTGTGTGTGTGTGTGTGTGTGTGTGTGTGTGTGTGTGTGTGTGTGTGTGTGTGTGTGTGTGTGTGTGTGTGTGTGTGTGTGTGTGTGTGTGTGTGTGTGTGTGTGTGTGTGTGTGTGTGTGTGTGTGTTTTGGGAAGAGGCTGGTGGAGTATTACACTAGCCGTGTGTGTGTGTGTCTATCTGTCAATCACATGTTCAGCTAACAACTATAAGCCAGTGAAGCGTGTTTAACCTAAATTGTATTGCTACATCCCCTCGCAAGCCAACACACATTTACAGGGTCAGCTCAGTTGACTTGAGGTAAAGTGAGACGAACGTGGATGTATGAGTGTGTGTCTCACACTCATACCTCCTGAATTTATTCTCTGCCCGTACTTCCTCAACATTAAACACATATTACCTTTTGAAACTTTGAAACACAGATCCTACCTCCTGTAAGATATTTTTATTTACTACAAATTTGCTTTTCCAAATACGTTCTGGAGGAAACAATTTCCTTCATGAAAACATCCACCGGCCACTGTCTGTAAACCCTAGAGAAGGTTGTGCGGGAAAATCACTAGATCAGCAGTTTCTGAATTACTCAAATCAGCCAGTCTAGCACCAACAACCAAGTCATGTTCAAAGTCACTTACATCACGTGTCTACATGCCTAAATGCCACAAGTAATTGCCACGTGATGGGCTGATTAAATATTTGCATTAATGGCCAGTTGAGCAGCTGTAGTGGGCGGTGAGTTTGCTCAACTGCTCATTGATGTGTAATTGAATTTTGATGACTGCATGCTAGCTATAAATATGTCAATACAGTGTCTTCACATTATCCTACCAGTCACAATTACAACATAAAACACACTTTTTCCAAAAAAAGCCCAGTTTGCTCTGACTGGCTGGATGGATAAAATTTATAAATATAAAGATAGTTCTGAAGTTGTTTGTGGAGATACTCAGATGGGGGGCGGTATATTCCAATGAGCCTGCATGTGACATAGGAAGGAGAGCCAAATCTGAATGGCTTGATGAATCACATGTTTTCAGCACACATTAAATGTACCCTAACCCTAAAAGGTAAATGCATCCTGCCTCGTGTTATAAGGCACCAGTGACTTCCCTGATACTCAATTAAGACCACAATCTGTCTCTAAGGTTAAGTGCTTTGAGTTGCCGCAATATAACCCTGAAGTTCTTAATCACACTTAATCATATTTAAAGGCCAACACTAAAAGTGAACATATTGCAGGGATATTCAGTGTCACTGAACAGTTTGCAGATACTATACATTCAATTTAAAAGTTTCCTCTTTGTGTTGATCAAAATAACCATAATTCATTATTTATTGAATTTAAAGCAGACAGGGTTGGTCACACACACATAGACATTCCCTATGGCTATCAGTTTTGGCTTTCACCATCATGGAAAAAGAAATTAAACTACGAGCTAACCTTCAAAAGACAGAGACACACGGTAGCTATGTGTTGAGACAAATGCAAAGCTGTTTGGGCTTTGCTTTCTGTCTCAACACACTTTTAAATTGTGGCATTTAAAGTAGTTCCTGTTGTCTCAGTAAGAGAAACATCCCTCCTCTGCATTATCCCCATTTATACTCCCACTCCAACAGCATCCTGACCCTGTTGCATGTTCTTCTCCAAAACACATGGTTGATAACTTAGCATTTCGGGAACATCAGCACATTTTAAGATACAGTACCAATGCGTTGAAATCAAACATGTAGGAAAGAAAACTCGCTGTACAACTGCTTTTCTGTATTGATTTATCATCAGTGTTTTTGGAACAGCATTTCCCATGTGTATGTGCATTAAACAGCACAGGTGCGCTCTATTTGGTGTCATTATGAGCTCAGGGATTTGTACTGACGAAGGTCTATTGACTGAAAGCTTGTGTTGGGCCTTAATGTGCAGAGCCTTATCCTGGATTCTTCTGAACATATATAAAATGAATATTCTATTTTACATGCCTCTTATCTCGTCTATAAAAGTGATCACCAGTTGAAAGAATAAGGTTAAGTGTAAGGTGTGATGCTAAGCACGTAGCAAAGACTGTTAACATTCAGGTAAAGGACTAGACCTTGATTAGACTCGGTATTAACATGCAATCTGATATGTTATCTGGATATTGGCATTTTGTCACACGCTAGGCCTTTTTGCACTCACACATGGTTTTAATAAGCATTCTCATTATCCTGGATCTCAATATGCTAATTAGCTAGTTGGCTACTTGTTGTCCTTTGATGAGAAGGAGGTGATCATCTGTAGCTTTTTTTGCCTGGCTCGCTCGAGAGAGGGCAAAAATAAGAAAGATTTGGGCGACCTTTCAACAGATTTCCTCCTTAAACGCTACATTCACACTTTGCTGAGATCCGATCGCAATGCAAGTCAGACCTCCTCAAGAAATGGTCTGGCTCCTCCGATGCCAGTCCTCATGCATTTACACCTATTAGAGCCAATAGGAAGGCCCTTATGAGGATAGTGTGTGTGTGTGTGTGTGTGTGTGTGTGTGTGTGTGTGTGTGTGTGTGTGTGTGTGTGTGTGTGTGTGTGTGTGTGTGTGTGTGTGCATCGTTGTGGTCATTGATCAGCTGTGCAGGCAGGGCAGGGGGAGTTGTGAGATAGGCATCACATGTTAGTCCGTTTATCAGAGCTGAGGCCATTCCTCACCTCACTCCCCGCGGCAGGCAGATGAAGGAGAGCAGCCGCCATGTCTCTCTCTCTCTCTCTTTCTATCTTTCTCCACGTCTTCTTCCTCTCTCTAGCTCTACAGTATCTCTCACTCTGCTTTTGCCTCTTTCTCTGATTCTCCTGCTCTTCTTCTTGCCATCTCTCTCTCTCTCTCTCTCTGTGTCACACTCTGCCTTCTCTCCTCTTCTTCCGCCGTGTTTGAAGTCTTCCCAGATCCCACAGCAACATATGGAGCGAGCGAGAGCGAGTGATTCACTGAGACTGAGAGAGGGAAAGAGAGAGGGAACACATTGCACGATCAGTCAGGAGTTACAAGGGGTTGAGTGCTGCAGGGTGGGCTGATGGTGAGGATTGAGAAATATATATGACAGATTTTCTTGTAAACTACCCAAAGTGGGAGTCTAGAAAGTGCTGTCTCATGCTGACAAACATATTAGTCACTGCATTTTTATACACTGCACACACACACACACACACACACACACACACACACACACACACACACACACGCACCATGGGTGTTCATTCTTTCTCTCTCTCTCTTTTCACTTTCTCGCTCTCTCTCACCGACACAAGCTTCTACACACAAAAACTTTCAAAGTCACACTTCTCAAGCAACTACTCTAGGGGAATGAGTGAAGATGAAAAAAAACATCCGGCTTTCCACTCTGTGTGAAAGCCTGACAGATGTCTGTGTGTGTGTGTGTGTGTGTGTGTGTGTGTGTGTGTGTGTGTGTGTGTGTGTGTGTGTGTGTGTGTGTGTGTGTGTGTGTGTGTGTGTGTGTGTGTGTGTGTGTGTGTGTGTGTGTGTGTGTGTGTGTGTGTGTGTGTGGCCACAAGGCGGGGAGAAAAAATAGAGAGAGAATCTGTGTACGGAGGTCAAAAAGGAGGGATTGGGTCAGTGTGTGTGTGTGTGTGTGTGTGTGTGTGTGTGTGTGTGTGTGTGTGAGAGAGAGGACACAGATAGGGTGGCTCGGCTCATTTTTCCAGCATTAGAACAGTATAGCACAGGTGTCCTTACAGCTGCCTGATACAGGCTGTCCTCACCTGCCCTTTGTTAGGGTGTGCGTGTTAAACACATGAAATGCTAACATGCACATACTATTTTTTTTTTTTTTTTAAGCTGCTCTATTTGTTCGGTAAAATGCATTCACATTTGAATTGAAAATGCATTAGTAAGACTAAATGGATTTTGTACACCCAAGAGCAAAGATATGAACGCATGCACATTATTCACAACCTGCAAAACTCTAATTAATGATTGACTTCAATAAGCAGCAACTGAGTCATCTCTGCTGCTTTTAGTTTGTTTCATATATTATAATACATATTTATTATAATATTTTTATAAATAATGTGATTGTAAGTTACTCTAAGAGGCCATTGTTTGCTTTTCGTAAAATGAAAATCTATCCAAGAACAAAACGTTACTGAAGCAATGCTCACCTTCAATCACAGTATAATGCATTATTTTAAGATTATGATGTATTACAACTATGGGAATTTTAAAATCTAGATCCTTAGGGCAATTTATGAGGTAT
This sequence comes from Anoplopoma fimbria, assembly GCF_027596085.1. NCBI lineage: Eukaryota > Metazoa > Chordata > Actinopteri > Perciformes > Anoplopomatidae > Anoplopoma > Anoplopoma fimbria. The sequence continues at coordinate 9,123,295 of NC_072458.1, forward strand.
AATGATACCTGAAAATTCCTGATAATGGGTTATGATTATGGTTATGAGTAATTACACAGTGTAATGAGCTGTTTATGTTTCATACAAATGAGATTATAAAGTGTCTGTTAAATTATCATATTTACGCATGAGGTGGGAAAGTCTTAACTCAATTTGGACCTACTTTAGCGCGCTCTTTTAGCTAGCTCTTTGATGACCTGGCCAGTCCCTGGCAGCTTTTCTCAGGGCCAAGCTCTGTCCACAGGATATGTACAGTATCAAGGTTTTTTTTTTCAGTCTTTATATCAAGCTCAGACCAAAAAAAAGGAGCATACACAGACTGGCTCTGTCTTTTCCTATCTCCTTTCTGCGGCAGAGCCAAAAGCTGACTGCATCAGTAATCAGTCATTGGCCATGCAGGGTCTCCGCTCAGAAGCTTCTCTGCTGTGGAATTCATCAGAACATGGAACCAAGGGCAGCCCTTAAGGGAGATATCAGCCTCACCAGACAGCTGGACACGTCTGCCACAGCTATTAACGCACGTGCGAACAGACACACTCGCACACGCAAAAAAAGCAGTCTTAATCTCACATTTAGTTTAAATACGGTGTATAACTACAAAGACCTTTTCACATTCGGAGTCACAGACAGGGACTTTGAACTCTGAAGGTTAAAACACACAAATAAAGTAGTCGATTTTCAAATAACACTGGCTGATGCATGTCCCTTCATCCGGCCTTTACAGCTTTACATAAAATGTCTCTGAAAGCTTTTTTTAACTATGCGTCCACACATCTCCATTCATTCTGAATAGATTATCTGTTATTGCTCACTGTCGTAGGTTTTGGTCCAGGCTCACTGATCCCCCCTGCTCCTCTGAGCCGCTATTCCCTTAACAGTATAGCTCAGTGTAGGTAGCCCTCTGGAGGAACAAGGGCACAAAAAAAAAAGTGGAAAGACAGGAGGAGGGTAGATTAAGAGATGAGGGATGAAGAGCGAAAGGTAAGGAGGAGGAGAACACAAGATGATGGAGGAAGAAAGGAGAGGGTGGGGAGAGCAAAGTGAGAGAGAGAAAGGGCAAGAAAAGGGAGTGTGTATACGCGGTGTGTGTGTGTGCGTGTGTGTGTGTGTGTGTATGCTGATGAAATCTGCCATCCTCAGCAGCCTCCCGTTAAAAGAAATCGGATTAGCTCTCCTCCGGGAGAGAACCTTCAGGAATGCAGATGACGGATTGCGGCGCACAGGTCTCTCTCCTGGACTCTAAGAGGGCCCCACACACACACGATCACACACACACACACACCATCAGCAGACAAAGAACTCAGTTTTCCGCTCACTCCTTTTCTCTCCAAAGGGCATTTCTTCATTTCCTCTCATTCATAAATACATGATGGTACGTGATTGAAATAGAAAAGGAGGCGTCTTCAATACCAATTCACTTTGTCCTATTGACGGAGCCTTTTCCACACATTGGCTTTGTCACTTGTCAGTTTTTCCAATTTGAAAATGAGTTGAATTTGATTACATTTATTTCGAACAAAGAGAATCAGGGTATAAATCGCGTTATACCCCCAAGTACAATAAAGGTGTGGCAAATTATGTGGGTGACATTGGTGCAGGAAGATATCGACAGATTTCCCTGAGACATACAGAAATAACCGGAACAAAATAACACACAGGTGACAGATTGCCGTACATTGTACATGCACCATTTAGACCAAGATATTAATCCTTCCTTACAAGGTCTACCTACTGAAATGTTGTTGATCAACCACGTAACAAATGGTCTGCAGGATTTTCTGGTTCCTTTTCACTGTTTTGTCTCACGCACCTGTCTCAAGACTTGAAGGAGTAGTTCAGCAATTCAGGAAATACGCTTGCAGCAACTTAAATGACAAGAAAGCTCATTAATTAACACGGCAAATCTCATTTGTTTATTCTGTACAAAAAACAAATGTAAAAACATATATCTTCTCATCTAACTCTCAGAAGAACTCAGAAAATCGCAAATAAGCACATTTTCCAAAACGTTGAGAAATCCCTTTAATGGTAAGAATAAAAATACAGACAAAAAAAGATAACATTATGTTTTTGTAATTCCCCCTTTTTTCTTGTTGCAGCCTCATCTCATTTGATATTATTTCTGATCCAGCTCTCTAGATTTTTGATTAATCCTGCATGTCATTGTTTTTCTCTCTTTCAGACTGGGATGGCGTTAACATATGATCCAGCTGCAATGCAGAATGGGTAAGAGCTCGACAGTCAATCCATCCTTGGCACCATCTAATACACTCACCTCTTGGCTCATAGGGCCCCAGTCAATACAACTGCCATACATAAAGAGTAATGTAGTGGCTGCACTTTGTTACTGTTTGATTAGGGCAAATTTATATGGACCTCAAATATTGGTTTCCTTTGGTCGTGTCGGGTGAGAAATGGCAAAGCGTAGCTGAGTGAGCTTGTTTGGCTCTTTATGTATGTGTGTGTTCCTGTGTCTTTGTGTCTTTGTGTCATGACTTAATGCTGCTGTGGAAATAAATGACCCGGCAACATGTTTTATTTTTCCCTGCAGTACTGAGGCAGGAAGGAGGGTGTTGAGGCTCCTCTCTATCTCCCTCTGGCCCCAGTCGTTCACAGGAAGCTTCTCATCCCCTGCTTCCTAAACCACTTATCCCCCAGTGACTCGGAGTCAATCTCAACCAAAAAAAAAAAAAAAAAAAAAAAAAAACTGGATGAATAGCATCACTTATTACACACAGCCTGCCATGTAAAAGCCTCCTCTGCTGCAAATCCGCCAAATTATAATCCTGCAGATATTTGTGTTAAGCAACAGCCCTGCTGGGTAAGAAATGATTCACTCGAAAAAATAAAAACTTGTGATCATGTTCTAGGAAAAAAAGGGAAATAGGCTGAATTAAGTAGCAAAGAATGTTAAAGAAGTCAGTTTTATTCAAGTGCTAATGCTATGCAAAAAAACTGGAAAATAAAGTGAATCAGCTAGCAAAGAATGTAGAAGTATATAGTCAATTTATTTCATATATTAATGCAAAGTAGAAAATAAAAATGCAGTTGAACAGAAAATGTAAAACAGAAATGCCACTTTACATTTGTCAGACTGTGCTTACTGGTGCATCAAAATTCAAGTGCAAATTGGATTACCCATCCATCCATTTTCTGCCGCTTATCTGGGCCCAGGTCATGGTGGCGAGTTAGTCCAGACCTCCCTCTTCCATGCAACATTTTGCCAGTCTTCCAGGGATATTGTGAGGCCAGATGAGATACAGTGATCCTTCCAGTGTGTACTGGATCCACCCCGGGTTCTCCTACCAGTTAGAAACCATCCACAGGCAGGCACCCAAGAGGCATCCTGGTCAGTTGCCCAAACCACCCATACTGGCTATTTTTGAATGAAAGGAGCAGCTGCTAGACTCCGAGCTCCCTCTGGATGTGTGAGGTCTTTACTCCATCCCTAAGACTTAGTCGAGCTTCCCTATAGAGCAAACTTACTTTGGCTACTTGAATCTGCAATCTGATTCTTTTGGTCACTACCCAAAGTTCTTAGGTGACCATAGGTGAGGGTTGGAGCATAGATCGACTGTTAAATGAAAAGCTCTTTCCTTCTGGCTCAGCTCCCTCTTCACCATAACAGTCCGGTACAACTCCTGCATTACTGCTGACACTGCAGCTACCCTCCTGCCGATTTCAGGCTCTATTTCATCCTCAAGTCCCGGAGATACTTGAACTACTTCCCTTGGTGTCACAAAACACTCCCAACCCACCCAGAGCAATCCACCACTTTGCGGCAGAGAACCATGGCCTCCGATTCGGAGGTGCTGACTCTCTCCCTGGGCTTCACATTTGTGTACAACCCTCCTCAGAAGGTGCTGGAGGTAGCAGATTGATTAAGCCAAAACAACCACATCATCTGCAAACATCTTCATCCCAACAACAACTGAATAGGGTTTGACTTCCTGCTGAGAATACATATCTGGCTCGTAGCAACAACCGCAGTTGCATATTCTTTGGCTGTACACCCCCACAAGACCCTACATCTGCACCTGACCCCAATGCCAATCCCTGTGGGTGGAAAGCCTGCAGGGCACATTAGATTAGTGAATTTAGAATCAATTAAGATGCAAATTACCCATATATATATATATATATATATATATATATATATATATATATATATATATATATATACATTGTGGTTAATGCAAATTAGAAAATTTACATTTTCTAGTTTGCATTAATATTCAAATGTATTATTAATATTCAAATGTATTTTACTGTATACCTTCATAGGGAAAAAGAAAATTGCCCATATAAAAACAAAATCCAACCTAAGAGACATAATCCAACCTAAAGACATAACTAAAAGACTTTTTATTATTTATGCATCTCATAAGTAAGGCATGAATGGTATTTCAGAGTAAATCTTTATCCCTTGTGCTTTGGGGACTTGGGGTAATACTTATTTATCGTTTTGAGTCTCACAGACCCCACCACTGTATGTGTAAAAATGTATAACTGCAAAATCATAATTTATATGCCTCCTCAGTATAATGTTTTCGGGTTGTCCGTCCATCCGTTCACACGTACCAACATCCGGTCCATTCTCGTGAACTCCTTTCATAATATTTGGCACAAACGTCCACCTGAAACTAATTTGATAATAATTTGGTGGTCCAATGTCACTGAGACCTCACAAAACACATTTTTTTACTTTGGAACTCAAAAAGTTATATGCTAATAAAGATAATTTCACACAAATGTCTATATATATAATAATATTCTTTTGTTTGCACAAAAGTCATAAGAAGTCTACAATATTTTAGACCCAAGTGAGGTTTGACCTCTTGTGAACAAACAAATGAAATAACTCCAATAAGAGAAATTAAAAAATATATATTTACTAGAAAGTGAGCACGGACCAATCGTCATCGCGTAAGGAGCTGCATACAGCTATGAAGGTGGTACGATACAGAGAGGCAACTCAATTCAATATAACAATGGGGGCTCCCAAAGATGTTTGAGTAGATGCTTCTATAGCATCATTTATATCAGAACTGGAGGGTATTAATTCATTGAAATAAGAGAAAGGACGCCATTGAAGGTTTTCTAATTGGAACATGTTTTTGCTCTGTCCCGACTTGCTTGGACGAGCAAAAGAGTTTGATTGACAGACGGCTCATCCAAACACCTGCCACATATATTGTTGAAAGTGCCTGCCCTTTTCCAAACAGTTTCCAATAACTGCTTTTCAGATGGTTCTGTTTGACAATCATCTGGTGGGTCAGGTTAAGCTATGTAGAATCAAGCTGATGAAACAATGTTAAGTTTGTTTTTCGAGCTGTGTTGAGCTTGAGCGGGTCTGGGGTCTTCAAATAGAACATTTGGATTAAAATATAGTGAGGTACACGTCATAAAGAGTTAATGTAGTATCTTGAAATAGAATGGGTCTATTCAAACTGTAATATGATCTTCAGCTCAGATGACTGTTGGATGTTCCACTTAGCCTCCCAGGGGATCACAGCGCCATTCGGTTGCTATAAACCTTCAGCAATGAGATAAAGCAGCGAAGTCGACCACCTCGCTTCTCTGCAGCTCATGTCAAACCTTATAGCTTTTTTAAATGCAATGAGTTTTCCCCAAGCTCAGCCTACAAGAGGGCTGCTTAAAGCCAGACAGGCAGCACGGTACAGTGGAGTCCACATTGGAAAAAATAAAATAAAATAACACCTCCTACTCTATACAATGACAAAGCTCAATCTGATGTGATAAAACCCGACTTTTCAATTGAGAACGCTATGAGACACTTCATGAAACTTTTATGTGGCGTTCAAAATACAATATATGGCCATGCGTTTGCACTGAACAAGATGTTTCTTTCTTCTATAGACAAACAAACCTTAGTATAGACACATATCTGTCAGCTAATACACCATTTTTATATCAAGGTAACATAATTTCATGCTTACGTTATGTTCCATATACCTATTATGAATTTGACAAACTAATTCTGCTGTATCCTCTCCTCTTCCTTTACTCTTTACCTCCTTCCCCGCTCTCCCTTCCTCCCTCTCTCTCTCTCTCCCTCCTCAGGTTCTACTCCTCGCCTTACAGCATCGCCACCAACCGCATGATTGCACAGACCTCCATCACGCCCTTCATCGCTGCTTCCCCCGTTTCCACATATCAGGTGGGCCATAATGCACTGTATTATGGGTAGATTGCTGTCCGTCTATGTGTACGCGTAATAGGAGGGTTTGTTTTGTGTAAGGGGATGGGAGAGATTGGCGGGCTGCAAAAACAGCGTGAGGTTCTCTCTTCTTCTCTCATCGTTTCTCCGCCACTCCAGCTGTGCTCGCTGACATCTGTTTCGTAGGCGGCAAACACAACAGGCATCAGAAAACAAGCATTAAAAAAAAGGATTTTAAAAAAAAGGCTGACAGGGTAGAAAAAAATAAAATCACCCATCACAAACTAAAGTGTCTATGAAAAACAACACTTTCCTCGCTCCCAGTTTCCTGACCTCTTTTGTGCTCCCTCAGCTGCTAATGCAATAAAGTTGTTGTTGTTTTTTTGTTTTTTTTACTAACTTGGATACAATCCCTTCCTCTTCCAAAGTGAATTTCCACATTCCTCATGGCTGTGATCTGCGGAGTAATGAAAGAGAACAGAACAGGAACGTGAAAATTGGCTGTGTGAGATGTCAAGAGCGTTAACCGTTTTCCCGTCGCCGCGCATTTCACGCAGCACCCTCTGCCGAATCGGAACATCAAGAGGCACTGCCACCGTGCCCTCTCGCTCAGACACCATCGCTTAACATTCGGCTCCGTTTGGTATGCAGAGAGAGAGGAGATGAAGGATAGATGGGGAAAACAGAAGGGACAGATGGAGGGAGAGACAACTACGGAGAGGAGGACGGATAGCACGGGTGGTAATGGTGGCGAAGGGCTCGGGTGGGGGGTGCAGACAAGGAGTGTCGCTGAAGGTTGCTGTGCCCGTCTTTGAGGCACGCTTGATTAAAACTCTGGTCCAGTACCTGCGCTGGAGGGGCAGGGGGGGAGAGGAGGAGGAGGAGGGAGAAAAAGTGGGCCAGGGCGCGTCTCTAATCCGCTCTCGGAAGGCTTCCCAAATTGATTTATCAAAAACAATGGCCAGGCTTTTGAGGAATATTAATCCTCACAGTTTCAATATCGGGCAGCTCTGCCATCGCTTCCTGTAATATTGCCCTTCAGCCAGTCACGGCAGGAAGGTGAGTCCTTCATCTTCTGTTCAAGTACAAAGAGAAAAAGAAAAAGAGAAGACAAGCCAGGCAGCAACACACGCTAAACAAAAGGAAATCGCTTCCTTTTATGATGGAAACTGCTGCCTTTGTAATGAAAATCTCAAGCTGCATAGAAACGAATGTAAATGCCATTCTTTCTTTTATTCTTATGTTGAGTTTTTAGAGCTACTAGTTTGGTAGCATTGATTTATCGAATCTGCAAATGAACCATGCCAACAGCAGTGTTCTGGTGTTCTTTCAAGCCTCCAGTGGGCTCGAATGATGACTGGCTTTGTTTCCTGGAAAAACAGCTTTGATGATCCACATGACAGGAGCCAGCCGAGGCCAGATCTCTACCAAGATCTCAGCTGGTGCCGCCAGCCAGCCGTTTCCTGGTTTACATCACTGGCTCTGCAGACTGGCTCAATGGCTGACTAAATATGTGGCTGGCTGGCTTACTAACTGGCTAACTGGTTGGATAGGACGATGGCCAACTGGCTGAATTACCTTTTTTTGTCTGATTGGCTGACAGGCTGTTTTAAATGGTAACACAAGCTGTAAAGTTCAGCCAGAGGTTGGGAGCTTCTTAGGTTATGCACATTATAACATCCATCCATCCTAATATTTGGAATGTAAGTTCTTATTCAAATAATCACTGTAGCTGACTCTAAAAAAATAAAAGGATACAAATTAGAATTTTTGACAGTTTCTAATGACTTCAGAGCCATTTATATTATTTTTCAGGACAGTGGTGAAAATAAAGTTGCTTTAACAAAACAACAAAAACTCTACAACAAAGGTTATTTTGCTCCTTTTTTTCTGCTGATCAGTTGCGTGAGATTTGTGATCCGTTACACCCCTACATCCATACTGCACAAATAGCTGTCTGCCTGTGGCAGTCTGTTTAATTCAATATTGTTCTATAATAGACCATCATTTCCATCGGAGGGAGAGAGGCTGTGCTCTCTCAGGCAGCTGCATGAGCCATAGTGGCACACACTGCACAAGTTTTGTGGCAAAAGTCAAACAAAATTGAACTTTGAACCCAAATAAGCAGATCTCCACAACACACAATCCAATCTAATTCTTCCATCGTTCTGACAGCAAACATTTCACAGTAGAGAAGTTCTGTAACTCTATTCTCCAATTCTGTATATATCTAGTTATAAGTAGTAGTAGTAGTAGTAGTAGTAGTAGTAGTCTGTAGCATCCAATTAGCTGTTTTTCAATGCTCTTCATTCTGCGTTCTACCCATGCAAACTATTAATTTAATCTGTAACTGCCAACAGTGTGCAAGATGGGCCTAATCTCAGTCAGGTTTACAATCTCTATGAGTTTTAAAACATGTCAGATGGTACAATGAACGTCTGGTAAATCGTTAACCTGACCCGCCAGATGGTTTGTTACACAGAACCATCTGAGAAGCAGTCAATGGAAACTGTTTGGAAAAGGGCAGGCACTTTCAAATAAACACTTGGCAAGTGATTGGATGAACCATCTGTCAAATCAAACTCTTATCGGCACGAGTCGGGAGAAGAGCAAAAACATATTTTCCATCGAGAAAAGCCTTCAGTGCTATTCCTTGCTCTTCTCAAAATTTCAGAAATACTCTTTGGTTCTGATATAACTGATGCTATTGTAGCATCTGTGCTAAGCTCAGAACGTTCAGTTACCTCTCTGTGTCGTCTTGTGCACAACTAAGCCACGCCCCTAGCTTCCAGTAGCTCCTACAAGATTCTGATTGGTCCGCACGTTACTTGAAGCGTGACATGATGGATTTTTTGTGAGATATGTGATCTTGCGATTCTCGCGTCTATCATGACGTCACAAAAACAGTAAATAAATGTTTTCATTACACCAGCTTTCTAGTGTATTCTTTGTCATTTCATGTTGCATTCTAATTGATTGGTTTTCCAACGTGGGTCGTAGAAGTAATCACATTGTGGAATCTCAACTTTGACAATCAAAGCTTTTAATCGTCCGTGAGTGAATTCATAATGATCCAAAATTATAATTTATAATAAATACAACCAAAGATTTCACCACATTTCTCAACATTGGTCTGGGACGGCTCGAAGTCACGAAGGGGCACTGAGTCAGAATAAAGTCTATTAAATAAATCACATGATGGTCATGCCCCATCTTGCATGAATATATGTGATTAAAGATAAGCTTCCTCTGTGTCTATCTGCTGTCCCGTTCAGCTGGGGAGAACAAATACTGCCATGTATAAACAAACAGACTTGGCTTCACGTTGTAGAATATCAAGCTTGTTTAGGTGTGGATCCAAATCACGCGTTTGGGTTGGCACAGAGGATTGATTGCTCTTATAGCAGATTATTCCATGTTTGTCTTTGTTTAATCTAATCATTTTACCAGGATCAGTGGCCAGCCTGTGTGTTTGTCCGCTACAAGCTGTCTAATTCCTCTCTCCAGCACATCTAAAAGCTCTGTTTGTTCCTCCATTTCCCCCTGTCTCTTGATCATTGTTTCTGTCACTGTTTCACCGTCTCTTTAACTTTCCCGTCCACATTTGTGAATATGCATGTCTGTTTGTGTTTTCCTCTGGTAATAGCTTAGCATACCTCTGAAACAAAGAAAATATCAGTCCATCACACTCAAATTCCTTTTACTTTCTCTTTTCTGTGTGCTTATAAATTTGACTATTGAAATGGGTCCTCTCTATCAGTCTTTCCCGCAAATGTTTCACCCCTCTTGCAACAGCACTGGGTGCAGCATTAATGATATTATTGTAATAGAGAAGGAACCTAATTCATGTGCTCCATGCACAAGTCATACTGTTGGCAATTATTAGCAGGCAGGAGGGAGATTTGCTGCCTCCAGACTTTGAAATTCTTTTTAGTAATTCTTTGGCACAACTTCTGTCACAAAATCTGTGTAAAGTTCAGCCATTTTGGTGCATGAAAACCAATGCAATCACTTTAAACCTCCCAGATTCAAGAGTATTTGAACATATTGTGAATATTTGAACAGCGTTTATGGCTTTATGTGGGATACTACTTGGATCTGACTAAGTTTTAGAAAAATGTATTTTGTCACCATCATTTCACACTTTATGTGTTTCTCCTCAGGTCCAGAGTACGTCATGGATGCCTCATCAACAATATGTTATGCAACCAACAGTAAGTACTTTACCAATCACCTGCAGTAGCTGCCCTTGGCTTCCCATTAAGGCCCACCCTTAGCCTTCAGTTTCTCCTCAATGCATATTTTTGCCAGAGTTGTTGAAAGGTTTTAGGAGGAACTCGTTAAAAGAAGTATATTTCACATCCCTGCTGAAAATAGTTTACAACATGGGGGATTTTTTAAATATATTTAGAGCAATACGAATGATCAGAAAATAGATTCTGTCTGGAAAAAACATTTAAGCTTCTTTCTCTGCTGAAGGCCAACTGTTAAACCTACTAAATGTGCATACATGCACATACAATGAAAGTACCACATGAAAACTTCGTATAGCTAAATGATTGCACCACTTTTGTCCTGAAATTACTATAAAGGCATATTATCCTTTTCTGATAACCACATGTTTCCATCTGTCCTAATTAATAGTTATTTTTTGGTTGGGAGTTTATAGGTGTTGGATATGCCAGGAAGCCATTGAGCATCATTTACCAGACCGCAACACAATACAGACGGGCTGTAGACTGTTGCTCGGGGTTACCAGCCCAGACAGCAGACAGGGAAACATTATTATTAATTAGATTTAGTTCACCAGCAACACATCCTGCCAGAGTAGAACTGAGGTAGTCACATTGCATCCAACGGTATCCAGTCATGTGTCAGTGATTGAAGACTACAGAACGCTGGTTTTCTGAGAGTCCATTATGTAGTTTTGGAAGCTCAGCAAGTCTGAAAATAATATCCACACTAATGAGTTAATAATTAATTTCTTCACTGGCGAAACCATATTTTACTACTGCTAGTGTAATTTGATGGATGTTTCACTTTTTAGTAACAAGTCAGACAAGAATGTCTGACTCTTAATAGCCCAGTCTTTATATTCACTTTTTTGGATCCATGTTTTTCTGTAATGTGCCAACAGTATTGTTTGGAATACATCCCAGATTTGCGTAGCTAATGTTGTAGCAACAAAGAGCATTAGTGGTTTGGTAAATTGTTTTAAGGTTGGGCTTTAGCTGATCCTAGCTCCATGAGTGTTCCCGTTTGGTTGCTTAGAGGTTTTTAATCATTCTGCCAGAGGCTTTAACGTTTGCTTGAGGCATTTCATGGCCCCTGAAGCACTGAACCAGACAAGGGCACATGTATTTGATTTTTACAATCGTTTAACTGTTCCACAGACACAAATTAGCTAAAAAGACGTCTTACTTAAAGTGTGCTAGAGCACAGTGCGCTGCACTACAATACAGAGAGCGCTCAAGTATTTCATACAGTGGAGTAATGCAAATTGTTAAAAGGAGCTGTACTCCTATGAGGTGCAGTATAGTACAGTGTTATAATTCATACAGCTGCATGATTTAACTAATGCTGTTGCATCAAAGTTCACCATTCTGTACTAATGACATAATGAACATGCATGCAGGTGAATAGGTATCGCCTTGCTATGAGGATTTATGATCATATCTTGTGTGATACAGGGAAGGTATAGGGTGAAACAAACACTTTAGTGTCCCATACTGTATTGTGAGTAGATATGAACCTGAAAGCCCTATAATTAGTCACCATTCTAAATCAAATATCTATCACAATGAGCTTACAATTTTGACCTATGAAGTCAAAAGCAGGATCAGCGATTCTCCCCTTTAATTTTTTTTCCACCGCTGTCTACTTGGGTGCGTTCAATTTAAACCCATCAATTTAAAGATGACACAGTGTAGTTTACCGGTATCCTGCAGGAATCGTTGATTTGGAGAATCGTGACACCCCTACTCATAATACTATGAACCTATATAATTGTTAATTAGGTTTTCTACGTAGATATATTCAACAATATACAGTAATGTCATCACTAGTTTTTAAAATGTATATTTTTATTTTTTTATAGATTATCATCCCTGACAAAATTTAACATTGTGATTTCCTTGGTCAGTTTAGTTGTTGTTGGCAAGAGTTAACCAACAAGGCACATTTTCATGTTGTGCAAATGTTAAGAGGCATCCGAAATTGGAATTAACTCGTATCTTCTATAAGCTGTTTCTGTTGCTACTTTCACTGAAAAAAATGTGTTTACCTCAAGCTACCATGAAGTTTCAATAGCATTGTTAGCCTGAGTCAAAAAAAAACATTGCTTGCGAGTCCCTGTGATTGAGCAAATTGGGAAACACTGGACTCTGCAGCTGATGGTCCAGCACTCACTCACACACTGACTGGAGGAGTGCTCGACCAGCCGCGTGGCTCCCAGCTGTGGCCATTTAGCACTCAGTCCTACCCATCTCACTTCCACTCCCGCTGTGGGACAGTGAACATGTAATCTGGTCGCAGCAGGCCACCAGCTAGGCCCACACACACACACACACACACACACACACACACACACACACACACACACACACACACACACACACACACACACACACACACAGCTGCCCTCTAAGCCACTCGGTTTGCCTTTCAGCCACGCGACCACCTGCCTGTCCTGCTAGTATCTTAACTCGCCGGGTCTTCTCTTCCCTTTGCTGTCAGGACTGCACTTTCCTGCTGATGCTTGTTTCAAACAGGAATAAAGTTAGCTCGTTAACAAGCTGACTGTTTTAGCTGCTGGGTGGTAGACATTATTACAAAGTGAATGACAAGAATGACATTTTTTATTAGCTTAACTGCTCAACATGTGCAAATGTGTATGTGTAATTCTGTAGACACATTCACATGTATATATATATATAGATATATCTATGTGTCCGTGCATTTAGACTATACCAATGCATTTGTAAATTTTAAATGTGCATACCATTTTCTTCATCTTCCAGCAGACTCTAGTCTCTTGTTTTATGGTAGACAGCCTCATTGTCTATGTAAGTGTAACTGCTCATGCTTGCCTGATTCATATTTGTGTGCACTGTATGTGCTATGCAGTGCCATATGTGTGGTCCATACTGGTTGTTCACAACCAGAGCGTACGGCTGCCTGACGGCCCTCCATCTTCCAGCCTTATGGCGTGAGGCCTCTTGGAGCCATTGGCACCGGTCACTAGTCAGTAGCTGCATTGTACTGGTGTGTACATCTCATCATGCCTTCATGCCAGAAGTAGCCATGTGGCCGTATCCGTCCCCATTGTGTTCCAGCTCTGTCACCAAACGGCTGCTAGTCGCTAACCCCAGCTGTCACTGCCCTCGCTGGATCATAGCTACCAATCTGTCTCCCTTTATGACCCACGCTCAAACCCGCTACCAGCTACATACACAGTAGACTGCCCCTTACACACACACACATCTGGCCACCAGCTCAGTGACTAACATCAAATTACCCGAGCGTGCTAGCTTCAAGAGCTCCGGGGCCTACTCAAAGCATTAAAAACCAATTGATTGTGCTGCAGTTTGGCCGGTCCCACCACGTGTTGCGTGTTAAACCATTGGAGCGTTTTGCAATGGTGTCCAGGCAATATGGAGGCAGTGGAGCATGGAAGGGGAAGGGGTCACAGCCAGCCAGTTAGATACCAGAATAGAATAGAACAGACACGTTTGTGAATTTTAAAACACACAACAGTCAGTCAAACAATAAATAAGCAATTGGGCTACCTGCAATGTCATATTAGCAACACAGTAGCCATGTAGGTTGAAATGCTACAAAACTTTATTGGTGTTAATGGAGGGTACAAAGAGTCCTTCGAAATACTGCCTTAGAGAGTTAATTGCTGGCTAGCTTGGTAAGCAGTAACTGTGCCAATTAAAGTGCAAGTGCAGATACTATACATCAGTGGTCGCTACTAGCAACAGAATGTCCAACTAAACTCAACTGCTGGTGGCAGAATATTCAAGCTGTGTCCAAAACCACTCCCTCGGTCACTCATCCACTTCTATAGACCTTTTCATTGCAATTCTGTTGCTAGGGAAACAGCTTTGGTCCAAGTATTACTTCCTGTCAGCTGTCTATAAAACAGACACTAAAGTGTGACTAGTACATTTCAATTTCTGAAACTTGATTATTTTGCCTTATCTCTGCCAAGTGTAGAGTTGTACATCTGTAATTGCATTGTGTGATCCTATTAATGCCTGCTATGAACACAATCAAAGTAAATTGTCTGGGTGAGGAACTTCCACAGGGGTAAATAAATAAAATAATTTCCTGACCTTAAAAGTACAGTATCTCTCACCAGGTCACATTTAGCTTGTTTATCAAATGATGTAAAGGGTTGGTAGAGTGATTTATGGATAAATACCATGTTGATCAGCGGCTGCTGTGTTACTACATGTTTTTTTTCTTCTTTATTACAGCCTCTCAGTTCCTTTACAATCTTAAACTCCCTTGTGTCAAACCATAAATTGTGGGAAATAACAGCTGAGATATTGAATCAATGTATGTTGAAGTGGAGAACAACTTGACCCAGAGTTTGCTTATTGCACAGTAAACAAAGAACATTGCAGCTTGCACCGCTTCGGCAAAGGTGTTTATTTTCTATCTAACTAGATTAAGTTTGACAAGTCCATTCATACGAAACTGATCTTCATCACCCAAGAGGAACTGGCACTTTGGTGGCAGGAAGTCAGAGAGCGTGAGGAGAGAAAAGTGTTCAAAATTAGTTTATCCCCAATTAATGGGCAGAATGCACTGGGCGTGGAACTTTGTAGAACTTTTAAAAATGAGTTGCCTCCAGACGTCGTTCTTTCTTTTTCCCCTCTGTTCATCACTTGTCTTCTCTTTCTGTTCTTCCCTCATGCTGTCTCTCAGATCTTCTAATGCTGTGCTTTGTTTTGGCAGTGTAGGAGTGGGATGTCAGAACAGCATGACCGCTTGCCTTTTGTTATTTGGTCAGCAGACCTTATAGAAGAGGATAAAACTGAAGAACCAACTGCCCCAAAAGACAAATACGCAGATGCAGCTCGCACACAGATGCATCGCTGCTCTAAACACAGATATTGTTTGAGTGCAGCAACACATTCTTAATGGTAAATCTCACTTACGTGGAGATCATTAATCACGCTTGCGGAGGCTTGAATTCACTTGCCTCTGCCAAAGAGTGCGGGAATAGCTGCAGAGCCAGCCAAGCGCAGCATTGCTGTCTTTCCCCGTGACTTATCCATCCTTAATTTCCCCCTTTTCCTAACTGTGGACTGTATGTGCTTCAAGTGTGTATTTGCCGGAGTGCTTTAGCCCTTACCTACTGAAGGTGAATTATTGAATTCCTCTCATTGCACCCCAGCCAGAGAACTCCCTGGCTTCGGCTTTGAATAACTGCTTTCTGGGCCTCTTAGAATTGAACCATAACTATCGGCCCTCATCGGATGGGGCGAGTCGGTGCGCCGTGTGATACCCATCTCCCCACTTCACACGTAAAACGTTCCGCGGATTCAGAAGGGGAACATTATGTTGGTCTCATGGATTTGACTGGCGAGGCAGAATTTGAGACGGCTGCAGTCGACCTTGAGCTGCAGTCGCTGCTTTTCCTCTCCTCTCTTTATCTTTTCATCCCTCTCTCCCCTCCTTATCCCCTCTCTACTTCTTTCTATACATCTCCCTGTTTTTGTCTCATTCCATCCCTCCTGCCTCTCTCTCTCCCTTCAACCCCCCACAATCATTTTCTTCTCTAATGCCCCTTCAGAGTACAACTGCAGCTACTGCCAGCAAAAAAAAAAAATCATCTGTCCAGGGTTAAAGTTGCATTCATATAAGAGAGATATTGTTGCAGTGCCACGGGGTGACTGACAGAGAGAGATTGAGCGGCTGTATTTTCACTATAAGCTTTTTGGTATTACCTTGAAAAAATATTGCGATAGCAGCAGAAACACATTTTGAGACAAAAGCTGATTTGCTTTGGTGGACAGGCTTTACTAGCTTGCTGTGTTTTTTAAAATTGGATTTCTGATCTTTTTTTTTTGCTTTTCTAAATAGGCTTAATATTCTGGAGAGATCTTTGAGTGTGAAATGATCCATTTGTCTATAAAAGGCAGTCAGAGAACTGTTGATCCGAGCGTGGAGAGGAATGGACCTCCCATGGAGACATGACAAATACTGTTACATGCTTCATCTAGCATCTTTATCCTCTCTCGTACGCGAGCATATACACATACACAAACACACACACACAGTACAAATCCATTGTAATATCCTCTTCAAGTAAGTGGATTCTTTCTGACAATGACCTCATTACTATGAGTATTTTATAGTCATTATCATTTGTCATAGGGACTGAATTAATTTGTGCACAACAAAGCAACAGCAATGCTATGACCAATCTCAATGAGGCCAATCAGTAACATATGTGCCCATAATCTGACATGTATTTGTAGCCTACAGCGCCTCACGTTCCAACTGGTGTGATTGGAAAACACAGATTTTCTGGGGTAAAAACATTTCATTGTAATTCAATCTGCATCCTCTGAGATATTGCACATGATTGACAGATAGAATGAATCAATAAGTGTCCAGAGATTGATCCATCATTCCCTCTTGTTGTCATTTCATTGTGGAGGACAAATAGTAACACAGTAGATAAACATCTCTGCCAGAGGTGAGAAATCCTTAATCGGTTTCTTGCTCCACATGCTAATCTGTTAACATCCATTGTTGTGGCCACTCGGCTGCTTCGTTTTCACAGTACAGTTCCCTGTCGGTTTCTTTGGGTCTGCAATTACTCTTTTCAAAATCGTAATAAAAAAAAAAAATCTAATTTAAGCATGATGGCGAGAGGAAACAATAAGCCACTATCTGCATCAATGTCAACTTGTGCTTCATTCATTGCTATTCATCAGTGTGCACTACCGTTTTTCTGCTCCTTCAGTTGGGTAAAGCAGCTCACCTTCCTGGCTTAGTCCATGGCACGTTGTGTCTTGTAGACAGACTGTGTTGGTAATACTAGGGCAGCCCTGGTAGTCTGTTAGCCCCGAGGAGGGATTCATCCTGCGGATTAGACTGAAAGACCCAGGATGCTGGCTCCCTTTTTGGGGGTTTCCTGAATAGAAAGGTCCCTGAGGGTATCTGAAAACTGTGGTTACAGTCGAGGTAGGTGGTGAAACAAAAGTCATGGGTGGCTATTGTTGCCCTTAATAGAGCACAAATACAGACCAAGACTTGAAAGGTACACTCAGTAAAATCTCAGCCAGGTTTGTGTGCAACAAGCACTGCTGTAATGTTTGATTGAAGGAATACAACCCACAATTGACTAATCCCAGACTCTCCCTCCACTTTCACCCAGAAGCTGGGAAGCCGGTCAAGGGAAATTTTGGGATATTGAGTATGTTTGCAGTGATTATTCAAGGGCAACCTGTACACTGTCTGCTACCACCAATGCTTTCAGCCACCCTCTGTCTACGAACAGACTGCCCCATTGAACCGCGATCAAATGCATCAGTGTTGATCGAAAACCAGGAATGCTACTGGGCCGACATTTGCCGCTTACCCGGGCATGCAAATCTGGACAGGAACAATTCTTAATCCGTAGTGGAAAAAATAATTTCTAAACTGCAGTAGTTGTCAAAAACCTTGCGGCCCTTACTGGCCGGTTAAGAGGATGGAGCAGTCAGCAGTCAAATAAAACAGTCAATAATAAAGTTTTTCAAATACTGTGAATCACCACAACCACATAAGGTCCTTGAGCATATACTCATAAATGAGCACAAGAAAAATATTAGACTGATTGCTTCAGTAGTATGTGAGTTTAGCCATGGACGGACAGACCGATGCACGCAGGCATGCACACACACGACAGAACACATATTGATAACTTATTAACATATTAATAAATAAAACACATACACACATTCAGATCAAGCAGGACCATGTGGATGAAAGACAACTGCATATACATATTCCAGTAACTTGTGTAATTTTGTGGCCTCTATGGATTCAGTGTCGGTACCTACAGAATGTACCCTTCAGGTGGGCAGGCATCTAGTGTTAGTGGTCACTGGCTTTCTCTACTGTATACAGTTACCAGTCAATCATCAGCAGATGTTCTATAACACCAGGCTTTCCAGACCAATAATGACTGAGTGAACAAGCTGTGTCTGTGTCTGCACGTTTCACTGGAGATGGAGAAATGTCTACGCAGTACTGAAGCTTTAGCAGAGTTACTCAAAACCCTGCGGCGTGGAGCCGCAGCACCTCTATAAGTATCCTGTAGTGTTGCATGTCACATTTACCTCAACACAAAACACACTACCAGCATCAGTATCCAAACCGCTGAAACGTCACATGGAGAAACCAACTGTCAAATACAGTGAGGAATGTGTTGAGTCAAGTTCAGGTCCTCTTTCATGTGGACAACACAAGTGATGCTTTGTTTGAGTGGAACACAGCCTCGGTCATTGTTTGACACTCTTGAAGCTTTTAATGGTCCTTTTTCTTCGCCAACTTACACATTTTACCTGTCAGAAAGCACTTATACTTTTAAAACTTTTCATCATTGTGTCCCATTCTTACCTCCTACCTAGCTATTAGTGAATTTGAGTACAATGTCTGAACAGTACGGATATCTTCTTGTAAGGAGTGAAACATCAGGGCCCACAATCGTGTAAAGTACTTGTAGCTTTGTTTTAAAACTGTTGTATAAATGAAGTTTTATTATCTCTGCGATATTAACATGCAAGCGGTGCGCGAATCCGTGAGTGAGTGTGCACCTCCCTGTCTGTCCACGTCTAATCCCCCATTCTGCTGCACTTAATTGTATAATATTTTTTACAGTCAGTTGGTGTCTAGATGGGGGGAATTAGCAAATTGTTGTATTCATTCAGTCACACCATACAGCAGTGGTCGTTGCAGACACACCGAGTGGATAGTGGATAGTATAGACTCTACAGAGTGCACCTTTCTGGTATTGTATTGTAGTTGTAGTTGTAGTCCATCTAAGATGAGGATCGGCGTATGAGCTTTATTTTGAGGCCTCGGTATGTTTTCACTCGGAGCGAGGGCATTGCCACAACAAAAAACGCGGTGTAGATAGGCAATTGTGTTGGGTATTTGTACCTGCAGCAGCAGTAAAGATGAGCAAAAGCTGTGCAGAGGGTGATACTGAACCAGATTTTTAAAGGCCTCAGAATATGATACATATTTTTTTCTCAGAATGTTATAGAGAGCCTCTGCAGAAACATATTGCAAGAAAAAACAATTTTTTTTTCCTTATTTGTAAAATTCCATCATTTTCTCTTTGTCACTTAAAATGATACACTTCTAGCCTGTGAAGATTTTTGTCTTTTTACTTTGAGGTAGAGCTTCATGACATGTTGTAATACTCTGTTACTCCCTCCAAAATTAGCTATTTTGTTCTTTATTTCTAAATCTGTCACCGCCTGCTTGACAAAGCAGACTTTAATATGACAAAAGACCATTTTACATCTCTTTCGGTGAAATCGCTGCAAAGAAAAAGACAATATCTCATAACATGTTCACAAAACCAGATGATATTCTGTGCAGCAAGAACCAAAAATACTTCCGAAGCCCACTAACCAAAACATGCTGCCTATACCTGACTGCATCTTGAGTCTGTGTAGGGCTAGACACGGGTGGAGATCCATTAACCGTAATGGATCAGGCAGTATAACCACTCTCTATCTGTGTGACATTTATGTATCGCCTTACCCATTTTGCAGCTGTTATTTCTGATCAGCAACTCTAAAGACAAGGTAATGAATATCAGCTGATACCGATCAGGGCTCCATCAGCCGGAGTGCTGCTATTTACTCGTAATGAGTGGTCGTTAAAAAACACTGCTGTTTTTTTTCCTTTTTTACAAGATTTCTTATTTACTGTACATTGTCTCTGGTCGCTGAGTGTATATCAACGTATTTAACAACCCGGGGTCTGATATCATCTGTCTCCTGTATAGAGCAGGATCAATACCATCTTAAGCAAGATGGGGATTTTTTCACAGATGCACACACATTTCACACACACACACACACACCTAAACATGTGCATGCATCGAGGAGATCTGTAAACATCCTGTCAAACATTTGAGAGGCGTCTGTAGCATCCATTCTTTCTATCACACTCAGCCGGCAAATCAAAAACATATATTGTCTATTTGTGTCAGTCTCCTTCTCATTTTCTCTCCTCTCTAGTCTGTCTCTGGACGGGGAACACGCTGCACGCACGCACACACACACACACACACACACACACACACACACACACACACACACACACACACACACACACTAAAAACCCTCTCTTTCACAGACACTCAGTCTCACAAACACAGAAAATCGAAATCACAAATCGGCTTAACTCTCCCTGACACGTCTGTGAATTAAGCCTTTCCGTTGCTCTCCCTTTCCCATTATAAAGGCATTGTCAGAGGCTGAATCAGTAACAGGTAGCCCACAGCTCCTGCTGCTTCTCTCTCGCTCCTCTCTTTCTCTTTCCTTCCCCTCCTCCGCGCCTCCTCTCTTCCTCTTTCGCTCTCTTTGTCGTCTTGTGCTCTCCCCCTTCGTGTCCCTCAGCCACTCTCTCCAATTCACCGTCCTCCCTCCCCTCTTGCCGTCTCTTCTGGCTCCCGTCTTCCTCATGACCTCCATCAGCTCTCTCCTTAATCATCCTTCTCCTGTCCCCACGCTGTCTCTTGTCCTGTCTCCTCGTTTCCCCCTCTCCTGTATTTCTCCCGTCTATCACAGCAAGTGGTGAACTCATGGAAACTGCTATTTTTTTTCACCTGTGTGTTACTACCCACACAAGTTACTTTTGCATGATCAGATTTTACACACAAAACAGATAAGACATGAGATCAGTTAATCTACTTGTTAACTTCTCAATGAGTTTAACTTTGCAGCATTGCTTCAGTCAAAATTTTTAAGTCTTTCCAAAGAACTTAGTAATTATTCACTGGTTTGCACCATGTAATCTCAAGAAATGTGTTTGATACAGTAGTAAAGTCTTAGTAATATGTAAATGTGCTGCAAGTAAACACCTGTAGTGTTGTCCAATCAACAGAAAAGACATACATCGTGAGCTGTAAATTGATAAAAACAGTGTAAAAAGAACTGTTTATACTAAAAGGTTTGGGCAACAAGATATTAAAGTAGCTTTATTTTGTTTTTGTTTTTATAATATGTATTTACGTAGAATGCAAAACCCCAGTCCCCGTCCACCCTTTCACCCTTGAGTGTGTGTGGTGCAAACTGTTTTAAATTAGTGATTTGTAAATGGCCACTTAGTAATAATGAGACTTACACAGAGTTGGTGCAACTGTAACACTCCTTCCACTACTGATCTCAGCATTCAACCCGCGTCTTCCTTTATATTCTAAGGTGAAACTCCGGGAAGGATCACATGAAGCTAGCATATTGAGTGGTTGAGGGAGGGTGAGGGAGGGAGAGAGAGAGAGAGAGAGAGAGAGAGATGGCTGCCTGTGTTGTGAATGCAGGGAGTAGACAAGCAGAGCGGTTCTGACAGGCTGTGTCTGCACAGTTTGTTCTCCAATAGGCCCACACAGAGTCACCAGTGGGGTGCGCACATGCACTCGCACGCTCACATACACTGCCGGAGTTGCACGCTCATACACGCACACGTAGACACCAGTCAGCCTCTTTAAACACTCGTGCATGAATGCTGTTACGCACAGTGTGCTGCAGGTTTACCATACAAACATTCATAGACACACTCACAGCACAGACACACAAAGTGAGAGAGGCAAGCCGATAGGAGGGAGAGGGCCTGGGTTTTTTTGAGCGCGCTCCTCCCGAGGCTTGGGAGCTGGGGAAATGGAGCTATCATGACAAGGGATGAAAGTGCAACAATGGTTTCATGACTTTCCCTCGTGTTCTTCTGCACCGCGGGAAAAAAAAGAAGCTTCTACCGTTCTCATCCGCCTGTTAGGGAAAAACATGCAGCGCATTACACCAAGAGGAGGGGAGGCACAAGAGTGAGTGAGTGAGTGAGTGAGTGAGTGAGTGAGTGAGTGAGTGAGTGAGTGAGTGAGTGAGTGAGTGAGAGAGAGACGGGGAGGGAGGGACAGAGGGAAGGCATCCTCTCTCCTCAATCAATGAACCGCACAAACCCATATTGTTGATACATCAGCAGCAGATATTGACTCTTTTGATCCACCGAAAGACAATAGTGTGTATTGATCTTGAAAATGTCCCCGTGTTCTGTTGCTGTTAATGTACACTGTCCCACTTCCCTTCTTCTTCTCTGGCTGCATTTGTCCTCGTGTCACACAGGCCTGAGCCCCACTCTTCTCCCTTCCTCTGTTTTTATTGCTTTTGTGTTTTTAAAGATCCTTCCTGTCCTCCTGCTGACTTTATCTCTCTCTTTTCTTATCCTTTCTAACCTCATCTTCCTGCCTGGCCTTCTTTTAACCCTTACAACCACACCCTATCCTCTTGCGTAAACACCCTTATATATACCTTCCTTTTTACGTGGACTCCCAGAGGACTGACAACAACTCTATGGAAGCTAATCAGAATAAAGAACATCCACAATATTCTTCCTGTCGGCGGCTCTTCCTCACGTCTCACCTTCTCCTCACCTTTTCTCCCATCTCCACCAGGGTGCAGTGATCACGCCAGCCATGGACCACACTATGTCCATGCAGCCTGCCAGCATGATGGGCCCTCTCGCCCAGCAGATGAACCATCTGTCCCTGGGCACTACAGGAAGTGTGAGTACGCCTCGCTGTGCTACGACGAGCCATGCACACACCAAAACACAAATGCACAAACACAAGCCTCTTGTAGCCAGAATCCAGAAGAGAGAACTCCCATATTGATATCACTGTGCGATCAGAGCAGTAAGCCTTATGGGACACACTACCCAGTGCTGAAAAAAACAAAACTTTACCCACCTATTCATTTTTGTTTTGTTGCAAAAAACAATGTGTATTTCCAATATTTTCCACCGACAGTTACATTACATTACATTACATTACAGTCATTTAGCAGACACTTTTATCCAAAGCGACTTACAGGAAGTGTATTCAACATAGGTATTCAAGAGAACTACTAGTCACCAGAAGTCATAAGCGCATGTCCTTTCTTAAACAAGCATCTTAAAGCATAAACCAGAGCAAAAGTATAGTGCAGAAGCAAATTACTACGAAAACAAGTTGGTTTCATTGTTACATCCACCAATCTGTGACCAAGCAAATATTTACAGGCATCTTTAATCTACTCATTAAATGCCCTGTCTTATCTGTAGGGACGTTTATTAGTGCAGCTGTTGTGTGATTGCTGATTGTTAAATTTAGTTTTCTGTGATCAGTTTATTGCTAACAAGGATTCACATTATATCTTAGCTGTCTGAGGCTGATTAATTGTTAATTAACTGTTGGGCTAACTGATTAATATTTTTCTCTTTTTACTGTTACTCTTTTGTATTTTTTCTACTTGTACGCCCACCGGGGAACTAGTGTTGATCTTTGGTTGGTGTTAATTTTGTTTCTTCCTGGCAAAAGGGAAAATATAACTAATATGACAATAAGTCTGTACTTTTGTCCTTGTTACAATACATTTGGCTTAGATCTTGTTTATCGCATCTTTTTGTTGTCTTTTATCTTTTTGTCCAATACTATTTCACACATAGTGAGGGCAGTTAAAAAGGGCTTCAGTACAAACAGGGAATGGGAATTGCAGAGCATTTTGAATTTATGTTACTTAAAGATGTTGAGCCTCACAAATTAGGAGAACCTTGACAGCCTGCCACCGACTAACGTTTCTGATGTTGCCGCATATCTGGTGTTTTGCGTAACCAAACCAACACCTGTCAGCAGAATAAATCCTTAGAGGTACATGTCCACTTTACAAACGGGTGGGTTCAAGACCTTCAGATCTACAATACAAATGCAAACTGTAACACAACCATTCTGACAAAGATAATCCAGTTAATGTCTTGCTAACTGAATGGGAATAAGCTGATCATGCATGTCCAGCGGTATCTAATGCTATGATTGGCCAGTCTGCGTTCAAGGGGTGGGATTTGGCAAAGGTCAATTTGAGGTCAATACTTAACCTTAACCACCTCACGAGAGTTTCGCAAATTGTGGGGTACAAACTAGACACTTTCCCATCCCAAACAGTCAAAGATATGGCAGACAATCACTGGTACAAACACAATATTATCTAATGTTAAGCGCCATGTCTCCGTCAGGGAAATTATGTTGGGTTAGTCAAATAAGAATACATCAATTTACACAGCATATCTGAGTCTTTTGTAAAATACCATTAATATGGAAAGCACGCTAACCAGTTTCATCATACTGTTTTGTTTTTTTGTCGCTAGATTGATAGACCCAAATAAATGCAGGAAGTAGCATGTACACAGTTGTAGTTTTTTAGGACTCAATTAAGCCATTACTATATTGTATTACCTTACACTATAAATCCATCCACAGAAAGGTGCACTAAAAATGGATTTGTGGCTAGCGGTTTTGCTGCTATTTCTTTTCAGCATTCCAGTCCAGCAGTGAAAACCATATAAAAGTCTACATCTGCTCTTTGAGACAGAAAGTGATACGTTGAGAGAGAAATCGGCAGGTGTCCATTACACTGTAGGTTTGGGGTCAGGATGACCAAGTGGAGGCCTTTGAATCTCTGGGGAACGTTATTCATTTGGTTCTAAGACAAAGAACACAATGAGTAAGAGATGGATTTTTACGTTTCTTTTCAAGAAAGCTAAACCTTCTTAGTCTGCCGCAACATGTGCTCTGCCGTGGAGCTGCCGTATTATTTGTTTTACGCTGCATGCGTTCACCGCCAGATATGGAGAGAGCACGTATCCTCCCTGATCTTCCACATTAAACAGATTTCCTGTGAAGTTTAACCGTGTGACAGGACCCACTGTTCTCCACCAACCTCTAATTTCTGTTACTTTCTCACACGTTCTGTCTCACTCACTTTATAAATCACACATCTACCACTCTGTCAGTTTTCTTTATTCCATACACACACACACACACACACACACACACACACACACACACACACACACACACACACACACACACACACACACACACTGGCTAACAGTTGCCCGCCCCCTAAACCAGGAACTCCCCCCTGTTTTAGGATCAAGTCGACTTAGAGGTGTCGCACAGTTCTGAAGCCTGACTTCCTGCCCTAACCCTGCTGCCCGGGGGCAGGCAAGCAGGCAGCTTTGCTCCATCACTACGTTTGATCTCTGCGTGTGTGTTTTTGTGTGTGTGTGTGTGTGTGTGTATGATTGAAACAGTGCAGTATTGTACAGTTATCCATGTGTTTCCAGGTGAGCTGTCAGCGACTGTGACGCCATGTTGGCTCCGTCAGGAATGCCCCCCCCTAATCGGCCCCAGCTGTGCTAACAGCCAGGATTAGAGACAGGCTAATCTATGATGATGGCTTCTGATGTTTGATGGGTTGTATTATAGGAGAAAGTGGGTTAAGGCACTCTCTCTCTTTTTTATTCCAGGTTTACTCTCTCTGCCTCTCCCCCTTTCTGCCTGCTTAGCTTTCCTGAGGCGATGTGCTGCGTAGCATAACTCCTCTATATGGCTGGGCTGCACACACGGCATGCCACTCTTGATCATCAGTGGGAATTGAGACGTGTTTTCTATGAAGCTTACGCTAAAGCCAGATGTGAAAGCCCTTTCATAATGCCTGATTGAGAAAGCCTGTTAAAGAAGGGGGTTAGGAACCGGCATCTGTAACTATCCGTGCAGTAAACTGGACTGGACACCACATACTCTTAAAGCACATTCCTCAAGTGCACACGCATGGCGGTGAGGTTGTTTTGATTGCCCCCCCCCCCCCCCCCCTCCACTGGTCACATGACTTAACCATCACCACGGACGAGCACCTGCCACGAGTAGCGTCTCCAGAGTCAACAACCCATCACGACTTCCGCCACTCCTCAGAATACTCTTGGCTGTTCCAGGACTCACTGCGGCTGCTTGTGTGTGGCTGTGGCTTTCTTCTCTCGTTCCAAGGAAGGAACCAAATGTTCCCGGTCCGCCCAAGCTGCGACGCTGGTGTGGTGACCGTAGCTTTCCGAGAACGCCGTGTTATTTTGCAGCTAGGATAGGCACGGAGGGTTTGTCCTTTTTAAAAAGGAGTGGCAAGGAAAAACCTTGCCAAGCGTCCGGCTGATGGTCACTGCTTTGGAATTCAGCTGCTTCGCCAGAAAATGATTCTGTTTTCCAACAACCTCCATAGTCACACAGCTCGCTTTGGTGTCTGTCTATCTTGAACAGCTTGATTACAGAATGCTAAAGAACCTCAGGCTCACTGTTTATGGATGGCACACATAAACATGCCATCCTTGCTCCTCACTGATTTATTCCACCATGTTTGGTGCATATTGCTCCGTTACTGATTTATTTACTATCCCCTTGCTCTCACCACTTAGCAGGAGTCTATCTGTCATGCTTTGTGTTTGCTCATGCCTGTTAGATGCTGGGCGCGGGTTTTAGTGCACATGCTCTATTGCTTGTGTGTGTGTGTGTGTGTGTGTGTGTGTGTGTGTGTGTGTGTGTGTGTGTGTGTGTGTGTGTGTGTGTGTGTGTGTGTGTGTGTGTGTGTGTGTGTGTGTGTGTGTGTGTGTGTGTGTGTGTGTGTGAGCGACATAGTGTTTGACATGACAAGAGGTGACCTTCCCTCTGTGTTCTCCATCCTCTTCCTGTCATGGCATGTAGAACCCAGGTCTCTGTTGTCATGGTGACAGTGGTGATTGACAGCTTCTGTGTCCCTGGAAGACAGATTTGTGTGAGGCGCTTTCCTCTATTATCTGGGCTGTTTCCCTTGGTTTTTCTAGGGGGGAGTCTAAGTACAGTATGTTACTCTACATTTCCATAGCCGTGCATGGCTGTGTTTAACCTTTACTCACCCGGGGAAAGTTTACCGAGCATGCACTCCCTTAATTTGTAGCCTCGCATCCGAACAGTAACACATGTTGACATCTGGGTGATTCCCAGTACCACTGAGCAGTTAAGTCCTTGTAGGACCTTGACGGTAATTGTTAAGGGAGGGACAACTTTTTTTTATGGCATTTATAAAATTTACAATGCGCTTTGAATGTGTTTAAGGGCTCGCAGCCAAGGAGTATGGTCAATGAGTTGTGCTGCTCTTGAATGAATTTTAATGTTCTGAATTTGATGTTCTTGCTGAACTTTTGAATTTGAATATGTTCCCAATTTATATGTGCATTAAATGCACAAGCTTGCAGCAAGCACCAGTCTCTGCAGTGCAGTCAAATCGTTGCCTGAAACTCTGTATCTTGATCATAAAGAACAGCTGTAAATTCATGAGGCAGTTTGGTAACAGTTGGTAACTTAGATAAAAATAACTTTTTGTCATATTTAATCAAACTATCACTATATCCCGACAGTAGTACATGAGAAAGACAGAAAATATCAGGTTCCTCTGCCTCCTTTTTGTGCTCCCTATGGGATTTGTAAGATTCCACTGTGCCAGAAGGAAAACAACCAATCAGAGCAGAGAGGTCTCTAACTCGGCTGTCAATCACTGTTCGTGAAGCTTGTGAATTCTGATCAAACTATCACACTAGGCAGCGTTGATCATCAGTGATCATTTTGGCATCTATTTTAGATATAGTCTTAGTCTTGACACAGAAAGGTTTATAAATTTAAGCCACAATTTGTTAATTTTTATCATTCAAAGTTTGAAGGTAGTTGTACTCTACGACAACTCAAAACATGTAAGTCCAGTTTTAGTGGCTGAAAAGTAATCACAATGTTTTCTTTTTAATTTTGTCGGCTATTTTTTCTTTTATTTTGTCTTTAGTTTTGTGTCAAATTTGATTTATTTTAGATTTTCTTTTTTATATATATATATTTCAGTCATTCTTTTCTAGCCAAAACAATAGTTTTGTCATTTTATTCCTTGTTTTTTTCACACAAGATTTCATCTTGTCATTTTCTGATGAAAAACAAAGGTTGAATGATTTGTAGGAATGGGCATTTCAAGCAAAACTATTTGATAATTCTCCAAAAAACTTCTAGTATTTGACTCAACTTGAAGCTGGACCAATTATTTTTTTAATAAACAATGAATCAAACAAAACCTGTAGATCAGTGGAATAATGTGAAACCATCGGCAGTACTGTGTATCGTGTGCCCACATGTGCCTGCTTGTGCGTTTACATCCCTCCATGCATGCGTGAGACAAACAAAACATACAGATTTTACCAGTATAAATCTCTGCCAGGGGGTTGTTAACAAAGCCTGGGGGCCAAGATATGGAGGGCTTTTCACGGTGAAGTGGTACAGCACCGTGATTCACAGCCGCTGGTGTGCAGCTCCATTGTGATGGAGCCTCACAGCTCAGATCAATAGTCATCAGAGCCCATCCCCACGCCTCTCTGCCATTAATAACCCGCACTGAGTAGCTGGATGCTCTTGCCTTGACCAATTGTTATCCTCCACCTAGCAAAGGAAGCGACAGACAGCATGTGATAGAGTGATAGACAGAGGTGCGGATGATTCATTGAACATTTAAAAAGCATGCTAACGTGCTTTGCTACATTCCACCTCTGCTAGAACTACAATTTCTAGAGATTTACAGATTCTTCTTCTTTTTGAAGCAGAAGTTGAAAGAAGAAAATCGTATTCGGTGCAGAGGCCCAAACCACTGTGGTGCCAGAGTGGTTCACTTTATGGTGAAGTACGTCTACGTGTTTTGGTCCTGGCACTGCTGCATTGCGGTGTGACTTTATACAGTGCTCATAGTTGTATGTCATACAGACTGATGGCAGAGAAGATAACTTAAGGAGTCTACTCACACCAGCCTCGTTAAGGAACTATTCAGGCCTCCCGTTCATCAAACATACGCACACGCCATCTGCTCCAGTCGCAGGTGTGTGTGTGCATGTGCATAGGTATGTGTGGCTGTGAGAGTGAAACAGCATTTATTGCCAATTAGGGATGTGTTATATTGCCCAAACCTGTCCCCTGACTATGGACAGGGAAGTATTAAAAGAGTTGAAATTGGACAAAAATCATCTTTATCGCCATAGCAACCCTGTTCACAGTAGCCAGGCTTGACGTCCCCCGAACTCTCCACAGCAGCGACTGCGGAGGCATACCCTGCTCAACCTGCCACATCAGATAGGTTAACTAATGGTTATGGTGGAAGGAAAAAATCTTATCTTATTAAATTTTCCTGTTGAGTCTAATTTAAATTCCTTTTGCAGCCCTGTAGAGAAATATAACATTTCAGACGGACACCGTGCCTTTGACAGGGAGATTTTGATAATGCTAATTATCTCATGCTTCCCTTCATTTGCTTTTTCGCGGAGGCCCTCACAGGTGAGTCGACTGAATAAGTTAATGGGAAGGAAAGGCGAAGACTTAAAAAAGTCCTGCGGAAAATTGGTATGCGTGGTTTGGATTCACCAGGGAGAAGGTCACTTCAACAGAACCTGATAGGCCCTTTTAGACAATAGCAGGTTGTGAGAGAGAGAGAGAGAGAGAGAGAGAGAGAGAGAGAGAGTGACAGGAAGGTGAGAGGGAAGAAGGGATGACACGGAGAGGTAATGTGGTAATGTGTCAGGAAGTCTAGATGTGCCGCCTCACCCCGTCCTGAGTGTGACAGCCCCTGAAGGTGTGATAACCTCAAAAAATTTGCACGCGCGCGTCGCCTCACACAGCCGCCGCTCTCACATGCGGCCGCACACTTAACATCCATCCCAGGGCATCCTCCTGGCCGTGTGCGGCGTCGGTGGGGGGAGTTAATCACCCATGTCCATGGCCTTTAGCTGCTCTCATTAGGGGTGAGCGGTGGAGCCGTACCCGATCCATTAGCAACGCTGCCGGTAATGACACTTCACCAGCACCGCCGGGCCCACGGCCAAGAAAGAGCTCCGCAGCCCCGGCACAGCCCCTCCATTACCGCCTCCCGCTGCATACTGCCGCCACGCTTTTTAGCACTGGCAGGGGGACTGAAAGGAGAAGGAAAAAAATAAGACAGAAAGAAAGGGATTGTACTTTCCTTTTGCTTTTTTTTTTTTTTTTTCTTCCTTGGACCGGAAAAGCAGCAGGAAGATGAGGAGAGGCAGCCCGGTGGCTTTTATCTGGGATCACATCCGTTGGCGCTGTACTGCAGCATTATCGTTCCAAGCCTCTTTGTCTTTGTCCGTCTCACACAAACACACACACACACACACACAGAAACATGCATGTATGTTTCCCAACACCCAGCTGCACGACTTGTACATCCACATGCACAGTTGGACAGACAAATAGCGATAAGTCATCATCTATACACAGGCATGCGCTAATTACAAAGAAGCACACACACTGGCATGCAAGTTCAACCCCACACACACACATTCACGACATGCATTCACAGCAAGTCCCAGGAAAGAAAAGGGAAAAAGCCCCACACAAAGTGCCGTGTCCTCATTCATATTGCATGTGAAAGCCCCGTGGCTGTCATGTAACCCAACTTGTGTCACGTCTGTAAAATGGCCATCATGGAGCGAGCTAGCAGCCAGTTAAAAGCCGGGGCAGGCATGTCTAAAGGAATATAGGCCACAGGCTACAGACCTCCTGCTTTCTCTTTCCTCTCTCTCTCTCTCTCTCTCTCTCTCTCTCTCTCTCTCTCTCTCTCTTCCTTTATTCAAGTCAGCTTTCTATTTTTTGTATTGTTTTATCTTCTTCTCAGCTGTGGCCCGGTGCATTTGCCTGCCTGTGAAGTCTTTGGTGGAACAGCTGGACATCTCTTCCTCATCCTCATCCTCCTCCTCTGCTGTCTCCCTCACACACTCTCTTCTGCTCTGCTCTGCTCTGCTCTGTTGAGAGTGCACACATATTCTTTTAGTGCCCTCCAAAGGATGCTGAGAGCACAGCAAGCTCACATTCCCAGTGGTTTTCTGGGAGAGATAATTGCAGTAAATTAGACTTTTGGGGAATTGTGATATCAGTGATGGATATCTGAAATGTCTTTTTATTTGTCATGAATGTGAGTGTTGCACCATGTAATGTCTTTGTTTTGTGATGTGTGTGTTTTGACAAGCTATTGTCTTGTGTTTGTGTTTCAGTACATGACTGCTGCAGCTGCCGCGGCGCCTATGCAAGGGACCTACATTCCCCAGTACACTCCTGTGCCTCCAACAGCCGTCCCTGTCGAAGTAAGACCCGCACGCATGCACACGGTACTTACTAACAATCAGACACGTGTCCAGGTTCACCCCAAAGGGGGAACATCATTACGCCGGACAGCACACTCACTCACACCCACAGGCTCTCACTTCAGAATCACAAAAAGCTGCTCACCACATCAACGCTACAAAACAGTCATTAAATAGACAGATTACATTCGCCGTAAATTCCTCGGGCTCGGGCTCCCTCTGAACAAATGGCCTCGCACCACCAGCCAAAAACTGCAAGCAAAGCAAGATGAGTCAGAAGTTTTATAGTATTTGGGAAAGACATTTGAAGTGCAGCACAGACTTTGTCACTTCCTCGGCGGCTGTCTGAGCTGCTGGCAGGTTCCGGAGCAGTCCAGCCTGAGAAATTATGAACGTGGAGAGGCGGGCGGGCCGGTGGAGGAGAGCGGGGGACGGCTGTCTGGCGGCTGACAGTGCGGCCGTATTCAGATGGACTATCAGTCGTGTATCAGATGACAGGAGCTGAAGTGAGACACAGTGCCGGCGGTGCTGTCCCCCTCTCTCTCTCTCCCTCTCTCTCTCCCCCTCATCCATAGCCGGTCCAGGCCGGTGGGTAGCTGGAACACACACACATCCGTCAGCCACGGCGCTCTGGTTAACCCCCCAACCACGGACAATGACAGTTTCCCCTGACAGACCCATTAGTCCCCCCCTCCTTTCTCTCTCATAACCCCCCTCCCAAGCTCCCCCTCCTCTGAAAGTTCCTCATGAAGGAGTAGTGCGGAGGAGAAAGATGTAGTTGCGGCGTAGCCCGTGGCGCCTCGTACCTATTTCATCCTCACCGCAGTCCTCTCAATGCCAGCGTCAGCAGCAGGGGTGTACATCACAGCATCAGCCTGTGTCTGGAGGGCTGATGTATGGACAGGACGCGGTATCCTTGAGAGCTTGTTAAGGTGATGGAGATGTCTCCATGATGTGGGCTATCGGTAATGCTACACCTAAAAAAGGCAAAGGGGTTGTTTTGATGAATTCAGCGCACATAGCCATCTTTTTTTTACCACTAACATAGATGTAAGAGTCTGCAAGGTATTTAGCACACATCTTTTTGGTCATTCGCACATATTCCACTCCTATGCACTAGCTCCTATTTCAAAACACAGTAATGTGATGTTACTTCTGTTCTTTGTTGTGTATTTTATTTCACCGCATTGCTCCCAATACTTATATTTAATATGATAATGTTTAATTGTTATATAAAAGAAAAATATTCTTTATATTTATCTTACAGTGCCTTCGCACATTTGTGTTAAAATTCAAAACAGCTTTTTTTTTTTACGGCTGCACCTTTGCAAGGCATGAATGGAAGATGTCTCTGCCATCATTTTGCATGCATTTCTGACAGGCAGTTTATTGGCATCCATGAGAATATCTTATCTACAGTATGAGTTCAGAGCGATAGACCTGTCAGTCTAAGAAGTTAATAAGCCCAACTGTTTTATTTGGTCTAACTTTTATGTCATGTCAAAACTGTTTTGTTCGTATATATTATTATTTGCTATTTTTAAATCCAAAATGTACACATTTGTCAGACAGGGCTTTATAGTTACAACCTTGATTCAAGTTAGAAAAAGCTCTTTTAACCATTCCCGGTCAGAAGGCCATGCAGTAGTACACATGCATGTGCAGAGTAGTAGCAGTAGTCGATCCGGTCACGTACTTTTCAGCAGGAAGTGCCAAGCTTTGCAGTGAGATGCTTGTTAAAGTTCAGAGCTGACACATTTCCTGCCGTGCCGTGTCCTCAGGGAGTGGTGACGGACGCCTCCCCCCAGACGGTGGCTCCCTCGTCACAGGAGGTGGCGGGCCAGCAGCAACAGATCCAGGTGGACAGTGCTGCCGACCATGTTCCTGCTTACTCATACCAGTCCAAGTGAGTCAAACAGTGGAGCAGGACAGTTGCATGTTAACCGTTTTAACACGGAATTCTCTCCTTTCAGGGTAGTTTTTTAGGCACTATTTTTTCTATTTGTCTGTACGGTCCAATCTCCTAAACATGATATCTCTACTGAAGGGAATTTATTCAAATTTGGCTCAAACATTCACCTGTACTGATCATTTGGTGGGCAAAGGACATTGTGACCTTGCCATAATTCAAGAATTCACATGCTAATTATGAAAATTCAAAGATCATACAATTATGAAATTATTTACATTTTTGACAGACATGGATGTAAACTATTAAATGACTGGAGAGTACGCAACGCTATTTCTAGTCATTATTTATTATTAATCATTTTTTAAGTTACTATTAATGTTTCTCACATTATTCTCATTTTAAGCATAAGCATAGGGAGTGGGCGATATGACAATATATATTGTGAGATAATATAAATTGTCATCAGAGATTTTGCCAAAATGTTATTTTTCATAAATTCTGTCACCAACACTTCAAACTTGTAAAGACAGGCTTCCGGTCTGTGAATTATCTGGTTATTATAAAAATTGATTTTGGAGAGGTTTTGTAATTTTGAGTAACAAAAGCAATCAAATAGCGACTATTATTTTTCTTTGACAAATTGTTTTAGTAAAGCAGCACAGTATGAAATACTGATCTCAATGAAATGTGAGTGCTAAGAGATGCAGTGGTGCCATCGTAAATTACTCAAATAATTCCTGGCTGCTGTTGTCATTCGCTCGTCATTTTGTCAGCAGTCTTTTGTGACCCGATTCAGAGCCGTTGAACGTGCTTCTCTTTGCCTCAGTCTGCTGACGGCGCTGTCAGCTGTCAGCTCTGATGCCTTTCTCTGTTTGTGATATTGGTCTTTGATTACAATGCCACACCCCTCTCTCTCTCTTTCTCTCTCTCTCTCTCTCCCCCCTCTCTCTCCCTCTCTCTCTCTGTTTTCTCCTCTTTCATCAGATAGCAACGGCCTGAGCGAATGTTCCTGTGACAGCGTTGCCTTGAGACAGAAGGTGGCTGCACTGTGTATGTGAGCAAAAGAGAAAAGAAAGAGATTGCTTCCAGATTGCCCAGGCACCAAAAAAAAAGAGACACTTTTTTCATTTCCTACCTGGCCTACGAGAAAAAAAAAGAAAAAAAAAGAAGGAGAGAAGGAGGCAAAGAGTGCTGAGGAAAGGGGATGGTCAAATTGCTGGGCGCAGTGCAAAGAAGTGAAATAGTTTAGTCTGGGAACCTGCCGGAAGGGCTGGGCCGAAGCTTGAAAAGTTTCTCAAAGAAAATTCTCAACCAATAAAAAAAAAAGGAAGAAAAAAAAAATAAGAAACGGAAAAAAAAGGTTGAATGCGCAGGTAGGCGATGAAGTTTATTTTGTAATTAGAAAATGGGAGTCAAGTTTGAGATACACACAGAGATTGTCTTCCTCAGATATTAAGCTACAATTTCTTTTCACTCTTTTTTATGTTCTAGTGTTAAATTTTACTTTTCTAGATATATTCGAAAAAACAAAGTGTTTTTTTCTTTTTTCTTTCTTGAATCTTCATGGCCTTAATTTGAAGGGCGGCAGAAACTTTTTACAGAGTTTAAGTCTGACGTCTGGTTAGAAAAAATAAAAATAAGCAAACGAAATCAGTCTCTTGGACCACTTGGAGGGTACAAGACACTGGAGGAGTTGTTCTAAAGAGGAAAAAAGAATCTATCACATAAGCTGTACAGATTTAATAGAGAAGAGCTTTTTTTTCTTTTCTTCATTAGAAGAAAACTTTGATAATTATTATGTCAGAGGTAACTA
Organism: Anoplopoma fimbria; assembly: GCF_027596085.1. NCBI lineage: Eukaryota > Metazoa > Chordata > Actinopteri > Perciformes > Anoplopomatidae > Anoplopoma > Anoplopoma fimbria. Next base: position 9,158,458 of record NC_072458.1, read on the forward strand.
AGTGTAAGAAGAAAACAAAATGTCTGTTTGGGGAAAAAGACTTGGAGTGGGGGTGGGTGGGGGGAGCTTTGAAGAGATTTTTCACAATGAGGAAAAAATGAAAACATAAGAAAACATGCTGCATTGTGGATGCAGTCTGTTGCAAAAGCTGAACTTGTTTTTTATTATCATTATTATTATTATTATTTTACATGGCAAAGTTGCTGTCAATGACATTAGTGCTTTTTATCTGCCACATTTTACCTTTTTTATGAGCTTAAAGATGTTTTTAGCCCGCTTTGCTTGTCACACTGCAAAAAGGAGAAAAAAAAGAAGTAGAAAAAAAATACAAAATTAAAAAAAAAGATTTAAAAAAAAATATGGAAAAAAATTCTGGCAGTGAAATGAAAACAGTAGATTCAGTAGGAGCTTACGGTTTAAACCAATCAGTGCAAAAGCAATAGAAGAAATTGTTGACAATTTCTGTAGTCTTTCCTAGTTGTGGATCAAATGCAGCCCATGGATGGCCATTTTTATACCAAAGATGAAGAGACACTCTGAACCAGAGTTTTGTTTTTATGTTGTTTTCCTTCCTTTTCTTTTTTCATTTTTCTGTTTGATTTTGTTGTTGTTGATGTTGTTGTTGTTGATGATGTTAATGTTGATATTGTTGTTGTTGATGTTGCAGTTGTCGTTGTTTTTTATTTGACCTCGATGGCCGGACCAGTCCTTACTATCCTTCTTAACATCTTTTTCCACCGGGTTTAAGCTAGTTTTCCACGGTTGTCACACACACACACACCAAACAAACACACGCACACACGAACACATCTCAACATACACACACTTACTGTACAAACACACACATCAAACAGTATTTAAAGTGTGATGCAACCAGTGGCAGTCCTACCAAACGTCCTTTCTCTTCATCTCCTCGTCTTGTCTTTTTCCTTTCTTTATGTCACATAACTTTTACGATGCTTTCACACACCATCGGTGCATTCCACCTCTCTCTATCTCTATCTCTCTCTCTCTCTGTCTCACAGATCCTGCAGGGAAAACTTTAGGAAACAGATTGTGGAATGCTCCGTGGTTGTCAACACATTGCTTCCAGCTTCGTCCCCTTAGTGATTTCTGCCCTTAGTCTCTTTATCTCTTTCTATTTCAGCCGTAGCTAACTCAGTCATTCCTCTGTACACTGAGCTTCAGTGTGATCTCCTTGTTAATCTCTGTCATCTATCACCTAACACAGGTCACTTTTTTGAGTATTACCCTGCCCAGAATACCAGATGAGTGGTGTTTGCTGCATATTGGTACATCAGGTAAGATGTTGATGAGTCTTTAGCAATGATTGCATAAACTTTATGGCACTTAATGGTATTTAAAGAGAGTATAGAATAATTTGACATTTTTCAGAATTAATTATCTGCTTTCCTTCCGTGAGTGAGATGAGAAATACGATTTCCCTCTCTCGTCTGTACGGTTAAATATGAAGATACCGCCAGCAGCTGGTTAGCTTAGCTTAGCACAAAGACTGGAAACAGAGGGAAACAGCTAGCCTGACTCTGCCCGAAGGGCAAAATATCCACCTACCAGCACCTATAAGGCTCAATAATTAAAACGTTTTATCTTGTTTTCTTGATCGTACATGAAACAAAGTGTAAAAGTCACACCATGTGGTTTTACAGGGGGCTACGTGCCGGACTATTTCTTGACCAGGCGTAGTAATTTGCTGTAGTCTTGTATTCACCGTAAGCTTGACAGGCAACCAGCAGAGACTCCAGGAAGTTACTGTGGAGAAATGGCCCACAATTCCTTTGAAACCGCATCAGAACAGAAGAAAGACCCATTTGCATTTTGTGACAACCATCACTCTGTGACACTAACAAGCCGTGGAAGAAGTGTGTTTAAAAGGACAGATCATTTGCAATGGAGGCCGGTAACTAGGCTCCTCACCAGCCGTAACAAGACGTTGATGGCAGCTCCTTCCTCGGCCACCACCGCTGAGTGTCAGTTGCTCCCCCGCTTGTCCCAATTTGTTGCACAAACAGCCCCGTCACATCTTATCCGGTCTCCCTGTCCCAGAGCTGTGTGGGGTTTTCAATGATTTCACCTCTGAGGATTGTCCCCCTGAAGACATGGCCTGTGGGACAGCGGCCGTTTCTGCCCCCATTAGAGGGGCCTTTGTGTGTCAGAGTGCTGTGTCTCTGCTCTACTGGCCCATGCCCCGTCGTCTGCCCCACTGTGGGGCTGCAGCGCTAAAAGGACTCCGTTCTCTCCCCATCCTCACTGGCATCATTAATGTGCCACGGCCAAGCCAGGCTCCTTTTGCTCTCATTCCTCCTCATTCTTCCCCCCCCTCACTCTCTCTGAGGTTTCTTCTCTTTATTGGATGGTGCAGAAGCAGAACCACAAACCAATTTCAGTCACTCTCGCAATGAGGCTTGACGGGCCCAATTTGTCTCCCTCCGGGGCAATAGGATCCACTTCAGTGTCCCTCCAAAGACCCCTTTCTTCCACACAGAGAGGGAGCTTTTTTTGTTTGCCGACAATTGCACTCGAGCTCTCGCACTTCATGTGGCTCGTTCAAATCTCCAGTCCAGCGATGCATTTTGGGCCACAATGGCGCATTGTGCACATTAAGGGGCAAGCTGCTGCACCATGCGAGGCGATGTTTGTAACCAACAATCAAATCGTACATCGAGTGCCTTTTAATGAAGCTTCCAAATGATTCCAAATTATCCGTGTGATAGTTTAAAAAGAAAAAGAAAACCAAGTAAAGCACATGGAAGAGCTCGTTTGAGTCAGTTGTGCGGAAGAAATGCTGCACAAAAGCAAAGCTACTCTAGGTGCTAAAGAAGAAGCGGTCTCTGCCTTTTGCCTGATATCTGTGAAGAGCCGGCCACTGTTTAACACTCAGCCGTCACCTCGCTCTTAACAGGCCACCTGTCCACTTAATGACACACAAAAGAAACAGGCACACAGGTTCCTAAACCACACTGTTAAAGCCATACCCTCATTTTCTTTTCCCTCAGTCGGTGTTAATACCTGCTTATTTACAGAGGTCAAAAGCCACATGTGTCATTCAAAGTGTTTCTCAATGACCGTTCAGCTGTATATTATCCAATCAAATCAACACCTGCCCATTTCCTTTCATCTGATCTGCCACTCAACATCTGCTTGTACCCTCCTCGAGGCTGTGGTTCGCTGTTATCTCCCCATGAACAAGTCTGTGCCACATCACAGTCTTAAACCGCTAACAAGTGTTGGGTTTTAGAACTCCTCCCAACATCTCTCATGAGTCGTCATTGTTGCAAGAACTCACTATTCCATTTTTGAGTCGTTTCAAGTGTGAACAGAGCTGCTAAACTATAACTTTACCAGTTTTAAGCTAGTGTGTGTGTCAGTGTGCCTGTGTGAATAGTTATCCTACTCAACAGTTCAACTTTTAGCGAATACAGTGGCATATACGAAGCTATAACAGAGTTCTCCAGACTTTTATGTCTGCTGTTTTATAGGGTACAGGAGACATTTTTGAAGCTTAATAGGACTCGTGATGCAGGAGTTGCACATCGGAGAGCAGGGCGTCCCACAAATGTCCTGAGATTCAATAGTAATGGCATTATGGGAAAATGGGATTACAAATAGCCAAGAGATTATGGCGAGAAAGAGAAAATGCACAACAAAGAATAGCAGCTCTATTTTGCTAATGGAGATTCAAGAAAGAAAAAAGATGTTAAGGCAGATGTTTGCTTTTTTATGTACCACACCAATATTTCACAGAGATCTGAAAGATTACCCGACCGAACAAACAGAAATGGCTTTTTTCTTAATAGCACAATGGCATAATGTACTTTTCCAGAATACCAATACCTTCGTTGAGGAGTACAGAAGGCATGCCTGCAATTTTAAGGAGGCTGTAGCAGCAACGCTCTGCTCCCAGTCAGCCCATGTGTCAGCACAAACCAGGAGTCAGCTATACCAAGAGAGAGTATGTGTGTGTGTGTGAGAGAGTGTGTGTGTAGGGGGAAAAGAAAGATTGGAGCATCATTAGCTGCTGTTGCCGGGCAGAAGTGGTCATAGCCTGGAGTTTTCTCCGTCCCCTGTACAGGACTCCAGGAGGCGGCCAAGCTCGACCCATCGCTAATTAGCAACGCACACTTTTCCCTCCGTACTCCATCCCACCAAGACGGGCTCTTCCTGACCTTTTTCTTCACAGACTGTCATCATTTTCTGCCGCCTCCATCTTTTGAGTTTGTTAATAGAAATACCCAGCCACCACTTTCCCTCCATCCGTTTGCACCGGTTGTATTCTCTTCCTTTCCATCAGCATCCTTCTCAGACTCCAATCTGGTGCTCTCTCATCGCCTTAGGACCTCACCTACTCATCTACCAAATGTGCAGGCTGTGATTTGCAACATGACAAAATGTCCCTAATGGTACTCTCTAACACCTTAATGGTTTGCCAGCTTGTCTCAGTGTCAAGATGGTATTGTTTGCTTCCGTAGTGCCAAAAAAAAAAAGTACAAAACAAAGTTTATGCAATCATATGTTAAATGTTTTTAGTGTTGAGATTAACAATGGTCTGACCTAAAATCGCCACAATGCAGTAAATCTCACTCATCTGGTGCCTCATGCTCAGAATCCCTAAGAGGCCGAGAAAAAAACCTGCTGAAGTCTGATTTAGATTTCTTTATCTTCTGTGTTTGTGACTTAAGAACAGGTGAAGAAAAAAAGGTTTTACCACGATAATCTTTCCTTATAGTGACATATTTGTTTAAGTAAATTTTAGCATAAATTTAGCATTTTTGTGTGTCTGCGCGTTGTTGTCATACTCGTTTTGGCCACAAGAGGCTTAACTTCACCACTACCCCATGTTTTTTTTTTCACATAACTTGCCTACACACGATATGTACCTTGTGTTTAGAATGCATGGAGAGACACCTCCTGTGGCCGAAATGAGTATTACAGCAACATACATTTGGAAAATGATATTGAAAAAAATAATATTTACAAAACATTTATTTTTCCTCCTCTCTTCACAGATTAAACGGGAGGAAAAAGCAATTTAGAAAAATGATCTTGTTCACCTGTTCTTAAGTCATAAATACAAGTTAGATCAGACTTAGAAAATGGATAATCTGAATTAATTTTTTCCTCACTTTATCTAGGAAGAGTATTCAGATGCTCAGAATTGCTTTCCACCTTCTATTTAATACAGGAAGAAGGAAGAATACAGCACACACGTGGGAAAAGCAACATTTTTTCCCCGTCAGTCCTCTGTGGATAGCTCACACACTCTCTACAAAGTAAATCTGAGACTTTACCTACCACCTGGTGTTCTCCATTGTCAGTTTTTCAAGTCAAGGTGCTTACTGCGTTTAAAAAAAAAAAACTCCGTCCTCAACTCATTGTTTCTCACAATCACTGCCGCCATCCTTGAACCTGACATGATCCAGAAAGTAATTTATGTATGCTGGCTTCCACACCGTCACAGCAGTAAACTCATCAGATGTATTACATGTCATACTTGTCGCGAGGTTCCTTGTGAACAGGGTTGCAGTCATTCCACATTGATTCTTGTGTGTTAGGAAAACAGTAGTTCAGAGTAACTCTCACAGCCTGTCTCCTGCTGAGTGTAAAGGAGAACCGTGGCTCAATTACTCATCACAGACCAGCACACACACACACACACACAAACACATCTGCACACACATAATGCAGTGGGAGAAATTGCTCAAACTGCCCCCCACATGAGCGAGGCCCTGTGCTTTTTAATTGATGCTTCGGTCCACCTTTGATGAAAGCTATCGATTGGCCACACAACGCCAGGAGCACAGCCGGCCAGTGCAGCCCTCGAGGAGTCCAACAGCTCCCAGAGAAAATCCAACAATCACTAGGAAATGGACGACCAAATTGTTGAGAGATAGCCAGCACAGAGAGTGCGTTAGGCACGGGATTAATTTATCAGATAAAAAAAGGAACTATTTATTAGGACAGCAGAGCGGTTTTTAATTAGATTTTTCTTTCTCTCTTTTTGTTGTTTCTGTTTCGTTTTTTCACTTCTCTCTGTTTCAGCGCCGGGGAGGACACGGTCATGTCTCGCACACGCTGCTCAGTGTGTGTGATCTTTGAGAAACTATCTGTACATCTGTGGATGTTAGGATTTGACTTGGGTTTTATGAGTTGTTGTTTTTGTTTTTTCTCTCTCTCTGATGAAGCTTTCAATAAAAAAAATTGTGGAAAAAAAGCACCAAGAAGCACTGTTTTCTTTTTTGCTGCACCACAAATGATTATGTTTCATCACGGCGAGCTGTTTTCCTGTCCACAGAAACATTTATTATGCACCGAGCATCCTCTGAGGAACAAACACACACGCAGAACACACCATCTTACCCATTGCCTATTATCTATATGACTAAATTGAAGAGGGAAGCAAGAGGAAGCCCTATTATTATCACCTAGCCTGGCGGCCCCTGCTGCGCATTGACCTTGGGCCCTCACATCCTCTTATAATTACAGCCTTGGCAAATGGAGCTAATACCTCTCAACGGGATTTCCCCCATCACAGCTCGCACACACTTGATCGGGCGTAAAGTGGTCATAATCAAAGATGGAGGAGCCTGCCGGAGGAAGAAGTGAATCGATGGCAATCAATCTTCCTCTTCGCTCTCATTTAAGCCCAATCAATTGCTGTCCTTGTCACCTCCTAGGGACGCCTGTACTGTCAATACCGTGGATGCACAGTAGCCAAGTTTCCACTGCGTGAGACGTCTGTGCAAGATCAAGGCAACAAGGCCGGCACTCGAGACAAAGGACATCTTAATAGAGAACAATCGACTGGTTGGATTGGACTGAGACGTGGGTGTGCATGTGCACTCGAACCTGCATGATCAGGCTGTCAGGATTCACAGCTTCCCTTTTTTTTTTTGCATCTGCTGATCCGAGAATGCAAGGAAGTACCTCAGGGCCTGACAGAGATAAGCGTCGGTGTGGTACATTTGGAGCAATTTAAAACATTGTGCTGCTCTAAGAGACTTCTCCGTGGTACCATGGTTTCCTCCACCACTCACTGGAGGCTGTTAAATCGGGTAAAATGCAGTGGGATCCTTTATCGAGTGAAATGCCACAGATTCAATCGCACTCCCTTGGAGCCAGGCAGCCTCCTTATCTGGGCTTATAGAGATGTAGCAGCTGAGCACCACAAGGGTGCAGCATACCAACACAGATGTTATCTGCTGTGTTTATTTCACAGAGGAGTGAGAACCGAGAACCCCTCCTCTCTCACACACACACACACACACACACACACACACACACACACACACACACACACACACACACACACACACACACCACTACCGGATACAGATCAAGGGCATCTCCACTGGGTGAAACACGACAACACAACTGTCGCTACACAACCAGTCTTCCCCATCAAGCGCCTGCCATCTGCTGAATATATACGAAGATTAGGAAGGAAAAGCCTGGACGTGCATTCAGATGTGTTTGTCCTAAACATACTCTTTTAGGGGGCTCTGTATGCAGTATTTGGTGTTGATAAGGCTGGCAAATCCTTTGACAACTGAGAATTATATAGAAACCCGATAAATCCCATGTCCATTTAAAGGGTGCAGACCATAGATTAAATGATCAATATTTCTATGTTGCTGACCTAAAAGAGAGAGAATTTGGAATTTCTTCAAAGATTAGTGTTTTTAGAAGTACAATAATTGCTATTATGACAGCAGCAAATTGATTCACATTTTGGTTCATTTGCATTTCTCTTCATTAGGGTGTTGTCATTGCAACACAAACACTCTCTAAAATGCCCTGATGTAATAAATGTGAATCGTGTTGCACAAAACAAGCCCCAGTAAATTTGTTGTAACCGTTCTTATGGCTCAGGAGGAGCAGACCTTTTGGGGTGACAGGGTTCCAGCTAGCTGAACACAATTGATTTTATTCCAGACCAGTCCAAACAGGGGACTCAGTGAAATTGGGTTGATTAGGTCTGGGACCTTTAAAGACCCTGAGCTTCCAGGTGCGGTCCGAGCCATTTTGCATCCAATCAAGAATCTGTGATCGTCAGCAAGCACAAACACACCTGGTGCTTCCTTATTAGCTTATAACCCACTAAGAGAGAGATAATTAACCAAAGGGAGGGGGTATTGCACTGCTGAGCTAAAATCTAAATAATGCCCGAGAGGGATTTGGTCTGTTTTGAGGGGGAATTCGTTATTCGCTTAATCTAGGAGTGTGTGAATGCAACATTAGGCCAGTAAACCTCATTACAAGAAGCTAAATGTGGATATCTCATTAGTGGGGAACTGATGATTCATATTTATACACTATGTAGGTCTATTAGATTCAGGAAGAAATATTGCATAAGTAACATGTCTATAATCTTGGCACAAATCTGAAATTGTTTATGGATGATTCTAGTTTATGAGAGAAAATGAAGACAAGCAGTAAAATATTAACCAGTTGCCGGTTGTATACATCCATCACAGTTTATAGATTGACCTCCAGGTATTTGCCAGAGTGAGCGCCTACAAATTTCCTGTGAAATGAGGGATAATTACAGACATTACAGGTGCACTCTTGCTAGGTTTTACCCCCAAACAAAGTGTTTCAGATCATCTGTCTAAACTTTTTGATTGTTTACAACCTGTCTTATCTCAGCAACTACTCCTGTGAGTGCAATGTCATCAGGACTGATAAAAAAGAATGCCCAAAACTACATATAATAAGATGCAAGTGTACGAACTAGAATGATCCTTTAAATAAGTCCAGGCTCTAGTTTAAAGCTGCACTGATCAATCATCTTTATATAAACAACTGGTCACTTTACGGTGTGTAATGTGGAGACTCAGAATCAAGGTGGTGTGAACATCTTGGCCAGATGTTCTCCTCAAGCTGACAGGAGAACAAATTCAAAACCACGGATGTCTTGGCCTACATCTACAGTAGAAGTCAGTCAGTCAGCGGCTCTCTTTCAATATTCCCATGATGAATTACTATCATTGTGTAGCAAGAATTGGGAGTCCGGCCAAAGCCTATTGAAGTCCACAAAGACGTTAGTGGAACAATGGTATCCCAGGAGATGCTGGTGGCCGCACAGCAGGCATTGTTCCCCAGGTGGCACCGCAGTGGGTAAAGGGCCGAGCTCTGGTCTCAATGTGCTGATGACAATAAGTGTTAATTGAGGATGTGAAGAAAGCCAGTGCCTTGTAATGTTTACATTAATGCGCCGCTTCCTGTAATTAACTCTTATGTAACCAATCAGTTTGACTCTGCATTATCATCTGACTTACTGCGACCAAAATAAAACAAAAATCGAATTGGTCATTTTTGAATATCTAAAGGATTTATTTGTATGTGCTATTGTATTTAAGTGTAAAATAGCACTCCAAATACTAGAATCAAAAATGGTGGCGTTGTACGTTTCTACAAACCCCAGGATACATTGAATGCCGACGTTTCTGACCAAAAATATGTTTCCTATCAATAACTGTACCTTGAAACCCTGCGCGTTGTACTACGTTTTGCAGAAACGTACAATGCCAACGTTTATTCCTGGATACTGGGCTGCAGATAAGATAAGATAAGATAAGATAATCCTTTATTAGTCCCGCAGCGGGGAAAGTCATCTCTCATCCCCAATATCTACAATTAACTACAGTCTCACTTATTTAAGCTCTACAATTTGAAGATTGTATTTTCTAACAGAGCAAACTTAGCTGTTAAATAGGCTATATCCTGTGGTGCATCCGTATCTGCATGATCTGTATGATTTGTGTCTGGTTTTAGGTCGTAAGAGGAGTTATGCCAGTATCATCTGCCACTGAGGCCTTTATCTGAGTCGCAGAGCTCTGACCAGAATATTGAGCCAAAAGATAGACACAAGAGCTGAAGCACTTAGTTGAACAAAAAATAAATCCAAACATCAAATTGAATTCCATTTCTGGAAACAATAAGAGTTTGAATAGCCATGTCTTTGTGAGTGAATGTGTTTGGATAGGAGCTTCCCAGCAGGCCGGACATGAGAGCTGACCTTTACCCTCTCCCACTGAAGCTGAATTGGTAACAGAAAACAATTACAATAGTCTAACTTTGTGTTTGTGTCTGTGTGTGTAAGAGATGGGTAGAGAGGGACTGAAGAGTTCAGCTGCTAATATGTTCAGAAAACTTACAGCAATTCATTTTAACTGTATAGATGCTAATATTAAAACCACATTGCCCAGGAAGGAAAATATATTTACCCTTGAGAGAGAATTGCTAATCATAATGAATGAATGGGAGTGTTTCTAGTGTGCGCTATGATGATACGCATTTAATATGTCTGTGTGCATGTGAGTGAAAAGGACAAGGGCAGAGAGGGAGATAAAGGGGAGGAACAGGAGGTCAGAGCTGAAAAATGGCAGTAGGATCAATGAAGATAATATATTTATTTATTTTTTTAAAGGGAAGGAGAATAAAAAGGTGATGAGAAGGGGTGCGATCAAAAAACGAGAAGAGAGTAGGAAGAGAAGAAAGGAGAGAAGTAGTGAGAATCTGTATTGAGAAATGGAAAAAAATTTGTGGCAGAGAAGAGGGAGAGCAGTAGAGGGGAGAGACAGAGAGAGACAAATTGCGAGAGAACAAGAAGAGGAAGATAAAGGAAGAAATAAAGGGAAGAGATGAGGATTCATCATTCACCTCCTCTCTTCCCCGTGCAGCCCATCGGACCTTGAGGGCTGCAGGATGAAGTCCTAATGGCTCCCCATCACCTCCAGGCTAAGCGATGTGATCTGCAGTAACACTGTGCAGGTGGATAAACAGTCCTCCCAGTAACAGGAGGAGGACCACACATGCTCCGGGGGCCGACCCAGCGCCCCGGCGCTGCAGGTTTGTAGGACTGTAAAGGAAACACGTGTTAGCTACTGACATGTGTGGCTGTAAAACACAGCTCCAGCTCCCAAGGCCTCTAAAACCCCTTTAGTGAAATGTGTTTATTTCCTGTTGTCAAGGTGACTGTTGTGTAATTCCAGAGGACATCACTAGTATCAAACAAAAATCACAACAGTGTCTGACTCGATATTTGGGAAAACGCAATTATTTGCTAACTTGCTGAGATCTAAATAATAAGACATATTCTCATGTCCGTGCACTTAGTATGGAGCTAGATTTAGCATAAAGACTGTTAACAGTGAGCAACAGCTCGCTATGGCGGAAAAGCAAATAATAATTAAATAATTTCAATTTAAAGGGGCACTCCATTCGTTTTACACACAAGTAGTAAACAAGGTTCTGTTCAATTTCACAGGATAATTTTGCCAAATTCTTTTTTTTCATCTGTGAGAACAGGTGGGGAAAAAAGCTTTGGCAGGTGAATTTTGTTATTGTCATACTTATTTCAGCCACTAGAGGCTGAGGTGAACCACTAGCCCATGTTCTGAATAGGACAAAAGCTTTCATGTTTTCTTACAGGTAAGTTTTAAACTTTCGTTCCAATCAGAAAAAAAAAGTGAAGGAACTTATAAAACTATTTATTCACATGTTCCTAAGTCTTACCCACAGGGAGAAAACAATTTAGATCAGACTTAGAAAATAGATCACCACAATCTTATTTTCAACACTTTCCTTAGAGATTTAGGACATATTATAACTTTCTTTAATTGTCCCTCCTTCCAGTGCAGTTTGTTATACAGTTTGACGTGTAATATCAACATGATGTGTAACAATATTTTTGTTTTAATAGTATAATTTATATCATGTTTCCCTAATATGTTGTAATGCCGCGGATGTCATTGTTCCTCCTGTTTTTTCAAACCACTGGGTGTTCAGCTCATCTGTCAACTGGATAACCCTTTGCCCTCGTCAGGCTGCGTGTTATGAGAGCGTAGTGAAAGAATGGTTCGTGAAACCACAAATGTCATGCCCTCTCCAGAAGGAATAACAATGGAAGGTGGGCTCCGTTAAGGGCAACAAGCAGGGGGGAAATAGTACACTATAAATATGTTAGGAGTGCTGTGAGTCTGTGAAAGGTCGGTGTTGACTGACTGCCGCGGTTCTGGATTTAAGACGCTACAAAGGGGTGTAGACTGTAAGCAGAGGAAAGAAATTGGTGCTGATTATTCCGGGTCAGTGGCCCATACCCTGCAAACACACGCATGCACCCATACACCTCACACAGCTTACACTGATATACTGCTTAAGCTTTATTCCTCTCTCACACACACACACACACACACAGCCAAACACACTGCTCGCCAAACTCTCCTGAGTCCAGCAGAATGTTTTCTAATCTCTCCAGAGTTCTGGTACATTACACATGTTATGGCTGCGGCGGGCTAACCCTCCGCTGAACTACAAAGAAACTCGACATAGGTGAGGCTGGAGTCAGGAGGGGGCCAGAGCTCCGTTAAGTACTCGCACATGTGCTGCTCTTTAACTCTGTATGTGTACGTGTGCCAACTTTTCTCCATGTCTGCATGTCTGCGTTTTACTGTGCAATTCATTTTTTAGGAATGTTGTCGCCCGGCATGGATGTATGCATGAATGACATCATTCTTGCTTTAGTATTTGTCTGGGCATGCATCTGTATGAGTGTGTGTGTATGTGTGAGCCACACATGAGGCCTGAGGAGCATCAGCAGAGATTAGTGGTCTCAAAATCTTGGCTTCAGATCTGTCTGGACTGGTTTTTCGCAAACTTATTCAAGTCAAACGGGATGAATCACAACCCCGACTTGAGTGGAGTAGATTGACACAGTCACAATGCATTCACCATTATTAAAAGTGACCGTGGGAAATATTATTATGTTGACAATGATCACATGACTACTTGAAGTGTGAGAAGAGGTTTATCTCAGGTCTACAGAGCTTTTTAGTTTCTTTCCGCTCATTGTTTTTATTTTTACTTCACTCTTTTGGTTCACAAAAATCAGAGCTAAAATCGACTCTTTGCTAAGCGGCCAAAAATAAACCTGTTTTAGTTGAGTTATGATAACTTGTTACCCATCAATCTTTAATTGCTTGGATCTGAAGATGTTGCCACAGCTTTAAAGCAGAGTAAACCAAAGTGTCTACCCCAGTTTCTGGGACATAAAAAGTGGAACATGAGCAATAACTTTTGTATTTTACCTTTCTAACAAGCAATTTAGACAATATTAACGCAGTGCCCATTCGGAACAAGTCCATTGCTTGGCTCCTGTAAGCGCTACTTGCTTTCTCTAGGGAAGTGAAGAAGAGTTTGGTTATTACATTTGTATATTCAACAGCAAAAGTGAACCAAAGTCAATGAGCCGCTGCCTGTACAGTAGAATGGTCAACTTAGTCCACTGAGCCCTGAAGATTCGCCCCGCTGCTTCATTAGTGCTCATTTCTAAATTTGGTCCCGAGCAATACACCGGCCGAGTGTGAAGTAGACTGGATGGACACACAAACAGACAGTGAATCCTTGCTCTAGTTTGATTGTCCAACTGGTGACCTTTTTTGTTTGCTTGTGTTGTTGTCCATTGCTTTTCTTTGTAAAACTTAATATCCAGAGATCATAGAAACGGAGTTGGAATGATGGTGGCCAAAACTCCAAAATAAGACTAAACTGACACTTATCTGATCCAGTGTCGCACTACTTTCAAATGATCTTTGATTCAGTAAACAGAGCTCTCTAATTTCATGGCTCTTTGCAATTTGAAAGAACACAGCAAAGTACACGCTTTCACATGCTCTGCAAAGGAACACATTTTCAAATCCCGCCTCCACTGCCAAGGACTTGGCTCCATTCATTTAATGCAGGAGGGCTCAGAATCTACATGTCTTTGAGGCCCTGCCATGTGTGCAGTGTTGTTAGCCCTGATAAATAATGAATGAGCAGCATGGATGTGAAGGTGAAGTCTCACTCATCTGTCGATGCCTACACCATCATCATAGGAGCTGAGCCTAAAACATCTACTGGCCTCTAAAAATCAGCTCTAATGGTGAGTTAGTGGCAGAAAAAAAAAATGACGTGTATTTGTCTTATTCCATGTGTTTGGACGTCTTCCCGTCCATGTTGTCATAAGCAATTTGGTTTGCTTTAATCACATTATTTCATTATTTTAGCAGGCCCGGACCTATTTTCTGACATGATCCCCTGGTTGAGCTGGTAAATGGCTAATGATGGGAGCTGAAGCCATCACAGCAAGATGAAAACCGGCCAACACCAACAGAGCAACGCAGAGGTGCCCGACTTTCCCTTCAGAGTCCTTCCGCATTTCACTTCTCTACTTTGGGAGCTGAGCTGGCAATTTAATGCTCACTCTTTATTGCTTTTCCTCCTGTTGGTCTCTTTTTCTCTCTCTCTCTAACTCCAGATATCATAGCAGTGGTCTAGCAGAACGCAGCTCTGTTGCCATAGTACTAGCTTGGACAACAAGTGTACACAGTGGTGAAGATTAAGATGTGCAGCCTGGAGCAGGAAAAGGGCTCTGCTGTAGCTAATGATGCTGTAGAGCAGTGCCAGGGCATTCCTTACTGCTTTTCCATGAAACTACGGAACGATTTCAAGAGGAATTAAAAGTGACATATAGAAAGAGAGAGGAGAGAGAGAGCGATGGGGAAGGCATGGAAAGAGTGCAGGTTCTATAGGCTGTACGATATGCCTGATGGATACAGCTGGCAGCTGCTTTAGTCAAAACATCTGGAGGTAGGGGCCTCGTTAGATGAGAGATGAGTGCTGGATGAGTGTGAGTGTCTCTATAAAGTTAAATAAATAAATAATGTCTCTCTGGAGTCTTAATGTGTCACTGCTGATAGGAAGACAGACCCCAGGATGAGAATCACTCTCTTAATATATCACATTACATAAACTGAGTTGCTGTTTGCATGAAACCAATTCATTCTTACTGACGTCTTAAAGGGAGAGTTTTACATGTTGCGAAATAGCAATATTCGCTTTCTTTAGGGAGTTAGATGAGAAGATCCAGACCAGTTTCATGTCTGTCAGTTAAATATGAAGCTATAGCCAGCAGCGGTTAGCTTAGCTTAGCACAAGGACTAGAAAACAGGTTGCCTGGCTCTGTCCAAAGGATAAATCCACAAGAAACTCTAAAGCTCAATAATTAACAGACTCTTGTTTGTTTGATTCATTCAAAAAACCAGTGTAAAACCAACAAGATGTGATTTTAAGGGAGTTATGTGCCAGATTATTTCTTGGCTGGAGGCTGTGGCTTCATATTTAATGTCCAGACATGAGAGCTCTAAACTGTCTCTCATCAAAGGCATTAACGGTGCTGCACTCCATTGTAGTCCCGTATTGGCTGAGGCAGTTAAGAAAAGAAACGAAAAAGAGAGCTTTGGTGTCTCACCTTCACATATCTGTCCAATTTTGTGCCAGTGACGTGGATGTGAATGTCACAAAAATCTACAGCTGCAGGCCCTTGTTAGGAGGTGGGCGGGGCTCAAAAATTAACTCAGAGACCCAGGTGTATTGTTTGCACATGTGTAGCAGTGTTTGGGCTGGCTTTGCTGAGCATCTGTTGGACTGAAAGACCCTTGTTTCTTGTCTTTTTCTGAGAACTCTTAAGTGTAATACCTTCAAATTTGTTTAGTTTTTCAACAAGAACTTCTCCAACAAATATAATTTGTTCTGACTGCTCGTGGGTCTTCTGCTTGGGGAAAGCCAGCTAAGCCCCAAACCACTCACTCACTCACCACACGGTGAAAAAAGACACTAAAGAGTGAGTTAAAAGGAACAACAAGGGGACACAAGCGTTCGTATGTGACGAGTTGAGACTGAGAACGTGTTGAAACGACATAAAGAGCGACTCACTCTCCCCAAATCCAACAGAAAAGCGTGTTTTGTGGATGTTTTTGAGTTCCGACTCT
The DNA here is from genome assembly GCF_027596085.1 of Anoplopoma fimbria. NCBI lineage: Eukaryota > Metazoa > Chordata > Actinopteri > Perciformes > Anoplopomatidae > Anoplopoma > Anoplopoma fimbria. The sequence continues at coordinate 9,174,288 of NC_072458.1, forward strand.
GCAGCAGTATCCATGCTCCACACTGCCTGACATAATGTATCATTCTGTATCCTACAAAGCCTAAGCTGTGGCTTATAAAGAAGCTTATAAGGGAAGGATTTTCTATAGTGAGTTTAACACTTTATGATTTTTATCCATTGCTCCTGACCTTTCGACCTATAAAAAGAAATACAAAATACTACCATGTCCCTCTATGTGTAAGAGACTGGCTACAGATTAGGAATCATAATTTATAGTCATGCAGACTATTCTCTACACATATTTTACATACTTCGTCACTGCGCTTTCCTTTTACAGCACACCACAAATTGTCTCAGACACAATAGGCCCACTTGAAAAATCCGAGCCTTGAACTTGAGCTGCAATTTTGTGGCTGATTCCAGGTGACCACAGTCTTTCCTCTGGACAGAAACAGCCAGCAGTAGCAGCAGAGGTTTTCCTGTGATCACAATGCAACAATCCTACCACGCACAGCTGCTGCTATCATTGTTCTTGTGGTCTGACCAGCAGTGCAGACGTGGTTGGGTCAGTCGGAAAATCTCCACACGATCAAACCGGATTGACCAGCACATATATCCACACTTGCTCTTATCAGATTGGAAACCTTTTCACCTCCTCCGTCTCTAACAATGTGTCCATGCACTGAGGTTACTGCCAATCGTAGGGAAAAATTCGGCTCACCTAGCAGCTGCACTTAAAACAAAAGAGCTTACGCAGCAACTTTAGGTGTAAGTTGAGCCATAACGGTAATGCATTTTAATGAGCCTGGACCACGGAGGCTGTCCTGGAAATAGACGCGGCGTGGTCCATTTCCTCTGCAGGGTTTAAAGGACAGGGCCAGCGTGCATGAAAATGGGCTGCTGTGGAGGAAATGGCCTTTTATGTAGAACACATTATGCCGGAATATATAGTCCTGAATGGATGGCTCTGGACTGCTCTGCCTACTCCCACTCAGAATTTAATCTTAGCACAGTGAAAGCACATTTAGGGAAACCGTCCTCCGCTAATCTATTATGGCTGAGGGCTGGTCTGCTCTGCTGCCTGAAAGAGATGTATAAATGTTGCAAATTCAATGAAATATGTCGGTGGCCTTGAATTCCGACTATGGATTTCTTAATCTTGCATTAGAAAGAAAACTTCATGAATACTCAGCCATTTGAAGAGTTTAAAGCACTTAAAGTTCTGATCTTTAAAGACGAGAGAGAGGGAGCAGCTTTAACGGAGAAAAGACTGGCTCTGTTATCCGTGGTAACAAAGGCCAGCACATCACTGACAATGTTGGTATTGTGCATGAAGCAGCTGATTATGTTGTAACACCCTTTTTTTCACAATGTTGTAAACACACTTTTTCTTTCCGCTGTACTCTTCAGTCACTGATGCGACCATTTGCAGAACTAAACAGGAAAGATGGGATTTTATACTAAAGACAGAGGGCCAGGTAAGCTTGGTTCTGTTTTATATATCCTGTCAATCATTGCATATCTGTTTTGTTTTTGATTCAGTTTCTGGCCTTTTTAAATCACTGGAACATTATAGAAACTTGCTAAAAAATACTATAAAATTTCTAAATGTTTTTCTTCTTTTGGGAGGATGAGCATTCGGTTGGAACATCTTCATTTTCAGGAAGAGTCCTGTTCATCTTAGAAACATTATATTTCAGATCGGACCTCATGATGAAATTCCAGGAAAAAAAAGAAGTGAAATTAATAAATAAAAACTCTCATGGCTGCGTCGGAGCAGATCTGAGAGCTTAAATCTGATTTCCCTGAAATATCTAAATCATGCCGGTGTCAGGAGAGGTGGTGGGAGCGCTCTGCAAGGAAATTCCTCGCAGTGAGAAAGCTGGCAGTCACTCTGTTTGGATAAGCACACTGGGACCTGGCAATAAAAAAAGAAGTGGTTGGCTCCAAAAGTAGGAGTGAACTTCATCAGATCTGATGAGAAAATGTGAAAATGATGCCTTTGTCCAAATGGAAAAAAGTCAGTGCAATGTATTCAACACAGACATCAGTATTCAGCCTTGTCATCTGTCAATATGTGCAGCTTGTATTCAGAGGAGAATATGTTATGATATTCCATCAGCAGCTTGTTCTGAGCCTCATTAGCTGCACTATATGGAACTGCAATACAGTGGATGCACTGAGCAAAGCCTACAATGGCTCTATTAGAGGAGGGATGTAATTTTCTTGTCATTTGCATGCTGTGTTGATGCACAGGCTCCGAGGGAACATGCAGAGATTCAATCTCGCTTTATGTCATGCACAGTTTGTATAAAAGGAAGAAATTGCAAGCAGGTTTTCCATGATCAAAGTCATCCACAAGAGCTGAGCTTCGCCTCAATTTCCATGGACTGGCTGAAAATAAATGCATGTTCACAGTCACGGTAAATTTACAAAGCGGTGAGGGAAAAGGACTGTGTCGGCCGAGGGAAAGCTCTTGGAATGAGGCATTAAATTAAATCCATTTGGCTACTGACGTCAGAGCAATGCGTTTCAACTGCATCTGAAAATATTTGACATAGTTCTCGCTGTGCCAAGAGAATGACCATGCTTGATGAGAGTTTCCGCAAGTGATATCAAACACATTTGGGTCACATTCACTAAAATGGTTCAATATCTGTAACACTTTATTTTATCTGTCACAATATATAAACTAATAATAACTGCTTCATGTCACACTGTAATGTTGTTCTAAGCAGGAAATATTTAAGTGAGTTTGTCATTAACTTCTACTGTCAAGATTTACAGTATAACATGGTTTGAATGAATATACATTAATGCTTATTAGGTTCATATTTACTACTTAAGTATTTATTCATTCATAGCTATACAATTCAGAACACCACAATCATATCTTGTTGTTTTTTTGTGCACATAAAGTGTGTAAAAATGACATGTGGTAAAGTGGCTGACTATTTCTCCATTTTTACATCCATTTTTTAACTAAGTCGTAAGTGCGTTTAGATTCACACGGAACATGAGTTCGTTTGACACTACAACACCCCAACACAATTATTCGTCCCACCAGTGGCAGCCCTGCACGTTCTAAAGTGACAATACAGGGGTACATGGAGCGCCATAGTTTGGCACGTAGGGGGCCTCTGACCAAGCTGCCGTATTTGATGGGTTGGCATACATACCATTCCCTTGCACTTAAAAAAACTAAAACCTTCCTTTTTATTTTCCCATTTCTATTAATCTCTTTTGTCACTCCTTCACACATAACCACAGAGTATATGGTTCCTCTATTGTCTAGCAGTGTTTACCATGCGCCCACAGTTCAGCTCCTTGTCCTTATCAGTGTCGGGTCATGGTGGTATTTCCTGCCTGCAACAAGAGCAGAAGGTGGCACAGGATGAGTGCTGCTTCCTGTGCTGGCACACCCAACATGTACCCACTGGCCCCAACCACCCAGCACAGCAGTCAGTGTTATAGAGGAGTTTGTTAAGTTGCCCTCAATATACAGCGTTTATCTAATAACTAATACTGTTTGCCTGAGATGTAAGATAGCTGAGCAGTTCATTTGCATCTGATTTGATCTTTAATGGCGTCTGTGCGTACTGGACAACATGCAATAGATAGGAATAGATTGGAAAATGAGACTATGGCTTTGTTAGGCTGCAGGCTGCTTGGTCATTGCAGGATTAGTTATATCAGAGGCAATCATTTCTGCTGATATTTTATCAACTGACTATCCTTAAACCCCTTAATAATTCCATTTTATCACTGCTGGGTAAACAGCATCAGGGATGTTAAGATCACAGGAAGCTTTACACAAATCTGTAATGATTCACATGCTGCTGTTGGCCTTATTATCAGATTGTGATATATTTTGGATCAAGATGTCCATGCTTTCAGAGGGGGAACTTTGACTGGACAATATTTGATTTTCAATAAAAGAAATAATGTCAGAAAACCAGTTTGATAGTCTAACTTTGCCTTTGAGTTTTTTTTAAATGTTGTTTTGATATCCTCCAAATAAATTCTTTCATGTTTGTGTACCAACGCCCCGAGAGACCCCGCGACTCCAAACGGGCCCCTCTGGGACGAAACGTGACATTAACATAGCGTCTGCTACCATTTTTTTAACTGCGGAATCCTCGTTTGGCTGGAATGTTGTTTCATCTCCATGTCGATGCAGCCTTTCCCATGGGAAGTACACAGAGGAATCTTTGGTCTCATCAGGGGGAATCAGCAGATGCTTGTAAATACGCATGCGGCTGCGGAGACCAGGGAGGACTCTCCCTTCAAAACGCTCTGATTCTGAATGTTTGTCACAAGTGGGTTTCTTGGGAAACCATGATCACTGGGCCTCGCTCCCTGAACTTATTTGGAGTGCGGCCTGTTGCATATCATTGAGCATTGGGTTTTCTCTTCTCATGCACGCCCATCCCCTCCCCACCCATCTCTTCAAGCTGCATCCCACAATGAGCCGACTGTGAATCAGTGGATGCTGTTTGTGTATCACTACCACCAGTGAACCACTGATATTTCAGTTTTAAAGTTTGATGTTGGCAGTCTTTGCATTTACCAAACTGAGGTCAGTATGAGCTACAGAAGTCTGACCTTATTACACATATTCTTTTAACAAAATGTACTCTTATGCATAAACTCCTCTTGCAGACAACCTGAGTAAAAGTACGTTTTGACTTGTCACAGCGGGAAAACACAGGTACTACTAATGACATTAACAATGTCTCTGTTCTATTCAAATGTCCCAGTAAGTCATGACGGTGTATATAAGTGCAATAAGCCACCATGCACAATACCAGGATCCTGAAACTAAGGAAGTTAAAGGAATTCGGCCATCATTCTGTTTTGTGCCCCTGTGCTTTTCTTACTGTGACATGTTAAAGTCACTTCTGTATAAAATTCCCATTGCCAGGGAAATGTTTCACAAATTTCTGTTGGAAATATCAGATTTTTTAGCAGCTAAAGGTTCCACCGTGTTCACCATCTAGCAGCTAATTTTGTCTTTCTTTGCAGGTAGTGTGCAGTCGGTTTATCTAAGTTTTTTAAGGTTTTTTTTTGGTGGGGTGAAAACAGCTGCTTGCTGAGGCTGGAAAGTAAAGGTATGTACATGAAAAGTTGCGGGCCATAAAACAGATTTGATTCATCAGTTATGTCATTATATACAATACATTACTAATGCAGAAACATCTTAGCAGTGTTTTAATGTTACAAAAGGAACTAAAAAAAAAAAGTCCCTGGATTAGTGTACACTCCAGTGTTTCGGTAGATATTTGTCAACGGAGACCTGTGGCTTTGAAAAGAGCAATATATCGCCTTCAGGCTACTTTGGGAGGGGCTGTCTGACTGTTACCTATGCTTGCTCCAAAGCCTTCAAAAACAGTCATTTTACCTTGCAGTACCTTGCAGAACCAAACTACTGAGTTGTACACAGCAGTACATTGCTTAGCTTCTCTGTTGGTACTCCTGTCTGGTCGTCTAAACTGGGAGAAGACCGCCTAAGTTACTGTATGTAATACACTGAGTATAAGGATATATAAGTACTATGTATGTAGCAGCATCATCACGCACAAACTTACATCAGGTCACGTGAGAATACGCTTTCAAAATGGCTTGGGAAAAATATTTTTTGACTCTAAAACATACCTACTCTGACCAACATGTGAATTTGCAGATTTGAAAATAAAAGGAACAACACCGGGAAGCTTCAGAAGGATAAACCTAAAAAAAACACAAAAATGTATCTGCACTTTTAGTAATTTATTTTATATTATTTAATATTTAGTGCTTCTACTTAGTTATTTTCCACCACTGGTCATGTATAACTGTGTCTAAACGCGGTGATATGATACATAGAACATTATGATTCACATGGCTTTCATTAATGCAGGGTTTGCATGCGGTGCATATGTTTCCTTTTTAGTATGCATGAAATTCTTTGATATACTGCATTCGCTCCCTCACAGCAGAAGACACACTTTGATTGCATTTGTGTGTGTAACTGTATCTCCAGCTACATTATAGGGACTTCATATTGAAGCATTTAATCTGGGAAAGGGCAACTAAATCTTCCCCCTTTTTGCTGAAATACTCCGTTCCCTGTAATCAAGGTTTGGTGAATGGCATGACCGTCATCTTCATCATATTCTCTCTGCTCCCAGCGCAGAAGTAGTTACAGGCTGAGGGACTGATGGCAGGACACGGGCCTCAGGCTTGTTTAACCCTACACTGCCCAGACCACAGTGTGATCCCACAGAGCAGTTAGACACTTTGGATATCTATTGCAGTGGTTCTCAAATGGGGGTACGTGTACCCCTGGGGGTACGTGAAGGCACTCCAGGGGTACGCGAGATTTTAAAAAAATATATTTAAAATTAGCATCCATTCAAAAATCCTTTAAAAATTGTTATTTAATAAATATTCAATAAAATATAAGTGTAACTTCATAAACTGAATTTAATGCAACAATGCAATCGTCAGTGTTGACAGTTTAATAAATCTCTGATGGCAGAGCGCTTAGTATTACATCTTTTTTTCAACCAAAAATGCTTTGCGCTGGTTAGGGGGTACTTGGCTAAAAAAGTATTTCACAGGGGGTACATCACTGAAAAAGGTTGAGAACCACTGATCTATTGTATAAGCCCCTGGTTGATGTGTGGCTTTATACTCTCAGGAAAGAGATTACCAGGAGAGGAAGGAAGCTATTTTTGCCTGCCTGTTTTTTTTTCCCCTTTCCTCTTTTAGCTGCTTTGTGGTCTTTTGAATTTACCGTGAGGGGTTGCTTTAATGTTTCAAGAGTTTCAGTTTTTTTATTTTATATGTCCTATCCAGGATGGTAAATATGCAAGGCGCATAGAATCCAAGCATGTATAGTGTGTACAGATAGAGTATATCATCTTACCTCTATCACTCTATCATCTCCCCACATGAGCCACATGAAGAAACAGGATGTTGCCTGTCACACAGAGATGGAGTCACACGGCCTCTGCGTTTGATCACATGCCTCCGCTCCCCCCCTTCAATGTGTTCTCTTTCTGGAACTGGCTTTGGCACAGTTTTGGACACCTATCAATATCCGGATGGGGAACAATAGCACTAAACATGTTGTGATACCAAAGGTTGTAACCTTCTGAGAATTTAAGATAAACTTTCCCTTCCTTCACAGCATCTGACTAATGCTGGGAGACGAAGCCCGTTCACAGCGGTGGGAGAAGACAGAGAGAGGCTGTTGTTATCCGAATGGAATAGCGACTTCCTTAGGTTTACCAATAGCACCAAGAAAACTCTGCCAATTCATTGTGTGGGAGTGTGTGTGTGTATATATGTGTGTGTGTATATGTGTGTGTGTTAAAGTGCATGACTCGGTATGAGTGAGCACACAAGGCCACATGCAAGCCGTGTTGAGGCAGATTTCCTCAGTTCTTCACCCTTTGACTGAATATGTGGTAAAATGCAGTTTTCAAGTGTGTTTGTATGCATGCTGTGTTACTCATAGCCCTCTTATGAGTTGCAGTTGTGAGATGAATGCTGGTGATGATTTAAAACAAAATGTAACCACACATGCTGACTGTATGGCTCCAGGATCAGGATGTCGGTTAGTCCACCACTTTGGTCCAAACAGAAATGTTCCAACAACTAGCCCAATGGATGGAGTCAATTTTATGTTGACATTCATGGTGCCAAGGATGAATCCTTACAACTTTAGCGCTCCCCCTGACTTTTTAATTACTTTCAAGCATACTTTCAATTTGTCCAATACTTTACTTGATGACCGAATTCTTGAAATACTAAAGACATTCCCATCAGCATCAGCTGCTACTTTAGGTTAAGTGCTAATTAGCAGATGTTAGCATGCAAGTCACTAAACCAACATCAGCTTTTTTAGCATTGTAAGCATGCTAATATATTTTAGCTCAAAGCACTGCTGTGTCTAGATACAGAAATGATGGACGGACAGACAGACGCATTATTCTATCTTTACTCTTCTACTTTCTCTTTCTACCTTGATTTCACCTTTCACTTCCTGCGCCATCTGTCTTGTGACGGATGTGCATTCATCTGCAAATCATCAGAAGAAAGCTGCTCCATCCTGTATCTTGTGCAGCGTTACTGTAATACTGTGTTAACTCTCCGGGGGCGAAGGTGTTACCTGTATGATTGACGAGGCACATCCTGAGGCACATTCACCTGACGGATTGACATCTAAAAGAAGGAAAAAAAGCCTCCACAATCTGGAAAAAGGTTTTTATATACCGAGTGCGTAGGCAGGTCTCTTAGTCATGTGCAGGGTAACTGAAGAAGATTTTAAATTAGCTGATTGTTTTGTGCCACTATTCTCACAAGCAATTTGCAAGTTGTATTACATTTGTCTCTGCTGTGCAAATACACGTGCCCAAGCTTGTGGGATTCAAGAGCAGTGTTTAAAGATGTTTTTCCTCTGGCGTGAGCTGTATTTGTGCATTTTATCCTGTAACAAAGTCCTGATTGAAAGTGGTTTACATACGCATACGGCATGAGATGGCTGGCTGGCAGTGGGTGCAGTGATCCAGCAGCTTGCTTGCTTTGACAGCCAGCGGACCAAACATCAGCAAATCAGTGATTAACCCTTCGCTCCTGAGTTGAGAGTGGACGTGTTAATATAACTGCTTGAGACACCTACAAGGGTACACAGTATATTTATAAATCAGTTGCCTTCAAGGTCACCTGGAGGGTCAGACTTCTTATGTTGATGACTGGGGCTTTTTCAACCCCATTGAAAAAAAATATCTTTAATCATATTTCACTTGCTTTAAAGCCTCTTTCAAAGCACATGCTGTTCTTTACTAACAACATTTGGAGACACACTGACCTGTCAAACAGATACCAACAGTTTCCTCGTGAAAATTAAAGATCACTTTCATATTTTGTGAAATGTTTGTTTGCCAGGCTCCTTTCACTTTTGCAACATAATATCTAAAATTACAACCTGCAATACTATAAACGTGAATAAACCTGCTTTTAAGTTTTTTGCATTTCTCATCCATAATCTAAAACTCAGAATTTAAATTTTACTGTAAAGGGGGGAAAAAAGCATCCCTTGTGTAATGTGCTACCGTATAATTTTAGGTACTAAGAACAGGGTGTGCAATGCACTAATCTCATACAGTAGGCACACTGTAGCACTATGCAGCTTCAAACTAAAACGATTATCTTCTTTCTAATTAGGACATCTTAACACAAGATTTAAAATATATAGAAACATTCTTTAAACCAAACATGGTCGACCTATTGTCCAGAGAAAATGAAATAGGAATCGGAGCTGAAATAATAATTTCACTGTTTCCAAAAAGCAATTCAGCATCCTTCTAACTTTCCAGTATTTGTTGCCTTTGCTCAGAACTGTCTCATTCAGTCTCTCCTTTTGTTGCACACCTCAAGTTGGCACTCAGTGCGGGGGAGAGATCTTATCAGAAATAAGCATACAATGTATGCATATAATCCTTTGTGTGGGAGGCACACCGCACTCGTGTTACCACGTTTCTTCCTACAGATGCAGAGAAATGGTGCAAAGAGACTGACATCCACTTTGTAATGTGCTGCACGCAGCGCTTGTTTGCCACCGGTTTTATCTGAAGGCATGCGTCCAGAGATTTGGCATCAGGTCGCTCTGTTTACCTTTCCACTCAACCCAAGCAGTTTACAGGAACGCTGAGCACCTGCTATTGAGCATAATACCACTCAGGATGTTTGCCTGCCGCTTGTTTATCTGTGTTTATGCATTGAGGTTGGGCCGGGGGGGGGGATTGTTCAAAGGCAAAGGAACACTGAGAAACTTGTGCAGGGGGAAAGCTAAAAGTAACAGTGACAGAGGCACATGAAGTGACACTAAAAAAAAGATCACGTTTAAATATGCCTGGACACACAGGAGTAAGGTGCGTTTCCTGTTGAACTGAAGCAGAAGAAGGGGAAGTTTTATAAAGGCGTTTGTTTGGGTGTTGTGGTCAGTGAGCAGGATGTCGTGACCCTCTGGGAGCCCACATGTGCTGAAGTCAGTGGGGAACTGCCGGTTTGGGCCCACAGCGCTGTCGGGTCTCCACCTTGTGGCTTGGACCCCATCTTGCAGTGCTGAACGGCTGTCTGGCATGAAGGCTCGAGCAAACAGACGCACACCCACCCAGAGCCAAAAGTAAAATAGGGTCAGTAAAATGGGCTAAACAAAAACTCCCCCAAAGCCTCTATTTAAGCCAACATTTGTTTACATTTCAGCCTGTTTGCATTATTGAAAGTATACAGGTTTAGCTATTTTCAGTTCCTGTTTAAAAATGTACCAACAGATGCACACAAAACCATCACTGGATTACTTTGATACGGACAACTTAAAAACATTATGAGTCTCAGGCAAGTTCTGAAGATATAAGCAGCGTCTTATACGCTAAGAACAGGCTCAACGAGCAAAGCAGCACAAGAGCTGTGGAAACCGGAGGTGTAAAGGAGGAGTAGGCGTCCTGTGTGGAGAGTTATAAGCTCCGGGGTCACAGGGTCAAGACAGAAAGCTGACATCACGACTGAAGTATGCAGAGCAAAAAACACATGTCGGCAAAGCCCGGCAATAGTCGGGTAATTTATGGGTGTCATAGCGGACTTAACCTCTGTGTGTCTTCAATAAAAACGAACACCAGAGATATGGAGTGACTCTCGCCACTTCTCATGTCATCTCAGATTAACTGTGAGCCTGGAACACCTCCAGAAAAACAGGGGAATGTAATTTAGTGACTTTGAACAGGCACCTAAACGCGTTTAGTGTTTAAGACTAAAATTAAATTAAATGTGAGCAGAACCAAGAAGTTTTCTTTCGAGAATTGACAGCTCTAAATAAGATCTATAGAGTGTGACTGCTCTGAAGTAAATAAGGGTGTTTTTGCATTTGCTCGTAGCCTTTAGGTGAAGCTTCTGGTTAAGCTATTTCAGAGTATGTCATTTCAAGTCTTGCTCTGCAGGGTTTCAGCCTCTTAATGACATGGTTTCAAGACTTTGTGAGCCACATGAGCATGACTGAGAAGTAGTAGAAGAAGAAGAAGAAGAAGAAGAAGAAGAAGAAGAAGAAGAAGAAGAAGAAGAAGAAGAAGAAGAAAAAAAAAAAAAAAACTGTCCAACCCCTCTGAAGATTTCCTGTTTCATGAAAGTGCACATACTGTGTGAGTCATATAGGGCAAGTCCTGCCTGGTGTGTTTACTCTGCTGCTTCTACCCGGAGCTGTGAAGGCGTTTTTTTGGAGGGGGTGGTGGAAGCAACAGGCGGACCGAAGAGAGTCGGCGTACTCTGGATATTAACCCCGGTGTCAAGGCTTCGCTTAATTAATGATAAAGAGGGGAGTGTATAGTCCGTCTCTAAATGGAGCTTCTTCGGTTTTCCGCTTTTTGGTGTGGAGCGATACTCTTTGGTAGTATTCAGCTCGAGGAGGCGGGTGAGTTGAACTTTTTTTACTTCGAGAAAAGTTGTCGGAGACGCGGCTGCGTTTTCCGCACAGCTGCGGGGGGATCCGTGATGCGTCAGTGTGCGCTAAGAAGTGGCTGATTTGGGGGAAATCTGACAAACTATACTCACTGTCGTTTACACGGGTGTGCTTTACACGGGCCTGTAGTAGCCTACACTTTACATCGCTTTTAATAACAAAAAGTCAAATTCATTTAATAAAAACAACAGAAACTCCAAAAGTACGCAGGTTATCCAGACTTAAGTGCCATATATATATATATATATATATATATATATATATATATATATATATATATATATTATATATATATCAACGAGCAGTGTATGTACTTACTAACATGTCTGCTATTTCTGTGTCGTACTGACGATAGAGAAGAAGTAAATACATTTCTGTTTACACCGATAACCTTTAGTGTGTTAACCTAGCTGTTCACTGTGAATGCTACACTGTGTTAAAGGACGTCACCTGTTACAAGTCACAGCCTTAATAGCCCCCCTCTCCCTCAGATGGGTTATCTCCATCTTTCTTTGCTATCTGGTCCAGCAGCCCCCCGAGGAAGACAACGTTTTACCTTCATCTGTCTCAGACTCAGTCCCAGCGGCACCAAGTGGCTTTGGCTGCTTCTAATCCTCTTTCCCCCCGTTCTCTGCAATTATATGTAGCCCTGGGTGACAATTACTAGCATTCATCCCTTCCATTGCCCGCCTCCTGGGTTTAAATGACATGCTCTTTCAGAGGAGTTGCTCTAATGATATAATTACTCCGGCTCAACCACCTTCCCACCACTGAGCACTCAGGCATGGTCTATCCCCCCTCAGTGCTGATTTACTTCAAAACACCCCGCCAGCCCGCCAGGCAAAGTTCCAAATTGCTCTGTCAAGAAGTTTAGTCTGGAGTTCAAGTATAATATTTTGATGCTTTTTCTTTTTTTTTTTTATTATTTGTGTGAGAGTCTCCCAGTAAAGGCCAGAAAGCAATACCAGTCTGCAATATCCTGCTAGAACTCCTGTGAAAGTATATCACGCTGGCACAGAAACAGGAAGCTGTCGATGTACACTGCTCTAGATTTGCTGCTCTTTCACGCTGCAGGTTGTAGAGTGTTTATGCTGCTTGCGAGCTGCAGGTCCAACCCCCTCCCCTGCAGAATGGGTTGAAATGGCACAGTGGGCTTTTTGTGCAAGGTCAAGAGCGTTTTCATCACACACCTTTCCCTCGAGTCGGTGTGAAGTCACAGAGTGAAACGGATGCTGGACAGACTTGTTCACTGTCTTCTGTCAACAGTCTGCTTTCGCTTACACTTCCCCAGTCAAAAACGTTGGAGGTCATGTGATCAAAGTCTTGTCAATGCCATCTTTACACAACTGGCTACACGTTTCAGTTACTTCACGCACATTTATTTACAATGCTTCTTCCGGGGGTAATTTTCAAACTACAGCATGTAGAAGTTAACCCACTTTCTCTCTGGGTTTGGTCACGAGTGGTGTTACCTGATGCATGGAACCGGTGGGACTTCCTGTGGAAGTCTAAAAACAGTCGACCTGTGGTTATGTGGTTTCATTATAGCAGCACTGTCACACATTTCTTGTCTCCTCCTCCTCATTTGTTGGGATTTGGCTATTTTGATTTCAGTTTATCTTTCAGGACTCTTAAGCTCTGGAAGGAGTACACACTTAGTCTTTCACTCTCTCCCGCTCTGTTTACTCAATAGACTCACAGCGAGTGGCCTAACTCCATCGTACCACTTGAGACTACATTGTGTGCACTTGTACAAACTCACCACAAAATAGTCTGTGAGACACATTTTTCCCTGAGGATGCTTCAACCACTGGTGTTAGATTAATCCTGGGAAAATTGGAATATCCTCTTTTAGGATTATTTCCAACTCTTAAGGCCACAAGATCCACTTTCCACTCATACTTAATGTGTGGCTGAGAGTACTCCCTCTGGTTAAAAGCAAAATCGCAGCAGATAGGAGACATTGTTCACCATTCTTGCTGCTCCATCTCTCTATTCTGTGCCAAACAGAGGCATCTTACCTGACTGATTTCTAATCACTAATAGCCTCTAAATGAAAGGACAGACCGCAGACTGTGGTCAAAGAGCTTCTGTACTAATACAAACACTCGCCAACCTGTACACCCACCCATATCTTTCTCTCTCCAAACATATAGAGACCACAATTCATAATACCGTTTTTTTTTTTTTTTTTTTTTATCATTATGAACAGAGTTGGCACCACACCTCTCTAGACGGGGCGCCGACTCATCGGCTCTACAAATTAGAGACTCCTCAGCGAGGAGATGCATCCGTGTTTCCTTTGTTTGTTATTCTTGCCTGTCTGGCAGTTGTCTCCTTAGATGATTATCAAACCCACAGGCACTCAATACACACTCCTGTCTGTCTCACTGACATGGGTCTGCCTGCCGGCAAAATCAAGTCTGAACAAGACCAAAGGAGGTGGATGCCACCGTGCGCTGCCCTTATTATTCCGACTTCACAGGAAAAAAATCTGCCCATCCCCCTAGGATGAAATAGTTTGGATTTTCCAATGTTTTGGTTGAAAATCTGCATCTACTTATCAGCAAATTCCAAAAGACACCCACCCTTTAATTATATTTGAACTTTTCTTGCTTTTCATGCTGATAAATATCATGTATATTCATGTTATAGATCATCATGACTGTGTTTTGCATTTCTGAGTTGTCTGTTTTTTCCTTTTTAATGTCAAATGCAGCCTAGTCAACCCAATATCATATTAGAAAATGAGCTTGTGTTTTTTGGTTTTTACAGCATCGACTGACCCTTTTTTGTGTACTCAACTCACTGTCCTTCCTCTCTCACATCTCCTTTTTTTTTTTTTCCAGGAGCCAAACAAATAAAGCCAAGAAGGCTGTGCAAGTTCTGTGATGTGCGGGCCACCAGCTGCACAAGTAAAGGGAGCTGCAAGGCCGAGTGTGAAATCACCTCCATCTGCCCCAACGACGAAGATGTGTGTGTCAGTGTCTGGTAAGTGGCCACTCATCTAAACTCACATTTCTCTACGAATAAAAGCCAGGGTTATAGTTGAGTGAAGTTAAAGTCAAAAGAGCATTTAACATATTCACCTCTTGGGTCATACTACATGTACAATGAATACTCTTTTAATAATCAGTCCGGGCATTATTTACTTCCATTATGTCCTCCTTTACGTGACGCTTGCCTTTGAACACTTTGTCAGTCAGCATTCTGGTGAGGTTCCCAAACATCCATCATGCAGCAGCAAGTCTGACTCCGAACGTGAGAAGCAGGAGGAAGCAGATTTGTGTTTTTGTTAAAAGCTTAAGGCTGTGCCGCTGTTTCTCATTATATTGGCGATGTTGCAGGCATTCTCTGAGCTGAGGTCAGCAGAAAGCTAATGGCACATGGAAAGCAGCACCTCTTTAAAACGTTCTTCCTAGCTGGCCGGCCCAACGCTGCCCAGTAGGGAAGCAACATTGAAATGCATATTTCTGCAAGTTCAGGGGTTTTCTTGTTTCCTGTTTGTAATGGTATTCCAAGAATGTGAATGTGACCTCTGTATTGCAGTCATTTACATAATGTTGAGAACGTGGAATGCTTCAAGAGACAAATATCCCATTTACAGTTACCACTTTATCACTGTGCTGCTTAAAAATCGTAATATTTGCACATCTGCAGACCTGCCGTCATTGCCTTGTTACATGATAATACAGATCTCTGAAAAGGGGACTTCATTGCAAAAAAGATTAAGCATGGACTACAAATCAAACTTCATCCAGTAACTAGCAGTATTTTCTGTGTATGTGTTTGTTCTCTTTCCAAGGAGGAACAAAGATGACAATATCACCATTGATACAGTCTGCCACGTGCGGTCTCAGAAGCTGCATGGCCTGGTCCTGGAGGATTACAACAACAGCAAATGTGAGATGAAAGAAATAAAGGGCATGGGCTCAGAGTTCTTCATCTGTTCCTGCTCTGAGGACGAGTGCAATGAGATCATCTTCTTTAACTCCTGTAAGTTAAGACACAATTATTTCGCCCACTAATCCTTTATTTTTGAACCACACTTGAGCTTAGTGAGTTTCTTTAACCCACGTGTTTTGTTTTCGATTGTGCCTTTTAAGAATATATACTGTATAATGCTCATTTTCAGGTTCATACTTGTTCTTTTGGTTCCTACTCGAAGATGTTTACATGCTTTGATGTAAAAAAACAAAACACTATTTTTCTCATACTGTCTGTTTGAATATACTTGTAATTACTCTCCGTTTGAAACGCTTAGTTTTAGTCTCTCTCTCTCTCTCTCTCTCTTTAATCCCTCCCTCCGAAAAAGTCATGTCTGCTCTGATTGGCTTGCGAGAAAATATGGTGCACCTTTGCATAAGTAGTTCTCAAGCTGTGGGTGGAGAAACTCTGATGTGTGGCGGCATATTCTTATGAGCCTGCATGTGACATAATAAGAGGAGCCACATCTAAAAGGCTTGTTGAATCACATGTTACTTTCAACCCACAAAAAAATGACTTGTGGGTTGTCTAATTTCACAGTTTGGGGTTAGTACGCACTCCAGATACTCACATGCAGTTTTTCATAATATGTCCCCTTTAATGTTTCATAAATTGAATTGACCAAGAAACCTTTCTCCCTAAAATTCAATGAATACATCATTATTTTTGCTTGTCTGCTTTCCAGCAGAGATTTAGTTGAGATGGTTAATACCATCATGTCTCAACATTAAATATGGAGCTACAGCAACTTGGCATTAAGACTGGAGCATGTGAAGTTAACGTAGCTAAGCCAAATTGCTGCTGTCTGGCCTTACATTGAACAGTCATGAGAGTCGTATTGCTCTTCTCATCTAACACTGGGTCACAAAAAAAGTGTTTTTCTCACAATTTTGACTCCTACTTCTTTAAGTGCAAAGTTACATAAGTTCGTTATGGGTCCATCTCTAGCATTCTTTCACAGTGGAGCAATAGTCCAGTAACACTGTTTAATGTATGTTAAAATGGGACTCTTTGGTTCCTACATCTGTGCAGCATAACATGGTAACGTCATAGTCCTGGCGGGCCGAGCGGTATTATGCCAGCTTCTATCAGCTTGTCATGTAAGACGTCACGCATGAATGCAAACACGTGTGCTCTGTAGCGCTCTCCAGATACATGATTACAAACAGGTTTGGGAGACATTAGCTTGTAGAATCCAGATACACCACCGGCCCTGGAATCAGATGTATTTTGACTACAGCATCCAGGCAATAATAACACGGAGGTACACTTCTGAGACCTGGCTCTGCACAGAGAGCCAAATTGAAAGCATCTGCACAGTGCAAACCACGTAATGGAAATACATTAGCTTACTGTCGAGGATGTCTGTGCACTGTCTGTGACTAACATGGGACGGTGTAGCTAAGAACCACAAAGGAACAATGCCAGTAAATGAGGGTGAATGTACCTCTTCTAGTGACCAATGACCTGCTGTACAAAAACAGATTTTCTGGCTAAGCCTTGACTTACTCTTTTTCCCATAACTGAAGGAAACCTCTAGGAAAGCCATTACTTAAGTCACAGGAAATTCTAAATTGTTTGTCACATACCAGTTTAAATACCTCAGAGTTGCCATGGTAACAGCGAACCCTCTTTGCACACCACTGCTGCCCTGACAAGTGGGCCAAAGGTGTTTTTAACAGAACCAGAAATACATTTACACAAACTATTGGAAATGTAAAGAAGAATGCTAACTAAAAGAGAACTAACTTGGAGCTTGGATATAGTAAACTTAGCTTAGCCTAAAGTAATAAAAATCGAAATAGCTCTCTTCAAAAGTAACAAAGTCCATCTGCCAGTACATCTAAAGTGTAAAAATATAAATTAAAAGTTTCTCCTTGGGGCTATGTGCCAGACTATTTCTTGAACGGGAGCAAATGTTTTCTGGAGTCTGAAGTCACTGAGCTTTATTTTTTGTTAGATATTTAGTTACCTTTGGACAGAGCCAGGCTAGCTGTTTCCCTCCGTTTCCAGTCTTTATGCTAAGCTAATTGTTGCTTGTCTCCAACTTCATACTAAACTGACAAATGAGCGCCGTGTACCAATCTCTCTAACTCTGGGCAAAACGGAAAACTTTTCCTTTAATTAATTACTTCACTTAACAAAAATTGCTTCAGAGCAAAAACATTCAACTCAAAGAATATCTTAATGTAAGATGTTTGAACCAGCTGGTTGCATTTCTCCAAATTTAAGATTAAGATTATTTGTAATTCACTAGTTTTGCCACTGATGGAATATTTTCCTTTTTAAAAGGAATACTTCAGCCCCAAAATGACCATTTGTATACCAATTTCTCACCCCATGTAACCTTGAATACATGTAAACAGATGTTTTGACATAGTTTTCTGTTGTTAAACCTTCCCTGATTTACTTAAAATAATCAAAAAACTCTGTTTGAATCTTCGTCCACAGTGGACGAATGCGAGAAAGTTCTTGAGTTCTCTTCAAGAATTCAAGGTAAAACGGGGTTATTATTATTGAAATGGTCATTTTTGGAGTGAAGTATACCTTTTTGAGTGAGGGTTTTGGCCAAAGCTGAGAGAGTCCGCAAGGCACAGTGACAGGTTTGTTTCTCACTCTAGGAAAATAAAAACAAACTGCTGGCTGGGGCCAGGTTGAGGATTTCAGACATGTGGTTTCCTGTTTAGGAAAAAAAAAAGAAAGAATCAGAGTGATGACTGGGTAGTCTGCTAGAAGCCTTCCCCATTTGCCATCCCCCCCTTGTTTCAACCAAACACAGCTCCTCAGATCTTCACTTATCAGGTCTTCTGCAAAATGGGGAAAATGTGAGTTTATTTCTGCTTTGAAGCCTTTGCTGTATCACATTTTGAAACCAAAATTAAAGCCAGTGGTTGCTGCTTATTGTTGTATATTTAGGAAAGTTGTGTGGCAGGCAGTTTAGCATCTTTACAATATAAATTATTTAAATTTAGAACTCATCAGACTGTGGACCATTTGGGTGTCTGGTGATATAGTTTTTATAGGCCTGTTTATGACTGCAGCTTCAAAAACTGGACCATAAACACAGCACAAGCATAAACTTTCACTGTTTGCCAAAACCATAGCAGCTCCCAGACACACAAATTATAAGAATACTATAAAGAGACACAATATGTGGTTGACTGGGTCAGGGTTTGGAGCACTTTGCCTCTGTGGCCCAAACTCTAACTTTAGCTTTCTGATGCTTATAGACATTCCACTGGGACGGCTCAGGTTCCTCTGCTGCTCTTGAGAGTATTACTTTACTCTTACATAAGATGCTGAGACAGAGACAGAGCTCGAGATGGATTGCTTTTGTATTTTGGAAGACAAATTGGTTAATGGAAATGCTTATTCTATAAAAAGCAAAAGTGGAAAAAAAATAGTTTTAAAACATCACACCGAGAAGAGAGAATAATGAAGTCTCACAATTTTAAAACCTATTTTGAACTAAACCACTGGTTGACAAAATAACCTCCGTATGGTTGCTTTTCTGGAGCTTTTTATCACATTGCATGATCTTGATCAGCAGGTGGAGTTTGCCCAGTGGTCATGAAATTGTTGGTATTTCCTTTTTCTTTTAGAATGTATGTTGCATATTAAGATCATATGTTAAACAAAGATCCAAAAGAGCTACTAAACAGAATTTGAGATTGAGATCATTGCGTTAACTGTTGGTTTTCAAGGTCAAGAATGAATTGTGAAGCCTCCATCCATTGTTTTGGGACACTTAGAAGCAGATTAATAAAGCTTTAAACACAACATTTACGGATTATCACTTGTATGATGCCAACCAGCAGCTCTGTAGCCCTGAGTTGGGGGATACTTATGTGTTAATGTCAATTACAGTGTTTTTTTTGTTTTTGTTTTTTATTCTTAATGTAAAAATGTAATAGATGAGCACAGCTTTTAACTCATCTATAGGAATGTGGGTGTCTTCCTCATCTTAATCCTTTGGCTTTTGTCCTCTCAGACATGGATTCCCAGGTGGTGGCGGTCATCTTAGTGAGCCTGGTGCCTCTGCTGGTTATGGCTGTCTTTGTCATCACCTCCTTCTACTGTTATCGGGTCTACCGCCAGCGGCAAGCCAGCTCCAAGCGCAGGAGGGGTCGTCCTCTGGACTTCAGCGACGCTCACGCCATCATGATTGACGACGAGGGCTCCGACAGCAGCTCCACGCACGCCAACAACCTCAACCACAACACGGAGCTGCTGCCCATCGAGCTGGACGTCCAGGTGGGAAAGGGACGCTTCGCAGAAGTTTACAAAGCCAAGCTGAAGCAGGGCTCCTCTGTCGGCGAGGAGCAGGGCTTCGAGACGGTGGCCATTAAGATTTTCCAGTACGAGGAGTACGCCTCCTGGAAGAACGAGAAGGAAATCTTCTCAGACGCCGACTTGAGACACGAGAACGTGCTTCACTTCCTGACGGCAGAGGACAGAAAGGCTCAGAGGCAGTGCTGGCTGATCACGGCCTACCAGCCACGAGGGAACCTCCAGGAGTTCTTGATCCACCACATCGTCAGCTGGCACGACCTGTGGCTGCTGGGGGGTTCGCTGGCGCAGGGAGTGGCGCACCTTCACAGTGACCACACCCTCTGCGGTCGCTACAAGGTGCCTATCGCGCACAGGGACATTAAGAGCTCCAACATTCTCGTGAAAAGCGACCTGACCTGCTGCCTGTGTGACTTCGGCCTCGCCCTCCGCCTGGACAATGCTCTGTCTGTGGATGAGCTGGCCAACAGTGGACAGGTAAAGGCTTCTAATCATAAATTTTAGGGGTTTATTTGGTTTAACCTTTTTTTTTTTTGATCCCCTCAGAGATTTAAAAAGAAAATCCTCTCCTGTTATAATTTGCGTTTACGGCCCAGACACTGGCCATTCCAAGCCCTGCCATATATTTCTTTGACGATATTTATCAGACCTTGAACAGAGCCTCACGATCAATCAAATTTTTCATTCCTGGCCGTCATCACACAGGGAGGGACACCATCTCTAAATATTTGGCACCCTCTATATCTTGGCCCCAGATGGATAGCGCTGATAGAAAAGAAATCATGTTGTAAGTGCTCTGAGGTGGGCGCTCCATAATATTCACAAGAAAAACAGGCTTGATTGATTCTTAATGGACTCATTGTGCTGATGTAATAGGCCAGAGTCATATTAGACTCTGTTATGAAAATGACTCATTATAAAAAGGGCCTCACCCCACGCTGCACAGCACACCTAATGCATTGTAAAGCCCTTAATGCATTTTGAGGAAGCGCCAGTGAACACAATTTCCAAGTTGGTAATTAATGTGGAAACAAGAGACGTGTTGTCGAGCTCAGAGCTACCTTTTTGTTTTTCCAATTATTTTATACATCAAGCATGTTTTGATTCAGATGAATATGATGTGATGACTTACTACAGCACCCAATTACCCCCCTTGATTTATGTAGGAAAATAACTCTTGCTGCTCAGATGCTCTCGCCGGGCTTTTTTTTTATTGAACAACTCCTCTGTGGCATCATGGACTTTAATGACATTGCAATCTTTTTTCACCCTGTCTTTTCTCAGGTGGGCACAGCCAGGTACATGGCCCCAGAGGTATTGGAGTCCAGAATCAACCTGGAAAACATTGAGTCTTTCAAGCAGGCCGATGTTTACTCCATGGCTCTTGTGCTGTGGGAGATCATCTCCAGGTGCAGCGCAATTGGAGGTAAGATTAATCAGACACCCATGTTTGTAAGATGAAGTGTTGCTGGTATTGTCTCCTCTAAAGCAAAATGTCGAACTGTTCCTTTAATTATATTCCACTCCGCTGCCCACAGCACCATCCTCTGAGTGTTTTTTTGTGTGCATTTATCATGATCAATTGTGTTTTGTGGACTCCTGCTTTAAACATGATACAGTAGCATGGTACCCTCACTGCGCACACAGCAAACATCACATGTGACCTTTAGTTAATAATAGACATAACCACGTTTTCCTTGGAAAATTAAAGATTAGCCCGGGCCGCTGAGTTTAAAGGAAATCAATAGAAGCACTGATTGATGAAATCTCCTGCGAGGGCTGTAAATATCCTCCAAAATACTAAGGAATATTGCTTGACCTCTAAGGAGAACGAGCACATTGAAGGCTCTACCAAATCAGGGAGCTCGGTGACAAACTCCAAGTTCACCTACCAGACGTGTGACACTGTGTGTCTTCCACGACCCATTTATCACTGTGGGAAGAAAATCCAAAAGTCTCAAACACACAATCCATCTTGGGGACGTCTCAAGGATCAGCCTTCACTTTACTAATGTACCGTTACTTGTGTTTGTCATTCTGTAGCAAAAACAAGGCCAGGATATGTGCAAATAATAGAAACGGCCGATTATCTGAAGGCGAACCACGAGGCAGTATTTCATGTCGACACTCAAGTCGTTTGTTTTCACTTCCCTTCAGTGTCTCTGTGGTCCGGTTTGTTTCTGTTTCTGCTCCTGTCTCCATTGTGTCAGAGCGGTGATTGAAAGCCCAGTTCGGGCATGAGCGCTTCTACTTTGGCGTTTTCCTGTTTTGCCCCCACGACCACCCCACGGGGGCCCTCCTTAAAGCGTATCGCACAGTTGCGCTGCCCTAGAGTCCTCTGAAGTAAAAACATGGCAGAGTGACCCACAGTCCCCCTTTGCTTTTCTTTCCCAGCAGCAGGAATATATATATGTGCCCTGTGGGTACACCTTTTTGAAAAGAAAATAGACTATTTCCTGTTTTGCAAAGAACACAGCCCCCGAAGCAAACTGTTCTTAGACTGAAGTTGTAAGTATGGATGTCTCCCTTATATGAGGATGTTTTGTGGCTAGTGTCTCTTGAGAGCGGTGCAGACAGGATACATGTCGGTAGAGACGGACTAAACGAATCCAGGCGAAGTTAGTGTGGCTTCTCGTGGTTTTCCTCCTGAGGGATTTGAGGGACAACAGCTTTATTCATCCAATTCATCCTCCTCCATCCGTTTCATTCATTTATTTCATTCCCTTACTTTGCATTTTTTATAGATCTAGAAAAACAGGAACACAGCAGCACACATTATTTCAGACCCTCTTTAAATATTTTTCTTAGTGTCCCTACCCATAAAAGTTCTGCTCAGTTTGTTGTCTATTTCTTTCTACCACTGGGCTGGTGAAGCAGCAGTTAATCACCCTCCCACTGCACCGAATCAATACAGACAGCTATCCAGCTTTACTCGTGATGGCATAGACAGACTGGGTGGACAAGCAAGACTAGATTTACTGGAGGGATGGGAAGCAGAGGGGAAACCGTCCCACCAATCTAACAGAATGGTGACAAACAATAGAAGCAGCTGGAATAATGCATGTGTTCCTCTGTTTATCTCTTTCCACGATCCACCCGCTACCTTAGACAATCAGAGGGGTGAAATCTGTAGTTCATTAAGGCCAAAACCAGGCTTAGGGAGTAACAGATTAATGGAACTGCATCAGTCTCTCACATGCACCTGCATAAACAGGGCGGTCAATCTAACAGCACCGTAAATTACATTTCCACAATAACACATAATCATATTTTGGTTAAAACCCTAGATATTTGCATATAGGTTAATTTGATTTACTTAAATGGGTTCAGCTGCTGCTCCACATTAAAATCCGGTAACACTGATTTGACAAATGATTTGAGCTGAAGGCAGAACCTTCACTGTACTGTGATGCTGTTCTGCTTGACATTCAAAATGTCTCTTTCTTCTAGTCTTTATTTGCATATTTGCTATTGAGGTAATCGAAAGTAACGAAAGTAATCAGATTATATTACTTTTATATTGTGATACTTGGATAAGTTCACTGGTTCCTTTTTTAACAGGTAATAAGTAATTGTATTGGATAACATTTTTAAAGTAACCCACTCAAACCCAAGGAGATGTTCTCGCGTTGAAACGTTGCACAAACACTGCTGGCCTTCTGCCTTGATTGACCCTGAGAGAGGTGGAAAGAAGAAGAAGCTGCAGAAATGAGATGCAGTAATTTGATTTGGCTCCATTGGCAGCCAAAAATCAAAAACCTCCTTGTGGATGGTATGCTGGCAGAGACATGGTATTGATTTTGCAATCAGAGCGCCATGAGAGTAGAGCTGCTGTGAGTTTCAAGCTTTCCCGCTGCTGGCCTCTTGTTTTTCCTGAAGTTGCCAAATTGTCCCCGGAGGCAGGTGAGTCACTAATGACACCCTGAGAACTCGCCTCTTTTTGAGACAAAATCTGAACACCCGGGCACACACACAGAAATTCAGAGTGACACATCCCAGGGCATCATAATCACGGCCGGGGTGAAGCCCTGGTTTCCTCTAGTCTCTCCGATGCCACCTGCCCTGTGTGTGTCTGTGGAAGACAGATGTCTGCTCAGCGCTCTGCGTCTCAGTGGCAGGCAGCCACGTAGCCACTCTGTCACAGTTCCTGGGGCCTAGTCTGATCCCAGATCTGCCAGGCGAGAAGAACACAGCCGTCTGTCGACAGCGCCAGTCAGCCAGCCATGAGCCATCACCCGGCTTTCTTTATCTTCCAGGACTATGAAGACAGTGAGAGGCAAACAGAGAGATCAACACACCTCTCAGAGAAGGGAAAGCTGGATTCAAGGCCCTTTTTTTTTTCTCTGGCTCTGTTCCCCAAAATGTCTCTCCTGTATAATTTAGCTGGTCCAGATTTAGGGCTTGGAAAGACTATGAGGGCGTACCTCAGGCGGGTGGAGCCACGTAGGGGAATAATAGTGGAGTGGTGTTGAATGTGGAGCTGCCGACGGAGAAATGCCTTCAGTCCCTAGAGGGGGAGAGGTTGGGCTAGAGCGGAGAGGAGGAGAGGTTAGGGCAGCTGCTCTCCAGATGTCAGAACATCAACTCCTCCAGGACTGGAGGGCCTGATGGTCCTGTGTGTGTGTGTGTGTGTGCGTGTGCGCGTGTGCGCGTGTGGTCATGGAGTCTACCATAATACACATTTGAGGACCTATTCAGGATTTCATACCACTTGATGGTGGATGAATTGGGGACAAAATGTGTGTTCCCAATCTTTTATTTCACCGATGTTGCATCCAGCACAAGCTAACATAGTTGTCTTCTTTAATGGTGTTAGGTGAAGCTGAGGGCATGTATCGGCTATAGTTAATGGTAGGGTAAACCTCCAGGGTAAGCCAAAGCCATATGTGAGAAAGTAAGCTCTGCTACACGTTAGCATGCACATACATCTGTACTAAATGACTTTTAACAACCTGTGAGTTACTCAAAACAAGTGTCACAGCCACCGCAGCTAATGAAAACCAGCAGAGGCGGCTGGGACTGGATTAGTCAGGCAGTTGTCGCAGACTCAGACAGACTTTTGGGAAACAGACAATGGTCTTGTGATCACATTACTAATTTATTTCCTGGCATACTCGTTTCTGATCTGTTTTTTTTTTTTGTCTGCATTATTGATGCGTTTAGGTGACAGGATTTCTGTTTTCTTTTTTCCAATATTAATGCATTGTTGAGCGTAATTACACAAAAATAATTAACTCAGAAAGGACAGCAGAACATGAACATCAGATGCTGGTTTTGATTTTGCTCAACTTTGCTGTAATCCTTTAGAATGGTTTGTTTTGTTTGGTAATTTTTGGATTGCTTGTGCAGTTTGACCATTGATATCTTAATCTATAGAGCCATAATCAAAGCAGAATCAGGTCAGCATGTGGCCATTACCCGAAAGACATGAAAGAAGCCATATAGACATAGGAAACATGGCCTACTGTCATAGATTTCCCCAGTCTGCCGTTGTAGCTAAATTTAACAGAATTTCTTTTGGCTGCAGATTCCTAGACAGCTTCTACAGACATGGCTGACAACTGGCATGGAAAGTAGACATTTAGGGTGTTTTTTCATCACTACATGTCAGCTGTTGTGGGAGACATAGTGTAAGTTCCTCATTGTTACTGAGCTGAACTTGTTATAATGCTTTGTAGAAATCTTGTCAATATGCAATATGTGTGACTTTTGCAAACCACAGCATTCCTGGCTCGCCCTGTGTTGTGTTTTCAATAGTTTTTGCTCGTTCAGAGTTTAATTTAAGGTTTGCTTTTAGAGCAGGATTGGCCAATCTTTCCATCCTGGAATACACACTTTTGTTTGCACAGCAAAGAGCTCAGTAGTATGATTTATATATTTTGGGCCCATTGTTTGGAGATGAACACATAAACATGTTTGCCCAAAGTGGATTTTCAGCCCAAAACAGAGTTAAACACTGCCTCTGACCTGTCAAAACAAAATATTGACATACTGTTGGGTGGGGTTATGTTTTTACCAAACCAGAGCTGGGCAAAAAAAAAAGACGTTTCAGCCTCTGAAAAGAGTCCTGTGTTGCAACGGTCTGTTTAGCAGAAGCCTCCAATTCCTGTCTGCGGGCGTCATACATTTCCTGTGAGCGTCTTTTTAAAATGTTTTGAAAGAGTGAAATGAAACTGATATCTGGTTCATCTTAATAAGTAGTGGATGAGCCATTCTAGTAGCCAACACTTTATCTAACAGTTTTAGATTTATTTTGCATAATAGTCTGTGTGTAAGATGTGTCACTTCACTAGCAGAGACAACGTGTTTTCCTCGTTACTCCAGAGCTCACTAACTCCTGCTGTCGGCACTGCTTTGTAGCAGTCATGTAAACTCCCTGGGCGACATTAACATATGGCAAAAAAAAAATAAATGCTGGACAAATCTGCATGTTGCTTTTCATTCAGTTTATGTTTGCAGCATGTATGTATGAAGAGCAGAGTATACTGTATTATCCACCAGTTAATTGCACAAACGGTAACTGGGATTGCCTTGTATGTGTATTCTTTGAGTATTTGAGAGCCCAAAGGGGGGCAAGTCCAGCTTTAGGTTCATATGCACGCTTAGAAACAAAAAGAAATGATAACTGATGTAACTACAGGAACAGGTTCTACTAAAATTAAATGTAAATGCAATATCTGAATAAAGTAAAATACTCCCACGTTGCAGTAGACTAATAGGCCCTTTACACCACAGCCATTTTGACATGTCATAGCAGGGTAAGCCAAGGTGAAATTGATTTAAATTAATTATGGTCCCATTCTATTTAGTATGTTCCAGTGAGCCAGCTTGCACAATACCAGCACCCTGGCCCACCTAAATGGAGCAGGGCCATAATTAATGTTATTCACTACACCTGTGTTTACCCTGCAATGACTTGTCAAAATGGCTGCTGTGTAAAGGGCCTACAACAAGCAGTTCCGCTGCTATACGCCATATACTGTATATTCTAGCTTAATGACACTAAAAAGCACTTGCAGTACTTCCCTGTAAGAAGTTTCACTGTTACACTGCACATTCGTTTTCATTCCCATAATCATTGTTAGTCATTAGTCATACATTTATGACTTCTTGTTTAAAAACAGTACTTAAGAGTTATTGTGCAACAACACAGCTCGTTTCACTCGTTTGGGTTTAAGCTCCTAGTCAAAGTAACATTGTACTGCAGTTTATGTTCTCTAGAAGTACACATTTGTCTTTCTAACGGGGGAAATTATGAATGACGTTATTGCAGCACATTTGAGGGATCACCGTGTTCAACAACAGTGACGGTCGATTAAAAGCTTTTGAGGCAAAAAATATAAAATAAAGAAGTGGAAATTGTGTAATCTGTTTCTGTTTCTGTTTGAAGGCTTTTGTCTGTCTTTTGTAAATGCGTCCTCTGCTATTTCATGTCCTAGTCGTCCTTTAATTATTGAAAATCCACTTGAACTGTTCCCTTCAAAATTTTCACACGGCCATGTGCCTCATGAGGCTTTCCTTATCTTGGTGGATTCTTTGTACGAGCCCTCTACGCCTCAACGAGATTTTGATTTGTTGTTTAACTCGGAGGAAGCATTAAATTCATGCATTTTCTTTGGAAACTCTTGACCCACCGTTCAGGCGATATCCTCCCCGCCAGTGCTTTGAAATCTTGCCCTGAGTAAACTCAACTGGTAAATTGCTTTTGACAAGCACTCTGGATTTTGTTGTGTAAGAGAGAGCTGACACAAAGCCAGAGCTACGTTGGTGAGATACTTTAAGCCCCCGTTGACGCTGAGGGTAAAAATGTGATAATAATAAGTGTGTCTCTTCAGCAAATCTTCCCCTCGGCCCCCTTCTATCAGCAGCCACTTATTCTTTAGTTTGTGCTGCTTCAGTGCTATTTAAAGTATGCAACCTGCAGTTTTAATTTAGAGCGCACAGTGAATCCTTGGAGCGGTTGTTGTTGATGTGTGCACTGTGGGGCACCGCCATCTGATCTCGTCTCTCTATTCAACAGAGCTGTATCTTTCAGTAGATGTGAATCTGTCGCAAAGTGTATTACTTGTATAAAATAACCAACGCTCACCTGTTTGATAATGTCACAGGCTAATTTTTCTCTTCCTGTTTCTTGTGTGTGTGTGTACGTGTGCGTGAATGCAGAGGTGAAAGAGTACGAGCCACCCTTTGGAAACCTGAGGGAACACCCGTGTGTAGAGAGCATGAAGGACAGTGTCCTCCGAGACAGAGGAAGACCTGAGATCCCCAACAGCTGGATAGACCACACAGTAAGAGGCGTCACACACACACACATCCATGCTGTCCATGGCAAACTGCTGCTGTGTGAAAATACAGTTTTTAGTTGTGACTACGGATAAAACATTTCCGTTGAGCTGACCTGGGCCCATTTACACTGATGTTGTTAAATGTGTTCATGTTGAATTTATGTGCAAAATCCCCTTAAATAATCAAACTGATAAATAAATAAACAAATCCTGTTGGACAAGCTACAAAGTGAAAAAACATTGACAACACATGAGGAAAACAACAACACATAGTCTACCTATGCTCTTTGTACAGTATTTAGTGTTGTTACCGGTACACCAAAACAAAGAAATGTCCATCCATTGTCCTAATATTCTAGATCCAATGAGTAGCATTTAGAGGGATCTATTAGCAGAAATGAAATATACTATTCATAACTATGTTTGCATTTGTGTATAATCACCTGAAACTGAAAGAGTCAATTGGTTTTCTGACTTTAGAATAAGCGTTTTTTAACTACATAGGAACTCTGCCATGTTTCTACAGTAGTCCAGAGCCAACAAGCCAAACACTGGCGTTAGAGAGAGAATTCTGTTTTACGTTACCTGAAGGCTTCTGTAGTTCTCCAACACGCTTGGAAAGGGAGGAATTGAGCAGAGGGGTATTCAGTTGGTTGCAATCTGCAAGCTCACTACTAGATGCCACTAATTACTACACACTAGACCTTTTTAATGTAGCGGTATAAAAGCTGAAGCAGCCGCTGCGTTTGACCAGCCAGCGATGCTTTTTGGACATTTTGTGATGTCGGGCCACAGAGGAAAATTGAAAAAATGACTTGCCAATACTCGCATGCAATGGTGTCTGGAGCTTCTGCCTGCATTTGCTGTGTTAAAACATAGAAAGTCTGCACATTAGTATCATATAAATGTGTGGAACGCAGGAATGATGGCAACTGTGGAGTATAAATAGATAAGTTGCAATGATTAGTTTACATACAGTACGTATTTTGACAATTTTGCTAGAGTCGTGCCTCTCTTCTATTGAAGTACAAGTACCATGTGGAGTTTTTGACCTCCATATTCCTGCCACGGGTTTATCTTTGGTAAACACGGATGTAAATAATGCACAATTTAAAATATTTTAAAGAATCACTTACCACATTTGTTAGACCTGAAGGACACAATGTGTTTTGCTGTTTAACCTAAACGTAAAAATTACTTTTCTTTGTTTATAAGAAAACTCCACAGGGCATCTCTAAGCTTACTTTTTGACTTTGTGACATTTCTGTTTTGTATTGTGAAAAAGGAGTCAAATAGGCCTTAAAACCTTAATGAAAGCAGGATTTATTGCACGCCAGCTGCTTTAGCACTGACACAGATTTACTCACATAAATAAACGTGAACATTCGTCGATGAGCTTCAGGTGATGATATCCTGTCTCAGTCAGACTAGCCGCAGGTCTGTATTATTGACTGATTATATGTGGGCTCCACCGCTCCCCATGCAGGGCATCCAGATGGTGTGCGCCTCCATAGACGAGTGCTGGGACCACGACCCGGAGGCCCGTCTGACAGCCCAGTGTGTTGCAGAGCGCTTCAGCGACATGGAGTACCTGGACAAGC
This sequence comes from Anoplopoma fimbria, assembly GCF_027596085.1. Classification (NCBI taxonomy): domain Eukaryota; kingdom Metazoa; phylum Chordata; class Actinopteri; order Perciformes; family Anoplopomatidae; genus Anoplopoma; species Anoplopoma fimbria. The sequence continues at coordinate 9,203,911 of NC_072458.1, forward strand.
TGTCGGATCGCTCCGACTCAGAGGAGAAGCTCCCCGAGGAAATCTTGATGGTGGATGAGAAGTAAGAGCTCAACAGAAACACTGCCCCCACCAGGGCGGCAGAGGAATTACAGCCAAGCATCTGGGAGCGAGAGAGAGAGAACTTCCAGTGGATGTTCTCCAGTTCGCTATGGGTCCGTCAGAAATGTGTGACGGAGGAGCAAACTGGAAAATCACGCCGATGAAACAGAACTGATACAGAGATGGACTTCTATATACAGATCAGAACCAGAATGAATACAAACAAGTGACTGACTTGATTTGTTTTCTTTTACATGCTTTAAAGACTGGATCAAGTTATAAACAAACAGGGAAATTACATTATTAAGCTTTTTTTAAATCAAATGCTATTTGCACTTTATCAATATCTATGCACACCAAATGATATATATTCAGTGTCTTTTTTTAAATATATTTGACAATACATTTCAGGTATAGGAAATAAAGTGACAGTTGTATTTAGAAAAGAGGGTGAAATGGATCAATGTAATATATTAAGACGGTTAATAACACTAATAACCCACTTATAGTTTCTTGACTGCATACTTAAATGTTTTCGTAGGTTGAATGGTGTCATTGGATATGTCTGCAGGACAGGTGCAAGTAGAATTTCTTGTGGCAAGAAATGGAAATGACCCTGAACTAAAGACAGCAAATCTAGCCTGAAAGGGAAAAAAAGGAAGAGTGTGTGTGTGTGTGTGTGTGTGTGTGTGTGTGTGTGTGTGTGTCTGTGTGTGTGTGTGTGTGTGTGTGTGTGTGTGTGTGTGTGTGTGTGTGTGTGTGTGTGTGTGTGTGTGTGTGTGTGTTTGCGTGAAGAGTCTGAGCTCAGTTGATTAATGAAACCATGAGAATAAAGGGAATAGAGACATTTCTAACTGACTCTAAACAGGATGTTCCAGCTTGCTGCCTATGTATATGCTATAAATGCTGAACTATACATTTTGTGATAGGAAGGGGAATTCTGCTCCCTCTGATTATGATCTATGTAAGTATTTTTTTTACAAAATTGTAAAGCCATAATTAAAAGTGTTACAGGTCTCAGTGTGTCAATCTGGTGTTTTTAATACTATCATACTACTTCATATTTTGACGTTTGGTGCCACTTATTCCCCTAAGGCAGTTATGTGACATGATTGGCAGCGACTGTTGATTTCACATTGGGAACAAACTCAAATCTGACCGGCTTTACACCCCAAAATAAATAGTTTCCGGCTATTGATGCTATCCTACATAAACGCTATACTTAAAGCTCTGTTATGTCTCTCTAACATTAAAAATCAAATGACTCCCTCTTAATGTTGCTAATCCTGTTGATCCTACAGTGAATCTGAAGAAGAAGTCTGAGCAGCTTTATAATACTAAGACACTCCGGCTCTGGCAACCGCCCACATATATAAACATGTGGGCCGTCACCTCCAGCATGCATGTTTAGTTCCGCAGTGGAAGAAGTGTTTATATCCATCATATACTTAACTAAAAGTACTACATTCTTAGCTAAAACACTAGTTTTTGAACAATTTCTTGTCTTCTCCTGTGACTGAGAACTTATATCAAACAATAGTAAAAAAATATATTGCAAGTATTATGTGATACCTGACTAAAGTACGCATTTTAATACACCTTACGCACTATAACTATGCTTTTAGCATGGAGTAATATAAACAAATTTATCACCGGAGAACCCAGCTCCTTGCAGGATGACGAGCTCATTGAAGTCCCGGAGTGATATCGCCCATCAGCTGCTCTCGGGCTCGGAACAGGGAGTTTATGTTCCGGTCCTGATGCTCTGTGACACAAACTTAAATCACTGCAAAGCCGTGGATGTGTGTAAATATCCATCAGTCTGCAATATTGCATCACGCATATATATCTTTATACACAAGAGATTTGCATGTTGGCACGCACACACTGGCATTCACTCATTCATCCTTCATTCATGACATTGAGGCCTCCAAGATGTTTCAAATTTGGGTTGTTATCCAGAAATATGACAAATCTCTCAGACTGTGTGGTCACACTAATTAATGGTGGCAGTTGTCTTTTGATTGACAGACAGTGTCTAATGGTTTGACATTGTGTGTGTGTGTGTGTGTGTGTGTGTGTGTGTGTGTGTGTGTGTGTGTGTGTGTGTGTGTGTGTGTGTGTGTGTGTGTGTGTGTGTGTGTGTTTGTGTGCTGGATGGGGTTCGGGGAGGTTCAGCAGGTCCTCAAAGTGTTTGGCATGGAGTGTGTCTGCAGTGTATGATGCCGGCAGACCTTTGATCCCGAGCCCACAGCTGACTCAGACTGGAATATGCGTCTGTCTGTGGCTCTCTGCCTACCTGTCGATGCTGCTGTACGTCTCTGTCTCTGCCTGTCTGTCTGTGTCTTTCAGGAAGCTGCTTTCAATGTATCCACTTGCTCCCAGAATCTATTTGGCAATACTGTTAAAAAAGAGTGACCACTTAGGCCCAAATCTTTTTCGATTGTGGGCCGTATACAGAAAGACAATAGTTAATGCGTAGTTTTCAACCAGCTGCACTGTAAGAAAAATGTGTGATGGAAAATTCATTCTCTATTAAAATAACTTAGCAACACAACAAAATAATTGACATTGGTGAGCCCAGATATTACAAAAAAGTATTTCTGTATCTTCTGCTCTTAAATTGGATCGAGATTAATAAAATACTTTTCCACTCAAAAACAGGGCACGGCCAAAGAGTAAATCTGTTAAATGAAAACAGACAGAAATGGCCAAATATTGGTTTATCTTCATGGCCTAAGGGCCCACTATAAAGATATTGATGCTAAATATAAAATGTGAATCTGTTCGTCTGATATATGTAAGATGTAACAAACAGAACAGGCAGATGGTAAAATGTGGGTTTCTGTGCCAAGAGGTAGATATAGTCACTAAATATAGTCGACATCTGGAATCTAAACTATGGGGTGCAATGTACAAACAGTGCAATTTATTAGAAGTATGCTCAAACCATATTCTTGCTTTTTCTTAAAACCTCCACCATCTAAAAAACACAGGCAACGGGCCCTGTAGTTTGGCCACCTCTGACTTAAACTTAACTATAAATCAGTTTTTGTGTTTATGTATATGCTCATGTCAGCATTTAAATCTCTGTTTTCAATCCGTGTGCTGTGTGATCACTCCTCGCTCACTCCGTTATGTCAAAAATGTCTTTCTTTAATTAAAAAACAAACAAAGCTTTAACCAAGGCTGCAGTTGTAAAGCAGCACCTCTGAAAATGCACAGACTGTGATAACAAATACACTTGGGAACGGTTGTAAAGTGATTTATCAGCTACAGTGGGCTGACTTGTCGTCTCACAGGAAAGATTTCCGTTGGCCTTCCTAAACATGCTCTATTTATTTACATAAACTATGCCACAGGCGCGCTCGCTGTGGGTTGCACTACAGATAAATTGGACACCGCCGTGGGGGATATGCATGCTGATGATGAATGATTTATAATTTTTACATTAGAAATGGATTACTGCAGGGGGTGTCAAAAGTAACAAAAGTAACATTTCTCTTCATTTTTCACAATGAAATAATGTGAGACCAATTTTATCTATTTTTTCATTACAGCAAAGGAGTCAAGTTCTTAAAAAGGAGACGCATATTTAAGAAAGTGAATGCCTCTAAATGCCTCCTGCAGCTGATGTCAGTAAAAGAACAACTTTGTTCAATAGCAAATTCAAATGAGTTTTAGCCTCTGTATTGCAGAAAATGTCAACACAGTCGGGAGCAGTTTGGTTAACAGTGTTGGACACGTGTAAAGCAATTCAATGCAAATCATGTAGCACGATAATCCTGTTATGTTTAATCCTGTTATGTCAGTTCGCAATGCTGCACCTTGCATATGAATTCACTCAAACCTCAAGCAATTGAGGTCATAATAAGGAGAACAAATAATTGACATTGTATGTTGTGTTTTTCAGTTTATTTTCTATTTTTTAACTGTATATCCTAAGTCTGTTGGTAAAAATACTCCTGTCTGCTACCATCCCAGTGTGTGTTTTAACCAAGGCAACATGGGAGCTTGTGCACACCTATTCCCTACATTGCCAGCAACACTACAGTACATTATTGCCTTGAATGTCTCTGACACCTGCATTCTTATCTTTGGACCAGTAGAGGGCGTAGTGGTTCTACAGGATGCTACATACAAAGACATCATTAGTGCTTCCTTGAGCCGACTGAGTGCTGAAGTGTAGGATCCAGCGAGCTAACATTTATGCTTTGAGGGTGAAAAAAATGGAAGCACTGCAGTGTGAAAACGAAGGGGCTGAGCTCAAGATGTGACAGGTCTTTCCATTACTAAGAGTCACACTCAGTGGCACTAACCATTCACCAAACACTGGAGTCATTTTGGATCTTGTTTTGGACCTAATTGCATTTAAACCTCAGCTGATGGAGAGCATTTAACTTCACTAATTTGTCTCAGTTAGATTCTCTCACTCCGTCGAGTCCTCCACGTCGCTCGCCTGTCACAACGTGTGAGCTCGAGACAGCCTCGCGTGCATCCTCCTCCATAAGAACCGGTTAACCCCCCCGTACCTGCAGCATCACATGTAGTGTTGTCGGGGTGGGGCAGTAGGCCACTGGGTGCTTAACCGAGAGAAGCTCGTCGCTGCTCACGTGTCCACACACAAAAAAAACGCTTGCGCAGCCCTTTGGGTGGCCTTAATAATCCAGAAGGAGATGCTCTCCTGCCAAAGTCACTTATCGTTCCCCGCATGCTGGTTGCCATGGCGACCCTCGCACATCAGTCAAAGTTGCCGAGGAGTGCGTTGGTTGGTGAGGAGCTATAAACAATATTTTAAGCTCCAGTAAGAGGGATGACAAGGGATGACAAATTGCTCCTCTATCAGCTCCTCTCTCAGCTCCCTGGGGTCATCCCAACCATCCCAGTCATTTACAGATATTTCTTTCTTCTATATATTCCAAATACTCATATGATTTAGATGTTGGCTTGACATACTCCAAAGTGGCACTTTAGGGAGTGCAGCTTGTGCTATTGACATCCACGGTTGGAGCAGCAGGAGTCGCATTCTGTGGAACTTTAAGGCCCTGAAGCCACAATTGCAATTGTCCAGGGGATGATGCGCCTGTTAAGATAAGAGCAGCAGGAGGTCCAGGCCCCGGAGACGGAGAGATGAGCCTACTGGTGTATTAGGAGCCATTACCCCCGCTGTCCTCTCAGACAACTTTTTTCTTTTTGTCTGATGGCAGTGGACTCCATGGGTCCCGATATTACTTTAAATTCCTCATGCCTAAATGAGCTATGGTATGTTCTCTAGTGTGTATTCACAGCTAGTTTGCCGCTCAGAGAGCGAGAGGGAAAGACCATGGACAAACACAGCTGTGTCACACATGGCAGCGTGCTCCATCTGACGTTTGTCTTGGGAGGATACATTCGGAGAGAATGTTTGCTTACATTTAATAAAACCAGTGCTTGGCAGTTTCATTGCAATTTCCTCCTCCAACAACAAGCTGGAATTATTTGATCATTTGAAGCCAACACTGGCGATGCCATCCCACTTAATTCCCTACATCAATCACCGCCTGGTTGTATGCTGGCTGTGATGATGAGTCGGGACTAATTTTGGCTCGGTATATTCTTTTGAGCTGTGTTCCATATTAATTTGTCTATTTGGAAATAATTTACTGACTGCGGTCCTGTTCCAGTTAACGTTCATGAGGGACTGCAGCGAGCCTGATGCGATGATGCTAAGCTGCAGCCATCTTTTTGCTGCAGCCTTGTTAAAACCTTGCTGGACTTCAAAGTCGGCTCATCATTAACTAATATACAGTAACGTTTTCCTCAAAGGTCAAACAAAGTCGATGCAAGACATACATTAAAAATGGAGTCTCCTCATTTTCAGCAGCAAATTATGTGAAATAATAGCAGTACTGATGGCTGCATTCCATTTAGGTCAGCCAGTTCCAGGGCTCTGGTATCTCAGATGCTAACTCACTGAAATTGCCTACTGGTACACTTAAAGGGATGAAGCCATTGTTATGTTATCATTAACGCCTTTGCTTTTCTTGCTTTGACAACTCAAAATGCCTGCCTTGAAAAGAGTCTTGTTTCTTGAAGCGATTAACATTTTGTTCATTTGCTTTTCTCGGCGAAAAGATGTGAGAAGATTGAGACCAATTTTGTGTGTTTGTCCGTTAAAGCTACTCTGAGCAACTTTCATGTGTGTCGATTTTTGCGGTTCCTGTGGACAAAAGAAGTAGCGTTTCCCTTGCACCAGACTCCCTTTAGAAAACCTCTCATTTTACTGCGGCATGATCTGACAGTCTGCCCCCTTGAAATCCGGCTTCTGGTGGTCCCGTGTCGCTATCCCTCCATTGGTCGCAGCAATACGGCCTGGGTGTTATGTCAGTGTTGGCTCCCAGTGTGGGCCGCCGGAGCAGCGGGGCTCCATAGGGTTCCATAGTTGAAAGTTCCTTGTAGTCACTTTAAATATAAAGCTAAAACAAGAGGGAAATTAGCTTAGCTTAGCATAAAGGGTAGACATCTCTACAAATATCAGTCAAACCTCAGCTTTACATAAATTATACGTGTTGAAATGAAAAAAAAGGCAAATATTTCTGTGATTAAGGTTTTCAAATGTGTGTACTGTGTCCTCTTGGTGCAAGCACGGCTAGCAATGACATCACCATCACTAAACAACCTACAGAAGGGTGGCAATCTCTCTCTCTCTCTTTCTCCCCCTCCCCGCGTCCCTTCTGCCTATCCTTCATCCTCCTCCCCCTGCTCCCTCCTCCACCACCTCATCCTATCTCCCCCTTATTCACCGGAGAGTCCTGCTAAGTTTAACGTTATTTTGGAGGCGTGGACGGTGTTCTGTCAGATGACCGATCGAGGGCAACCAGGAGGAGAATCGATTGGACACGGGGGCTGAGCACAGAGACGCATAGTCCTGACCAAGGGTCCACTTGGTATTGAACCACCTTCACAGAGTGCTCCCCGCCAGAAAATACACCAGAGCTGGTCTTAAATGCAACGTGTTAATTTGGTCTGCACAGAGCACAGAGCAGCACAAAATAACAACAGTTTGTACCGGAATAAATTCAAGATGAGAGTTAGGCAAATGCAGATAGACGCTGTCTTGGACTTCAGACAAAAAATATATAGTTATATATGAAATATATAACAGGCGTCTAGATGAACTTTCAAAAAATTGGGGGCAAACCACAGCAGAATAACGTCAGCGAGGCGGCTCTCGCGTCTCGCTCCTCTTTGTTTTGGATGCTGCATGCCGTAATTTTGCCACAGAGGTTTCAGGGCTGTCATTGAAGCAATATCACATAAATCCGCTGTCTTCTGAATTGAGACAGCCAGTGTTTGGCTTCTCAGGAAAGTGAGCAGAGGGTCATTTGTCAAGCTGAGGCATCTGGGAAATTGGGAGGCCTATTTCAATTTATAACACGTGAGGCATGTTTTTTTCTCTCTCTCGCGGGGGTCATGTCATTCCAAGTTCAGTTTCCTGCGCACTACATTTCTCTCGCGGCGTCACGCAGAGGGCAGTTCGAACCGTAGACATGTTGATAAGACAGCTCTTATTCTGAAGAGGTAGAAATGCGTGCCGACTTTTCAGAATCTGACATTCTGCCTGCAGACAGTTGATATCTCTGTTGAGCTCAGGTTAGTACAGCACATTTTCCCCCCATCTCTCTTGCTCTTTCTCAATCAATTGAAACTTTCTCACAAACTTTGGATGCAGCATGCCAATACGGTTTGAAGCATCACTGCGGGCAGCATCCGGCTGTGTCAACAGGTCAGAGTCAGTCTTGATGAATGCGTTGACTGTACACGCTGTTGTTGTTTTCAGGGTTGTTCTCACACAAACCTTTTCTTTCCCTGTTTATGTTTAAGGCCTGCTTTACACGCTCAGATGCAAGATGAGCCACTCTTCAATTCCATAATCACATAATCATTGTATAATTTTGCTGCATCATTACGGTGATTAAAAGCCTGATTAAGAATCAGAACAACACAATGCTGTGACTGTGTCATTCTTTGAAATTAAGATTGCGGGTAAAATAGGGATGCAAGGATTGGACTTTTTCTCAAAAACAGTGACACTTTTTTTGTGCGTTTTTTATTTACATTGTCAAATAAATGAAGCTTTCATCGACAGGCTTATGGCGTTGATTGCTTTGTTCCCTTCTTGGAGATGTGGTAGATGAAAGTATTTTTTGTCATGAAATGAAATATGAAAAGAAAATTTCAAGCGAAAGTGTCATTGTCTCTGCAGCTCACAATCTCGTTGGGAGGAATGACTTTTAATGTGCTTTGGAAAATGACAGATGAGTGCAATAGATGCCATGGCATCCTGAGGCAGATGCAGCCTTATAAATTGAGCAAAGCTCTCTGAACTCCGGGATGATAGATCACACCATACTCTGTTTCAAAATATAGGAACTTATTCGCATTCTATCTATTTCATAAGAAAACCATTTTCTTTAAAGAAGGAGTCTGAGCATGGCTGTGCATGGTGCATACGAATAGCTAAGTAGTGGAGCGCTATAGATAATCACTGAGCCGCCCATGACATGATCAAGATTAACAGTTCTATCATACAAGATGAGACCCATGGCCGCCCACGTTCCAGCACACCTTCCATCAAAATCGAGATTAAGATGTTGTGTAGTTGTGGAGCGTCATCCACGTGTGTTGCCCTGGGTCTGAGTGGGTCATGTTCACATTAGCTGCCTCTGTGTGCCCCATTGACTGTTGAATAAATGAGGCGTGCCCTGTGTGAAACGGTGTGTCACTGATGAAGGCAACACTGGTAACCCTGTGCACTCTGCAAAAGACCCATCACCATCAAGTAGAAGTTTTTGAGCTGATGAGTTCCTTCTCTAACTCATCACTTACACTTGCATATTTGATGTTTATTTGATGTTTATTTTATTTTATTTGATGTTTATTTTTCTTGATTTATTACTATTTTTTACACTGCAGGGTACCTTTCACAATACAATAATTTGAATGATAGTATGCTTGTAATCACTTTCATCTCCAATAGTCTGCAAAATTGCTGAACAAAGATAAAGATGTCAATAAACAATGTTGTCATAGGAACCCCTTAAACCTGAATACATTGTTTTCTAAATTAAATAAAAATATATTTTTACAGCACTTGAAACTTGACCTTGATATTGGTTGTGATGCTGTGCAGCTTCTTAGAAAGTTTCAAGTATGAAAAGAGAGCGTCTAACTCTCTGTTGGCTACAGGTAAATAAATAGTTCATAACAGTGGGACGGGATGCTAAGTGCTTTTCTTAAAGTGCTCTCATTTCTGTTAATGATTGCGTTGCAGCGCGGTGTGTGCAGTGGCGGTCCTCAGGCGGTCTCCAGGCGCCGGCTAATTGTTCCGTTACACTGGATCACACAGACAGGCTCTATGGAGTCTTTAAAGCTTGCTGCGCTCACAAGCAGCTAACATCCTGTTTCTTCCATGCTTTGTGCTAGAATGCACAGAATGGGGTTCTCCCCCGTTAGGTTGTGTCCTGTAAACGATGCACAAGGTAATTAAAGGGTTGCAATGTCATGAGAACTAAAAGGCTTTGTCCAAAACAGTCAAAATAATCTCAAATTCTTTTTCTGTGTATTTTGCAAGACAGGAAGCTGGTGAGCTTAAGACTTGGTGTGAATGTGTTCGACTCTGTGTGTTATCCCTGTTATGGATCGGCAATCAATGTAGTGTTTTCCTGCCTTCCACCCATTGCATGCAGGGAAAGGCTCCAGCCTCCACTAATGACCCTCAATAGGAAAAAGCGGTTATGGATAAAACATGGATCTATAATTCTCACTCACAATATCTCTTTTTTCTGCTTCTTAATTGCACGGGTGCCCCTGCTGATGACATGATGTGGCTACTTCTCAGACAGACTTAAAAAAAAAGGACAACATTACATTTCTTCCCACTGTGCACTTCATGTACCATCTGCGTTGAACGGGAGGCTCCCTTTGAAGAGTATACAGTAACTTTGCTTTCATCAGAGGCAGCACGATCGCGGGAGGATTCTTTGCTTTGTCCCACATGCTGCTTACATAACAGCTTGCACAAGAGACTGAGAGATTTTTAATGCATTTTGAGACAATATTACTGAAGCCAGTCAGTGAACGCTGCACCTACATGACACCGTAGCTGATTGTAGCATTCAGGATTTGTTCGCTTCATTGTCAGTTTAGGCAAAAAGTGTTGGATGATTATAATCTTTTCAACCAATCTTGGCATTTATTTCTCTTTCTTGCTCCCTCTAATGCGGTCAAAGCAGAGGGAGACGACGGAGGTGCAAAGAGTGTTTCATGCCGGGCATCTTAAGTTTTTTTTTTGTTTTTTTTTGCACGGTTGGCCTTTGGCAGAGTGAATAAGTTTAGACACCTAAGAATGCCGAGAATGCGTGAACTCAGCTAGTCTGTAATGTTCTAGGGAGAAAAAAACCAACAATCAAAAACAGAGAAGAAAGACAAAGTCTGCCTCTGGAGACGGAGGTAAAAGCAGAGCTGCCCTGCCTGGCAACAGTACTCATTTTGGCTGGCTTTCATCTGGGCTTGGCCTTTTGACAAAAGGTGCGATTGAAGCAATCTTCACTGCCTGCATTTCTATTTGTCTTAAAGGTCACCAGTTTAGAATGTGGAGGTAGAGGAGAAGGGGCGAAGGGGTAGAGGTGCTCATCATGGCATAAGCACCAGACCTTGATGAACGATCGAGGAACTGTGTGAGCGTGAACACATGGCTGTGTGTGTGTGTGTGTGCTATTGTATATAAAGATGTATTCATCAGCAAGCCTGTGTGTGTGTGGGGATTACACGTATTTGCATGCATTGTATCTTCGCTCTCTCTGCTGCCTGTGCGTAAACATTGAGTGTGGGGGTGCATGATTTCTCCTTGGCACTGCCTTTCAGCTGCAGCGTGCATGGCGCCCGCGACACTGAGCCCCCTGGACTCTATGATCTCTTGGTGAAGTCAAAAACGCATATCCACTTCTGCCACTCCATCCACTCTCCGTGATGACCCCCATCAATTTCCATAATCATCCTTTTTACTCTCCTTTATTATCGGCCTTCCATCTTTGCCTGTCTCTCCAGCGCTGTATTCTCATCTCCCTCTTATCTCCTCCTCGTCTCTCCAGAAGATAGCCTCGATGCACAGCTCGCGCTAAGCTGGCTCAAACTTCAGTCCAATTCTTCTGCATGAATATTTAATTTGCATTTTTTAAAATTGTGATCTTATGTGTGACAGGGGTAGCTGTAAACACTGCTGAAAGTAAAGATGGGAAATTGGGCCAATTTGTGAAGTTCTCAAACAAGCAAATTGGCCATTCTTAAATCAAATGTATTAAAAGTGGACATAATTAACGACTTTTATGTCGTTAAGGGAAGAGCATGTATTCCCTTTAAAACAAAGATACTCTGATAAGAATGTATTGATTAATTAAGTATGCAGCATCTGTTTAAACATTCCCATTAATTACACACAGTGATGGGTACTGAAATCAGCGGCAACACATAAACACAATAAATTCATAATTTGAATATATGATTTTGGAGGTCAGTGATTAAATTACATACTGCTTGTGAGGAAACATGTTCCTCTCATTGCACAAAGCCCCAAGGGCAACCTCAGTGTGAGATGACATGCTGTGCAGTTGGATAGGTTCACAAAAAGGAGCATTATACTGTTTGCAGCAAATGTTAGAAGAAATGAGAAAAAGATGTTTTGTCCACTCTGACTTTAGAACAAAGTTGTTTCCACCTATGATATTACACAGGAGAGGGCTGTTGGACTGTTGTTTGTCTCCCTTTGGGGCAGAATCATATCTCAGATAAATCAATAACACTTCCTGCCTCTGTCTCATTGTTATATGAAACAGCGCAAGCACAAAAATGAATGTATACTATCAATCAAAAACTTGAGCATTTATTTGAAATGTAAAAAAAAAAAAAAAAAAAAAGAGGGTGTCTTATCCAATATATAGGCTTTCAAGGCTTCGGGGGAAGTTGTGAAAGTACATCCTGAGTTTAAGAGAATGATGAATGCTGTGTTCTTGTCTTTGCTGGGGGACATAATAATGATGAGACACATCAATCTCTATTACCACCCCACCACCCGGTCCAGAACATCCAAGGGCAACAGAAATATTGCATTCACAGAGAACATTTATCTTCACACACCTGCCTATAGCTTTAAACTGCAAGGAAAGAAATTCCCTTCTAGATCTTTGGACTACATGCACATTATCTTTTCTTTGTTAATCTCTATGAAAAGTGACTAATTCAACTCTATAAATCCAACTTTAAGCCGAGTAATAAGGGTTGTATTTATAGCGGGCAACAGAATGACTCAATCTTCATATATAACAGGGGATAATCCTCATTTCAATCAGTGGCAACCATAATTCAATATGTTTCCATTGGTGGACTCATCCGTCTGTCTAGTCGATGTTGCGCTCTGATTGGCCTACAGAAGTAAACCCTCGCCCTCTCGTACCTGTCGATCTGTGAGAGGCCGCGAGAGCTTTCTGACGCCCCGCCCATCGCATCGCTCCCGCCCCTTTCCACCGGCGTTCGATCGTATGGCGAATTGACTGTTGCAGGCTCGGAATGTGGCGCATGAGTATACGTTTCGGGATGTAACGGCGGTCTCACGGAGTGCCGATACCGAATTCAAATATATATATATATATATAAATATATATATATATATATATTTATTTATATAAACAAGGGGGACGCAGAAGATAGACAACCGAAGAAGAGCGTGCATAAACTAAGGGAGTTTACGACGGCACGGCGCGGAGGGAGACACGGGAGCGCGGCAGGAGGGACGAACTAGAGAATCCAGCCCGACACCGCACGCAGAAATGGCGGAGCACCACGCAGCCAGCGACGGCAAGCACAAAGCGTCCACCAACGCCGGGGGATCGGTGCACGGGAACAGCCGACCTGGCGCCGCGGGTGGCGGAGGGGGCAAAGTAGGCCTGTCTGGCGGACTGACACAGCCGGCGGGGTGGCAGTCTTTACTCTCCTTTAGCATTCTCTTCCTGGCCTGCCTGGCCGGGTTCAGCTCCAGACTTTTCGCGGTGATCCGGTTCGAGAGCATCATCCACGAGTTTGATCCATGGTAAGCTAAGTTGGCTAACATTTGTCAGGTCCGGTTGATTTCCCCGGTAACAGTTAGTTGTTGTGACAATGAAAGAAAAATAAATGTTGCCTGAATAACTCCAGTGGGTCATTTAAACATAAGGTACATCATTTTAACTATTGTTTTACTCTTTAAAAGTCAGCACTGACTGTTTTACGTTAGCTCTCCACATATTGGATGTTTTTATTTCCCATAATCCCTAACGACAGTTGTATTCCCCGGTGAAGTCGTCGGGACAAACACCACACACACTATGAGGTCAGTGGCCTGGCTGAAGGACCGGGACATGTAACCGTGGTGAACCTGTAGCCGCTCCGCTTTGACCAATCAATGAGGTTAAATAACAGAAACGCTGCAGCAGCGCGAGGAAGCTTCAGCTGCAGGTCCAACTTTGTTTGGGTCGTGGGGAAACGTGCGGAAGAACATGCACGGTGTCTTTGTTTTAATTGAATTGCTTATATGGGGGATCATCGCTCTGGAGGTGATCGATATGATTGATTGAGGCAGTTTTTTTTTTTTTACTGCTGGAACTGACTTAACTTGCCGAGTGGGTGAAAGATGTGCATGCTGGAAATTCAGGTTTATCATCTTAACAGCAGACCGTTCACAACCCGGAAATCCACTGATCCGGTGTGGTGTGTCTGTCATCACAATGCGGGATTTGTCCTCCTCGTAACAGTGTCACATGGGCTCACAAGTGTTGCAAAGCATCCCCCCCCTTTCTCTGTGGCATCCAACCGGGCAGCACGACCGATGCATTCATTTATTAATGTTCAAGGACAGGTGCTCCATCTTGTTCAGGGTGACACTTGCCTCTTCAATTATGTTGATAACTTGATTGCATTTTATAGCTGAGGCTCAGGGGCTACGAGAGGGTCCCCGTGCGTGGTTCAGAGGATCTCGATCCTGCTTTGGGCTGGAATGGTCACCAAGGACTGACCTCAGCACTGTTAATGAGTCGTCCCGAGTGTCACACACTCATTAGAACTTGAATTGTTTCTTTACAGGCTTAATATATATCCGATGATCACACAGTTGGTATATCACCCATGGTATTTTTTGCTGCGCTTGACAGTGAAACGGGGAGCCGTTTTGCTTCAGTATGAGGCTGTAAAGGGCCACACAGTTAGAACTGCACCGTTTTTTGCCAACATGTCACAGAAAAGAAAGCAAAGTCGCTCTTTGATATTCAAGAGTTTATAAGCCCTTGCAGATATGAGTAGTCTTCTGTTGTCCCCCCCCAAGTCTGGGACTTTTTGGATGAAACCTTGTGTTGCAGGTTTAAATGTGCCAAACAGGGATTTCAGCCACAAAGTAATGCTTTTTTAAAAAAACTTCTAAGGGTGGTTCACTTAACTATTAAAAGCAGATAGTCTGCAAATAGTCATTATTTTAATCGGAAAGACCTTTATCCAAACAGAGATTTACACCAGATGCATATCTGTAGTCAACTATTAATGAATCTTGCAACAGTCACCCCCCCTCTAGTCATCTTTTGACCCCAATGCATAATCCTGATCAGCTTGCTGAGAAGTTAGAACCATTGCCCTACATTCATTAACAACCAATTCTTCAGTGTGCATGGCATCAGTAACCCTAGAGTTGTTGTATACATTAACACACAAACCTGACCCCTGTTAGTACCGTTTTTGCCAAGAATACTAAATGGGACATTGCTCAAAGATTTATTCTGGTATCTCCTGTTGGCTCTCTGTAGCGAGTTTGGCCTGGGTCTCTCTAAAAAGCTGTTAAAAAAATGTTTTTCTGATTATGTTGCATCCTGTATTATAATTTCCTCTCGTTCTTTTGACAGTGAGAAAAGAAACCATGTATTTTACATCTGCACGCACACAGGGTGCTGATTGGAAGTGGCCGTCACTCCCAGACACACATGATTACTGCTGTTGTCGTCTGGATGCTGTTATTGATTTTTCCTCTGCGCACAGCTCCGAAATTATCTGCAGCTAACCATTACGTTAAGTAAACTGGCAATTTGAAGAATGAAGATTGGATTTACAAGCACCAAAATGTCAAGCTTATTCTAAGCAAACACAATTTTGTAGGCGAGTCCCCAATATGACTTGCCTGTTATCTGGCCATGCTCATTTTTGGTGTCCTAATATTTGTTCAAGACGGGCTTGAGTTGACATTCAAGTGAGATTTTGTTTGTCTTCTCTATTCATGAAAGCAATTAATTTCTGAGGTTGTGTCCGGATTTAAAAAAGCACTTAACTTTATTTTTCCAAGCCCAATTTAATGCTCATCTTCTTAGGGCAACAGGCCAGTGGATGGTTTCTATGAATATTTTCGTGACTGCAGACAAAACTTTATTATGTGGAGGTGTTACTCCTATCCTGCTGGTACAAATCTTTCCCCCCCTTTTTTTTGCCAAACTGTTACTGGTGCTCCTGAGAAGAGAAACTTAAGTTCCTCCCTTACTTGACTTTTATACAAATTCTCTGTCCAGTTTATTAAGTAAGCAGAAGGAAACTTTAACAAGGCAGAAAGCTGTATGACGGTGTGGAGGGGAGTTTTCCTTTGAAAGAGTCAATTTTTTCCCTCCATAGTTATGTCAGCCAACGGAGTCCGTTCTGACAGTAGAGTTGGGGGAGTAGAAGCAAATCCGTCAAGCGAATAATGAGCTGGGTTCTTGTGTGTAGCAGCACCAGACATATACTTTCATATTTCACACACTTGCATTTTTACTCTCTGTTCGACCGTTTGACGTAAGAACAGCTGCTGCTTCCATGACTGGACGTTTGTTCGAGCTCTTGTTGGATGCACACAGTGTCATACAGGATGTAAGCTTTCAGTGGCGCAGTCAACTGAAGAGGTGTGTTTGGACATCTGATGCTAAAAAGATGCGTTAATTAGTTGTTTTGACAATATCTTGTTTTAAAGTCATACATCGTGTAGAAATAGCCAACATTTGCAGGTCACAGGTAGTAGGAAGTTTTACTTGTTTTTTTTGTGCATCGCCTGATTGGGATTTGAATACTTTGTTTTTTCAACTGTTGCTCACAGAAATAAGTAACTTTAACAGTGTTTTTCCACAGGATTTTGTGAGACTATAGTCGGTAGCCCTCAGTGCCTCTGATGGGAGTCCAGGGCCAGGTTCCCCTGAGAAGAAAATGTTTTTAAATACATTTTAAAGTTAAGTGCATCAATCTTGGGCACTTTGAGCACAAAGTCAAGAGGCTAGATTTATGAAGAACATTGTGCTCTTGTATACAATTTTGTGCTCTTGTTTTAGCAGTGATGGAATATAATGACCTGTACATAACTTGAGTTTTTCTATTTTATGTAGATTTAAACAACTTGACAATATGGGTCACTAGTTAGACTGCTTTGGAGGTTAAGGTTTCTTATTAAAAACATCAATCAACTGATAAAATATGATGTATCATTTAGTAGTACATCGGCCATCGTAGCTCCACCTTCACCAGCTGCAACATTAAAGGGCAAAAAAACTGTAATGGGACAAAATAGCCAAGCACCGATTGATTTTCCAGTACAGCTTTTCCCAAAATATAAAATCTGTATAACTTCACTGCATGAAAGTGATTTTTAATCTCTTTTATGTTGAGTAACACGAGGCCAAGGGTTGTCTGTCACACTAACAACTGAGTAAGTGACTCGTGGTGCAAAATGAATAGAACTGACAGCGGAAACACAGTAACAAAGAAACTGTATGTTATGTGGATTGGACAAGTCATCACTGATCCGACTAGAATTGTTGCTTACACACTCATCTCTAATTTTTATGTAAGAAATGTAACAATTGGAGCGTTAAGTTACTTGCAAGTCCCAATATTTTCAACTTTTAATATGTTAAATAAATGTTTTTTGCGACATTGTCATGGGTGCTAGTTGTTAGTTGCTAGAGTGCTTAAATGCTTACACTGCAAAATGATTTATGCATTAACCTACCAAAATCAGAAATCTGGGTTTTGTTGCAAGATTAGAAATAGGCTATAAATCTGAAGTTGTTTGGGTAAGTTGAAAAGGTTATGTTCCGTTTTAAGGTATGAGACAGTTGGGATTGTAGTATTTGTGCCATCTGCTCCTGTAGCATTTGTGTGCCATCTGTGTGCACGCTCGCTTACAGCAGCATTACCAGGTTAATAGAAGATTCAGCCCAAGAGCCATTGGAAAACTGCCTAATGACTTTCTAAAATAATCACAACACATTGCTTTTTTCCTGCTCTTTCTTTGCGCTAATCCTGCTGTTTGTCTGCATGCTCGCGTTCACCCCGCCTGTCCTTTTGCACCCTGCAATATTTGGGTGCAGCAGAGAATTGCAACAGCCTCATGTCATTGATTCTGTTGATCATCTGCAGGTGAAACCTGCAAAACTGGCAGCTCTAACACCACCGCAGATGGAACATGATACAGTTTTTTGGATGCAGGGCATTCTTCATGTAGGACACAGCAAACATCCAGTGATATTCAGCAGCTTTTGATTTTTAATCCCAAAACCAGAGTAGTTTTATTTGACATCTTAAATGTCAGTCGCTTCACAGATTGTGTGTGTGTGTGTGTGTGTGTGTGTGTGTGTGTGTGTGTGTGTGTGTGTGTGTGTGTGTGTGTGCTGTCTCCTCTCTCCCCTCCTCTTTTTCACACACACAAAGCGTGACGTCCATCTCAAAGTTAGATTAGGCCATACAAGAAGCGGCTGCTGGCAAATCAACACTTTAGCTGGGGCTGTAGTGTGGGAAAAGGGAGAATAAGTCGTGATTGATCTTCCTACCAGACACTTGGCCGGAGCTGTGATCGCTGCCTGAATCCCCCCCGACTGACTGTCCAACAGCTTATGAAATATTCATCGTTCAGACGGTGTCCAGTTACCTGCAGCAGAAACGGGTTTTATTGAGCGCCCATCCTCTGTTATTACAGGCCGGCATCCTAGACTGACATTATTCTTTGTTTAATAGATCGGAGTTACCACGGCAACTTCTTAGCCGTTTCACAGCAGTGCCAGAGGTGATGACTATTTTGGCTGCGGCTCTCTTGTCTCCACTCCAGCCTTCCAGGCCAGGCGTCCTTGCAGCACGCAAGCCGTATCACAACACTCCCACTCCCACGAGGAAAACTAACACACTCAGTTTTTTTATTTTTTATCCTCTTTTGCAGAACTTGTTTTATTATCTGCTTTCTCCTCAGTCAGGTGACTTGATGTCAACCCACTGATGATTAAGTGCTATTTCCCAGGCCGGGGCCTCCCAGCGGACTTGTGTCTGGCATAGCAAGGGAGAATGGGAATGTAAGGTGTGTGTGTGTGCGTGCGTGTGTTTGTGAAACGGAGAGCAACAGATCTCTTCCAGGGCACCTGAGGCGTGTGTGTAGATGAGCTGAGATGGGAAGAAGCATCAGGCGTGGGGACAACACCAGCTAGCCTGATGGAGGGCATTAAACAACACAATATCACACCAGATTAAGTAGTTTGTTTTTATTTGTACAACTAGGTTAACATTAACTTTGATTATCCGCTGATTTCTAACAATACTTAAGGTGTGCTAATTCACTACAGCTTAGTTGAATCTCTTCCTCTTGTCGTCATATCCTTTATTCTGAGGTTATCGTCTTGACTGTGAATGATGTGCAACGGTTTGTGCATTTGGCTTTTTTTGCAAGCTATTCCAGGATGCTGTTTGGGGACAATAATAAAGAGCAATATACTGTATAAAGGTTATAAATTGCCCAGTCGATTCATTTCCCGCTGAATTGAGGTAGCTGACGCCCTAGTTTCTATCCCGCACTTTTGCCTGTCAGCCAATTTGGTTGGGGTGATTCCGAAAGTGCCGGCACGATTGCCACCTAACAAGGGGTGCTTGTCAGCAGCCCTGAGGCCACGCGAGTCACAGATGCCTTGATGGAGGATAATGGCACTGAGAGCTAGCCCAATTTGTTAGCTTGATGAATTGCCTCTGCTGCACATGCAGAACGATATTTGTGTTTGTGTGCTCACCTGCATATAATAAGCTTCACGGGGTGTTCGGAGCCAGTGTAAGTGTTTGTTTGATTTTACATTTAATTACATTGGGGGGTGGTAGGGCGTGGTTCGGCTTAACCCGCTGTTTGCATAGGCCACGGTACAATGTGGCCACGGCTATTATTCACTTCAAAATTACCTTGGGTCAGTCCTCTGCCCCACCTCTTCTCAACCACAGGAGTTTTGCTTGTGCTGGCAGCCGTTTGCTAATGAGATTTTAAGAGCATTGTCCTCTGACGGCGTCGAGCATTGTGTTCCAGCTCTGCGCCCTTTATTGGAGGCTAAAGTGTGCGATCGTGTACTCCTATAACTTTGAGGCATGGCAGCAGTGCAGCACAAGCAACTGATTACAGCCAAGCCCGGTGCTTGGATCTCTATATTTAGGATGTAGATGGCAGCAGTTTGCTATACTGTACGTTCCCTAACCAGCATGACTCCACAGTTTTTAATTACATTTCTTTGGTTTGAAGGTCAGTTTGCACTTACTCATTGAAACATTTAAAGTGTGAGTGTTTTCCTCACGTATTCAAGTGAAACGCCGTCAATGTTTGCAAAGGGCTGAACCGCTGCTTCAAAGTGTGCTTTAGAAAGTATGCATGAAAGCATAGCTATGTCATATCTCAGGCTGTAGTGTTGCACTGTTTTCCTATTATGAAGACCTAATATCTTTTAACATAAATGTCCAAATAGCAGTGTCTAAATGAATACAAAATAAGAAATCTATGATATGTAATTACTTTCTAATCAAACTAATTTATAGCTCTTCAAATCTGCTTTTGTTTTTTTATGTTTGTACAATATGTTTCTCTTGTGTAGCCTATGTAGCAGAACTAAATTCATCCCCTGTGTTCTCATGTACAGGAAACACAGACACAATCACACGTCAGTGTGTGTCACGCAGAAGCGGAGACGCGCGGCCGACAAAGCTTTTGTCAAGCTGTTTGTTCTGTACTGTCACGGGCGCTTTGATGTGATTGTTGTTCCATGACCAACCAGTCTGCAGAACCCATCGGACTGGGGGAAAAAACAGAAGGAGCGACGTGTCCGCTTAGTAAATGCAGCGCTGAGGACGCCACTCCTTTTTGAATGCCTGCACGAGTGTGCTCTCTCGAGTGTTTCCCTATGGCGAGTTGCTCTGTATGAGTAGTCAAATATGTGTGACAGGTCAGCAGTTGGTCTTTATGCTTTGAGTTTCTCTCCAGCACCACCATCAACAGACATCCCTTCACTTTTCCATCTCGGGGGAATAAGTAATATTGGTTGAGCTTACACGGTGTAGTCTTAGACTTTAGGAAATGGGCTGCAAAGTCCCACTTTGCATGTGTTTCTTAAAGGATTAGAATCCATATGAAGGATTAAATAATGAAAGACCGACAGGTGTAGAGGATGCATGTTATATTTGCATGAGAACAACCCTCAATTTCTGCTTGTTATGACGCCCACGGTTACTGAAGATCACCTCTGGTCAGACATTTCTTGAATATTGCCTCAGCCTCGCTGTATTTGCCTCTTCTCCTTCCCGACGTCTTTGAAGTGGTCCTGGATGTCCCCTGGATGGTGCGGGGTGGAAGCGGGGCAGAGGGAACAGAGAGGATCTGTGCTTATCATGTCCCTTTACTGACAGGAGTCAGCATGCAGCTCTGTGGGCGAGCGCACCTGCATACAGAGAGGAGAAGAAAGGAGGAGCGAGAGACACAGTGGTGGGTCGGTAGGAGGCGGAGAGGGAGAGCAGAAATGAATGCCTGCCAGGCATCCAATCTGAGGGAGGTTTTGGTGGCTGGAGCCAGAGAGATTTCATTGTTCCAAAAAGTGCCTCATCAGTTTGTTTGTGTGTGTGTGTGTGTGTGCGCACATGTTCATGTGTAATGTTTGTGCTTTGTTATTTTAATGCAGGGAGGATAGGGTTGATTTTCCATTTTGTCTGCCTCAGGTTAAATTGAATGTTGTCTGTAGCTGATAGTCTACTTACAGCAGAGGCCATTTAATACGATCAGCTGCTGAAAGCATCTCTAAAGCATTACTGAATAGTTAAAATAGCTCAACTCAGCTTATTCTTGAGTAATTTTTTCTCCTTTCTGTATAAACCCTCCACCACTTTGCAGAAACTCCCAAGGAATTCACTGTTATACATCAGCAGCAGACCGGGTAGATAGCTGAGCGCTGGCTTAATCAAATGAATCCCAAAGCACAGGCTATTGTGAAAGCCAGGTAGTTGTAGCCACACACTGCTGCTTTGTGTAACAATTTAGGCGTTTGCGTTGTCGGTGAGCTGGTTATCCACTATATGAAGTTGCCACCGCATGAGTCACGCTGAGATTTGCCTGCTTAATTCTGTGTGTCGATATGCCAATTGGCCGGTTCCCTGGTTAGATGATTGGCCAGCAATCAATTTGGCACCTCCTGAATGCCTTGTGTTCTGTTGTCATTTATAAACTGTTGTCTTCATTGGGAGTCTTTTCTTCCCTTTCCTTGTTCAAGGTAAGATATCTGTAAGACTCTTTGATGTTTTTGTATTTTACGCTTATGAGCCAGGTATTTGGTTTTCAAATTGTTGTTTGAAATTATTGCACAGTCCGTTTCGGGCTTTTATCACTGGAAATAAACTAAACCCATAACTAAAGCTAATCTCAGACATAATGTAATTGCACTACCTAGAAAGTGTTCCCTGGCCTCTGCCTCTTTTCCCACTGCTCTGTTTTTTTTCCAGATACCACAGTAGAACTTCCACAAAACTGTATTTAATCCTGTTAGAATTATTTAAAGTCATACAGCTAATGGAACTGCCGTCCCTTCAGTTTTATGTTTACTTCTGGTCCCCTTGGTTTGTTCCCAGAACCCAAGTGACACAGACTGATGTCTAATTTCGTCTGACCAACAGTCTTATAGTAAACTGAATATCTTTCGCATTTTGGAGGCTTCAAATGGTAAGTTTTTGTCATTTTGGCTTAAGAATTTCTCAAAATTGCAGTCTCCTACACAGTCAAAAGTTATCTGCAACAAGAGGGAAGAGTTAAAAACTCTGTACAGTAAACTCTGTCCTTTTATGGAAGAGACAGATATGCCTTTTGTAAAATAAAGTGAAGAGAAAAATGGAATGAAGTTGCTGCAGTGGTATCGGGTGCAGCTGAATCTGAGTTGTTTCATGAGCACAGTATGAGTCCATCCCTTTTTATCAAAACCAATCCTTTGCCGACTGTTTTTGTTTTGAAAATGATCCCAGGTATAGCTTTACTCTGCCCATTGTAGATCCGCCAAACGGCGTCTCTCCCTTTTTGTCTCTTGTTTTTCTGGTGCAGATGTGGCCATTGTTCAGCTGTTGTGTTTGTGTTCATTCTCATCGGTCCATTGAGAGGGGATGACTTTATTGTCACAGCCTTGCTACAGGCGAGCCCACCTGGTGTTACATTACGGAGCATTATAGTTTGGGGCCGTGGCTTTGTTTTAGGGTTGTCAGAATAGACCGACTTCCAGGCCAGGACACAACTGCCCAGTGCTGCTTTTGTTGCAGGGCACACACTAATGGACGAGTGGTTGAAGAGCAGGTGAAAGAGGCCCCAGGGCAGAGGGAAAGAAATGACAGATGGACGAATTGAGTGGTGTCAAGCTGAACAGGATGACAGCTGGAATAGGTTGTCAATCTGTGACTGGCTGAGAAATACGAGCCTGTCAGGCGGCTGTCATATCACCGGGGTTATCAAGTAGAGCAGCTGGCAGCTAGTTTGGTTGAGCAGATATGAATCAAGGTGGAGCAGAGTCTAGGTTGGACCCACTTGGAGGACAAATGAAACTAAGGGCGCGTTCACACCAGCAATGTTTAGTCCCGTTGAACCAAACTCTGGAGCGTTAACCACCTTTGGTGAGGTTCGTTTGGACTGGTGTACACCTCGGACTCAAACTCTGGTCTGGACCAAAACAACCAATCTCTGCTCCGCCTAGAAGGGGTGGTCTCAGACCGCTGTCAAGTGAACTCTGGAGCATTTCATTTTTGGCGTGAACCAATCACAGGAAGCGTACCGTTTTTTCCACAATTTCTGCACTGTTTCAGTTTTACCCTTTTGTGGACACAAACTAGACCAGATTAACATTTTTAACAATGTGTCATCCTTGCATTGGTTCACTTCAGGAACTGGACCTTTTTAAGTGTGAACCCGCCTCTAAGAGCACAGTGGACTACAGTGATGTAGACTTTCTTATCCACTGTATTTGATGACCAAAGTCACTTTTAGGACATGTAGTGTTTTATAAGCTAGAACCAATTAAAATTGTTTAATGATTTATAAATAATAAATACATAAAAAACTTTTTTTTTTTAGATATTGGCACTCTGTTGCAGATGATTCACAGAAATGAATCATCTGCAACAAATCAAGAAAGTTAAAGCCCTTAAAATCTGTTATAACATTTAATATTCAATGTGAGCGGTTTTAACCCCTGCGAGGATACACCTATACGGGTGTTTGTTTAAGCTGCTGTAGTTGTAGAAGTTCGGCCAGTACTTTCAGAATAAACATTTTTTTTCCGGACATAGTTTCATTGTGAACAACAATGTCATAGCCAATAATGTGGACCAAAACGTTTTGGTCACATTTTGACATTGGATTTGCTTATATATTTATTCATGCGGAAAGACCACACATAAATCCCCGGGATACTGGCCTTGCTTTTATTTCAGCTCTGTCCCTCAGGTCAGTGTCATCACTTTAACACCTGCCGTCCACCATCATCTCCATGCCAGTCGGAGTGACAGAAGGCACAATGTAATGTGAGTGCTGGCCGAGAACAGGTTTTCCCTCATGGAAACTGTGGGCATTGTTGGCATGCAGCTAACCTGCTGCTATAAAAAAAGTCTTAAGGAGTGCTTCGAGAATAGCATGACTCAGGCAACCCACAGCGGGCATCAGTGCACCTGCAGGCTGTTAGATAAACAGTTTGCTTCAGCCTTAAGACATCTCCATTTAAGAAAAAGCAACTCTTTCGATTTCATGTGAAATAGTATGGGCTTATCACCGATTGCTTTTTTAACCCTATTTGAAAGATAAATAGTGTAACAATTCCTTTAAAAATAGGTGCATGAAATAAAAAAAAAAGAGAATAGGGGCCGCTTTTTAAATAAAAATATAGAGCCAAACAAGATCCTTAAAAAAAAAATGTATTCTCTTATATTATTAACCACACCTGCGTTATAGTTAAAGCTTTTTAAAATAGCTTGTACAATCTCGTCCAACCGCGCCTGAAGGAAAAATTATTTGCAGCTGTTGCAAACTGACTTATTCTAAAGTGGGATGAAAAGCCTGCCATCGTAGAGAAGGGTGAGGCGAGACAATCCTTACCCATGTGCCTTTACCCTATCACTTTTACTTTTTGATCCATTCTAAGGGGTTACTGCTGCTAAAACAACTGTATTGGTACAACATGGTGGACAGTGTTTTGTAAAATCTTCGTCCTAAAATGCTTTTCTTTTGACGTATGCATTCTTGCAAGCGTTTACAACCCCTTTAACACTGAGGCACCAATCCATGTCAGTATTGTTGCACCATGAGACCCTGCTTTACATGTCCAGTATTCTGGTACGTGTGGGGGGGGAAAAACCTACAACATATAAAGCTGTATTTTGCATAGTTACGGCATAAAATCTTCCTTAGCAACAAGATGATAAAATGTTTTCTCATTCCTCTTGCAGTCTCATCTTGCAGCATTTCAGTCTGCAGACACAACTCTGCCTCCTCACTTTGCCTTTCATGGTGCCTCCTCCTGCTCTAGCCAGGTTTTCAGAACAGATTTGCTGAAATTAATAAATAAAATGATTTTCTTTTTTTTGTCCCCCTAGCCAACTCCTCAATTTATTGTGTCCTTGAGACATGTAGCACCACAGGAGTAGAAGAGCCTTTCTTTCCAAATGCTAATCGTTGCCCCGAGTGCAACACTCCCTCTCAGCAGCCGTGGTCCTTCTACATTTCCCGACCACGGGGATGGACTGACCCACTTGATTTGGATGCTTCCTTTTGTGCCTTCCACCGATATCCTGGAAACTAGCTGTCAACCGTAGAAGCTCTCGGTTTCATTGTTCAGTTATTTCAAGCTGT
The DNA here is from genome assembly GCF_027596085.1 of Anoplopoma fimbria. Taxonomy (NCBI): domain Eukaryota; kingdom Metazoa; phylum Chordata; class Actinopteri; order Perciformes; family Anoplopomatidae; genus Anoplopoma; species Anoplopoma fimbria. Next base: position 9,229,190 of record NC_072458.1, read on the forward strand.
TTTTGCTTGTTGGGGGAAGATGCAACGGCAATCATCCTTCGACTCTGTTGTTATTGAGTCACAGTAGCAGTTTGGCAGGCTAACTCAACACTCTTCTTCTTCTCTGAGTCAGCCACCATATGGATGCCATGGTGATGCCAACATAATCCTAATATTTTCTCTGGTTTTGTCAGGAGAAAACAAGGTGAAGGTGCAGCAACTTGGCAGGTTGTGTCTACTTAATAATTAAAATGTTTGGTGTCAGCATGCACGGATGCATTCATACGTTTATTGCCATGCAAGGTCATGCATTTTGAGCTGAACATAGATGGTCTGCAGTGACGTGGGCAAACGCCCAAATTTTGGTACGCCATGCTTCTATGCGGATGTGGAAAGTATAGTTTGGACTTTACTTTGCAGTTCATTCTGCTTAAAATTGACCCAAAGGCAGGGTTGGTAATCTTTTTGGCCCGAATGAAATGATTGGATGAGCTGCCTGCCTTTCTACCTACCTACCTGCCTGCCATATTCTTCATGTGGACTCATATCTCGTTACCCGGAGCTTGACAGCTGTGAGTACTAACACTAGCCATGTCCGTTGTTAACGTTCCTAAAGATATTTTTTGGCGGAGTGGCTTTCGAGGGGCCTGAAGGAAGAGGCCTGTTGCCAACTTGGTAACTTTTTTGCTAGATTTAGCAACTTTTTGAGCTAGTACTGCTAGCTACTTTCATTGGAAAAAAGTTGGCAACACAGGTGGGGGGTTTATTGTTTGGGTTATGTTCAAAATTTTGCTTACCTTTTTGCTAGTTTCTCAAGATTACCAACCCTAGCTTTAAGATAAGTAGCCATCTTTTGTTTTGAGCCCTGTTCCAAAGATTTAAGAGGTCCAAGGGAGCAGTGAGAGGCATCGAGATGAGTGCGACTTTCCTGTTGCACAAGAAATGGCAAGAGACCTGTCGCTTTACAACATAGTACTGATATATGAGCTGGACCGGGATACAGAAAAAGTAGCCTAGCCTTGGTTGACCACCATGGATGCTAAGCCTCCACTGCCTTGTGAAACTGAATGCAACAATAACCTTAAGGTCAGCTCGGCCTCCTGACGATCAGTTTCATGAAGAGCTTTTTGGTGTCACATTTAAGTGTTCCCTCCCAACACTCCTGTTTTACCTTGACTCTGCTTGTGTGCAAACCAATAGCTGCTACTTTGCAGGAGGGCTCCTGTAGCATGAAATAGGAGACGATGAATGCTTTTTCTAGTGTACTCTTTTAGAGTGCATATCTTGTTTAGTAACACATGGCTCCTTGGAAATTCCTCTGTGTCCATTAAACATATAGCTGTAGGTAATTATCTGGATTGCTATTGCCCTTTAGCTAAATTCCTCAGTGTGATGACGCCATGGCTTTTGGACTTTAATTAGTTCCCAGCTCCATGTAAATGTTTTAGTTATTATTTATGATGACATTTTAATTTTGACCCTCTTGTTGGTGTTTTCTTTTCGTCCCAAGTGCTGCTTTTCCCTCCCACATCGTTAGCATGCGAATCAAAGACACTGAAGTTAATGTATGGCCTGTGATGGTGTCGTCTTCTCTCCCAGAATTTTTCATCTCAACCTGTGACCTTCAAAAGCATGTTTCCTTTTTAAGCGGATGCACCCCTAGTTAGTGAGATCAAGGAGGATATTACCAACACTTAAGGAATGAATCGGGCACTGATGATGGCACCTCTCCATTAAAAAATGCTCCCAAAGCTTCATTGGAATATATGAATGAGATCATTAGACACTTGATATGATTTCACTCAGGAGAGATGAGTGACCTCAGACTTCAACACTTCCCTTTCAGTATAGCTCCAGCAATTTGGCAATTACCGCAGTCATTAGGCTTTCATTTAGCATGACTTCTTATCTTGACCTTGAAACATACTTTTTCAATCCAAGTGGCAAACTTACAAAGGTATTCTTCCCTCTGTCGTTCTCAGTTTCTTATTCGCTAGTTTCTTCGGTTTCTTTCATGTGTACTCTGTTCTCCTCCCATGAGCTCGTCTTTGTAACTTAGCAAGCAAAGTCTTGCTCTCAAGCTGTGATCTAACTCCCATCTGGCCCTCCCAGCCAGTAGCTAGCTACACAGAGTTTCATTTCAAAACGAGATGAACTTGTAGAGGCCCTGCATAGCTCTGTCACCTGTCATCCTAACAGTGTCAAACCTCTGTACAACGTACCAAGCGTTTAGGTTGTAGTTATGTTTAGGTTTTAGTGTATTTCCTCCGGTCTTTGATTATATGCTAACCCCCCACAGTCAGTCAGTGTGCTAGTGAGGTTGTTAAGGAATATTATTTTTTTGTAATGCTCTCACTGTTGCCATCTGCTACATCAATTTGTGTGATTCCCAGTGGGATTTGGCTGCCAGAATAGATTAATTTTCCTCTTTCTTTAAGGGTTGTAAACTGTGTAGCTTTAAATACAGACTGTTTTTGAAAACCTTTGTCATTGTGAAATGTTACATTTGTATTGTGGAGACACAATGCATTTTGCTTTTGTCCATTTTAGTGGATGCATAATTGGTGTCAAACTCCTTTCAGTTCATGGGCAACATACAGTCCAATCTGATCTCAGAGGGCCGGACCAGTGAAACCATGACATAATTACAAGAAATAACACATCCAAATGTTTCCCCCTTCTTTAAGTGTAAACAATTAATAAGTTATGTTACAATTAATGAACAAACCATTTACAAAACCGATGACAAACAACCTGACGTGTTGCTGATCCTTAGATTAGGTCTAAAGACATTATTTATATTCTCCAGTCTCAGTTGTCCTTGCAAGTTCTAGTGTTTTCCACCATGATGAGTCCGCCATGATGAGTCTGATATTTCTTTAGCACTGAAGGGTGCTGATACCACACCAAGCACACTGGCTGGTCCATTCACTTCTGTGAATAAATAGGAATGGGTCGATTTTCTTGTAAAAAATTAGACACTCTTTGTCAACTTTTCTCTTGCAAACTTTTTGATAAGGATTTTCATCTGTGGCTGCTGCCTGGACAGTAGCCTGCTCTTGACAGTGTTGTGTCATATAGCCTGTATGTAAGCACGTGGGGTCTGTAATAGCATACCCAGTAAAGACCTGCTACTCTAAGCACGTCCCCCAGTGGACATATAGGGTCTGACCCTCAGGCTGTATGTTTGACAACTCTGGTATAAATAATTTTTTGCATCGTTTATCTAGAGCTGACACAATTAGTCTGTTAATAAATAAACTAGCAGAGCATTATAGGTCAGCTATTTGGATAATTTATTATTTTCAAGCAAACATATGCAACATATGTGGTTTAATATGGCTTTGGGACTGATGGTCAGAGCTCTATGATATTTTGAGGGTCATTTTTGTCTATTTTCAGTCATTTTTCGGACTGAACAACTTTTGATTTATCAAGAAAATATTACATTACTGTTACTTGCAGGCATCCATTTTTTTTGTTGCCTTTTTATATTAAGCCACTACAAGCAGAATACATTAGAGCCAAAGAAGGATTCAATAGCATTTCCTCAAAAAAGCACTTGTAACCGTTCTTTTGAGCGGGTTTCATTTCTTCACGCATAGTCCTTGATTTTTGACGATGTAGTACAAATGGCTAAATTTGGCACTGGTGCACAAGGGTGCATTACATTGGAGTCAGTGTCTGGGCCAGTAGTTAGCCATTAGCCAGATGCTCTTCCAGCGAGTGCATTCCTCAGAGGGGATGTTAAGGGATGGTTGGTTCAGCCCGATTAACATTCTATCCCGGCTGGGACAAGTCGGGCTGCTTTAGTCCAGCTGAGGTGTTAATAAGGTAATTTCACTCCGCCTAAGAGTAAATGAGCCTTATCTCCAGTGCTGTTGCTGAAGGTATGGCGTGTAACTGTGATTTTACCACCTCTGCTCTGTTATCGTGTCATTTCTACGAATGCTGGGAATATATTGGTAAAAAATACCTTTTATCTTAGAACAAAGATGTCGACCTCCATGACTTGACAGGGGGTGCTCTGAACCTGGCACAAAGCATGTCTCTTTAAGAGGTGCTGGCTGTACGGCTTGTGACATTAGTCTTGCTGTCTGCATCAGCATCGTTCAGTTGCGGAGGGACGATTCCGCCCTTCTGCATTTCTGGGCTGCAGTTCAATCAGGAGTCAGGCTGAGAGAGTTATCTGTCTCTTTCTCCGTCTCCATCAGCCTCTCTCTTCATCTAACGTGTACACACACACACACACACACACACACACACACACACACACACACACACACACACACACACACACACACACACACACACAGCCTACCTGCGGTTGCTAGAGCTGGCGTAATGTCATTATTGCACTCACAGCGAAGGTTGGGCCCTATTTGATGGGGCCCGCTAGACAAAAGCTGAATTTGGCTGCGAAGGAACTGCAATCCCATCTTTCAGGCTCCCTGTAATAGGGTGCTGGATCTGTTTCCCCCCCCTCCTCCCGGCTAGGATTTGGAGATTTGCTACCCAGACAAGCGAGCGAGAGGAAGCCTTTGCTCCCATTCACCGCTCTAAATCTATCCTGTGTGGCGTTTTCATCCAGGATGAGCTCATTGTTGTCTTTTATGTATTCTCTTTGCCCGGAAGCCCCGTTTTCTACTAAGATGCTATCACTGCGTATTTCACACAGATACATTATCTGGGAGTGCTTGTGCTGCTTGATTTTTATCATCGCTGAAGTTTCAAAGACGGATTAAGCCAACTGTGTGTTTTTCAGTGTGCTAGTGAGCGCTTCCATTTCTGTTGGTATGTTTGTAGACACCACACTTATATCATTACAGTGCTGACTGCTCGCTTAGCGTAGCTTCCATGTGCTACCTGAGTTAGTTGGGTCACTGTTTTTGTTTCAGTTACATCCCAAGGCAGTAGGGCAACTGTCGCTGCTCCACAGAAACAGAGAGGGAACTGTAATGTAGGGCTGCACCAGTATGGCCAAAATGATTATCAAGATTATTTATAACAATAAGTGTGATCACGATTATTCAGTTATTGTTTCTTTTATGGACAAAATAGGGGCGGCTGTGGCACATGAGGTAGAGCGCTTGTCCCGTAACCACAAGGTTGGTGGTTCAAACCCCTCTACCAGCAACATGCCGAGGTGTCCTTGAGCAAGACACCTAACCCCAAGTTGCTCCCCGGGCGCTTCATTGCAGCCCACTGCTCCTCCGGGATGGGTTAAATGCAGAGAAATAATTTCCCCATTGTGGGACTAATAAAGGATTGATTATTATTATTATTATTATATTTTTAATTGCACTTTTTTCATTCCTGCTAACGTTCAAATGTTTACATCAGAGTGAGACTGGTTCCTATTTATAGAGCATAGAAGCAAAATATAAAAACAATTGTACCAAAACCTTTACACAAAATTAAATCAACAGACCAAGGCTTTCACTTTCAAGATTTTCTTGCTACATCCCTGCTAATTAACAAAGCTTCCCTTTAAAATAAGGTTCTTCTTCACCTAAATTCGTTGTTTTTTCGTTTTGCGCCGTCTTCTCTACAGCATATGACTCTTCTACAAAGAGCTGCAGCTGCAACATTCAGGAAAGTGTATCGCAGGCTGCTGCTGTTAGGTGCTCAGGCACCAGCATGACAGCTCCCCAAAGGTGAAGCCGAAACATTTCCATCAACCCCCCGGTGGCTGGCTCTTAGTTTAGGAAGCGCTTGATTTGATATGCAGCAACGTTTTCTATAAGACGGAGCACGCATCACAGTTTGTCATGTTCATTCAGTTTTGGGAGCCCAAAATTGCGATTAACATTGGATTAATTGTGAAGCCCTGCTGTGTTAGTACACTGAAGGGAGCGCGTTTGAAAAATGAACGCGTTCCCACATTACATCTACTTGTCAAGAGGTGTTTAGAATTGTGTTAACTCAGACTACAGTTTCTCACTTTGGACCTTTTTTTTTTTTTTTTTTTGCTTCACTGTCACATACTCTGAACAACACTAATCCCCTTGCTGAGATGCATTTCGGACGCCTTGGCCTGAGTGATGAGTAGCAGCACATACAGCTCCAGTATTCTCCATTTGGCCAGGAGCTATCCTTCATCCTTGGCGCCGAAGCCCTAAAGCGGGGAGGCTTCGCCGCGTCTGGGGTGACATTTCATTTGAAGGAAAAAACTAAAGGCTCATTGTCTTTCCTCCACTGGAAATTACCGCGAGCGATTCTGCCCCTCCCCACCTAACAAATCAATGTCCTCTTCCTCCAGCGCAATTAAGCATGCAGAGTCACAATTATGACAGAGTAGCTTTTTTTTCTTTCTGTGTTTGACAAAGTCAGGAAGCTCCCCCCTTGTGGTGATATCTGTATTCGGCATGGCTGCTCATTAGATCGCGGGGTTATTAAGGGCTTCTACATCAATCGAGGCGCTCTTCTGGTTGCATTCACTGAGCTCATGTTGCCTGCGTCGTCTTCGCTCCTTTCCTTTTGTCTTCCACAAAGGAGACCTGATCTGACAACGAAATCTTTTGAGGCCGCCTTGTATTCCTTTCTTTTGAGTCTGCAGTGGCACGTATGAGCACGAGCAATTAATACCGTTGACTCAAAGTAATATGTGATTTGCTTTAATGCCTAAAATGCATAATGGTGCACACAGCTGTTTTATCAGTCAACCCAAGTAAGTGAGGAAAAAAAGCTTTTTAATTGCTGTTTACACTGAGTCACTCACCGAAATTACCCAAGATCTTTGGCGGCGTCTTTTGTAAGCATGAGCAATGCGCTCTGTCACACTAGTTCACTCAGGCTAAATCAAATTTGAATGGGAGTTAATGTGGGCAAAAAGTCTCAGAATGCAGAGTGCGTTTGTGCAGTCTGTTAACAGAATGGTTAAGTCCCAACACCTCTTCTGTTTCTCCAAAAACTATTTATTCTATACATACATACATACATACATACATACATACATACATACATACATACATACATACATACATACATACATAACATACATAACATACACAGCATATAGGACATACATTCTATTGAAGACAATGGACAACACAGTGTCTGAAATAAGAGGTTTACTATTTCAGGTGCGTTCTCAAACTGCTCAGTGTGCTACAGATGACTAAACTATTATTCCTCCTTTGCTTTGGGAGTTTGTATGCTAGCTTGTTCAGCAGCCAAGTTGCAACACAAAATGTGGCCTTGCCCGTAGGGAAGTGAGAGACTAAGACATTGTGGCTGGAAAGCTAATATTTGCACACTCAGTCATGACTCCTTGCTGTTTGTCATAGTCAGTCAACCTCACTGTCGCACGGATTGTAAGAGGAACATGCAGGTTATTGAAAGGTGGTTTAATATGAAAAATGTTTTGATTGGCTATACACACAGACGGATAACAATGACATGCTGGCTTGTATTTGCACAGACCTTTTCTGCCTACAGGTTATCAGATATACAGAGTAGATCCAGATGGAGTAGCAAAAAGATGCCATTTGATATACCATTAAAAATAAACATGCGTTTGATTCAAGATGAAATTCTTGGTGAACATTACTAGTCAGAACAGCAGAAGACTTTTGGATGAGTGGAATAAATGGAGCATCACTTGTGTTTATAATGCGTACCTCGATGATAGAACTCACATGTTGATTTTAGAGCGAGACAACACTGAGCCCTGCTTATCAGGGCGGTGCGTTCAAGTCTCAGAGGGCCGACATCTTTTTGCTTTTCAAAGTGCCTTGCCCTGGAAAGTTGAATCTGAATTAACAAGCTGCTCGCTGCTGTTAACGCTATCTCTTCATTTTCATGCAAGTAAAAAAAGCAAAAAAGCCCAAAAATCATATCTGTATTTCTAAGGCTGAATGGCTTTACACGATATAAATCTCAGTATTTTCAGAGAGTGGGCTCAATATTCAGTTGTAAGTCAGAGCCACGTGAGATATCACCTGCGACTTTTACTAAAACAGATGTCATCTCATAAGACATGGTTAGGCTACGCTTGAGACAAAAAATAAGTTCTGCTGCAATTCAATACAATTATTGTCCAGTTATGGTTTAATAAATATTACCTTGTTAAACAGACCAGACCTAGGTTGCGTCCCATGGCAATTATGAGCATGCCCCCAGCCTCAAAGGTTGGTCTTGATCAGCTGCTGTGTTCATTCATATACAAAGTGAAACCTACTCTTTACATTTACTATCCTTTGGTATCTTTACTTCTGATGTCCCCTCTGTTCTGAGCGCATCCAAAATCCCTGTCCCGCTTCCAGCTCATCCAAAACTCTGCTGCAAGGACTTTAACTCGAACTGGGATACCTGATCACATTTCATCGATCCTGGCACACTGACAACCTGTTGCTTTAAGAATAGATTTGATGATTACAGTATGATTATTGATAATGTACAAAGCCCTGAGTGGCCTGCGCCAGGTTATTTATCGTATCTCTTAATGCCCTAAATCCCTGAGATCCTTGGGGAATGACCCATCTAAGGGCTGCTACAAACCCTGTCTCATCTTTTAAATGGCATTTAAATACGCACTACGTCTAAAAAATAGATTGGAATGCCTTTTAAGAGAGTCTGTATACCTGCCTGCCCTATGTGTGCTCCCTGTGCACTGAAGAGGATGTGAGATCCGGAAGTCCATAGCTCCTGAAAAACTCCCCTGTGGAGGAATGAAACATTGCTTTGTCACCACTGTAGGAGAAAACGAAGAGCCGGAGAGAAGCACTCCCCCTTCTGTTCTCCTCCCGTTATCTCTTAGCCATAGACTATGAAACAGCAGAGGCAGCCATGTGCTGGGAAATAATGATGAAGGGACCACAGTGGTACAGAAGACGGTGTATAATTACTCAGCCCTGGCAGTAAATTCTGACCCCTCAGGAGTTCGGAACCACCCGTGGCAAACCCATTCACGCGGATATGGCAGCTTTGGGGGCTGCAATAACTAGTGTTATGATGTAGGCACGGTGTATTAATGTTTGTCGAGCTTGCCAGGGAGACGCGGCGTAAAGTGCTCAGTGTCTTCTTGACGCGAGTGCTATTGAGCGCCACGCGCCGATGTCTGCGCCAATGAGGCGTGAACGTCTTACCGGGGTTTCGCCACTGTCTCTAAGTGATGTTATTGCTCACAGTGAAAACCATTATGCTCAAAGGGCAGAGCAATAACAACTTTTTTGTCTGGGGGAATCAATCGTAATGTAGATGGCGTAATTGTCCACAGCTGTGTTTTTAACATCCACTTTTATGGATTCATTTTGGGCCATTGCGGTGTCTTTAATAGAGTCTTTTCTCCCAGTGTCCCGCTTTTCCCGCAGCAGGTGGATGTTTGAATGAGGGGAAGATGATTTTTAAGCAGTAGATGGCAGTGGGCAGCTGGCCTCAGTTTACCCTCACTGCAGGATTTTTCAGCCTAGAGCCTCACAGTGGGGGGATTTAGTAGTGTGTAGCTCCAAAAATGCACTGGTCTCTCTAAGCACTACAGCCTCTGAGTTATGTTCCTTCACGTCCACAGCAAAGGATATTTTGAGCGCTACCACTAGTACATCATCAGGAGATTTACTTATCGTATGTTAATTGCCTTCCTCATTACGCTTTGTAAATTGTTGGAGTAGAAACTTAAGAGCAAACCTGTGCTGTTCCTTTTTTGCAAACCAGACACGAGTTCTCATAAGAAAGCCTTCAATAGAGATATCAACACGCCGTGATTAGGCCTGTAATTATTGCCGCTGTTTGTCCGCGGTGTTTGTGTTTGCGATATCCAAATGATTAGCCGCCCGTTACGACAGCAAAGCTCTCTGTGTGCCAGTAATTACTCCCCGTCTCCGAGATCCAGCGCTGCCTGCTGCTTCCGCCCCGGCTCTCCCATTGCCTTCCCTATTTTTGGTCGACGGTAACAGTGGGTTTTGATAAAAGAGAAGCCTCTGCCCCAGTGGACTCCTTGGCTAAATGTGGAATTGGCATGCCTTTCATCCATTGCCTTTGATTCACACGCAGCAGTTCGAGATTTAGGGACTCGGTGCTTTTGGGAAGCGTCCCATTTTTTTTTTTTTTTTTTTTTTATATAAATATTTTTTTTACCCCACGCCTTCCCGATTTTAAATGGACTCAAAGTAGAAATCTTTAGTTGCTTTTGCATCACTCTTGTTTCGAAAAGACGTTAAACACGGTTCTAAATCCCGCACTGTGTGTAGCTTGGCTTATGGGCTCTGCAGCATTTAACAAAGAGTTTAGGGAGGAGGGTTTGTGACCCCGAAGGACTTGCTTGGAAAATGTGCTGAATGAGAGAAGGTTAAGTTTCCCTTAACACTCACAGCAGGTGCCCTTAAACCAAATAATACGTCTGCCAGCTTTTTATATGCTAATGTTTATCCTTTTTTATCAATAAGCAGTTAACACTTACTAATGTAGGTACATCACCCCTTTCACTTTACCATATTGTTTTTACATTTTCATTTGATCAATTGTATTATTACCACTTTAAGAGTCATGACTTGCCTGCTGACTGAAACAGCATTTCAAGTCCATGGACAAAGATGGCAGTAGACTTCTTCTTGCATTGCTCTTGGGTCTTGGGTGTTTGGTGTGTTTTTAATTTTTAGCAAAGCGTACACTTGAGCATATTTGAAAGTCGGGTCTCTGCTGCGGTTATTTTCCTTCTTGAGAGATCTGGATGCCTGCTGGAATTTCATTTTTACAGGTTTAAAAGTGATCTGCTTCTCTTTGGTCTCTCAGTGATGGGAACTGCTGTAGACTTTTTTTGACAATGATTACGGTTTAATGGCATTTACAGTGCATAACCCCTCGGGTGCTTTTTCTCCACATTGCCATTATACAGTATTTGGTGAAATCTATATTACATTGATCTCATCATGTTGTAGTCACCCAGCGTGTCTACATTGCAGTTAGTGACACTCATCTCCCTGCATGCTCTTAATCTGCAGAGAGCAGCTAAGAACCGCGCTTCTAATTTTCCATCTGGCGTCCATGTAGTGTGCAGAGACTGTCACAGGAAACATCTGTTGCAAGTGAAGTCCGCTCATCAGTTGTCAACCCAATATATTAATCAGACAGTATTTTTCCTTTGTATGCGCATGGATAGCTAGTACATGTCTTGAAACTGTAGTATTTTAATAGGTCGCAAAATGAACTGCATCAGCTATATACCTTAGTAAACAGCTGACATTTGTTATTCTGGAGTTGAAAAGTACTGTAATGTATGCTGTGCTTGTTTACATGCTAAAACCTCAGTCTCTGCATAGGTTACGTTATAAAATGAGTTGTTTTGGAGTTGTATTCCAGTCGCTTTTTTCAAATGGTACAGTCAAAATCATCCTTCTGCTGAATCTTGCCTTTTCCAGAAGGGAATAAGAACATGACCCAAATTTGTTCAGTAAATTAGCAGAATAAATCATTGCTGCAGGTGAGTTTATAGTCTATTCTTGACCATCCGTTGGGGCGGGGGGGAGGATTCATGTGTGAATCTTTTGCGCGCCACTTCGTGACAATTCCGTGTCCTGTCTCGGTTCAGTCGGGGACGTTCTTGGGAGATTGGAAGCTGAGCTTTGTGGGGAATTCATAATATTACAGCCCACACTAAGAGGAGCTTAATCTTTTAAGAGACGATCAGTTTGCTTTGAACTCTGACGGATTCAGCTGCATTTCTGCAGTCATGCGGGGGAATAATAAGTGTTTGATAGGCGCTACTTGAAGACTGATCAAGGTAACATCAGTCCAACCATCTCTTTCAGCGAGGTTGTAGTTTTTGCACACTGTCTGCTTTATACTGATGCAAAGCAGGCCGCCTCGTCTTGCTGTACTCGTACACCCGTCTTGCCTGAGAATGCATTCTGCACAGTAATTGCTGCGGTGTGAAGCCAATACTTGTTTGGGTTCAGATTTCTCATCTATCTTCAGTAACTACTGATCAATACTAACCCAGCTCCAGTTGGTTAATTGTGTGCCACATGGCCACCTCTGTGTTGTGTTATCGAACACAGAAGGCACAGGGGCCTAATGGTTCTGTCATTGATGGATTCCCTGCACATCTGCCGGCAGTTTTTGAAAGTGCTGACAATCGCGACCCGCAAATGTTTTTTTACATTAACACTGTCCCACCAGCTGCAGTTCTTTCTTTACTATCTGAATTCACGTCTCCCATCACAACACTAAATTTGATCCATCCTATATTCTGCTGTTGTTTTTTTCACTGACATTCATATATTTGTCATGCTGCGATAGGTAGAGACACCAACAGTGTCGTGTTCTCTCAGGCAAAGGTGCAGACCGCACTGTTAAAGCATAGCCCCCCTTTGGTGTGATACCAATATAAGCAGCTGAAATGCTCCGGCCTCATTGGACTCAGTTGACCAGGCACATTGTTCTTCATCATCCCATCACTGTGAGCGGTTAGAATCACGCCGAGCAACTGCTTTGTTTAGAGCACTCATCTGTTTGTTCGTTTAGTACAAAATGCTAGAAGCTGTGGAGTGTGAAACGATTCTGTGTACCTTGAAATTTCTTACTAGACCTCCAGTGCCCCGTGCCCTTCAGTGGCAGCGGCAGGCCCACCTAATGCAACTGAGCTAAATACTCAGTCTTCTCTTTCTCAGAAAGTGTGTACTCATTCTCTTTCAAGTACAAATTAAATGTTTGTCATTTGCTGCTGAGCAGCCCCTATAATGTAGTGCCGTTTGCAGTGGAGCTTTCTGCATTTTTCTTCTTTTTTAATAGGGTATAGAGTATGACTGTATTTGGTAGACATACAGCCATGGTTGTAATTCAATTTATATATCATGAATTATCTGAATTATGTAAGGCTACACCCCTATTTTATTCAGAACATAATTTTTTTTATCAAATGTAAAAAAAAAAAAAAAAAAAAATGATACAACAGAACATATTGTTATAATGATTAACTTACAGTTTTTAAACATTTTTGACCATTTTTTTTAAATTTGCCCGAAACTAATATTTATAATTAAAATGTTACTTTTGGTTTTCATTACTCACATAGCCCATAAAATGACAAATATAATCACAGATTCTTTTTTATTCTTTTACCTTTCAAGACTAACTTTATGTCAGAACATTTGTTGCATCTTATCTAGAAGCTTTAAATGCTCCATACCTCATCACTCCTGGCACATCACAGGTTTGCTGCCAAAAAAGGATACAAGTGCAAAACAAAAAACAAAAAAAATCAAGCAAATTCAAAGAACAATGGTCATATGTTAGGAATTTTACCTAATAAATGATTTTCTCTGGAAGTTTTGCAACTTCACCAGTCCTGTCCAGCTTTTTCTGTTATAGGACTACTACTACTGCATGCATGATCACTGTGCAGTCTTTGCCCTGTTTGGATAATTTATTATTCAGTGCCTCTCCTGTTCTGCTTATAGCTTGTGTAAGCATCTTGTCTAGCTTGGCTAAGAAAATAGCCTAATTCAAGATTGATCGTTCTATTAGACCCACAAGGCATTATAAGTCTGTGTCGTTGTGATGGGTGTTGCGAAGCTGTTCTCACACAGGTGTGAATAGGAGTCTGTGTGTTTTGAAAAGATAATTAGGATGTCAATAGAAATGACTCTGCTCTCTATAAATCCGGTGTCAGGAAAATGTGGAGCTCATTGGCTAATTGCCTTCAAATAACTCCGACTGAGTATTTTACACTTAAAAGCAGCATGTTTCAAATCCGAACAAATTTCAAACCACAAGTTCTTTACCCATTTGCTTTTACAGAAAGAGACACAGCATTGACAAATTCACAGAATAGCACCTAGGTAAAGAGAAGTCATTTCAGAATTGATTTAATTACTCTTTTTTTATGTGGGAATCTTTATCTTGACTGTCAAAATGTTGTGCTGGAACAAATAAACAATGCTAGTTTATGGCTGTTCTGTGTCTACCGGGTATTCCCAGTTAAAGCTGGAGCACAGTAATGTGTATTGAAATTATTCCCCTTGGCAAGTCAATATTTATGCCATTATGTCTCGTTGCCTCAAGGCGCAATGTAATTTTTCAATTTTCATTCATTAGTTCCAACAGGCAATCGTTTGGCTCTTTGCATATTGACATGATGATCTTGCACCCCACCATGACACAAAAACAGAAACCATCTGCTTGTGTTACCATTGCCAGCTGGTTCATTCAGAAAAGCTTGGATTAGAGTGGCACTTTTTGTATCGATCCAATGCTAAGCACTGATCCAAATGCACATTTAATCAGTCCAGCGTTTTAATTGGAATTCCAGTGTTGATGTGTTTCAGGGATTTTCTCGCGAGGTTGTCAACATGTCCTACAGAGCCTGCTAATCATTGCATAGCAGTCATTCCGCTGATTACGCCATTCCCCAATCAACTGAGGTGGGGTAACGTCGACGCAGAGGCATGACACCCACCCTGTTGTTACCCCCATGTTAAAACTGTAAGCTCTGTCAGCACTGTTGCCATTGTTTGCGCTGTTAGCTGCTAGCCACCAGTTAAGCCATATCAGTGTTCAGAGCCCTGTACAAGCAGGCAATCTTGGTTTTATGGGCTGTAGGTGCCGTGGCAGTGGGCCAATCACATGTCTTGTTAATTCTAAAAACATTTTTGTTAATTGGCTGGTTAATTAGCCAAACCATTTAATTTTTTTTAGATCTGGGTACAATAACAACTGACTACAAGTATCGTTTGACAGAAGAAGTGTTGATACTACTTGGTACTGGGTTATTTTGGTTGACACCTTGAATGTATCAAGTACTGATATCCAGCCTACTGAAGAGTATCTTTTTTTTGGGCCTTGGTAGTGTCTTTTGACTATGAAAAATGTCCACTGAAATTATTAACAAAATGAAAATCTTCTTACAGCTGTGTTTCGAGCATGCAGGAGAGTGTTTACTTTTAAACAATGTTTTTGAGTGAAGTTATTTCCAATAGCATTAGGATTGTATGGCTCTGTCTGGACCTCTTTATCTCAACAGATTAGCTCTGTACTCAAGATTCAATTGGAAGAATGCTCCCTGCAGTGTCAGCAAGTGTACGCACATTGAAATTAGAATATATATATATATTTTTTTGCCTGTTTGGGATTTTTGTTAATGGCTGACCTGCCAATAATTAGCTGTGTGTTTGCCTGGTATTTATATCCCAATGATGCTGTTGGTCTCTGAAAACAGCCATCAACTGAGACAGTTCCCCATTGAACCTGCTGCACAAGGTGCCAGGCTAGTAATAAATTAAAGACAATATTTAATTTCAGATTTACTAAGTGACGTCTTGTACCATGTGCACCATTGTGGCTGTACCATTTCATCGCACAGCCACAGAATGCAGTTACCGTACTGGGTCATTGAACCAGCTGGTACAAAAAACACACACACACCACCCTTCGATTGAAGTGATACGGCCGCTAGATAAAATGCCAGGATGCCTCACCTTGTCAGACGGTGGCAGGTGTGGAGGACACTCAGCATTATTAAAGCTACTTGGCAGCTGTCAGTGTCCAGTGAGCCAATTGGTGTGACCCTTTTACACCAGCATGACGGTATTAGTTTTGGGACAGGAAAGCGTGCATTGTGACTTAAAACTAACTATCGTGCAATTCACAGGTAATCCAACCAGAAAATCCTATTTAGGGACTAATAAAGGTGAATTCTCTAGGGTGCAGATAGTTGTAATCCTGTTTAAATTAAGTTTTTATTGTATAACAATGAGTTAGGGACTTCCCTAGGAGCCTAATCAGAGAACCTCATTTACAGTTATGGTTGCTGGTAGGTCTAGGGGTGGGACGTTATTTAACTGCATGATGTTGGTTTATGCGAGTCCAAGTAAGGATCCGACCCTCTAAAGTGTCCAAAAGCTGGATCCTGAGTCTAACAGCATGTTAGCTAGACATCTAACTCGCTAACAGCCCTTTCACTCTCCTGCCTCAAAAACGGCAAACATGGGGTAAAGCTCAGTTGCAGTTTGGTTTCTCTCTCTGCCTTTCATCTTTTGAATTTCTTTTACCTTGTATCAACCTATTACATCCTCCAGAAATTCCCATTTTATATATTAAATATTTTTTTATATTTAAGTCCAACAAGTATCCTTTGCATCGGCCTTGCCTTAATTGCGTTTTGTACCTCATATTGTGATTAATGCAGGCCACAGATTTCCTCCCCCTTCATCTATCAAGGACTCCTTTCTTTCATGGTCAAACCCTTTGCGGAGGCGTCATGTGTCCTTTTTAATTTTTGTCTTTCAAGACTACTGCCTTCAAAAATAAAATGGAATAAAAAGCAAGAACAATAACCTGCCCTGTTTGATGGGTGTCCCAAAAGGGGCTCTCATTTACACGTTATTCATTCAGAGCTTGACAGAGGTGGCTAAAGTTACACCCCTGGAACCAAAAGTCTATTTAGACATTCACCATATCGCAAACCAGTGGGGAAAAAAGGCAATGATGCATCTGATTATGTAGTCGATACTGAATGAAGCATTACTGGCTCGTAAACAGCGATGGAGCCCACTTAGTCATGCTGATGATGATGGCCCTGTCTCAACAGGAAGCTGGTAATCAGTGAAACGGACCTTGATTAAAATTAATTATGATGCACGCAGGGGGCCCCGAGTGGTCTAAAGTGCACAATATACCACTCCTAATTTTCATATTTTTGCCTTGAGATATTATCCAAGGGGTTGATAAACGGGCCGTTTCCCCTTCATCCTCCCAGCTATCATTTTTATGGCATTGGAGGTGTGCTGCTCAGTCGCTGGTGGTTGGAGGTGCTGCAGTGGCATCACTTGTCATCATGTGCTCCGTGGCCTGAGACCATATTGGCAGCTATGCATTAAATTGCTAATGTGCCTGGCAGAGCTACATTATCCGCCCCATCAAAGTGACAAGGGCAGGGATAAAGCACTCCGCTCGGCTGTCCATGAGATCATTGGAAAATGGGTTTTTGTGAATATGGCTGGGGCAGCGTGCAAAGTTGTCTTTTTAGAATGACTCCTTTTGAATTTGCTCAGTTTCCGCCCCGCTGATTTGACAGCTGCAGAACAATGAGGCAAATGTGGCCGGCTAGTTCCAGCTTCACTCAAAGTCTCCCGCTGTAGTAGAGCTCGCTCTCTCTCTCTCTCTCTCTCTCTCTCTCTCTCTCTCTCACCTGGCTGCCTCTGCAGCTTTGAAACATTACGGGTCTTGGCACACCTCAATATTTAAGAATGGAAGAACAAATGTATTGTCTGGAGCATCATCTGCCTTTTTTAAAGATCAGTTTGGTTGGCCACTGCAAATTGTGTGCAGTAAACTCAGCTTTGGAGGAAAATGTGATCACAAGATTAAATCTTCAGTGTGAATTATTCTCGCCAACAAAAAGCCCTGAGCTGAAAGTACAATGGAAGTGTATTCTTTTCTGTGTGACTCTTGCATTCCAGCCGGATGGTTAGTTTGCCATAGAGGCTGTACCGTGCCCAGATTCAGGGCCCTAAGTCCTCTGGTTGTTAAGTGATATGATTACCCAAGGAGCCCCCAAGGATAAACATTTGCGTTCGCTCCTCAATAGCTTTTCAAGATCACTTTATCAGACACAATGCCGGTTATACGATACAATTTTTTTCCAACCAGTTTTCATTCAAGAGAGAATTTTGCTCATCTTATTTCTGATCACTTTGCTGCCTCTGACTCATAAATGTAGTGAGTAACTGCTGTCATGGAAAAGTCACGCAATTTTGAAGATTGCTCTCCATTCCTGAACATCAAAACATCTTGGATATTTGTGGGTTTGCAGTCCAACTGTCAAATGCGTCGACCTTGTCTGCTCTATATCTGCATATAAGACACCAGTATTTTACATATTAAAACAGTTGCAAACATATTCGTTGTCTCAAAAGGGGCAAGTTGGACCCGTTTATAGTGGAGCCATTTACTGGAAAAGCATCAGTTCTCAGCATTGGGTTTGAAATGACTAATGTCTGGCCACCACATGCTCTTTCCGGAAGCAAGATGGGAGGCACTGCATGAGGGAGGAGATCTCCGGCTCCATCAGGTGCGCGGTGAAGGCAGTAGAAAACCACGCAGCTTGTGATGATTAATGAGCGGCACCTCATGCCAGCACTTTTAAACTCGCTGCCCTGATCACGAGGGTAAGCGGCACACACTCCAGCGGCTTTGTGACAACTGCTGCCGCTGCCTCTCCCTCTGTCTTACTTGCTTTCACACGAGGGCTGCAGCCATCGATTTATTTTAGTAATCGAGTATTCTGCCCATTTTGCATCTATTAATCTGATAAAAAAATACTTTTGCTTTATTAAGGAGTAATTGTGCAAAAGAGAAGATATAAGTAGCCTTTTAGGTATCACTTAAAGAAAAATCTACATTTTTATTGCTTAGATTGCATACAAGGTATTATCTGTCCGAACTAAGCCCATTTAGTGCATTTAAGTGTCATAATACATTCTGGATGTTGAGGCTCTAGTCTACCTTTTTTCACCACCGTCCTGTAACTGCCTGGAAGAATAATTTACTCCGTTTCTATTCTAGATGTTATCCCTAAACCTTATTATTTTCTCCTAAAGTGGTAATTTGTATGAAAAAACACTATTATAATTGCATAATTAATAAATTACTGTATTTCTTAATCAAATATTTGCTTTGATTAAAATACATTTTTGGCATTAGAAGTTTTAATGATGTCTAATAAGCTGCTTAAAGATGGCGTTACGCAGTTAAACAAACCTAGATTCATCAGAACGTTTCATCCCTAATTCACACAAGAATCTTTAACTACTGAATCTTAAGATGTGGAGGAGATGGAAGTGAGGAAATTCTGCTGATTTTGGTTTGGCTTTTCACAGGCCTGTGTTACTTTTGCTTTTATGAGATATACATTTATTGCTTGTGTACTTTGTGTTGACATTTCTTTCTTGTAACTGGGATTGATTTGCTCAGAGTTACCTTGAAACCATTAGGTCCCATTTATTAGTTTTTCTCTCTTGGTAGTAGGATTTCTCACAGACCTGTCAATGTAATTTAGATGACTATGAGGTCAAGGGAACAATCAATAACATTTTGGCACAGATATGGATTCAGTTGTAGATCCCATCATTTATTTTTACCCAATTGAAATGCTTTCATGAACTACTGCAAGTGCATGAATAAAACATCTGGTCATGTTTGTGTGATCTTCTATTCATGCTGTTTGATGCAGAGCCCACATAGATCGATATGAAGATATCTACATATTTTGTGTTATTTAAATGGCAAACTTGAAATTGATGACTTCGTAAATGTTATGTTAGATTAGAGCTACCATTGGCTTTAGATTTGAATGTGTATAATAAATGCAAATTCAAACCATTTTGAGGCTTCCTAGCCTTCTATTACCGCTGCACAACAGACTCACAACTACTGATGTTAATACTAATTCATAGATAAAAATGGCTTAGCATTGTTGTTTTTTTTGCCTTTTTGACCCCCTTGTTGTTACATTACCATGTTTGTTGGCTGTAGATACTGTTATTATTGATTCAAAGAACCTCACTTGTGTGTAAAAGTCATGTCAGATGATCTCTGTCCTCTCTGCCGTACATCTCTTTTAGAGACCGCTTAAACAGGTAATTGTCCCTCTAGTAAACTGCTCTTCCTCGCTGTATGCGTGAACTGTCCAGCATAAGGTATATGGGCCTCTGAACCTACCGTAAAGCAGCCCACATTAATGAGCCGTGCAGCAAAGGAGGTGCCTCTGAAAATGTACAGATCACTTGATTGTTCTCTTTGGCAGCAGTCTTCTCAACGGTGTCAGCTCTTTCGTTCTGCTGCTTGACAGTGTTCCAACCCCCACGGATTACCACCCCTAAAGTGTGAATCAAGGCCGGTTCGCAGTGATGTTCCTTATATTTATTCTCAGGGTTTTTTTTTTTCTCAGCATCAGACTCATTTTAGGCCTTTTGTTACCTCAGCCAGTGGTTACAGTTAGTTATCTGTGTGCAATAAGCAGGCTTTGTTCTGAAAAAATGCCACAGTATTTACATGCACCCTTAATCTCTCCAGTTTTCTAACGAAAGGCTGACCTGAGAGATGTTGGCATCAGCACAAAGGCACACATAGTGAATGGAGGCTTTATTGCCTCTCTTCTAACAAGGCGAAGTCTCTGCAGCTTAACCATTCAGACCGCCTTCAGAAAATCTGGAAATGAAATAACTCTTTCTTTGCTCCAGTGAAGTGTTTTCGGTCCGTCAATAGCTATAACATTTTGGCAAAATATGGTCTATAAATGGAAGATTATGTTTTCTTCTTTGTGTCGTTATACTAAACCTGCCCTCTTCTCTTTTTTCTTCTTCTCCTGCTGCTTCAGGTTCAATTACAGATCGACACACCATCTCACCACGAATGGCTTCTACGAGTTCCTCAACTGGTTCGATGAGAGGGCTTGGTACCCCTTGGGCAGGATCGTTGGCGGCACGGTAAGTTTCTCCTCAAACCGACGCGGTCACGCTTAACGTTTCATTCTTTGCGTCATTGTTCACTAATTCTAGACTTTAGAGGAATACAGATTTGCTGACGTTCTTGTGAAGTCAAGGAATATAAATGATTGAAATGAGACAGTGGGTGATGGTTTTGCACTTCTGGGAAAAAAAAAAAAATAATAAATTGGGAGAAAAGATGTGCTCCAGCAGCTCATGGTTGTGATCACACTGCCCAGCCTCTCCAGGAGGTCTTATGTAAGGGTACTGGAAAAAACGCTCCAGGCAATCGATGAACCTCAGATTGAGGAGGAGCAGAGCCGCTTCCGTCCTGGTCCTGGAACATCTTTAATCTTGGAAGAATACTGGAGGGGTCACAGTGCTCAATTTGTGTGTTTTTTTAATACTTAGAAATGGCATATAACCGTGTCCTGCCGAGCGTCTTGTAGGGGAGGACTGGGCACACTGATGCAGTACTAGCTTGCCAGAATGACTTATTGCTGTGGATACATTACACAGCTCTCAAAGATATTTGCAGAACACTTA
Source organism: Anoplopoma fimbria (assembly GCF_027596085.1). Lineage (NCBI taxonomy): Eukaryota > Metazoa > Chordata > Actinopteri > Perciformes > Anoplopomatidae > Anoplopoma > Anoplopoma fimbria. The sequence goes on from NC_072458.1 coordinate 9,250,138, forward strand.
ATGCCCTGCCAAGATTTTGCCCAGCTGATGTTTTTTTTTAATTTTTTATTGTAAAATCTTAAGGCACAGCAGCTGAGGCGTTGAGAGTTTCCAGCGTGGTTGTATCTGGATTCCATCGCCGCTTTTGGCCTAGCACTTTTGGCTTAATCAGACACTAAAGTGGTGTGGATGAGAGTCAGCAACTCAGCCGTGCCACTCTGCTAGATTGCCCCCTTCAGCAAAAGAGAAAGTTGCTGGCTTAGCTGCGGGAGTACAGGTGAATTGGGGTCTTGTTCGTGAGTGGCGGGGTAAAATGGTGCATCAGATTGGCCTGCAAATTGGTTCAGACTTCCCAGTCATGTGGGTGTTGTACTCAACTATGGAGGCAGCTAAACCCGAAGGCAAAGCTCTGGATTTACTAGTTGATCTCTCACCTGTGGTCATGAGTTCTGGGTAGTAACTGAAAGGAGGAGATCACGGATTCAAGCAGCTTTAATGAGGTTTTTTGTTTCTCACATAGGGTTTCTGGGCTCATTCTTTGGGAAAAAGGGCGAGGACACACAGAAACATCTTGCAGTAGAACCAAAGAAAAAGAAAAAAGAGCCAGTGGAGGTTGTTTGGGAATCTGATCAGGAAGGGTCCTACACAACTCCCCTATGGAGATAGACCAGGCTTGTCTACCTTGGCAAAAATCCCAGGCAGTCCCAGAACATGCTGGGGTGGGGGGAGGGATTAAACATCCCACATGGCCTGGGAATGCTTTGGTAGATGCTGACTGGGGAAAAAGGAAAACGTCTGGGCTACTTTGCTTTGCACGCCGCCATTGTGAATTTGACCTACTTAAGTGGCACAAAATGGATGGATGGACGGATGGAAGGAAGAAGTTTTATATTAGCCATGGCTGGAATTTTTGGGGGGATTTGCAAAATCTGCAGTCTCAATCCCTTTTATATTAAAGGATAATCAGAGCACCAAGCTGTCCGCAGTCGGTCCATCGGTGAGTACAGTCAGGCATCAAGTTATGCTATAAATCATAATAATCATGTTGCCCCCATGACCCCCCCAAAAAAATCCACAAACATAAATACTGACATGTCGGTAATTGTACAGTTTACATGTCGTAAGAATCAGATATATCAATACAAGCTGTTAATACTGATGAGCACATCGGGGTCATTTATAATATTGATATGTAGTCAGTATCTAAGTCCTCATTAGTGGTAAATGCAAGAAAAATAGGAAGCAGATCTTCAGTGTGTTATGGGTATCCTCAGTGTGTGTGGGGGGTGGGGTTATCTGGGGCTAGGCAAGGCAGTGCAAGGATACCATAGAGTCCTATAAGCCTCCGCCAGGCAGCACGGATTTAAGTCACAATCCAGTAGCAACAGTGAGCTGTTCACTTGACAGATTCTCCCTGGCTGCTGTGGCCTCCCTGCTTACCAGCAGCAGCGGTTGTTGTGAAACATTGACCCTTTTCAGTGAAAAATGCAACGCCACCATTACACACAATTTATCTCCCATTTCCCCCCTGCCCTCCCCTCATCTCTGCTATTCTTCTCTCGACTTCATCATCTCACCCCTGCATCCTTTGAACCGTGAGGCCTGTGTGGGGAAAAAAAACCCAAACCAAAACCTTTGGCCTATCCATCTCCGTCTTTAACAAACCCACCAACCTTTTTTTTCTTTTGACCAAGCTTCACGAACCCAGCAGGCTTGCCCTCTGAGCTGTAATTGCACTGGCTAAGAATGCACCAGGACTTCATAATCCAGGTCCTCAGTGCCAATTAGATGTAGAAATGTCTCCCAACGTGTCTCCATTATTGGGTCGGGCTAAGAGGCTGGAATAGAGCCTGGCCCTTTGGTGCCTCTAGCGTGATTCTCCTTCCCTTCTCGTTCTTTCTTTCTTCCTTTCTCTGCGTAGGCTGATTGGAGAGTCCTCTGCACAGTTGAGACAGCGAGGCACGTTAATGTTGTGCATCGCCAGTGGATGCCGTTATCATTTACAGCACCCAGCAGATGGTGCAGAGCAGGAGCAGAAGCCACGCTACATGCTGATGTTTGAATAAAGTATTCTCTTCTGCACTAGAGAAGCAAGGAATTTTAAATCCAGAGCTCATCCATCAGCAGTCGTCTGTCACATGCAATTACCATCAGCTAATTGTAATTGCATATGACGGGCCTAGCTTGTAATAACGGATGTGCTGGTTCTGTTAGAGTACATGGGTTTAGGTCTTGTATCAATCGGGCGGAAGCTGAAACTCATGATTACTGGAAATAGGAATTGGAATGCGAATCGTTTTTAAGTTAATTTACAAGATCCCTTGTCTGCACAACGCCTTGTCTTCGGCGTGCAAATAAGCATATAAAGCATTCACAGCTCACATCTTTGCTCTCAACACTTTTTATTGGCATATCATGAATGTATTTGTAAAAAAACCTGCAGAGTAATTCACACATGGTTCGTTTGAAAAAGATTATAGCGAGTTGTGCTGATCTCTGCTCAAACTTAGTTGAGCATTACTTTAAATATTTTACTGTACTCAGCAGACTACCCTCGAGGAAGACCGATCTGCAAACAGAGGACACACAAGGCTTTACGCTTTATCAAAGCTCGGGTTTCGTGCGGGGTTTTTGTACACCGGTGTAATGTATTACTTGCTGGCTACAGAACTGTAGATCGTTTCTCTTTATGAATATTAACTCTGTTCCCTTCGACATCCATTTTCTGCCAGAAGGTCTAACATTTGTTTCAGATTAAACCTAATGATCCGCTCAGACTGAAAAATTGCTTTGGTCTCAAACAGCTCTGTTGCATGATAAAAAAAGTAAATAGTTCAACACCATACCTGAAGTAAAACGATATACAATTGCACAAATACTTTTAATGCAAAAACAGGTTCAAAGTGAAAGTAGGTTTGAGGTCTACCTAATAGAAACTCTGATGTCTCTTTTTGTTGGAAGTGTGAAAACTGTTAACTGAGCAGTTTCAGTGGGTATTATTTGTGAATCATATTGTCCTTGCATCATGTGTTATTATATTGTGTTGGCTGATTATTGTGTCCACATGAGTGATACTATCCAAATTGGAATCAACTAAAGCAGTGCACTCGGGGCTCAACACTACCTTTTTAAGACAGGCTGTCAACCTGGCATCAGCTTTTGGTTGGCAAAAAAGTTTGCAATTTTCAGTCACCTTATCTTTTTACTAATTCAGATACCATGTAGTTTTACGTCAGCTTGATAATGAAAATGTGTCATAATAGAATGAAAGCTTCCCTACAGCAACCCAACAAAATCCGTTGTAGTTTGTGTTTAATCTGACAATTTGAATCAGTTTTGCATTCACCATTTGTTTGACGGAGTAAATGTGAAGCTGTCTCTGCAGGAGATGGCTGTGCCATCAGGTTAAAGAAAGCTCAGCAGGCTTGTGTCTGAAATCTGACAGCAAACGTGCTTAAAGCAACTTAATGCCATCAACAACAAACATCATGCTTTGCCTGTTTCGGGTTCTGAGTGTAACGGCTATATTGACATATGAATAATGCAACAAATATAAAACGAAATAGCAATATGTTTTTTGGGGTGCGAGAAGCATAACGCTTCTCGCTGTCCCTATTTTTTTATGCTAAAGAGTGGGTGCCACTGATGGCAATCAAAGGAAAAACAAGAACTGGTTGTACATTTCTCAAAAATGTTGCCAATAGCAACCTGGCAATCCTTACTGTCAAGCACTGGCACTGGAAACAATGTGTTATACATGTCCCATTGCCAATTATAACATTGGATTCCATGTTTAAAACTTTCTGAAGTTACTTGCAGGTGATTTTAGGTCTTTTTTTCGTTGCGGCAATAAGGCAGTTACCGTTAAGCAAAAAAAATTGGGACAGTTTTCCTCAAAGTTTTTTGATGGCAAATAGGACCGCCATAATTAAGTTGCTCTGATACCCAGCCCTAGTTTAGAGTCTTTGTTGTTGGGATATGTAGTGTTGGTCTGCTTTCAGTCAGGAATAGGTAATACAAGACCAGTTTGAAATAGTTGTTGCAGTTTCACAACCGTGGGCCTCAGAGGGGCGGAGTTCTGCTGACAACCCACATTTGACTTGGAGGAAGTTTAGTGCCAGATGGTCGGTCGGTCACATTCTGCCTTATAGGGTTCACAAGAATTCCGATAGCAGGCGGTTGGGTCATTGTGTTGGCAACACTAAATGCAAATGTCTCCCTATAACATGCAAATCTATGCAAAACGGAGCAAGATCTAGGAACTGATCCACTGAGGAGATCTGACAGAGATACCGCGGAGCTTCAACCAGCTGGCTCAGTGAAAGATCCACGTCCGTTCTGGGCTTTCACCTGCTGTTTCTTTTTAAATAAGAGGCGGAGGTGTGGGATTGGTTGCCATACTAATCGTGTGTCTTGTTCAAGGGCATCGTGACGATAGTTCCGGGAGTAACACAGAGCCACTCACTCATTTACTGTGTAGGCTAATTGTCTAAATCCCACTTGTTTGCATGACTGAGCTAGATCATATTTCTGAGCATGGACAGGCTTTACGGAAGAGGGGCATTTATTTAACTCCCACAGCATCACAAAAATGAATGTGTTAGAGCTTATTTGCATCAAGCCTGTGCTTCTAAAACACAAAAAAGGGTGTGAACAATGGCTGGGTTAGTCTCAGATCAGTGCAGTGTGTTTCATAGCCCATAATGCAGCTTTGCTTAGTTTACTTCGTGAATCAAAAAGTTCCATTCCCTCCTTGTTTAAAAAAAACAACCTGTCTTGACATTGTAACAATGGCGGTCTGTCTTCTCATGCAGAGAGGTGGTTCGTGACCCTTCTGGCTCCAGGTGGAATTCATGAAACCACCTCTGCTCCGGCTGAAAGCAGCGACGAGACTATTTTTCTGTTGCAGTGAACCTGCGCTCTGTGTGAAATGGCATTTCCCTCCTTTCAACCACTACAGCTCACTTTTCCTCCTCATTGTCCCCCAACCTCTCCGCCTCTTTATCTTCCATCATCTCTCGTCTGCTGTCTGTCTCCGCCTTTCTCTAGCGTCTCGCCGTCTTTCCTCACCTCCACTCTGCCTTCATTCTTTGCACTTACCCGTAACCTACACTCCCCCCCCTCCCACCCTTTTTATTCAAAATTAGACAGATAATCCTGACCGTCCTCATTAATTGTGTATGATAGCGTTAAGTCTCTAAGCACTCGAATAGGTCACACCGTTAGGAAGACGGACGAGCAGATATCAGTTAATGTGACACTTTAGTGCCTCTCTGCTTGGACCAGTCCAGCTGCCTTCTCCCCTTATTCTCCTTTTCCACTCCCCCCCCAGCCTCCACTCCCCAGAGAACGACTGTCAGACGCTCTTTCTCCTGAGTTGTAGATAAGGAAGGCAGGCTTCTCTAATGTGACAGTCCATAACAACAGCGGGCTGTCAAGCCAATAGACCGCTCTTTGTTGCCATAAGGACAATGACTCAAGTGCGGCTTTTGTAACTGCTTTTGTCAGTTCCAGTTGATGATATTTTCATAATGAACAAGCGGTGGAATGTATTCTGGAATGTCAAGTAAGAGAAAAGTGCTGGTAATTTATGCCCAATGGTTTTTAAGCCACGAAGCAAAAGAAAATTCAATACAGGCTGTGTAATGTTTCGGGGCACTGGGTACTGGCATTGAGTTCAAAATGGATAATAAATACAAGAGTAGTTTTGGATACCGCTCCATTAGAGTGAGTCCGATCCTCAGAGTCAATAGGCAAGACATGGTTGATTTTTATTTAATTAGATCAGTTGAAGCTTAGGTCTCCCATGCACCAGCTAATTAGAGACATGAAGAACTGAGTAGAAATGTAACGATCAATCGGCACCCGATCGAAACTGGACATTTTTCAGCTGATCAGCCATGACTGATGATCAGCCAATCAGGCTCACATTTCTTATGGTTTCAAAAGCTAAAGTTATAGTAAATCTTTCTGCTAATTGGAGGCCTGTTCAGGAGGTAATTTCGTAATTGACTCATGTGCGATAACACAGGTATTTTCCCTGATTAAACGGTAAAGCTGTTAGAACTGCTGCACTTTTATGCGACGGTGTGCTTTGTCAGTTCATTAAGTGTGCGGCAGTGATCTCACAGTAATAAGCCCTGAATAAGCATCCGTTTTGTCCTCTTAGTCATTATCCATAACGTGGTCAATTTGTAGTCTAATAATACCCATAATAAGTTATTTCTCCGTGAGCTCTTTGTAACACTAAAGAACATAAATATAGACATCAGAAAAATTAAAGTGCAGCATAACTTTCTGTCAGTCACCAGAATTTTGATTTACCCAGTTGGGCCTTGGGTCTAGACAACAAGTCAGTCTGTATCACTCTGGGTTTATTCCTCTTGGTTCATTGATTTAAAAAGTCAGTGTGAACACAAAACGGACAAGAACTAAAATGCCACATTGTTTTTTTGTCTGTTTTTATTATTGATCTTAAAAACATGAACCTGACTACAAGTGTGAAAGCACCGTAAATGTTAAAGTGATTTATTAAGCAAAAAAAGATTCTCAAATGTAAGGAGCTGCTGTCTTTTTCTTTGTTTTGTGTAACTGTAAATTAAATCTAAGTGTTGGATTGTTTATCGAAAAAAACATGCATTTCTTTGGCTCTGGGTGATTCTGATGGTCTTTTTCTTTTTTTTTACTGATTTCGGACATTTTACTAGCCAAACTCTTTATCTATTAGACAACTTTAAGAGTCGTGGAGCACAACATATTCTTGTGTGTTGGTATAGATAAAAGCCTGTGTCTCAGTCAATAAAATGTATTGATGATAATGCAGCTTGTTATCTCTCATGGTCCTCCTGTTTGTTGAAATATTTTTGCCCTCTTGCCTCCTTTCCTGGTTGTTCTCTCGTCTCCTGTCACTCACCTACCAATGTTTAGGGCTGCATCAAAAGATTATAATTACTTAATCCACCAATTATTTTCTTGATTAAATGATTAGTTGATTTTTCCACAAATGAAAAATGCCTACAATCATTTCCCAAAGTGCACCTTTTTCATTCCTTTTTTTTTTCGACCAATAGACCAAAACCCATTGAAATTCACTTTGCAATAAATTCTCACATTTAAGAAACTAGAACCATCAAGTGTTTGTCTTTTCCGCTTGAAATAATACTACTGGTGTCCGACGTTCTTTTCCTCCCTTACCTCAACCTCCCTCCCTTTGTTTTGCTCAACCTTTCTCCCTCTCTCTGCCCCCTCCCTCAGGTGTACCCGGGGTTAATGGTGACTGCCGGCCTCATCCACTACATGCTCAACCTGCTGCACATCACCGTCCACATCCGCGACGTGTGTGTCTTTCTGGCGCCGGTGTTCAGCGGCCTGACAGCCATCTCCACCTTCCTGCTGACGCGGGAGCTGTGGAACCAGGGCGCGGGGCTGCTGGCGGCCTGCTTCATCGCCATCGTCCCCGGCTACATCTCCCGCTCCGTCGCCGGCTCCTTCGACAATGAAGGCATCGCCATCTTCGCCCTGCAATTCACCTACTACCTCTGGGTATGTACACTGGTCTTACTTGGCCTCACATGTTGAATTATTTATCCCGAGGCTTGAAAGGCACACTGGGCATCTTTGCAGAACATGTGGAACCCAGGAAGCAGCATGCTGCGCTGTAAAACCTTCACAATAAGATGACCTTTAAGAGTCAAATTGAAACTCTCGGGTTAAAGGTTGAATAGCCCTCCTCCCACTTTACCTTCCTTTTTGGAAATACACAAAGTAAACACAGCGGGTTCAACTTTGTGGCAACAGGGAAGCTGACCTTGTTGAATTTGCACCTTCACTATTCTCAACAAGGTCAGGTTTATTTTGTATGTGACAAAAAATATTTTCCCTTCAGCTTTTTTTAAAACAGAATTTGTCCCGGTTATCCTTGTTCTGCAAGGTAGACTTTGACAGAACGAATCCATTCCACACATGAGTGGAAAGGGTTATTTTTTTGAATACAGCTAGGATTTTTGCAGGAACCACAGTGCAAACATTTTTTTGAAATGGTCTTCCACAGTGGGTAGAAGGAAAGGGCTTTTCAAGCTGGAAGATGTATAAAACCGACTTTTCACTGTGCTTCAGTGTGTCCGCTCTTTTCAGTTGCATCAGCAGCTGCCTTACAGCCCCTCAGCAATCTTCCTATGAAGTGTGTGTGTGTGTGTGTGTGTGTGTGTGTGTGTGTGTGTGTGTGTGTGTGTGTGTGTGTGTGTGTGTGTGTGTGTGTGTGTGTGTGTGTGTGTGTGTGTGTGTGTGTGTGTGTGTGTGTGTGTGTGTGTGTGTGTGTGTGTGAAATTGAAGATCTCTTTTTTCATTATTGGAGTTGACCTTGACAAGTCTTGAGGATTTTTTCATTTTGTATTGAGCCGTGCCCGTTCAGTGATGCATGCTTTATTTATTTTTTTACTTTTAAACTCATAAAAAGAATGATGGTGCAGGATTTATGTGGAAAGGAATCTTGAGATGGAAATTATTAGCAGATGAGCAGTTTAAATGGAAGTATTTAGCTTCTTCTTGCTTACGAATTGTCCATACAAAGACGCGTGAGAATAAGATGCAATCTAACACAAGACGTCATACTGCTTGTCAGTGCATGAAGTAACATTCAAGACTCTTGAATGTGTACTTAAGTAAATATACTTAGTTACATTCCATAACATTTAATAACTGATCATAACATTTACTCTTACCACTCGCAGCTTATCACGACTATATCATTTACTGCTTTTTATAAAGAGGTGGAATAATATTGAGCAGAATTGAGTTCAGTCTTTTGGTCCGGCCCTCCACAACAGTCCCAGTTTCACATGTGGCCCCACCCCTGTTCAAGAGTGACTTTGAAGACTTAAACAGGTCGTCGTTCATTTGCAGCATCATAGGTCAGAGATGTCTCATAAACCTGAATGAAGGAATTCATTTAGGTGAGTGCCATGGGAGTTACCACTCTGCAGGCCAACATTAGTGGCTTGAACTACACACAAACTATACGATTGAAGGAATAGATATGGGTAGCGCATGGTGTTGTAACGGTTAAAAGCTGCTGCGGTTAGAGCGGATGCTGGAGGAAAACTCTAAATGCACGGTCATCACTGCCAATCATTAAAGCGCGGTGGGCATATTTCTTATTTATACAATATCCTGTCAACCCATGGAGTCTATAAAATGATTTTCAATTAACAAAATTGCCCCATGTTCCCGTAGACAGCAGCGAGAAAATATAAAAAGAAGTGGTTACAGTGGAGCAATTACAGTCATCACCGTGAAAGAATGTCACACCTGCACAGTTACCATGCACAGGAGCAGGTGTCAAATGAATATGGACGTTTAAAGGGAGACCAAATTGAATATTGTCAAATTTATCAATGTAAAAGAGATCAAGGAAAAGATTGAACTGACTGTAATGAAGAGATCTGCAATTAGCTGCTTGCACAGACCTTATTTATCAAAACTGAACCTGCAAGGGAGCCAGCTGTCTTCACCTGCAAGGCCTCCTCCCTTAACATGCAATCATTTTATATCATTGGAACTAATTCATCCTCAATAGAGCGCTGCAGGAATGAGTCTGGATATGAGTATGCATTTAATGCACTTTTGTGTCCCTGGTCTCGAAATCAATGTTTTTCTGAATGGGTGTTTGGTAAGATTACTGAAAAAAGGCCTGTGGTTGAAACAAGCTTAATGTATTTTAACGTTTAGTTCTACGACATAAAATAGTTCAGTTATAAGAATACGTCAACTTTAAAGCTTTAACATGTGGCTAAATGACACTACTATACATCATCACGCCATCTAGTCCGCCTTCACAGCCTCTTTGTGCATACTCGCGCTCATGTGACCGTGGTGTAGTTCGTTTATAGCATGACGTTAGCTTTTAATGTTTGCAATCATTTGTCAAGATTATCTTTCTGGACAAAACGTGCAAGTATCATAAACTTGTGTTTGCCTCAGAGCTTATTTTCTGCAGTTATCCAATGGCCTTTTGGCTTTTTTCACGGGAACCAGTGCAATACTGACATCCGCGTTGTTCTACAAAAAAATACATCATCCCTGCAGCACTGTGTGCTTAGCTGTAAACATAAGCAGTTGTAGTTTACACTGCCATCAGCCATCTTTATCTTTTACTTTAAACAATACATATATAATACATACGAATATTAAGAACAGGAATTCCAGAGAAATTCAGCCACTCACACTGATAGAGCCCATCAGTCACCTTTTGCTTTCATTGGTTAATTCTTTTCTTAGGCTTCTTTGTGTCATCTCCTTTGCAATGCTCCTGATGCTCAGTTTGCTTAGGCAAATTACATTCTTTTTTTGGGGGGGGTATTTAGAAAAGCTTATTGCTTGATAGGATGGCGCAATCCTGTTGGAGGTTCATGTAAATAAGCCACATGTCTGTTCTTGACCAACTGTAGCTTGGTAGCTGAAGGGAGATGTATCATTCAAGGCTGGTCCACATCAACTGTACCAGAGTTACCGAGATAAGTGAGGCAAATGAAGCACCAGTTTTATTTAAACCACACTGATAATTTTTTCATTGTACCCGCAGCGTTCAAACATGAATGCCTCGCAGCAGTTAAAGAAAACCATCACAGCTCCAAACAGAGAGAGATCCGCAGGAGTTCCACATTTATGCAGACATGTATTTGGAGGCCATAGAAATGTTTCTCATCAGCATTCAGTTAACATATTCTGTTTTAGCCAGATTCAGTTTAGTTTTAATAAATGCATTGGACAAATAAAAAATAGTTGTGATCCTTATTAGAGGCCAATATTCAGTAGAAATTGCAATCAGGAGATGGGACTTAATGCTTTCAAGTAACCGATCCCTGATAATGCTGCATTGCGAACAAGCAATCTGTTGAAATTGGCAAGAAGAGAGCTGGTTAATGTTAGCTGTTAGCAGCAGGTTGGAAGCACAAGCCGTCTTAATTACAAGCCTTTATTTCTTAGTAATTTGAATTGTGTGTTTTTATTTTGTCCAATTGTCCAAATCCCTAGTAGTTGGCTAAAAAAGCTGAATGTAAAGCCCTGACATGTTTTTCTAACCATCAAACAAGTTAAATGAGTAAAACATGAAATCGAGTCACTTGATGTTTCAAATCACTTATGTGTGCATACAGATATCTGTTTATAGGGGCCTTCAGATGCTACAAAACTCTTCATAATGCTTGGCAATTACTTAATTGATACAGCAGTAATATAACGCCAGTATCAACATTTTGTATTGTATATCTTATATATTTTCTTTTCACTTGGTTTTCCATTCAAATTAGTTTTAATTTTAACTCTTAACATTTTGAATCATCTGTTTTTCGAGAGTAGGCGTGTCTCAATATCCAGCAGAAAAAGCTAGCTGCAGTCAATGAGCAGTGGACAACATGCTGGATTTGGTCTACAGAGCCCTGAAGCCCCGCCCCTGCTGCTGCTCAGAGGGCTGTTCTCTTGTTTACTCAAAGTTTACTGATATTGAACATGCAGGCATGTCCAAATTGCACCAACCTTGACACTGCACTCCCCTGTGCCACCAAACAAGTGTGATGTAAATGGGCAGTTCTTGAGATATGTGGAGGACACAGAGACAGACAGAAATTTCTTGCATTGTGGTTAGATAAGTTAACTGTCAAAAAAACGTACACACATTTGTTGAATGTCAGTGGCGGCCCACGTTAGACGGGCTTGTGAGCAGGAAAAAGGCTGCTCTTACTGTCCTCACCCTAGCGGTTTCAGTAAGTGAACAGAAAAGAGATCCATTATGTGTGCCACAGGCAGTGAGTGTTGTAATAGAACCTAGTAGGCTATTTGTCCCATTTTTATTTTACCTTCAAGGCGTTGATTTCCCTTTTTATGCACAAGCGTTGAGACATGGTGGGCGGTGGAGGCTTTCATCCACATAGAAGTAGTGATGCAGGTGTTTCGTCATGCCACATGCCTCACTGCTGTTTGTCACAGAATAACACGCTTGGAAGTTCAGTCGCCGTCGGGTTCGAAGTGAGCTTTTATCCGAGGATTCAGCCGTCCCAGTCTGTCGCTTTGTCAAATCGGGCACGGATGCATGTCTTCATGTGGCTTCATGGTGGTATTAGTCACTGAGCTTGCGGACAACTCGCTCACTGTCACTGATCTGGCAATGACCTACAGTTTGGGGTCCAGGTGGCCGGCTGAGCATACCTGTTGTGTTTACGGTCCTGATACTACACACCTGGCTCTGTGTCTGTTTGCCGGCTCAGCAGAGTGAAACCCAACAGCTGCCAGTGTCAGCAGGAGAGTTTACATCCTCAAACATACAGTGTATGTTTTGGGAGCGAAACATACTTAGGAAATGTATATTATCTACACATTTATACACAGGCTTTTATATGTGAATGTATATAAAGAAAAATAAAAACCACACCTAATTGGAAGTCACTGGCATTGCAGAGACTTTTAAAACTTATTTAATGATATGCATGGATTGCAAATTTCTAGGCCGATTGCGATTAAGGAAAAAAAGAAAAGTCTGACCAGCAGATTATGACTTTTACCAATTCCAATTTTCTCTCTAAGAACTATAATTGACAGCAAACACTTACACTTACTTTTTTAGTAGATTGTACCGTCTACCAAAGACCTTTTGCATTGGTTATTTATTGTAAATTGAAATTTGTGCAGAGAGGGCAAGGACAGAAGGGATGTCAGACATTTTTGTTTGTAGATGAGACCGTTGCGCAAGAAGGTCTGCAAACTGGGTGAGCTGTCTTTGCATTGATGGGTTGCATTATGTAATAAAACTCTCTCTAAAAATATGTAATTTTCTTTATGTAGACAGCTAGATATGTTTCATATTTTCCCAGCAGGCATTACAAAACCTTTCATAGCCCATTTTGCACCTTTCAAACGTTAACAAGGGAGCAATCATCCTTTCCTATTCAATGTGTTTTTTCCCTCTCTGAATACATCAGATGTTTTCCTCCAGTGTCCATCTGAAATCATTTTTTAACTCTGCATCAGTCTCCACAATTTGCCCACTTAGTTTCCAGGACCCATCCAACCATAACCATTTGTCTCATACCAGGAAGTCTGCATTAGGGTGTGTTGGGGACATCTGTCTGTCTCTGCTCTATTATAATGGCCTCTTGTCATTTTGCACGAACGGACAATACATCTCCAGATGAGGCAGGTGTTCCTCCCAGCAGCCATCACAGCCTCTTAAAGTGATGCGTCATCAGCGAAGCGGTGCCATCGAGAAAAAATAAAAAATAAAAAAAAGATCCCTTCCCCACTCACCTGCCGCCTCTCGTGTGCTCTGTTCTATTTGGCGAGCGCCCTGAAAAACAATCATCGCTTCCATGCACCGCTGCTTCCCATTATCAGTGTCATTTACCCACATTTGTCTTTGCGGTCTCCTTTCCCTCCTCTCAGTCTTTCTTCCATCTTGTCTCCCTTTAATTGTCTTTGTCTTCTTTCTTCCCTGTCATTGTTTTGCTCTGGCAGTGTTTTGTGTTCTATCTCTTCTTCCCACCTTGCTCTTTCTCAAGATATCTCATTATTTTCCGTCCCTTTCTTACCCTCTCTTTCTTGTCTTTTTAGCCCCCCCCCCTTGTAATTTCCTCCGCATGGCGAGAAAAAAAAAAAAGCAAAGAGCCTGCTCTCTAAAGTCTCGGCCCAATCTTCATTATCCGACTCCTTCATTTTATCCGCTAATAACCCATTCAACTCCACTTGCCTAATCTCTGTGTTTACCCCCCTCCCAACACACACACACAAACTCTCCCACACCCTCCCATAATCTATAATTGAATCCTCTCACACCCAGGAGAGCTGCTCTTTTTAACACCGCAGCTCTTAGTAACATGAATACACACACGCACACGCACACACACACACACACACACACACACACACACACACACAGCACACGCACACGCACACACACACACACACACAGTAGCACTGCCTCCCTGCTGTGCTCTAACCCCGTGCACCATGCTTACATTATTGTAACAGTAATTCCACGCTTTCTCTCGGCTCTCATTTAATTAGCCGGACTTATATCACACTGTGTGACTTCAGTGTCTTGACAAAGAGAGTGGAGACTGGGAGGGCAGTTGGAAGAGCGGGGTTGTGGTGGCACCAGTTGAACGTGCACATGCCTCTGAATGGACTACGCAAGGCTGCACACAACCTTTGGCCCAGCTTGAGTGAGAGTATTGTCTGAGGAACACAAGGCAGCTTGCACATTTGAACCCGGGGTATTCTCCCAAACCAATGCATACATAGAAATACAAAATAAACTATTTATTTGTTGTAACATACATGAAATTTGACCTGAGTTTAACCCATCCAGCCCAGCAGGCTGCTGTAAAGCCTAACGCACCACCCACATTTACAGCAGGCTGCTGTAAAGCCTAACGCACCACCCACATTTACAGCAGGCTGCTGTAAAGCCTAACGCACCACCCACATTCGAAGGATCATCATGCTTGTTTTCACTGTTAAACAAAAGAAGCAAAGACTCAACGTGGACCTGTTTATGGGAAAAGTGCTCAGTTGCCAGGTTACAACTAGCTACAACTAATGCAGTCTAATAAAACCGCTCTGCAGTACATCCAAGCCTAAAGATTTATGACAGAATTGTTGTAAAACTGCATTAAACAGTAAATGTAGCTCTATGTATAAAAACTTGGATACACTGTAAAAATATCTCCATACTGGACTTACGGGACCAGCGAGTTTCCTGAAAATAGTTGGTATTGATTGGGGCTGTAATTGTTGATGTGATTCGGGGTGAAAAATTATACACATGTGCTCAAGACTGAATCAAAGTTAATATCCAGTGCATTTAGTATTTAAATCACCCCATCTCCCCCATTGATCTCATCTGAATGGGGCTTTAGTCCTCTTGACCCGAACATAGGGAAAGCACCGGTGGAAGAGAATTTACTTTTGTAATTCTGCACGCACAGACAGTGTGAAGCAGCTTCTCTGTGTCTTAACTGTGCAGAATTGATCCAGAGGTCTGTTCTGGTTTGTGTTCCGAGGCGAGACCAGCGTGGTCCAGCGATCATTGATTCACCCCCCGTCAGCGAAGCTCAGCCTTTGTCAGGTGTGATCAAGCTTCTTGACAACCTCCTCTCCCCCTGTTTTCACTGGTTTTCTCATTCAATCTGACGAAACCATAGAGCACTGATAAGTGTATCTGTGTGCGTGCGCGTGTGTGTGTGTGTGCACGCTTCCAACTTTTCCTCTCTGTGTGTTTTTAAATGTTAATGTGTACAGTGGCCTGCTTTATCGGCCCATGGCGGGGAAGGAGAGCTTGTTGTTTCAAGATGTTTTCGTCAGTCTAGTCTGAACCACTCTCCTCCTTTCATCCGCTCTCTCCACAGCTGGTTGTTCCACATCTGCTATGATCAGTTAACTGTGATCACTGAACTGCTTTTCAAAGATGCACAAAATATGAAGGTTTAGCACTTTTTAACCATTTTCATCTTACATTATTCTCCGTTGGCTTCTGACAAACTCTTTTTAGATGATAGTTCTAGGACTATTCTTCTTTAAGGACTATTGAAAGCATTAGTGTTCAAAGATCCCACCCCCTTAAAAAAGAAACTCTGATTGTGAACCATGATTGTTGTGGGTTGTGGGGCACCACATCCATTTGCCTCCAATATTAGTTGGTCATGTTATTTTATGTGTATAAAACTTGTGTTTTCCATAATGTTGTATGATTGTATCATTATTTCTATTGAGGCTTCAAATAAGCCCAGACTTCTTTCTGCCTCTTCCTGGACTGTATATATTGTATTTTCTCTGTTGTGGTGGTGTATTTTTAGAATGCGCAAATAAACTAAACTTGTCCGATAGCCAGACTTACTTGTCCGAAAAAGAAAATGCCGGCTTATTAAAATTTAAATAAAATCAACAGGGATTTGGACAGTTATTATTGTTTAACTACAAATCATACAATTAATACGCACTCCCGAAAACCAACAGAAACTCTGATCATGTAAAACACACTACATGTTTATTCAACAGAAACAAAATAACTCATCAAAGCTTTCCCATTTGTCTTTCCACTGTCCCAACAATCGCAACTTCTGGTTTCTTTCCGTGGAAGCTTGGCATTAGTAGTTTTAATTGTGTATTATAAGCTGCTTGGAAGCAAAACAAGCCATAATTCCTGTGGAAAACATCTCCTTCAAACAACTATTTGTTAAAGTTTCTCACCAAAAACACACTTTTCCAAGAACACATATGGTCAGTTCATGAAAATGTTATAATTTACCTTTTTACTGAACAGACTTTGAACATATCCCAATGTGAACCAATACAACCTTTGTTCATTTTTGCTGTCAGCTCTAACAGCTCACATTAACTAGCCCTCCTGCTGCTGGTTTCAACAAGGATTTGTTGTTCACAATGTAGCATTATCAGGGACTGGCATTAGGAAAGCATTAAGTCCAATCTCCAGATTGCATATTTCCGTGGCATCCCTCCTAAAGATCACATCAATTTTCCACTTGCCCAAACAGAGTTTAGTTGCCTCGGGCAAGTGTTAATGTAGAGCACAGTTCCACATCATTTTTTTTTTACTAAGATTGAATGAGAACATCATGTCATTATCTCAGAGAGAGTGCATCATATGACTCTTTTGTTGCTTAAGTCCCTGATACACAAACCTGGGTCTACATGTCTTTCTACAGTTTATGGATGTATTCATAACAATCTGCTGTCACTCTCTTTCTCTTTTGTAGGTGAAGTCAGTGAAGACAGGCTCTGTGTTCTGGGCCATTGGCTGTTGTCTCTCCTATTTCTACATGGTAAGATTAGTTCACACACAAACATCGACACAAACACACTGGGTACACAATAACCATAGACTGATTTGACTCAATCATCCCTTTTTTATGAGGATAATAAGTCAAGATCACATTTTGACTTTTTATTCCAATCTTTATATTTTTATTAAGGCCTATAATTTAAATCAATTAAATAAAATAATTTAACTTAAACTGCTTTTTACACATTTTTTATTAATGTCTTTTATGTAAATTTATGATGTGTGTTTTTTTGTTTTTTTTCACTGCTATGGCTTTTGGGACAGAAATAGTGATTGATAAAGCTCACTGAGTGTAGGTTCTTTATAAAAAAGTTTTTATGGTTCTGGTTCTTATCAACCCTTTTTCCATTACTTTGTTATTTGAGCAAGAGAAGACATAATCTCCAGCATTGGTTGCGTCATTCATCACTAGCAACAAGGCATTTTTATTCTTGTACAGTGTAAAATGAAGAAACATAAATATTCTGTATTTTGTCATGCACAAAGAACATTCACTGTTTTGTACTCCAGTTGAACACACTGGAACTAACCGATTATGCGTCACTATGATGACAAGAGTGGACATTGCAAAACACTGTATGCTTATACACTGCTGCAGGAAATGCTTTGTCATTTAAGACAGACTTTCTCCATTCTATGAAATGTATTGCAACTGTCTTTTGTTAAGCAGCTTTGGCTCTGCCACTTTTTTAAACACTTTGCCTTTAGGAGTTGAAACAGCATGTATTTAGAGCTCGTCTCAAATTCAGATCTGGTTCTTGATAATTAACAATGCTCCTAGGACGGTAGTGTTCGGGGGCCATTGTCCTGTGTCCAGCGTTGACATGGCAAGTCATGGAAAAAGAGGAGGAGCAGTTTAGCCAGTGTTGTCTGCATTATTTATGAATCCAGGCACAAGCCCATCAGGGGATTGATGAGAGAGATGAGATAAAAAGACGATCCGGGCTCACTGCCTCAGCCACAGATTGTTTGTGTGTGTGTGTGTGTGTGTGTGTGTGTTAGGGAGCAGGGAGGGCCAAAAAAAATCTCCAGCTTCTTACTCATTCGAGCCTAAATCTCTGTGGCCGGCAGTGAGACAGATATCAAATGAAACAGATTGCCGAAATCCAGCTCCATCGATCACACAGGACCACAGCGTCCGAGGGGGCGTGGAGAGGATTGGGGGGAGAGATCGAGGAGTGATGGAGAGATGAATAGAATAGGAGGCAAAACAGAGAATGGAGACAAAAGCACGGAGAGAGGTGTGGGGAGATAAGCAGGGAACCGGATAGAGTGGACAGTGAGATGGAGAGAAACACGGGAGGATCAGACAGCACAGACAAGAAGTTGTGATGTGCAACTTTCGCAATGTCCTCGTCAGAAGTGGAGTCTCCATGCTTCGTTGCCTTTATTACCACTTTCTCTCCTTGACACCCTCTTCTCCCCCTCTCCTCAGAGATGTGAAGTTCCTTTGTATTGTATCCCTAACCACACACTTTTACAGATGAGTCCTCTAGCAGTGAGCAGCAAACTAGGCTTGTATGTCTCCATCAACACCATCAATTTCCCGACCAACCACACTGCCTCCTTTTGGTCCTGCATCCACTCGTTTACCCATCCCTACTTGTCTTTTTTTTTTTATCACCTTAAGCTGTCACTTTAATCAGGATATAGCCATGGCGATGTTTACCTATGGGGCCTAATTGAATGTGACACTCGTAAAGCAGATGTGGAGACAAGAGAGGGACAGATTCCCTGGCTGGATATTGTCATAATCAGACGGAGAGGACAGAGAAGGACGAGATTAAGAAGGGGATCAGAGCATCAGGACCCTTCTGATGGACAGGAGCCACAGGAACTATTATGGTAGCTTTGCAACATCCCCCTTTCATCCCTCCTGGGGTGAGGGTGGAGCGAGTGGGGAAAAAAACAAGAGGACAGAGCAAAATCAGATGCGCTGCACTGCTCATTCCTAAAGCTTTGGCTTACTTTTCTCTCTAAATCCTCCACAGTCCCCTCTAGCAGAACAACCGGTAACATCAGGGCACACCAAAAGCTCCTTTGCTTAATCAAGTATTGATTAAATGCCCTGAACACAAAGCGCCTCAGGTGACGGTCAAAAAGAGGTCACTTTGTTTAACTTCTTAGCCATGCTAGTAGCGTGGCTGTAGGGATAAGCAATGGATGGTCCGTCGGTTGGTCCACAACTTTGATCCAGACTGAAATATCACAACTATTGGACGGATTTCTCTGAAATTTTTATACAGACATTCATGTTCCCCAGAAGATGTACCCTAGTTATTTTTTTTTGCCGCTCATCTGACTTCTTCTCTAGCGCCAACATGAGTTTGTCAATTGTGGTTTGAGTGAAACGTCTGAACAGCTTTTGAATGGATTCACATAACATTTGCATCACACATTAATGTTCCCTTCAGAAGGAATTGGAAAAGCTTTGATGATCCCTTGATCTTCCATTTAGTGCCATTATTTGGTCAAAGTTTCAATTTCAGGACCAAATACTTGCTAAAGAACTATCCATCAACCTCAGTTGTACTTTGTGTTTCGTAAAAAATGGGTCCAATGTCTATAGAGTGAAAGAATCAGTCATGATCTATGTTAAAGTTGACTTCTACCATGGGAGTTAATAGACCCAGGACCTGCCACTAGTCTCTTAAAGAGACAGGGCAGTGGGGAAACCTGCGTTACACAGTTACAGGAAACTGACTCTCAGTGGGTGTCTCTGTTCTGAACTGTCTTTGGTGGAATCTATTGTAGATTCACAGAGCATTCTGCGCTACAACGGCAACATTTCTGTTGACCCTTGATTGTTAGTTGTTTCTAATGTCATCTTAAAGTCTTAATGAACCAAAGCCACTGCTGGTGTTGGAGAGGGTCCAGTTAGTGAATAAGCACACAAACAGAACAACATTAATTTTCATAAATGAATCCAACATGAGCACCTGGCTCAGGCTGCAAACACCTGTGCACACGTACAAATGTACACAGACACGCACAGTAAAACCCATCTCCCTATTGCCTGCTGTGTTTGCTCTATCCTCTTCTGAGCGGCCCCGCGGTCATCAGATAAGCCCGGTATGAAATGCAGAGAGCGATAACGGCTAAAAGACTTTGCTCCAAACATTTTCTGATTCCTGCCCTCACCTGTTAGCCTGTGGCTCGGTCAAAGGGCTGGCTTAGATCCATTATTTCAAATAGAGCCTGTTTGTGCACACACACACACACACACACACACACACACACACACACACACACACACACACACACACACACACACACACACACACACACACACACACACACACACAGCTTTGGTTTTTGTCTCGGGCATTCAGCACTGCGTGGTCCTCTAACGTGGCCAGATGGCCAGTATCTCCCATCTTTTTTCCTCGGGTAGATTGTACGCTCTGCAGGCTATGATCCAAACACTCGAGAGGGAAATCTGCAGTCAAGTTGCTTTGTAGAGTTTACTGAACAACAGACACTGATAACCACCTTCATGTCACACCAAAGTCACCGCATTTACGGTTCTCTGACTTGTGAATAGCATGCTAGTACGCTAAACTAAGAAGGTGATGATGGTAAAGATCATTCCCACCTAACAACACGTTAGCATTAAGCTCCGCTGTGCCCAAGTACAGCCTAAGAGCCACTAGCATGGTTAAAGATCCTTAGTCTTGTTAGGAAATAATGTATTCAACTTGGTGCTTGATAACACTACAGGGGCGACGGTGGCTCAGTGGTAGAGCAGGGGTTTCCTCCAATCAGAGGATCGGCGGTTTAACCCCTGACTCCGGCAGTCCATGTTAATGTTACCTTGGGCAAGACACTTAACCCGAGTTGCTCCTGAAGGCTGTGCCATCGGCGTCTGAATGTTTCAATAGTTAGTTAGCATCCTGATGGGCAGGTGACACCTTGCATGGTAGCCCTTAGCAGCCCCTGCTATGTACGAATGGGTGTTAAAGCGCTTTGAGTGGTCGTAGGACTAGAAGAGCGCTATACAAGTACAGTCCATTTACCAGTGCAAGAAAACATGGATGACTCATGCCAGCTGACTTACCAAACCCTGCTTTAATAGCAATTAGGTTAGTGAACTGCAGATTATGTTGCCGTTTCACAATGGTAGATAACTATTAATTTATTGTGTAAATACACCAGTTATTAGAGTGACCATGGGAATTTTTCCATTCACTATCTTCAGTCCCTCTGACATGGCATTAAACCTCCCACATGTTTGCCCAGTTAAGTACCCAAAGAGAAAAACAAGCCTTAAAAATAATGTCAATAATGCACCTCAGTGACGCCAGAGATGGACTCTAATGGATCAATATTTCAAAGAGGCTTTTTTATTAAGTTTACACTGAAAGTCACTGGTGCGTTTGGCATGTTTTTTTGTGAATTCACACATACCATGATTGTACAAACATGCCTATCTATCACAGACCTTCACAAACACAGTAAGTGACAGGGTGACTTTTCCACCTTGTCTTTGTGTCTGCTGTTGATTGCAGTCAGCTTTGGCCAAATGCAGAGAAAGGCGTGTTTGAATGATATTTTCTCAATGTGTTTTTTGTGTTGTCCTCTTTCTGTTATCATAACTGCTCACTATAAATTGTTTATAGTTGCACAGCGCCAGTAGCACTGCTAACTGTATATAGAGTGGTATATTTTAAGTAGTTCCCAGGCAGTCAGTTACAGAGACTGATCGGCCGCCCGAGGTTATTTCTGTTACTTAGACAATTAGAAGCATGTAGACTGTGACGTGAATGTCACAATCTGAGAGAACAGATACAAACTACGCCTGATTGTAATTGCGCCAAACAATTCAGCACAGAATTTATCTAGGAGTTTTCTTTCATCCTCTGCCTTAATGTAGCATATGCATGTTTTTTATATCAATTAGACATGATGTGCTCAGTTTTTCTGCGTTCGCAGAAGTGTAATGAATGTGCTTTTCATCCTAGCAAGCGGGTCCAATGGGGCTTTTCCGACAAGCTGCTGTGAATAAAAGATCATCAAACAATCTGCGTACATGCAATCCCTTTTACTGTTTAATTCACTTTCTCCGTTACACTTTCTAGCACGTCACAACTTTCCCTTCTCTTCTCCTCTGTCTGGCTTTCTTTCTCCCCACACTCTTTCTCTATGCTCTCATCTCTGTTTGTCTAGTGCTCTCACTGTTTCCATTTGCCCTTTACTGAAGTCAAGTATATGCAATTGAACACTTGTCAGGGATGTTTTTGTAGAGTCGTTTTATATTCTCCACATCTAGCACTGTGATATTTAGTGGACTTCAAAAACTGTTGAGGTATAATTTTAGTAGAGCGTTTAAAGTTATTGCCTTATCTAGCATGTTCAGTATGTTAGCATGGTTTTTATAGATTCTATATACGTCAGACTTTTATAGCTCAGCCTTTGTCTCATAGTGAAGAGGCAGTAAGATAGTTTTACATCCGTTCTTGAATGGTTCTATTTAAGGTGCGTAAGGTGTATGGATTGATTTGCTTTCAATTTAATTGTTTGAATATGTAATTCATGTTATAGTCACATTTTGCACATATTCAGAACTTGATTATATATATGTATTTATAGATATAATATACTATATTTTGGAGCTGTAATAAGTCAAAAGCTGCAGTAACTTTCAATTCACCATTGTGGCAGATTTATTTTTCTTGTTATTGCTTTCCTGTTATGGAAAGATCACATACACACAAAGAGAAAAAAACTAATCATAAAAGATCTGGATTGCCCTGTCTCTAAGAAATGCTATTTATTCCAGGGACATATTCAGTGGTTCACACTCTTATCTTGTCATTGATATGAAAACATTGTTCATTTCTCTCGACATCACTCCTCTTTATCTCTTATCCTGTGAGTTAACAGTTACATTCCTTCAACAGTTTTCTCTCCAAGTACGTGGGGTTGTTTTGGACTGTCTTTCTCAAAATGATCTATAATACGCCCACCTAGTTCTTATTCCCACACGCTTTATATATCATTTTGTGTTTTGTCTTCTCTCCATTGGGTGCTGATATAGAGATATGTCGATTTTATTCTATATTTCTTTGAATCGTAGACTTCAATTATGGTCTAATTATTTCATCACTTTTATTACTTTGCATAATGATGTTATACCACTTGGTATCCATTGTTTGACGGGATAAAATGTCCGTGTAGGCTTTCCATCAAATTAATCTATAGTTTTTCGCTAGAGCAAACCACAACTCTAACCACTAGTCTAACACAGTCAGAATTTGGGAGATTTTTTATTCTGCTCTTTGATATTTATTCATGTATAGCAAGAAAATAATGAAATAATACAATCATTTTTTTATTTGGGGCTTATTTGGTTTTGCTGCCGCAACAACTTCAACACATTGTTTCAGCTCTATGATAACCATGCATCTCCAGCTCTGTTTTCAATTTTTTTTCCCGATAATCCAACTGTTTCTAGATGTATTTTTAGTAGCTTTTGGCAACAATGTGGGGAACCCATTGTGTCTCAACAGGACATTAGGCTTCGATAAATCTCCCGCCAATGAGGCAAACCTGACATCCTTCCTGCAAAGCTTATTTGTAGCGATTTAACAGGAAAGTCTCGACTCAGCTGGGCTACCTCCTTTGAATGAAAATGACGAATAATTGATCACACCAGCCAGTTAAATGAAGAAGACTATTCTAGAGAAAGGATGTTGGTCCCAGCAGGCTGACTGATTTGTCTATATGTATTTATGTGTTCCAGGTGTCAGCATGGGGAGGTTATGTGTTTATCATCAACCTGATTCCTCTGCATGTGTTTGTGCTGATGCTGATGCAACGCTACAGCAGAAGAGTCTACATCGGTAAGCTGCACACACACACACACACACACACACACAAAAAACACACACACACACACACACACACACACACACACACACACAAAAGCTTTTAGTGTGTGACTTGATGTTAAAAAACAAAGCATTTGACCCTGAAACAAGTTCAAATGCCCAGTCACGCCTGCGCTCACATCTCACAACTGTAAGCATTTCATCATCGGCGGTGCAGACACTCGTACGCTCACACACCACTTAAACAGTAAATGCAGCCACCTGCTACCTGATCCGTTTTCATTTGTTTTTTGTTTTTTTTGCTGTGAGTTTTGCAAATACCAGAGACTGTTTTGTTATAACATTGAGCATCCCCGTTTCACAGAGCACGTGGCAGCTCCAGCGCGTAATCTGTTGGTTCACAGAACTCGAGCTCAGTCCTTCAAACTCTCCACACATCCGTCGTTGACTTAGCCGCGAACCCCGCAAACAGGCACCGCTGTTGTTGTCAAGAAAAAATGAAAGCTATGCCAAGTATCTTCTACACATGATTATATGTTGAACTCACTGTAACCACAAAGCATAGTCTTTGAGAGCTTTGAAAATGAATTATGGCCTCTTCACAGTGAGAGGGCTTTGACCTACCTCTGCTCTGTCTCCCAACGATCCCTCGCCAATAAAATTCTACTTGACAATGCTGGGCTATTAGATGAAGTGGAAAAATATCCTCCTGCCTGCATTGTTCTTTAAGGATGTCTGCAGCCAGAGCATCATCCAGCAACCTCGTGCACCTTTCGGTTAGCAAATGAGAGATGGAGAAAAACATTCTGTTGACAGAAAACACATTAGGTCTTCAGGGGTGTGCTATATTCCTTACCTTCCCTCGTCTTTACATCTCGCAGCTCCTTTTTTTCAGAGCCAGTTGTCTCTGATTTACTACGAAGGAACATTCAAAAATGAGAGAGGTGGAAAAAAAGGGAGAAGAAAATCCTGATTTTAATACAATGCCTCGCAGTCTATGTTCCCACACAATTCATCTCTCTGTCTTGAGTCAATAGCAGATGTGTGAGAAAGAAGATAGCTGAGGGCATCACAACTACTTCAAAAATGAGGCACACTCTTCAGGAAGAGTATGAAATCTTAATTAAGCTGGTGCGTCTGCCAATCGGTTCCCCCACAGCTACTAAGGTGGGAGTTTTCAGCGCCGCCGTCTTACTCCAGGCCTCCCTGCATCACCGCGCCGAGCCAGCTCCCAATTTCTCAGCAAATGACATTAGATTAGGTATTTTGTATTTACTCCCTCTGAGGTGTGACAGTGGAAATCAATAGACTTTAAATACCTCTGTTGAGGCTGATTTCCCTTCGTAGGGCCCAAACTTGAGCAGTGGAACAGAATAGTTTTCAGAAGTGAAATAGTTTATTTTGATTGTTTTATTTCTCATATGATCTACCCTCTCCCTCTCTGTTTCTTCTTCTTCTCTCTTTACAGCTTACAGCACCTTCTACATCGTGGGGCTCGTTCTGTCGATGCAGATCCCTTTTGTTGGCTTCCAGCCTATCAGGACCAGCGAGCACATGGCTGCTGCCGGTAAGTCCCGCCCTCTGTACCTCCAAGGTAGCTGATGCTGCGTTCTTCTCGGAAGAACAAGTTCCCTTCTAGAAAAGTTTGAACATCAATGTCGTTCAGAGTGCAGTGGTGAAGTCAGCATTTTTCGGAAGATGTGGCTGCCTTATATTCCAAGTTATGACTCAATCATAACTCTCATCAAATGTCTGAGCTTCTCACAAGTATGTTACAGCACAGTCCTTAACTTTACTGTTTTGTTCACTCTCTTTGGACTCATTTCCTTCGGTGTGCTACCTGCCAAACACAAAGTAAGCATCAAGTTTATGAACGCACCATTAAAAAAATGAGTAGCCAAATCTTTAACTTAGGAGTTTGGGTGTGAATATTGGACTGATATTCATCAGGCGTCTGGAAAACACTACTACTATGTAACGTTTCGCTGTGTCAGTTCAAGGCTAAATAGACAACTGTTTGCCATATCAACTTAGTAAGGTGAAAATATGTCGGTGTTGTGTTTACAACTTGTTACTCTGCCCACAACTGGCCAAACATATCAATTAGTGCAGATTTAATGCTACATTTATCTCTAAAACACAGACTTGTTACAAAGTCTTTGAATTACAGTGAAAGTGATGATAATTTAACAGTGAATAAAACATTCTGATTAAAGGATACATAAAGTAACTGGGACAGACTTTGGTTTTTATAAAAAGACACATTAATACTAAGCAGAGTGCATTTCAGAGACTTCATATCATCTTCCTCCAACCTGGCCTGACCCTGCCAGCAAATTTATGCTGCAACACAAGGGAAAGGCTCAGGTTGAATGCTGTTGTTCCTGTATTAAAGGTGTGACTTTACATAAGCCGCTCGCTTGTTATCCAGAGCACCTCATGGTACCGTGGAGGCACAAACTTTAAGGTTGTTTGGCTGCAGTGGGAATTGAATCCCCCAGCGCTGACGCCGTTAGTCACGCTCTGTGTGCAGGAGAACACAGGACCCTCTCAGAATATATTCACAAAATAGAAAGTAAGTAAGCAACCTCACAAGCCACCCATATGGGTTTAGCGCTGTAAGTACTTGTGGGTAGTTTATTAAAGCTTGTTTGGTTTTTCGCCACTCAAAAGTGGGCCCATCTGCTGCCTGGCAGCACGGGCGGGTGCGTATGTACGTGCGTGGTTCTTGCGTTCGTGTACATCCAGATTGGGAGAGGACTGTCGTTGGCAGCTTTAGGAAGCCGAGCAGCACCTTTTGAAAATTCTCTTAACACTGCGGCAGGCTTACGTTGAAGTGTCCCTGTTTTCCTGAGAGTCTACAACACAAACCGCATTATGAAAGGCTTTGAGAAAATGCACCGCCCCAAAACAAATCATATCCGCCTCTCTCCGTTTTAGGCTTCCCACTTTCTCAGAGTGTGTTTTATTTTTTTGGGCATGTCGCTGGGGTAGCAGCTGCTCTGAACATCTGGTGGTAGCATTTAGGGAGCACAGTGGGAGACAGGAAGAGAGTGACAGAGCCGCGGACCTGTCGGTACCACTGAGACATCAGCCCCTGAGGCGGGCGGGTGGCACAGACTGACAAGCGTGTTAGTGCCACGGCGGCTCTACGGGAGACAGGCAGGGGCTTAACCTTGGAAATGGGTGAGACCTGCTGTGGGCAGCGGTGGCGCTAGCGAAGGAGTAAGGCGATTTCACACAAGATTTGTCAAAGGATCGGGAGGTGACGAAAGCAAGAGCAACTGGGCCTCCTTTTACATTTTTTATATCGATTTCACCAGACAAACAGAGAAACGCACCGGGGGAAAAGAAGGGCTAAGAAAGTGACGGGCAAAGGAACGGAGGAAATAAGTGATCCAAAGGCCTGCATAAAGAAGGACAAGTCGAGGGAAAGAGAAGGGCTTATTCACACAAATCTGTCTCATGCATTTGAAATATGTTGTCCCACAGTATTTGACTTTGACATCTCCATGAACAGCCGAAGGGGCTATTGCGAAACTGCTATGTCGAGAATCCTGCCAAACTGACAGCGGCACTTCCTAACCACGAAAAGCCGGCTTTGTACCCTGCAGGAGACTACATGAATCGGGGGCCTCCTCAAATATTCTGTGTGAGTTTCCTCTGTGTGTTTGCTCATTCTTTGGTTTCTGTCTGTGGCTTCTTTCTCAGGTGTGTTTGCACTCCTCCAAGCCTATGCCTTCCTGCAGTACCTGAAGGACCGGCTGACCAGACAGGAGTTCCAGACGCTTTTCCTCCTCGGAGTCTCTCTTGCTGCCGGCGTGGTCTTCCTCACCGTCATCTATCTCACTTACACAGGTCTGTATGTCTGCTCACATGGTTTCTCAGTTCACATACATGTACACCAACATTTATTGTATTTTTTTTGTAAATGGAGCTGAAACAGTTGATTAGTTCGTCGACAGAATAGTACTCCATGCATAATTACCGACTAAGTCATTGACTAAAAATGCCCCAATTTCAACTTTACAATTTTGAGTTTTTGCCCAATTCTCTGTTTTGTGTTATTTTATATTGATGTCTTCGAGATTAAAACTGTTAGTTGGATAAAACAAGCAAAACAAAGACACATCCTTGGGCTCTATTGCGTCTAAATTAATAGAAAAAGTAATCAGTGGATTAATTATTTTTTCTTTTCATTTTTTTGTAGTCCTCCTTATAAGCACTTATCTTCAGTTGCAACCAATGTCAAGGCTTGGCAAGCAAAAAAAATGTAACAAACAATCCTGTATTGATTAATACTATGTTTACATCAATAAACTATTACAGATATCAACAGTTTATAGAAATCTGATGCAAATGGAACAAATATGGATGAAATGGATAATGTATGAGGTGCTGTTATGTAGTAAAACTTGGTGAAGATGAGTAGTCCACTAATACTGTGGCATTTCATCTTCCAATAAGGATGATGCGCTCTCTCACAGTCTGTCAGTGGCAAAAACAAGTACTCTTGCGTACATTGACGTCAGGAGTTGCCAAGAGCGATTTCATCGGAGCCGGTTGAGTGTCTGCAGCGTTCTCCTTCAATATTGGACCAATTTCAAAAACTATTGTTCACACTTGTCACTTAGACACTAAAACATTGGAACATAGGTTTGAAAATAATCAGTTAAACTTTAAGCCAAGCAACTACCAATAAAAAAAATACACCTAGTACGTCCTGGGTTTATTTCCTGGTTCAGTCTTGAGTATCAGTGTCGCAATATAATATCACTTTCTAATGATATTTTCCTACTCCGATGGTAATGTTTTAGCCCCATCTGTTATTGTGTTTATGAGCACAATATGTAAGAAATTACCCTGCAATTTGGCTGAGATTTGGTGGACAATTAGCCTTTTGTGGAAGGATCTGTTGACTAGATTTTTTAATTATCATCCAGATCTGGGATTTCAGCCATTTTAAATTTTGTTTTCTTTATTCAGCCAAAAGTTACAGTGTGTTTATACACTATTCTTGATGGTCTGACCTCCAGGCCTCCCCAGTGGGCAGCCAATCAGCGTTTGGTTTATCAGAAAATTAAACCCCGAAGGCGAATGATGAACAAATAATAAACTGATACGGAACAGTTCTTGGAGGACTGTGCTCTACCGAGGGCTCTTTCTGTGGAATCATTTATGTGTTGTTTTTGGTCGGCCTGGTTGAACCCTGATGCGCACAGCCGGCTGGTTGAACTTTGTCCTTGTTAATGTTTTTCTCCATTATTTTCAGCTCTGCCTGCTTTCAGACCTTTCAAATGTTGCTTCCTTGCTATTTATTGATTTTTATTTTTCTCCTGCTGAAGTGTTGATATTTAAGATGACATAGCCTATAGCTCCTATTCTGGATCTGCTTCATTACCTCAGAATGGTCTCAAGAAAGCCTGTATAGTTTGCTGTGTAAGAGGAGAGCTCACTTATTCCCTCCGGCTGTATATGCACACCTTCTCTGCAGTGTGTAATGAGCCTTAATAAAGCATGACTGTTTTTTACCCGACATCATATATTGGCTTGCTCACCTTGATTAAGGCAGCAGATTATTTACTTGCCTTGACCAACAATCTGTCACTCCAGATTATGTAAACACGGCATCCAGGCCTTTTGCCCAGTGCAAAGAGATGGCAGCACATTTCATCTGCAGTAATATTGGCGCCTTTAGATCGCACACACGCTTTAGAACTAATCCGGCCACTTGTGTGGACACAGAAGTCCCGTGAGGACCCTGACTTCAACTGGCCGTCTGGTAAACGCTGTGATGTGTCGGCCAACTGAAGGCAGCAGTGGGAGTCGGTGACTGTTTGGTGAAATGCCAGTTTTCTAAGTGAAACTGCACGTCGTTCTCTGTTCTGTCAGAATTTTTTTTTATCTAAGATTCTCTGCTGGAGAGTAGCCGGGTGGGTTTTTCCTCTTCACAGAGCCAAGTATTGATCGGTTAAATCAGTGTCATCCTATAAATCAACTCTCAAAATATCTCTTCATCCCAACTTTTACTGCTTTTTCACATATTTTTCTTGCCTGCTTCAACGCTTTGTAACATCTTATTTCAGTGTTCTTATTTTTTCTATGATTGTGCTGGTGATTATTTCATCATGAATATTAAACACATTAGCCACAATCTCTCTTGAAGATCATCAAAGGACATGAAACAGCTCCATGTTGGTGCAAACATGTCACAAGAGTTGAAATAAGGGGCCACGGCTTTTGTTTGTGTCGTCTGTGCACATGCAGTAGGAGTGTGTGAGTGGTTGTGAGAGCCCCCAGGCAACGTTTGAGAGCTGAAATGTATTCCACATCAAAGCCTAACCAAAATAAGACATTCGTATGCATGCATAAAATGCCCTGTGCGGTCTAATTTGCAGCTTAAATGGTTTCAGTTAAATTTATAAACAAGTCAATTCAAGTAATTGCGTAGCATCAATAGAATACATTTTCAGAATTGACACGTTCTCTTGGAGTCAATTTGATCTTAAAATTGTCATAAATGTGTATAACATGATCCACAAATGTAAAATAAGATTAACAACCATTTGTGCGTAATTTGGGGTATTAAGAAATGCCGATCTACGCACAATCTAACACACCGTACTCCAAGCAGTCCATAAAACCTTGAATATAAAAATGACTTAATGAAATCGGTTAAGAAATGTAGACATTATAATGCTTTTTTTATCCAGGAAAAAGGCAGCTACCCAGTTCTCTTTCATTTGTTTAAAGGCCAGTCCTGCCTGCTCCAATATGCTGGCAAAGTTGACTTATCGCAGCAAAAGGATGAAGTGGCCTATGCAGCATCTATTTATATGTGGTTCTGACAGCAGAAGAACAAGTCCACCACCTGGCAGCGGTATATTTAAACCATGTAAAACAATTTATATGCTACTGTATAGAGAATATATTTGGTAAATGTATGTGTTTCAATGGAGGGGTTATGAGCTATTCTTTCTATTTAGAATTTAGAGAAAATTGAACATTTTCCACATTGAAGTTGCACACCATTTTTACCAAAATCCCAGACGTGCCAGTTTTCCACCAGCACTTAAATTCAGCATGTTTTTGTGGATCTGTGCGGAGCTGGAGATTTGGAAAACATTCTAAAATCTCCAAAATCTCTTGTTTTATTAACAATTGCATTTGGTTGTAGCAAAGGACAAGCTACTGGAAATTAAGAACTATTAATAATTGTTCAATTCAATTCAGTTTATTTTGTATAGCCCAGAATCACAAATTACAAATTTGCCTCAGAGGGCTTTACAATCTGTGCACATGCGACATCCTCTGTCCTT
This sequence comes from Anoplopoma fimbria, assembly GCF_027596085.1. Taxonomy (NCBI): domain Eukaryota; kingdom Metazoa; phylum Chordata; class Actinopteri; order Perciformes; family Anoplopomatidae; genus Anoplopoma; species Anoplopoma fimbria. The sequence continues at coordinate 9,281,115 of NC_072458.1, forward strand.
CCCTCACATCGGCACAGGAAAAACTCCCCTAAAAAAAACCCCTTTAACAGGGAGAAAAAAGGAAGAAACCTATGGGAGAACGACAGAGGAGGGATCCTTCTCCCAGGATGGACAGAATGCAATAGATGTCATGTGTACAGAATGAGCAGCATAACAGTTCTTAGATACAACACATTCAATGTATATGACATAAATGATTCATATAATAAGACTACTTATAATAACAGCAGCAATTATTACAGTAGAATTATAGCCATGAAAATAGGGATAGTAATGTGACTAATAATAATAATCGAAGTAGCAGTGGGTGTCAGTCGGCTCACAGCAGGAGGCACGACTACGGTCCAGGTACCACAACGATTCATGGAAACCTGCAGAACGAGAAAGCAAAAGGGCTTCAGGGTGGAAGTAAAGCTAAAATGCTTAATGGTACAGGTAATAGTAATAGTAATGTGACTAGTAATAATAATAATGGTGGTAGCAGTCGGTGTCAGCAGGGCCGTAGCAGGATGCACGTCCACGGTCCAGGTACAGCCACGATTTATAGAAGCCTGCGAAGCGAGAAAGCACAAAGACTCCAGGGTACAAGCAAGTCAATAAGCGTAATAGTACAGGCAATAATAATAGTAATGTGACTAATAATGATAGTGGTAGTGGTAGTGGGTGTCAGCAGGGCCTCAGTAGGTGGCACGATGACAGTCCAAATATAACCCCGATTCCTGGGAACCTGCGAGGCGAGAAAGCACAAGAACTCCGGGGAAGAAGCAAAATCAGTAATGTGCATAAATAGGAGATTAATACATAAAGAAGGAGGGAGAGAAGAGGAGAGAGGAGCTCAGCGTATCCTAGGTAGTCCCCCGGCTGTCTAGGCATATAGCAGCATATCAAAACATATTGTTTTAATATATTTTCCCGTGACCTGTTACAAACTTAATCTCGCCTTACATAAAGAGGGTTCAACAAACTTCCCGCACGACTCGCGGCACTCATTGAATTCCAAGGCTCAAGTGGAAAACACGAAAATACAAATGTTATATATTTCTGTATTGATTGTCTTTTCTTTCCCTAGGATACATTGCTCCGTGGAGTGGTCGTTTCTACTCTCTCTGGGACACCGGGTAAGCTCTGCTTCACACTCTCGCTGTCCATGGACATAGTTCAGTCGAGTGTGTGTTTCCTAAGACGGCTGTAAACCCCCCCCCAACCATCCCAGAGGGGGAAACGGTACAGCACAGGCTCTGTGTTTAACTATTGTCTTACTCCCAAACAGCACCAGGCATCCTGTGTTCTCCAAATGCTCTGCAACGTGTTTGATATTTCAGCACACCCAATCCATTCGCTCCCCCACCCACCACTCACCCTGTTTGCTGACTGAAGCAGTATGGGATAGTTTTTTTTCCCTCCCTGCTTTCCTCCGGAGGCTCATACTAATTCCTTAATGTGCTGTGTGTTTACTCATACCCAGCTGTAATCACGAAACACTTTAGTGGGAAAAATTAAAAATTGTATAGAAACTGCTGTGTTAAACCCCGTAATGAATAAAGAGGGAACAAACAGATCAGATAAACAACATTAGGCATCTTGAGTGCTAAATTTGTTCATATTTAAGCATGCCAGGGAGGTAAATATTTTTTTTCCCCCTTCATAATTTTGAATTTAATCAGGAGGATCTATTGTATAATTTGTCTGAGCAGTCCCAACACGCTCACCCCAACATGAATTACATCCTGTCTGTCCCTCCCTCCATCTCCAGCTATGCGAAGATCCACATCCCCATCATAGCGTCGGTGTCGGAGCACCAGCCGACCACGTGGGTCTCCTTCTTCTTCGACCTCCACATCCTGGTCTGCACGTTCCCAGCAGGCCTCTGGTTCTGCATCAAGAACATCAATGATGAACGGGTGTTTGGTAGGAGCATTTTTTATTTAAATCTACAGTTTTTGAAAATGTGCTTCCAAAGCTTTAAATTCCATTGTGGCATAGAGTTACATTGTCCATCTAAACTCTCTCCTTTAATGACATCCTCAATGTTACTTAACATATAAACACAGGACCCTCCTAGATTATGTAACAATACGTAATCTAGATCGCCACCAAATTAGATTATTTTTCCAATTTTCAATCATGTTAAATTCTTTCCACAGAAATCATGTTTATGGTCATGCAAGCAGTGTGGCTAACATAATTTAAAGCCCTGTGCACAGTGGGATTTGTAGTTAGCTTCCAACCTTATGGTGCATGTCCTATACATAGTTTTTATTAATCAAATATTCAAATATTTTCTCACACTGTTTATCTTTTTGTTGTGCTGATGATCGAACCTGGAGTGTTTCATATCCATATCAGACTTGAAAGTGCCAGTCTCTCAGTCAACTTAAGTTGTCTATAAAGAAAAAATAATGTAATTTTTACTTCCAGCTCCCACATCACATCTTTACTGTGTAATTTCTCATTTATCAGTTTTACTGGTAAAGTTCTTTAATCCCTAATTGTCGCTGTCATTTATCTGCTTAATTAAGTGTGAACTATGATTAACATGCACTATTTCTAAAGAGTATATACTAATCACTCAAATGAAACTTAGAACAGAGAGTGTAGTGATCAGGAGTCTTATCCCTGGATCTGAATTAACGCCTCCTGGTTTAGGATACAACCTCATCAGTATAGTGTTGGCTTTGTTTACAATATTGTAATGCACACTCAGCTTTCCCTCTGCCTGAAAGAATAAACACTGAAGGAGACTTGAAAAACAACACGGACAAAACTTTTATGTGTACAGAGTTAGATCAAGGGCAGAGAACCTTTGCGTGCTAAAAGAGTCTTTCAGCAGCCCGTTTCTCCCTCAGACTTAATCAGCCAATTACAGCTATTGATTAGCCATGCACCTGTTGAGCCGGGTCGGCACTTTTCAAGGACGGCAAGCAGCCACCGCTCTCACTCCATTTAGGATTCAGAGCTCTCCAGAGCCAACACAGACTGATTATGCTGCGTTACAACTCAATTTCTCTTTTTCATGTCTTTATCTCGTCCTCACACACACCGGCCCATTTCCTCCGTCCTCTACATGCACACCGTGTTTCTCCTCGTCTGACCTTTGTCTACTTTGTTCTCCCATCTCTCCTCACACCCCCACCTTTCTGTTTTTGTTCATTCCAGTGGCCTTGTATGCCATCAGCGCCGTCTATTTCGCCGGCGTGATGGTGCGCCTGATGCTGACACTGACTCCGGTGGTGTGCATGCTGTCTGCGGTGGCTTTCTCCAGCGTCTTCGAGCACTACATGGGAGATGACACGAAGAGGGAGAAACCACCCGCTGAAGACAGCAGCGACGAGGACGACAAGAGGAATTCTGGGAATCTTTATGACAAGGTTAAGACAGGACGGAATGATTGTAGAAATTTACATCAAAATAAGAAAACCTTATTGACTTTACAGACATTTGCAGTTTGGATTTATCATTTGCATGTTTGTCAGCTTCCCTCACCCCCCACCAGTTCAGCATGCCAGTTTGGATAAACTGATTCAACTGTGATTCAACTGTGATTCAGCTGCAGCTGTTTGATGCTGTTGTCATAATTTGAGCCATCTCACTTGGAGTGTTGATCCAACTGCTTTGTCTTTGTCTATTCCCATCCACCTCTTGATCACATAATTTCATGTGTTACCCACAAATATCCGTCTTTTAGAAGTGTTGCTGAGATATAACATTTTAGCTTGTGTAACAGTTTTGTGAAATTAACAGATGCTTCAAAAATGACATATTTAAACCAGTTTTTAAACATCAAGACGTCAATGTTGGACATCTGTTTATGACAACAGGCCTTTTTACACATCATTGCTGCCCTGCGCCTGCGGTGATCAACATTTTGGACATACTTGGAAGCTTTGCTGTTAATACAAGCTGTATACAAATTTCACACAATGTGATACAAATTGTGATACACATTTCTGCTGATAGTTAAAAATACACATTATAAAAAGCACTAATGAGCCAATTATAGAGGAATAAAAGTCTGCAAGGTCGGTTAAGAAAGCAATGCAACCTTCTTAAATTTATTTTATAAAGCAATTTATCCAATGTCATCAACCTATCATGTTTATGGAAAGTTTGGTGTTAAAGGCTTTGTCCACTAACCAATTTTTGTCCCTAATATTAGAAATAGATCGTTAAACCTTAATTTATTGTGGAAGTCTCTTTATGATTACTATATCCTTTAAAAGACAGATCTGAGAACAAATGACTATCACACCACAGCAAGACAGTTTTCACACACATACACTACTTAAAACAATCATAAATATTATAGATAGATATCATCAAGTACAACTTTATAGTCTCTCAGTGGAATTAGTGTCTGTAACATATTGTTTTGCTATTAATTACAATATTAAGGTGCATAGTACCAAGTGAAAAGTGTAATCCACAACTATCCCCGCGCACTTTAAGCCTCAGTTTAGGTGTCAGAGCAAGTAATTGGAGGTGCTGGAGAAGGAAAAATGTTCACATTATGCAGATTTCTTCCTCTCCAGAGTTTTTATAGCCTCAACAATTCCCTGCTCCTAGTGTGAAATGATTAACTCATCCCGAGGTTCATCTCACAATCCTTAGTGATGCATCAAACAACACAGAAAACCTCAGGATGATGTAAGATACTTCGCCCAATTAGTTCATTCAATGATTTATTCCACTCAATAATTCATCTCCCCAAACTCTACAGACTTTTTTTCTTCCCTCATAATAGCGTTTGTCTCCCCCCGCAGGCCGGAAAGGTGCGCAAACATGTGTCAGAGCAGGAGAAGGCAGAGGAGGGTTTGGGTCCGAACATCAAGTCCATCGTCACCATGCTGATGCTGATGCTGCTGATGATGTTCGCCGTCCACTGCACATGGGTCACCAGCAACGCCTACTCCAGTCCCAGTGTGGTGCTGGCCTCGTACAACAACGACGGGTACGGACTACACATGCGCACACACACACTTCGGTTGTAACGTCCTAAGTGGAGTTAGACGGCTAGGAAGCCAAGCAAAGAGTCAAGTAATATTTTATAATGCAGAAGAATGGGTTGCTCAACCTTGCATGCAAATGAAACACGCGTGTGAGTGTGCACGAACGCACAGAGCACCAGGAAAGAGCATGAGCATGAATATTTCATAAGAAGTTTGTGGAAATATTGATATGTGCACCTGTGAGCTTTAACTTGATTGCTTAATTTATTGTTGCCAGGTCTCGGACGTCATCCATCTCTGAATTTACAAAAAGCCGATATATTATTCTCTCCTGAGATTCTTTACACGCATAATTATTCTCTTTAAGCATTAGGGAGGAAATATTGAAGGCCAAGACTAAATGGTTGATGCAAGTCCTCATACATATATTAATGGAACCACAGCAGTACTCAGACAATGGTTTTAGTTGTGCTGCTGGGAGCAGCATCACTCTGCTCCTTCCTCTAGCACATATGCTCCCACGCATAACATACACATACACATACGCACGCACGCACGCACGCACACACACACACACACACACACACACAGATACAGATATAATATGATTACCTTCCCAACAGTTAATTGGTTGCTTGGTTAATTATGTCTGCTTTCTGCTCCTCGAGGTAAATTTAGGACATGAGCGTTCAAAGTGTTTTTAACCCCTCGAGTTTATTCTGCAGGGATGGTCTATTTTCAGCTGGTGTTGCCCTTCTGATTTAAAGTTTTAAAGGAAATATTATGAGCCTACGCAGCCTCTCAACATTGTTACCCGTCAACCCTTGTTTTCCTTGTTAGGACGCGTAACATCCTGGATGACTTCAGGGAAGCCTACTACTGGCTGAGGCAGAATACAGACGAGCACGCCCGCGTCATGTCGTGGTGGGACTACGGTTACCAGATAGCCGGCATGGCCAACAGGACCACGCTAGTGGATAATAACACGTGGAACAACAGTCATATAGCACTGGTGAGACTTATGTCTATTTATTCCTTCATCTGTGCGCTCTATGCCTGTTTTGATCCATGCACATACAGAGAAACACAAGATTTATTCTAGCAGCCACTGGATGAATAGCAAGCTTGTCAGTGATTTTTTTACATAATTACCACATTGTATAAAGACACTCCTTAGAACAAGCCAGATAATCTTGTTTGCTTAAACTTTTCCCATTGAATTTACACTGTAGGGGGATTTCAGTTAATTGCTGTCAGATTCTGTGGGTTTGATTTGGGTTTTTTTTCTCTTTTCTGCTGCCAAATGTAGAGGAAGTTTTTTTTGTCTTTTGTTAAGTCTGTAAAAGCCCCCCTAGCTTTCTTCTCTTGCTTTCTACCTGCTGCCTGTTGTCTCTTCAGCATCTGTCCAAAGGAAATGTAATTACAGAGAATACGAGATGGATGTCTGTTAAATAATCCTGTTGCCATTGCTGTATTGAAGTCTTGCAGAGGATACAGAGGAAACTCCAATTAAAGTACGACTTGTCATTCTGCCCCGCTGTTTCTAGGTGGGGAAAGCCATGTCTTCCAACGAGAGCGCAGCCTACAAAATCATGAGATCGCTGGATGTGGACTACGTGCTGATTATCTTCGGAGGCGTAATCGGTTACTCAGGAGACGATATAAACAAGTTCCTGTGGATGGTGAGGATAGCAGAGGGAGAGCACCCAAAGGACATCAGGGTGAGTGTGAGACCTGCCTGTCACTACAGCTATTCTCCAGGAAATCTTGTAGCAAGCACTTAACCAGCAGTGAATCAATGTTTCCTCTTCACTCTAACTGGACGCAATGTGAATGCGTGGACACACACGCACACACACAAGATTGCACATTTTTTCTGTTTTTTTGTGTATATGAGATTCGCATACTATTGTTTAACGTTTAATGTTAAGTAAGTTTATAACTAGTGTGGGACAATAGTTTAAATATTTGGGGTTATTGGAGCACTGACATTTTTATGAATCTAGGTAATTTAATAAATGTATTTAATCCCCGTGCTTTATGTGAGCCTCATCAATTAGTGATATCGTCACCAAATGTTTTATGTTTTAATCCAACTTTATCGTCATCTCCAGTCAGTGAGTTCTACTAAATAATTTCACCATCTACTCGTATTTCTTGGCCTAATCCTCCCATAATCTCATCCTTTTCTTCTTTAGGAGAGCGACTACTTCACACCTCAGGGAGAGTTCAGAGTGGATAAGGCCGGTTCACCGACTCTGCTCAACTGCCTTATGTACAAGATGTCCTACTACCGATTTGGGGAAATGCAGGTGAGGAGAGACTTTCTTATCGACAACTCTTTGGCTCTCTGGCTCAGTAAGATAGCTAAGAACTCTACAACTGTGCAGGTCTTTGGTCATTTTCTCTTCATGTAAGGTCAAGGCTACTGGTAAACTCTAAATAATGAGTTCCAGCTTTGCACAAAGATCAGAAAGTAACAAGCAGCAGCCCCGTCGCCGAAGAAGTAAAAAAAAGTACTGTTACTATTTTTTATGCAGCTTCACCACAGAATAACAAGCAGCTGTCGCCACCAAAGGTGTAAATCTTCCTGCTACTATATCTTAAAAGCAGAGCTGGCTGGCAGGCAGGGGAAGAGGATTTGAGGAGATGCCTTGGGGAGCTCCTGAGGATCGGGGGGGGGGGGGTTGAGGAGGTATATGAGGGATTGGCGGATTCTTTCAAATGCTCCACGGCTACTTCTGGCAGTTAGCAGAGGAGAGATGAGAGGGATCCTTCTTGCCAGGTGCTTACATCCCCACTGTAGATGCAGCCCGGCCAACAGCTCAGCAGAGATGGGAGAATCAATGCAGCCGCCGTGTGTAGACAGACACAGCCAAAGCTGTGTGTGGCTCACAGCGCTGTTTTGAGAGTGGAAAAAAGATGGAGGGACTGAGGCACAGAAGGAGAAGGAAGACATGAGGGAGTGAGCCCAGCGAGGGAGGAAAGAGAGAGTAGGGAGGGTGGATTAGGTTTACGAAAACAGGATGTGACAATTGGAAACAGGCTTAAATGACATCAGGAAGAAGACAATAAGTAGATAGATGAGGATAGAGTTTGTAGTGGCGAGAGAAGATTATAGGATAATGCTGACAATGCATGAAACAGTAGAGAATAGAAAGTATGTAATGAAAAGAATATCTCTTAAAAAAAACAACCTCTTATCTCTTTTTTTCTTGACATTTGTGTGACAAGTTTACCAGCGCTAGTGAATGCACGGTGAGAGACTAAACTATTGTGACTAATAATATTTAAATATGTCACATGCGGTGTCCTCTGAAGCAGCCTGAAGGCATACACGAGATGCCAAGGTGTCCTGTAGATGAGAACGTGGTACACAAAGGGAGAGGGAGAGCGGAGACTGAAAAAGAAAGGCAGAAACGGGAGGAAAATACAGGAGAGGCAGAGTAGATGGGGAGTGTAGCTTTGAGAATGGAGGTGATGAGGGATAATCAAACATGGGAAGGACACAGTGAAGGTTTTTAGAGAAGAACAATAGGAACAAGAGATTGTGAGTGGTTTATACAAAATGCGATGTTATAGTTGCTAAAGGACAGATGGTACACTGTAATCAAAGAGCTATCAAACTTTGTTTTTTCTTTTACAATTGTGTTTGTTCTTGTCTCTGTCTGTTGTCAACAAAGTTTGAATGAGTAACGATGGCACTCAAATAGAAAGCTGCAGCCTTTAGCTGGTTAGGTTAGCTTAGCATAAAGACTGGGAACAAGGGGAAATAGCTAACCTGGTTCTGACCAAAGCCAAAGGTAAAGCTCACAAATTAACAAGTTTTATGTTTTTTCTGAAATCTGTATAACAATAGAAATTTAGAAATGACAAATTGTGCCAGACTACTTCGGTCTTTGTTACCTAGAAGGAGAGTGCTGCTGAGACCCCTAGTCTCATCATGGTGTAACTCTTTTATTCTCCCAAAATATCCAACTATTTTCAACCAAAATTCTTTTTGCATGTCAAGTCAATTTAATTTACATTGCCCAATATCACAAATTACAAATTTGAGGGGTTGCTTTCAATTTTTACAGTGCACAACAGCTTTTATTTATTTTTTTTAAACTTTATTTAACTTCGCTTTGGATAAGGAGAAACTCTCCAAAACAAACCACTAAATGCAACATTTTAACCACAACAACCTCATCCGTCTCCCAGCTGGACTTCCGGACGCCTCCTGGTTTTGACCGAACGCGCAACGCCGAGATCGGCAACAAGGATATCAAGTTCAAGCACCTGGAGGAGGCGTTCACCTCGGAGCACTGGCTGGTGAGGATCTACAAGGTCAAGAACCTGGAGAACAGGGAGCCGCTGGACCACAAGATTCGCAGTGTAGTGCCCAAGCAGAAGTACACCTCCAAAAAGGTAACAAGATACATCCTGTTTTATTGTTACATATTTATACATATATACGCAATTTATTTTGTCTTCCAATTTCAGAAAGTTCATTTTTTGTTTAGGACGATTGTGACGCTACCTCGTAGTACAGGGGTGTAGAGTACCAGATTTTATTTTGATGTTCATTTTGGTCTCAAAGACAAAATTACTGGGTTTTCTACAAACAAAGTCAAAAAACTTTGTTATAATTAACATCATAGGCTGTAACCAGCATAACAAAGTGACTGTAGAAATAATTTACTCACTCAAATTCATGTTTTTTGTCAAGTTACTCTTCAATGAATCCTAATGAAATTTAACAACTCTCCAATGCTAATAAACCAGAGTAAATGCTCCAATATAAGTTATTATTTTATGCAAGTGTACTTATTTTTATACACAGTATATTGAAGCAGAGTGGCTCTTAAAGTCAACCATTTCTATGACACTAAATTCATCATAGTCTTCAAAGTCATTACATCATATGAGTAGATTATAATTGGATTTAAATTACTCTCATATCACTTCTGGCAACAATTATATACTTTAAATTCAAGATGCAAATGGTTTTAGAGAACACATTTTTATTTTTTTCTGTCGCTTTAACCAGACTGCCAAGAGGAAGCGAGGACACATCAAGAACAAGCTCGCCCTGAGGAAAGGCAAGAAACTACAAAAAAAATAATGGCGACGACGAACTCTTCTAGCAAAACAAACGACTGCGAAGAAACCTCTCACAACCAATGAAGAAGAACACAGGGGCCGTTTATCTGGCACTTGGTCTCAAGCGCTTCTCATTAGAGCGCCCCCGTCTGTTGAGGAAGTGTCATATCTGGCTAGCTCCAGCACCGTTTTATCCTGAGGACCTTTGTCTAGCTTATTTCCCCCCCCCAGTTTTTGTTTTTTCTGTTTTCTAGTTTTTTTTTGTTTTTTTTTACTTTGTACTTGAATGTGTGGCGAGGCATAGGGCTGCTCTGCTTGGTTTCGGCGTTGATAATTGTTTGTGGTACGTTTTGATTAACTGCTTATATCAGTGTGGGTATTGGGGGTGTGAAGGGGGGGGGAGACGAGAGAAGACTAGGAACATTTGCACCAAAGACCCATCGACCTTGCTCCACGGCACATGTGAACTCATTACTGAGAGTGAGGAGGGCGAAAGCTGAGCACTTGTTCCTGACACGTGTACAGAGGACAGTATGCGGTATGGAGGAACGTCACCGTCTAGGCACAGTCCATCTGTAAAATTATCCTTTTTATCATCATCCTCTCCTTTATGTCTGCCTTGCTCCCTGACCTTCTTTTTCAACAAATTCTTTAGAAAAAAAAAAAATTGGCCTAATATGTAAATATGTTATGTAAAGAATAAGTCTAAAAGGATGATAATATATTGGATTATTGTGGTGATTTTTAAGTATGCAGTTGTCAGTTTCTCTTAATTTTTCTTTATGTGATTGTTTTGTTCATTTTTTTCTTTGTATGACAGCAAATAGATCAGTGAATGCAATAACTCTGGTACAGAGGGGCTTGAGATTTTTGTTGGAAGAATGAATGTGAATTTTTTTTACAATGCCCCCACACCCCCTCAACACCCGCTTTTTTCATAAACTGCATAGATTGTACATTTTTGCTTCTAAAGACAGAAGCAAGCAATGGTGTGTAAAAAGCCGTGATAATAAATTAGGCCTCCCTTCCTGCAGGGGGAGCTCTCTAGTCTTTGTGTGCAAAGCCTAGTGCCTCATCGCTGGTCACCATCGCCTCGTTAATTTGTGACCTTCTGCTCTCTTAGTGTTTTCTTGTTCAGCTCATCATGTACCAATGCAGCGGGTTGGATGCTTCAACCAGACTGAGGCTTTGGAAACTGGGAAGTTTCAAGACGTCTGGAAATAGACTGGTGAACTGTGACGGGGGGTAGTTGGTACACAAGCACTGAAACTGAGATTAGAAAAGACAACAGAGGGGAGGAAAGGTAGAAACTTCCATCCTTGTCTGAGACGACGGTGGATTAACGACCATCTTCATGGTGCTTCTGAGCTGTGTCCTAATTCCATACTGCATTTAAGACTAAGTCTTAAATGGTATTGAGTATGTAGTTAAGTCACCCTGTATACTTAACACCAATTCTCAAATATGTGATTGAGCAGTAGGGCTCCACCTAACGATTATTTTAATAATTTTTTCAATTTTATTTTCACAAATTGTTGTTTAATCTGTTAAATGTCAGTTTACCAGAGCCCAAGGTTACTACTTCAAATGTTGTTTTGCCTGACCGACTCTTCAAAACCACCAACTATAACATTTAAACTGTTAATGTTCATAAAAAAACTGAAAAGCAGCTATAAGAAGATGGCACAAGCTAAAAGGTAGCATTTTTACTAGGAAAGATTACTTGACACGATAAAGGGTTATTTCCCGTTTTGATCCTTAAGACTTCAATTTCTGGACTTGCAGACAAATTTAAGAATCAGCAGAGGCCACGATAATCCGATCTCTTAGTCTATAGTATGAGTCCAGCTACATTAATGCTGGATCCTACATTTTCCCATGATGCATCCCAATATCATCTCATAAATAGACCCTTTTAAGGGTGGCCCTTTTTAAATTTCCGGTTCATCGACTAATAATTTCATCTCAAGTAAACATACTAGGTGCTCATGTCTGTATCTCCTCCGTGGAAAAAAACTCGTAAAAATGAATACTATAATTAATGTTTAGTGTATTCTTGATAATATTAGTATACAATAGTAGTAATGGGAACCATTATTTTTGTTATTGATTTATCGGTTGATCGGTTCCTTTATTAATCATTTTGTTCATTAAATATCACAAAGAAGAAAATGTTCCAAGCTGACCCAAAGGTATAGCTGAGTTTTATATAGAAGATGAAGGTTAACAAATATTTACATTTGCAAAGATGCAAGTAGTGAATTTTTGGTATTTCGGACTTGAAAAATTAACAATCAACTATTAACATGGTTGATTAATGGTAGTTTTTTATCAACTAATTTAATTTTCAAGTCTAGTATATAGTATGCAGTTGGGACACAGCTCTGATGAGCCGTAACCTTTGACCTCTTGTTCAATGGGCACTGCACTGTTCTTCGTCCGTCTGGGTTCTCCAGATGTTCTAAACACTACAGGTGTTTCTGTTTGTGCACGCTTCGGTAACTTTTTCATTTTATTTTTTATCAAATAAGTGGACAGACTAACGCATCATACAGCCGTACTATGTCACATCTCACAGAAAAGTTACTTTTATTTGTATCACCTGTTTTTTTTTTTCTTTACACTTTTTTAAAATATTGTCTGAATCGTTTTTTCTTTGATTTCTCTGGAACTTGACTGTCACCATTTGAAACTTCAGAACCTTTGACACAATGCCACATTGTTATTCAGTCACGCATACGCCTAAAACTGAATCACGTCCTTCTGATTTCCCATTTGTCAAGAGAGGAGAGAGTTCAGACCAAGCCTTAATGTGATGTACAGTTTGTTGCCCTCTTATGTTTTCATTTTGTGTCAATTAGGAGCGGCAGAACGGTTCCTTCCTCTAATGAGTTTACTCATTTCTTAGTAGCTCAGCGCCGTCTGTCCTTAACACCGTTTTTGTTTGATGAAATCCCTCCCTCACCTTCAAAGTTTACATTACTACATTCTTGTTCTGTTCAGCCATCTTTAAATATACACTTTAATGAAAAACATTTGTGTAAGTTGTTGTCATTTTGAACCCAATGCATTATTCAGAATTATTAATATACAGTTCATTCAGTATGTTGATATTTTTCCTGTGCAGATCTGTTTTTTCAACACAAAGCCAACCACTTGATGGCAGCATTAGCCTTTGGATGAAGACATTTGCTTCAGAGTCTGCAGCTGTATGTATAAAGAATGATTTAAGTGTCACACCGGTGAGGACAGTTGGTGGTGGGTTTGATTGTATGGACACAAGGGGGAATCCCTGAGTATGTGGGTAAATCTTGGCTGGATATTGTAAAGTAAAGCTCCCCTTAAACACGTTTAACATAGTTTGAATTAGTTAATTATTGTGTATTTTGGGAGAAAATGCATCTCTACCAAGGCTTTCAAAGCCACACGGGGTTGTTAAACTCATTACACCCAGAAGTTGTTGGATTAATTACAAACGAAGAAACAACAACAAAAGAAGGTACCTTTGCATCCTTAATGGGCAGTTATTGTTAGTTACCAAAATCGTAAAGTTTGTCCTCGTGGCAGCTAGCTCGATCTCAGGTTGTCTCTGTCAGATTGGCTCAGCTTTCAGCAGACTAAGCTGGTCCTGCTCATCATTAAGTGGTATGTTGGCTCAGCTGTTCCTGCTTATGTGCTTATTTTAGCATTTTAGCACACCTACAGATAATTAGCAGGTAACTAATGAACCTGACCTGCCGATTTTGATGATCATGATGAAGCACCAAAGTTGGTGAGTAAATATGTTAACGTCTGTTATCCACTTCTGTTTTTTTTAGCTAGCATGTTGCCATGTTTATAGCCTTTTGTTGTCAAGGTAACAGGCCGATATATCCTATGCTTGTTAGTGTATCTACACTATGCTGCTAATGTTGAGACAGAAAGCAAACGCTTCATGCTAATGTTCAACAATTTAAAATGCTATCATTAGTTTATATGCTGTTTGTATTCATTTTCTTTTTAAAGGCAAAAAGTCAGGGCCGCTGAAAATGGTATAGTTAATCCTCCTGATACTACATTTATGACAATCTATTACATTTTAAGGATTGGATATTCCATGTTAGGGACACACAGAGTGAGTCCATGATTGCCGTGGCACATTTATTAGAACAAAATGATCTCAAACAACTTCCTGCTTTGACCCATTTTGAGTCAAAAGAGTTGTTTCCTAGGACATTATAACCTTATAAGAGTTGTACATTCAGGACATCATGAGAAGACATGTTTGATTAAAAAAAGATAGAAGGTCTTTATTAATGGACAATCCCTCCTTCACCAACAATCACTCTACTTTAGTGAGTCTGGATTCTTTTGGATATATATTCAAAAAATGTTAGTTTCATGTAAGGCGAGTGTAATTAAAAAGTATTTCTAAATGGTTGCAGGTTTGTTTTTTATACCGTCATGACATACGCTACAAATAGGCATCTGGTAAACTCACCTGGCTTTAAAATACTAATACTATTTAAATTTGAACAAATAAAAGCAAGCAGTGAGATGTTTATGTTTAAAAAAAAAAAGTAAATAATTGTCATGGAAGAACAAGTGAAGTGGATATGCTGTTAATTCCTGTTATAAATTTCTGCTTTACTCTGTTTGGAAAAGCTATTCAGTGTGAAAATTGATCACGTAGTTTGTCAAACATGAGAAAATTAGAGCACCACAGTAATATGACCCAAATACATATCCTATTCTCTGCTAGATTATCCGCTCATCTTCACATAGGAAACCTTCCAGCAAACTCCAGATGGGAGAACTTGATAGTGTGTTTCTCTGAGCCGCCTCATCCATATTCATCACCACGGGCAACCAAAGGTGAAGTATTAACTTCGGGAGGCACGGGCTGCCTAATTGCACAAGTGCCATCTTAGAGGCAAGGATACAAAAAACATAACAGGACCTAGGAGCATTTTGCAATTTACAAACCAGTGTTTTCTTTTTCCGACAAAAAAAAGTGACTAATGGTTTGAATAGCTGAATAAGAGAGGTAGTAATGGAAAGCGTCTGATATGTAGAGGCGTATCACTCAGTGGGTGTCATACTTTAAATTGAGAGAAATAGCAAAATAAAAATAAAACACAAAAAGCACGTGTAACAGTACAAGATGGAAAAGTAGCATAATATTCAAATGTGCCAGAATACATTCATAGTGCAGACAAAACAATCAGGACATTTACTTTTATATTAAATCACTGTAATGTACTGAATAATAATAATAATATATGAACACAGTCTAATGTAGTACATTTGTTTAACTCTTGATTTATATTTCATTTTAAATCTGGTTACGTGTTCTTATTTCCTATAAAGCTCTTAGAGACCCCCCCCTGATTAGTAAAAGCCATAAATATAGATTATAGAATTTATTTCTATGGTAAAAGTGCTTTATAAACAACTCATTTACAGCTACAGTTTCATCTGTGACGGGGAACTTGTATGGATTCATTCTAACGCTGTATTACAAACTAAAAGCTTTGAACCAAACATTGACGATGTCTGAGAAAACATATTGATTATTTAAAAAAACAAAACAAAACAAATACAAAGTCAAACACCAGTGACAAACTTCATTACTGTGCGTGTGCAAAAAAGGCCTTGGCAAGGTGAAAAATAGAAATACTCTACTTTGAATAGTAATACTAATAACTGTATATAAAAATGTACTTCTGTCCCCAGAGCTCCGACCACCATCTTGGTTATAACAGTGGAGATCGCTTTGGCACCTTGTTTACTTCCTGTTTGTGTCTCTGTTGTGAGTCTGTATCTGAGGGCTGGAGGTCTCTGGAGGACTCTTCTCCCTTTGCTTGTGGAGAGGAGGGATCTCCGTTATTGTCCATCGGAAGAGAGTGATGTTCTGCTGTCAGGTCGACTTCGACAGTGGGATATTGTAGATCCAACTGTCTCCCTGCATGTGGAAAGACGTAAGGGAAAACATTTTTGGGTTGTTCGTAACAGATTTTTAGTTGATAGCTGTGTCCTAGATCACCACTCCCTCAGAGATGCTCTGTAGTGAGCAGTAATTGCTAAAATGTGGATACAAGAAAATAAAAATAATGGCAACACAACCAAAGAACGAGCTGCAAGTAGCACAACATCAGAAACCGTTTCCAGGGGAATCCAAAAGGTGATGCACACACATACATTAACATAGCGTGAGCATTTTACTCACTAAGTAAAAAGTTAAGTAAAAAAGCCTGCCAGTACAAATAATGTCACGAACTACAATATTAATTTTGAAACAACATCATTTTATGTTAATTGAGTATAAAGTGAAGTTACTTTAAGAACCTGTAATATGAAAACGAGTAACTGCTGCTTGTTCTTTCATAATAAAAAGAGTCAGCATACAATTTTAAAAATGATTCATGCTATCAAACGGCAACTTAAATTAAACCATTGATTAACTATTCGCAATGTATTCATAATTAATTGGGAGTATTTCATAAGATTATATAAGCAAAAGGCCAAAGCTAAGTTAACAGGGTATAACTGCAATAATGAATCATGAAATCACAATGTAAAATAACATTTTAAACTTAGTCCTTAGAGACTGACACAAAAGGGAAAATAGTTAACATAGTGCACATTACGGTAAATGAGGGGATTTTGGACATTGCCTGGCTAACTTAACATTAGAGGGCAGTCAGATGATCCTCCTTCTGAATCACTATACCACCCTGCTGACCATTCTTATACCACAGTGTAGCTGCAAGACGTTTATCTCCTTTCAGTGTACCTCTTTAGTGAAGTATTTGGGTGTCCAGGGTTTGTTATCCGCTGATCTCTGCCTCTCCTCCCCTCTCTGTCGCTCCTCCAGTCGGTGTTTGTGCTCCGTGGCCTCGTCGATGTTCCCTTCCTTCAGCGACTTGGTGACGTGTTGCCATAATCTCCTACAAGCAGGTAAAACAATACATGCCAATAACATTTATAAGCAAATATTGTCTCACACAACTAGCAATACATCAGAAAATGACATTAGGTTGGTGGTAATGAGTCTCCACCTGGATTCTGTCCTCCCCTGTTTCTCCACAGGCCGCAGCTTCTTCCTGGTGACGGGGAGTTTGGCCGTGTCGATCACTTTGGTTTCCCCGCTGCTGTACGTGAACTCCAGCGTGCCATTCCACTCGCCCTGGGCTTTGCACACAATGGTGTTGGTCGGGTTGTGTTTGACCTCTGCCGTCACTCTGAGTGAGTCAAGTGGAGATTATTTTTGTTAAAATCTTTTGCAGAATACTATAAACAATTTTTTTCCGACATGCTATACTATGACATTTTATTACGATCTCAACATACTATACTGTTTGTTTTCATTTTTACAGATATTCACTCTACAGACCTTGTCTCCCAAGGGTTTGAATGATGAACTTCTATTGAATGTAATGTTATATTCTCTCTGATTTGATTTGTCCTCATCCCAAATGTATTATACTGGTGTTCTATAATGTGACATATTTTGTCTTTATGAGCTTCTTGTTATCCTATTTATATATATATATTTTTTTTTTCTTTTCTCTTATACCAATTTCCTCTTCTCCCTTTTTTTCTAGGTACAGACTCTAGGTACAAAATTCTGACCTACATATTAAAAGTATTGATCTTGGCATGACAGCCTTTCTTTGTTTATTTTCTCGATGTGAATTTTTTTTAAACTATTGAAGACACTCTTCCTATATGAAATGATGTATATGGTTTCATGTTGCTATTGTAGGCCTTTAGTGCCATAATATGATGTAATTGATTTATTGACGTTAACGATTCTTGATTGAGTGAATGATGTCATGAGAGCAGTGTGACCTGATTGGTCTACATAGGTCTACCAACCTATTTAAGACATGCATCCTCATTATCTTGGAAAGTAACCTGATGAAGGTCTGTGTACCGAAACGTTATAACTAAATATATCTATATGCAAGTGAAGAAGACAGTGTGCAGGTTTTTTTGTTCTATATTGTCTACCCTAGGTATTATCCTACGCACCTGTCGTCCTTACTTTTTAAATACTATAGTTTGAATTTTTTTTTTACATATTGAAAAAATGACACCTTTTTTCGTAACTATACTATGACCTTTTAAAAACAATTTCGAAATAGTATACTATGACATTTTAAATCATACTACGATATGACATTTTTTTTCGATATATACTCTATCCTTTTTTTAATTTTCACTTTTTTGACAACTTTCTTTTAACTTTTAGACATGGTATACTATGACTTTTTTTTTCAATATTCTATACTATTTCTTTTTTCAATACACAATGATTACTTTTTTCTTTTACAATTTTTAAACATATATAACTATTTCAAAATCTTTTCAAAATTCTATACCATGACTTAAAAAAAAAAAAGTCGACATAGTGTACTATGACTTTTCTTTTTAACTTTTCGATATAATATACTATGATTTTTTTAAACTTTCTTTGTAAAATGCTTAACTATGTCTTTTGTTGTACATGCTATGCTATATTTCTTTACTTATTTTTAACATCCTATACTATGACTTTACATTACTTTGCTGTTACTATTACTGGAACACTTATTGCATATAAGAGAATACATTCATCAGCATTGGAGAAGAAAGTGTTAGGTTCGTATTAAGTAACATTAAGGACATTGAGATGACCACCGCCCACTGCAGACCACTCTTCTGGACAAAACTGGCCCAGGGAGAATAGGCGAGATGGAAGCCAAGCTAACCCAGCTAGCACCTAAGGCTACTCCACTACCTAGCCTACTCCTGTCTTTCTGGTGGATGAAATAAGGCTGCAGGACGGAGTGCAGGACTCTGAGAAATCAGTGATGTTGGTGCTCAAACATAGTGAATGTTGATGGACAATGTTTTCCTGGGGTTGAATTATTATTGTTAAGAAAATATACTACAGGAATACACTACTGTTTTTGTTTTATTTGTCATGTTTCTCTTGTGTTGCAAATGGGCTATAACTGCATTGTGTTCTGAATCGTTGCTTTGTATACAAACAATAAATTATCTTTGAATCCTCTGTCTTTCTTTCGCTTTTTTCGATATTCTATACTCTGACATTCGACATACTATACTTTGACTTTTTTAAATACTATTCTATGACTTTTTTTTATTTTTTTTACTTCTATCGACATGCTATACAATGTCTTTTTCGTAGATAAAGTATGAATTTGACTTTACTTTTTTTGGCATATTTTAATGACATGCTATATACTATGACCTTTTTGAGTTTTTTTTCAACATACTATACTGGCGTTTTTTTTATTACTTTTTTTGAAAATACTATACTATGACATCTTTATACTACGACATACTATCCTTTTTAATCATACTAAACAAGGACTTTTTCGAAATACTATCCTAGGACTTTTTTTTACTTTTTACGACATGCTATACTATGACCTTTTTGAGTTTTTTTCAACATACTATACTATGACATTTTCTAAACATACTATGACTTTTTTTTTACATACTATCACATCTTTTTAGTTTTTTTGACCTATAATTTTTTTTATTACACTACGCCTTTTTTTTAAATTCAACCTAGTATACTATGACTTTTAAACATACTATATCATGACTTTTTATTGACATACTTAATGACTATTTTTTCAATATACTATGCTACGACTTTTTTAATCATACTATACCATTTGTTTTTAAGTGATATCACTGATCTCCCTATTTTTGTGATCTTACATAATATAAAGGTTAAATGTTCAGTTGGCGGAAGTGAGCCTACCTGTAAATTAGTAAGAATCAACACACACAATCTAACACTTGAAACAATTGAGGCTTTAAAGATGATTATGCATTTTGTTCACATTCTTAGAGTTATACAAGAAACACTGTCCTATTATGAAGGACTTGGAAATCAATCAATCATATTATTCTGAATATATGCTACAAAAATGCTTTTCCATGATATTTTCAGCCATGTTGGACAATTTAAAAATCATCAATGATTTCAATGATTATTTTGTGGGTGTTGTCACTACTTTGGCCAACCAAATTTTTGTGCTGAAGGCAAAAAGATTTGTTCAGTAATCTTATTAACAGTAATATCAATTTCATTTTCCTTTGTGGGGTAAATTCAATTGAAATAGTTGAAATTGTAAGAAAATACAAAAACAAACGATCATCTGGTATAAATTCATAGTTACTTACAGTATAGCAAGCCATTATAATTTCACATAAAAGACAGATTAGTATGTCATAAAAAGTCTGTAAAGAACGTCATGCTTAGGATGGGTAAGGTCTGCTGTCAGAGTGAGATGGAGTGAATAAAGGCAGGTAGGGAATCACTCACCTGTGTACCTTCCCTCCATAGAAAGGCTTGGTGTGAAAGGTGACGGTGGCAGAGTAGCCGCTCTTGGCACAGTTGATGGAGACTTTGCCCCCCAGCTCTACCCAGGGCACTGTGAGGATGGAGCGGGCGTAGGCACAGGGCAACGTGAAGACATACTCCTCATCGTGCTCTAAGAGACAAAGTACCCCTGTAAGGAGAAAAGAAGAAGTAATACGGGTTAAAGTCAGTCTTCAGACGCATGATGGTAACACAATGGCACAGAAACGTGCAAAACATTTTCTCATAACGGTAAAAGACATTTTCTGAGTGTGTAAAACATTGAGAGGAAACCTGTTTTTTAGGGAAAAACAAAGAACTCAAATGTGGTTCAGTAACAACTTGGCAGAGATTCTTTCCAAAGGTATGTAGAGCCAGCTGATTTCCCTGCACATTTACTCTCTTTCTCAGAATGTATAATCACATGTTGGAGTATTTCACACTAATTCAATTTATGGGGCTGATAAGAGTTTTTCTCCAAGCAAGTTATGCGCCCGTCAATGATATTCATTGTGTACATGTAGAACACAGCAGGCAGTAAAGAGAAGTAGGCACACAGAAACTAAATATTCTAGATAAACATTAACTTAAATGCAATGACTAGGCACTCTCATTTAGAGTTTATATAATGTAAGAATTTAATTGTTTTCAACACTCTCTGAAGCGCGCGCCCATTACAGCAGCAATCTTGCTTCATGTTGTGATTAGTTTAGCACAGTTTCCTAGAGTTTTCATGTCCTGTGTAAAGGCAATAACAACAGTGACATTATTTAACCTGATTTGAGGCAGCAAATCAGGTTAAATATATATTCAATAATGAAAAGCAGTCAGCACAAATAACTACCACTGTAAAGAACATTACACAAACCAATAAATATATCCTTAAGGCAGTTTATGCATGGTCCATAAGAGAGGCTATTATACTTAACTTAACGCTTCAACATCATCATAATCTGCGTCATTCAGTCAGTCTATAAGTAGATTGTTTTTGTCATTAACAACAGCACCTCACATGTCCATGAATAGCTTTCAGTTCTTATATCATGACCACATGGTTACAAGAGAACACTTGTGCAGCTGTGTTTCACTGCAAAATGCCTACAAGGGTAAACCCCATCTGGCACCATCGTGGTTCAGTAGGCCGGTAGCCATATTGTGGCTCTGAATAGGTTTCAGTTTGCTCACAGGCGAATAGAGAAAACTGGTTAACTAGTAGGGCACACTCACGTGTACTAAAAGAATGCGCAGCCAGTCAGGAAATGTTAACAAAGCAAGGAGAAGCTTGGAGTAAACACACACAGAGGGAGAGTGACTTCATTCTGTGCTCAGTTGGAGCTATATCCACTATATCTTTACATAGCATATAGTTGCTTGATTCTGTATTAATGCTCTGAATGTCGTATAGAGAATAAAACAAATAAATACATTTCAGGACTTCATGAGCTCGGTGTCAAATGTAGGACTAAACAGAATTATTTTTATTTTTGATGTCTTAAAATGTTAGACCAATCATAATGTAGCTGGACGAGATAGAGCTGTTTTATAAACAGTTGATTATTTAATTCCCGCATACCCATGATCCACCCTTACAGATAATTATTTCACTCATTTTGCATGATTAGACCTTTTTCTCAGGACGACAATGACCAACTGGGTTGAACTTTCTCAGTCTCCTGTTAATTTTGTTGTAAGAGTTACAATTTAGTTAATCATATGTTTTATATTTACAATCAAAGTAACTAGCAACTGTACCTGTGATATAAATATATTGGGAGTAAAAAGTGGAAAAAATTTCCCTAAATGCAGTTAAGTTGTAAAAATCAGTAGAAAGTAGAAACAAGAAAGTTCAATATTTTGGAGAAAAACATGCTTATTCACTTTCTAAAATGAGAGGATTGATACCACTCTCGTGTCTGTACGATAAATTAAGCTACCACTAATAGGTGGATAAGCTAGCTTAGCACCAACACTGGAAACCAATGGATACAGTTAGCCTAGCTCTGTAAAATCCCCCTTCAAGCACCTCTAAAGCTCACTAATTCACACAGGCCATCATCTAGAAAAAAACAAAACATGCAATATATACCTATTGTCAGGTACTGTCCCCCATTTGAAAGAATAACTAACATTAATGAACAGCAACCAGTTGTTCAAGTAACATAAATGCAACATTTTGGCCCTATCTGACTACAAATTGTTTACTCAATGAATATTCTACTGGTATGTAATTCTATCTTAAGACACATTATAGCTTATAAAAGTGTCTAATAAGCTTTTGAAAGATAGTCGTCCTTCCTTACAGAATCAGAGGCAGACCTGAGAAACGCACTCATCACAATGTCACTCAGGTTAAACCAAATTCCAGCTGGTCTGCATCAGCTGCTGTAGCTCTGTTTCATTTTCTGTCGCTGAATCACTGCCAATCAGTGAAGTCTGAACCATTCATAACAATACAATATCAACTGCATTCAGGAAAGCAGCTAATGCACAAAAAATATCCAGCAATCAATACTTCCTGGGTTGACGGTCACCATGTTCTCTGATAGGCAGCGTCAGCCTCTGCACATGATGATGCACTGCTGCGTCATTGTCGGCCGACAGGTGGTCAGAGGTTCAGTACAGCCTGAGAAAGCAGTATTGTTTGACTGAATCAGTTCATGTATCTCGATTCAGTCGATTGGGCTCAAGGACTTCCTGTGTCTCTGCTCAGGGTGACTCATACTGTACATGGTGTGATGGTGCTGACAGAGAGGACTGCTTATTGATTGCCATGGGAGCGGTCTCATGCGCTTTCATACAGGACAGGACGCTGTGACCGTCTTGGTATTAAAAGTGCTATTTTCAGGGGCTTTTTTACATTTTGTTATTCAGCTGACACAAGTATCTTCTTAGAAACAAGTATAACTAATTTATGTTACAAAAGGGGAACTATGTTTAAAGGCTAGTGTTCTAGTTTTAATCAATGTTTATTGGAGACAGTAAGATGTGTTGATTCAACTCAAGGGTCATTTTTGGGACTGTAGTTTGTAGTATATTTATGCAAATATCACAGTAAGTGTTTGAAAAATGTCTTAAGGGTTTTTTCTTATATATAATAAATCACAATTTTGCAGTATTTTCAACTAAAATACAACAGCAAAAAGACATTAACTGCTTTTAGAGTTATAACAATTAGAGCAATCACACAATTTACTTATATCAAGTTGGACACCATACATTTTGTGTTCAACTGCTGCTTTCACTGAGCCTGTACATTACTTACAGTGGAAATTATGTTGTAATTATACACTTGTCAGTCCCTGTTACTTTGTTTTTATAATTTCATGTAACTGTTAACAGGACGCTGCTGTATGTATGCTCAGCCAACCTACCCTGTATAAATAAAGGTTAGATAGATAACCATTTATAGGGCAGCTTATGGTAGCATAAGGATAATAAAAAAACAGACTACATAGTCACCTACATTGCCGGTCATAATAACACTGCAAAATTCAAGGACATTCACACTCATGAGTCATGATTACATGTACCAGGCAACAAGAGAAGGAATTGTAGTGTGCAGCAGTGGTCACCAGCAAAAACCCTCATCAATACTGAACAAATCAATTTAATCGGATATTTGCTGAAAAACATGATCAATATGAGCAGCAACAAAATAGCAAACTTTTCCTACTTTGTATTTACTATAGGACTACCTTACTGTTAAGTGTTTCTGTTATGTCCACCTCCTCTAGATTATAATACAATTCCAGGCAATATGTTTTACAGATGACTTACTTTGTGTCAGGATTTAAATAAGCTGTACCTTTCCACTTAGAACAATACAGAGAAAGACTTTCATTGACGTAATACTTACTCCACTGCCTTTCAGAGGCAAACATTGTACTTTTTACTACACTGCATTTAACTGACAGTTAAAGTTACCAATTACTTTTAAATTAATCAAACCAACAGTATATAAAGTATTTAAAACTAGCTTCCCCCTTTTTGGCCAGGTTGAAAAAGAAATCTTAATCTCAATGAGAATGTCACCTAGTTTAGTAAACAAAAAGCAACAATGAAATCCAACTAAAGCGAGTGAAACGGGGGAAAAGTGTGATATATATATTATAAGTTTCATGTTGTGGATAAGCTCACCTTCTCCCACCATGGACACTCCTATAGACATTCCCATGAACTTGCTCTTGGTCCATACGTGGGCGTTGACGCACATACTCTTCTCCCGGCACTCACAGTAAAACCCTGACACTGGTGGATGATGGGACACCTGCTCGGCCACAAATCGGACTCGGTAGCAGCCTCCTGGTGAATCATCACCCTGCTGCGTGTTGTTGGAGCCAATGCTCGGCTCCCAAGAGGACCCTTGGTTTGACCTGACCAAAGGTTTGACTTTGTCCCGAGGCACTTCCCAGGAACAGTGGAAGGTCTCCCCCAGCACGGGGTTGTAGGGCTTCTTGGCCACGGCACCTTTCCGACCCTCGTGGAATGCGGTCAGGTAGTACTCGACAAAACGGACTATCCGGTCTTCGGCTGTGGCCCCCGCTGTGATTGACAGGAACATGTCAGGATGGGCCATGAAGTTGGCGTACATCTCCAGTAGCGATCGCTTCTCCAAAATAAAGGTAGGCAACACCACCTATGAAACCCACATGAGTTTAAAGTATAAGATTTTTTTAGGGAAAATGCTCCGAAAATAACTATCGAAATCACACACTGAAAACATTTACTTAACATATCACAAACTTAATTTTACGAGTCTGTACAGTCAGTTTCCGTGCCTTACCCGTGTGAGGTCCATGCCCAGTTTGAGCTGGGAGAGCAGGTGGAGAATGATGCTCCGTTGGTCGTCCAGGACACCCAGGTCCTCCTCTTCGTTATCCTCCATGTCTGTCACCTCTTCAGTGTGGTTGATGTCTTCCAGCCCTTGGTGCTGCTATGAAAACAGGAAGAAAATAGAAAATGTAATGATTTTCACCTTTTCAATCTAAATGGAAAGGTTCAACGGAGCGTCACTGTGTTTTATAGTTGTTGTTTTTTATTTGTGGAGGGTGAGCTGTAAACAGATTCAAGTTTTTGATGCAGCTAAATGTGAGTCTGTTATAATCAAATATCACAATCACAACTTTGAAATATCTATTAAATGTATAAATGTGTCTGGTTTATGTATAATTTTAAGTTTTTCCTTGAGAGCTACTTATTCATTGCTCTATACTAACGAAATACTTGATAAATGATGAAGTTGCTCCCAACATGGGGACCCACCCCAAGAAGTAGCAAAGAAATCTGAGGTGGTTGTGAAATGACTTAATGATAACAATGGCAATTATTCTTTATTTTTCTTCCATAAATCCTGTGAAAAGACCAAAATCAACAATTTGTTAAACTGTCTCAGTTTCCAAGCTCCACCGGCTCCTACTGGACATCTTTAAAAACAAGTCACAAATAGACAGTTCTGGCTTTTTTTCAAGGCTAAATAATAAGAGTAGACATTTCCTAAAATAGACCACTGTAGGTTTAGCAAAGGGAGTAAATAAAGGGCTAAAATATATTCAAATGACACAATCTAACAGGTGAATGTCACTCATTATTGGCAACTCAAGAAATATGTGACCTGTGACAAGGATTAAAATGGGAGGAAACTGCTAAAAAACTAAATTCTGCCTTTTATCAGTGACACCTGTCAACTGGAAAGGCCAAGAGGAAGAAGAGGCTGCCATTTTCTAACACCAGCTGTCAGCTGTCAATGCCAACGATAAGGTCAAGCAACTCATTAAGAGGCCAGCCCAGGACCTGTTACAGAGGCAACTTATAAATGCCAAAGGATTCTCCAGCGTTTCATAAGGTAATGGGAGAACTGCAGTTCTCTGAGCCTCAAGCACAAAACTACACAATGCCTTCATGGGTGTGCGATACTTTGCATTGGTCAAAAAGAACAGAGGTTATGTCCTGTGTTTGTGTTGCAGCATTCAACTGGAAAAGAATGAAGTTGAGGTTAAAGAAGAGCTGATGGCTTTGATATATCCTGCAGTAACTTGGTGTAGGAAGTAAAATAAAATAAAAAATACAAGAAAGAGGCTGATGTATAATGCAGAAAGTGCTTTAAAGCCTGTTGCCAACAACTCTTTGTACATCCTCCCACTGCTATTTATCTTCCATCTGTCTCTATGCAATCATATTCAGTGCATATGTGTCTTTTTTCCTACTTGTAAATACCTAATTTTAGTGAAGCTACTGCTGGTTAAAAAAGCAAAATGAGGGAACTTAATCTAAACTGAAACTCCTGACAGCATCATCGCACGCAGAGCACTGAAGAAAAAGAGATTTCTAGGACCAGAGTGCCTCCCTGTCACCTGAATATTTCATCTCATGCATGCATGCCAAAAGCTCCACACATCCACTCACACATCCTCACTGAGCACACTCCCATTCACCACAACAAAAGACACACACACACATACACACCTCAGAAACACACGAGAGATCATGCTTGAACACACATGTACAGTACTCCCTGGAGCCGGTTGGTGTTCGGAGCAGAGTGATATATATAGAAGTGAAAGGAGGGAAAGGAGAGGAGGTAGGTACCATAGGGGGAGGTGTGTTATGATTCCAGTGGTTCTAACTAATTAAAGAGGCTCTTGACAGCAACAGGAAATTACTGCTGAAGAGGTCGGAGTATCTCAGCGGAAACCCTTCAGTGGATATATCTGTGGACTTAGCGAATACTTTTTAATGCAGTTGAACTTTTCGAGAGGTGGGTAATAATGTGTCTGGAAAAATGAATTAGTGCAGTGTTTGGATTTAAGGATTTAACAGTATAAAGATGAGAAGAGAGTTCAAAACACCAAGGTTTCAAAATGATCTTTGCTCATGTTTAAATGCTGAGATTTTATTTTTGGCATTTTATTGTATTGTATTCTATAGTAATATGCCTTAAAGCGTCCTTAACAACACTCTGTATGTAATTTCCATTAATCATATTACATATTTGAACCACCCTCTGTTCTGTCTGAAAGGATGCTAGCACAGGATGCTAGCACTATGTCTAACTTTCAAGGACTGCTACAAAAAGTTACATCAATGTGAACATGTAATATATGTATTGACAGAAAAATGACCATAACTGCCTACAATTATAAGGGTTAGCCAATTGCTGACCTGCTACATTTGGTGGACCCTGTGGGCTTTACTTTTATTGGTATCACTTTTTAATGAGTCAGTCTTAATAAATAAATAGTTTAAACTACAACTGATCTTTAACTGATCTATAAAGCATTAGTAAAATGTATTAACCATTAGTAACCTAATTAGTTACATCTCTTTATAAAGGGTTCTCTATAACAAACTTGTAACCAATGATTCAATAATCTCAGTCAGACATTAATTCATAAGGGTGGAATAAGCTTGGTATTTCACCTTTTCCACCAATTCGAAACTCATTAAAAAAAACTTTTGAGGATCCCTGCTGGCTAGCTTGTTCTATAATTTATGAAGTCAACAAAGACTCTCAGTGTTGGAGGAAAACTATGCTTCCCTTTTCAGATAAGTTGTGTTTTCTGCTAAAATGCACTCAGTGAATGCAGTGTAACCCCTCATGCTGCAACTACACTATTCACCCCATATCTAAAACAGATGCTAAGACAAACAGTCCCCCATGCAAGAACACCGACGTCAGCTTGTAAACACTCACGCTGCATTGCTGAGTAGCTAGCGGCTTGACCTGCATAAAACTGGATCTCATCTCCAAAAAGGGTAAGATGGCCTCAGGTGAACACAAGCAACAGCAAAAATCGAGGAAATGGAGAGACGTTAAAGTTTCTGGCTTCACAAAGACTAAAGGAACTGCACACAGCTTGACTCCGAGTTAAATCCAATTAAGGAGGTCTCAATGGAAAACCTGTCAAAAACTGTATCTTTTGAAGAGTTTGAAGCTCCGATAGGCACAGCAAACAAAAAAACAAACGCTCTTCTTCCTCAACTGAATTTGCTGACTGAGTGAGCAGGATCTCGTTAGAGAGACTTGCAATGTGGCTGAGTTGAGGTATGTGAGCTGCTGTGCGTGACTTGCAGAGAGAGTCTCTGCCCACTCTGAAAAAACAGGGAGGAGAGAAAATAAAAGAAGAAAGCTTGGGGAAAGTCCCAGTGACGCTCCCCCTCTGCCTGCTCCCATCATCCCTCCTCCGTGTTTCCCTACATCTCTTTCCAGCTCCACATCCTCCGCTCTCCTCCCTCCTCCCTCCTCTGTCATGGCTTCATTGCCTTCCATCCCTCCTTCGACGCCTCAACCTTTCCTGCTTGTTGTATCTGGTACATGTGTTAATTACTACTCTGGCAGTGGAACTCAGGAAGTCACAGGCGGATGTCCGACTCTCCAACACACTCTTTTTGCAATCCCTTAGTCCTCCATCTCTCGCCTCCACTTCCGTCTCTCTGCAGCTGTCTTCTTCTCTAAATCCGTTTTACAGCCTGACAGTCTTCCTTTTAATTGACTCCAATCTCATGTTTGATTCATTCTTCCTCTCTCCTCCTCCGCCCCCGCGCTGTCATCTCCGTCGTCGTTTCTTCCATTCACCCTCCCTTCCCTCATCTCCTCATTCATGCCATCCACTATTCTGTTTCATCATCATCATCTCTCTCCTTAACTGTCTCCTCATCCTTTTTCACATTGCTGCCCCCCCCCATCCTCCTGGTTTTGGCTTTTCTTCTCTCCCACTTCGCAGTTTCTTTTTCCTTTCCTGTCTACCTCTCTCTGTATCTATCTCTCTGGCATGTTATCAGGGGAGAGTGTGGGCGTTTACAGCTGGCTTAGATAGGCCAAGTTCGCTCGTGCGCCCACTTCAAAGACTCCTTTTCCCCTCTCGGTACGAAAAAGGCTAAACTTTGAGGGCATGTCCTCTATCACTGGCTGTCCTCACCATCTGAGACCCAGGGCATGGTGTTGTTGTATGAGACTCAATCCCTGAACCATTTTTCTATGAAATCATTCTTCTCAGACTGAAGTGACCTCATTCTAGATCTACCTTTGAAGTGTGTATTTTAGAGTAGAGGGGATTTTTTTCTTCCCTCTACTCCTTTGGGCACAGTCAACAGAAAAAAAGTTGAAAGTCAATTATCATTCAGCACCAGCACAGATTTGAATTGATTGAATGTGTTTCCTGCTGTGTTACCACCTGCTTAGACGCTAAACTTGACCCTGAACCTTGACCTTGATATCTATGTATTTATCTGTTACATTTAGTTTTAAAGTCAAGAAAGCAATGTTTAAGACACGTCTGGTGTTGCCTTACACTTAAAAGAATGATGCCGGTCACTTCCCAACAGTGATGGATACAGCTAGCCCATATTGTCTCTCAATCAGTGTTTGTTGTAGCTCTTATGTTACACATTATGTGCCATAACGTTGATCCTACATACAGTTTCCAGCAAGACTAAGTAACATAAAGAAAGATTTAACTGCTGTGTGAATGTATTATCTTATATTATGTATTTCATAGGAACTTATAAATGAATGTTGAATTCTAGAAGTTAAATCAGTGTCATGGGTGGTTTTCCCATGATGCAACCTTCTATAGAGCTCTGTTATACTGCGATGCAACTGAATGTTTGTGTACCACCTAACGTGTCTGTAGTTATCAGCATGGCATTTTCTCTGTAAAGACTGTCGCTGACTAGACGTGGTATGTTTCATATCCTTCTCAGTAAACCCTCAGCCAGCAATGTCTGTGTGTGTAAAACTAACAATCATTTCAAAATCACACATAAACACCTCCTGCTCTGACATTTAGTCAAACAATCAGTAAACTCCCAAAACTGTCTGTGCGCTTTATACTTATCTTTTAATCAAATAAGAATCCCTGCCTGGAGGAGCAAGATATTTTAACAAATTGATGGGTTCCCAGCTAAAGTAACAACAGTGTTTGTTTTTTGAGCTCAGCTTCCTCTGTTAAATGTCAAATGTATTTTGAATGTCATCTTCCAGGGAGATACTGAAAAGCTTCTAAGGGCTTTCAGTTTGGCATTTATCACAGAGCTACAGGTTATTTTTACCTTGTATCTGACATTTTATAAAGTATACAAGAAGTTATACTGTTTACTAATAACAGGCCTACCGACTCCAGTGAGATGAAAAAGGTAGAAGCTCAATTAATAGAAACATTTCAATACAAACATGAGGTCAGGATGATCATTCTCATTCAAAACGTTTAGTTTCGATGGAAGGCAACAAATTGGCAGCTAAGTTATAAGACCTGTAGCAATTTTACGTTGATAAGCAGCTTAAAAGGTATTTATGATCACAGATGTCTGAACAGACTGCACTGCAATTACTGCTTAGTCTCAAATTAGGACACTAAACATTTTGTGCAGAGAACAGACACAACACTGAGTAAATGATTAAGAGTGGATGTAAAACCTATATTAGCATTTTAGGCTAGGGGGCTGGTTGTGTTGTGAAATAGCAGAGCTACATCAGTTCAGGGTTTTCTGCCTATACTTTGCCCATAAAACCACAAAAAAAATCTCAGATACAGTTTACTGAAGCAGAGCGCCCAATCTACCAGACTGAAGCAAAAGCAATGTAGTGAATGCACGAAAGCCATAAAATGTGACGTCTTTTCTCAAGGTACTAAAAAACAGGTGATGCAATGCATGAAGAAAATAAGTGGTGGGAAGAGACCCAGATGCAACACAAGACACATCTGCCACAAATAGAGCACATGCTTGAGAAATGCACCGCTTGAATGGTTATAAATGAGAAAGCGAAACAATACCGTGCCAGAATCAGACTTCCCACATCTCTCCCACTTCTTCTTCAAAAGTAAAATGAGGCAAGTGCGGCTGTAGAGTTTCATGTATAAATTATAACCAGCAGTTTCATCAGCACAGCATCTAATGAGAGGATATGAAAAACAGTCGGTGCAGACACAGCGGTTAGTCACTCACTTACACACTTACGCTAACACAACGATAAAAGAAACTATACACCATTATATTTCGTGGTGAGACCTCTTGAGGCCAGTTTGAGTTAAAGGTGGAGCAATTTAACAGCAAAACAACATCACTGCATAGATTATTCTGAGGCACTAAGCACAAAACAAAAAGACTGTGCTGTTGTCTATTTCAATGCAATCTGTAGTCAAGTGTTGCCTCTTGAGTCAGTGTTGGTTGGGGCTGAAGACTACAGGTTTAAGAATGAAAATAACTCTGGGGTGTGAAGTTAGAGAGAAATCATAATTTATAGCCCGCATTCATCAAAATGCCACGTTCATATCATTGAGTTAGTTAGTGAGGTAGGTAGTTATGTTTTGACTTTAATTTATAGGCCCTATTATGCTATTTTCCGGGTGCATATTTTTATCTCAAGTTACAGTTACAACATGTTTACATGTCTTAATGCTCATAATCCTCCTTGTTTTTCTCATCCTGGCTGTCCTGCAGCACCTCTTCTCACCCTCTCTCTGAAACGCTCCGTTGTAACGCTTGCTCCTCCCTCCAGAAAGCAAAGTCTGCTCTGATTGGTCAGCTAGCCCGCTCTGTTGTGATTGGTCAACGTTTCACATTTAAAAAAACTCTTCCCCCGGAGCTTCAGCTCCATCTCTCTCTTTTGTTGTTTGAGGGCCAAACTAGCCGGAAGGAGTTTTGCGTCACTTCCGTAACATTATGACCTCATAAAGTTACGGAAGTGAAGGCGGGAATTCAATGGAGCCGTTTCAGGCAGCTCAGGAGCTTCTGAGGGGGAGGGTAACTCCTTTTAGGCGTGGACTTCAGGTTTTACACTCTAAGGACCTTTTACATGTACAAAAATATATATAACACACTAAAGGAGAGGGAAAAAGTGGAAAAGCATAATAGGGGCACTTTAAATGAACATCTTCAAGATTATAAATTTAATTTAAAAGGAACTAACCTTACCTGTACACTGTTATATATCTGGTTTTCCTTGGTGTCAACCTGCTACAAATACGTGACACAACAACAAGAAAAGTAATTAAAAGGTTATGTATCTGGTGTGACTACAAAGTTAATGCTACTTATTTGTGAACCCTTCCAAGTCTTAATAAGGGGCCTTATACGTGTTCTTTATATTCTATTCTGCCAATATTAACCTGAATGCAGCATGAAGCACTTGAATCTCCAAAGTAGTTAACACCAAACAAGACGGCAGCACAATATACATCTATTCTCATGTTGTACTGTAATCTTCCAACAGCTGTGATTTTCTCAGCTTCTGTTTGCAGTCTGAATAATTATCCAATGAAGCACTAAGTAATGTCAACTCATAGCAAAATGAAAAACGTCTTAAGTCTTAAAATAAAAAAGTCTTAAAATAAAAAAAGCATCAGACGTTTTTGTCCAGCGGCTTTGAGAAAGATTTTAGCAACAAGGATTCCTTACAGTTAGGAAAAACATACAAACAAAATGTCTTTTGTATGCTCTAAAAAACCAACATTTTAATTTGAAGGAAGTCTCTCATAGAAGTGGAGTGAGAGACAAAGGAGAGTATTTTCCAGCAGGCATATGACATTTCCGGTTACATAATCAAAATCTTGAGTTCAATAAGGAGAGTGGATTACAGAGTCATGGGTTGATATTGTTCACACTGAGCTCCGATGTGAGAACATGCCATTCTTTAAGGACTGACGGGACCTTTATGCCTGTTAATAAGACTTAAGTCGCCATCATGTAATCCCTTTTTATTACTTTAGCTGACTGTAGTTAACAAGTTTAGAAGAAAAACAAACTGTATGAATTTAGTTCCAATAAATTAGTTCATAGCAGTTTGCAAGTCGGCCACACATGCTAACTTACAAATACAATAATTATTAGACACTGATGTCATTGCCACTGTTAAAGCATTACAGTTTGTCTTGTGTTCATGTGTAAATATGGCAGAGCAACAGCATAATATAATATGAATCATACAGAGGAGTTACACATCAGAAGACTTTGCTGCCCTCTGCTGGAATAAAGTAGACACAATAACTCAGAGATGGAAAGAGGGAAAGAGTTGTTAGATTAAAATGTAGGAAAGGAAATAAGAGAATGGAAATCTCTTCTGATACAACTCATCTTTTTTGTCATAGCTGTTATATATTTTTTCATTTTAACATAGCTTTTTAATTTAAAAAGATGAATGTTGTAAAAGTGCAATAATTAATATTTTATAGATCAACCTGGATATCAGAAACAAAAGCGCTCAAACAACAGGTAGCCTACACATACAGAGTAAGATTTACTCTCCTACTTCTCTGTTAATGCTAAACTGACTGAAGGTCTACCATTAACTTCCTGTTCTCCCCCAGCAGCTTATATCCATAGTATTACAGTCTAATATGTGTCAAGGGAGTGCACTGGTGCTGTTGCAAATGCATAAACCGACTTAATTTCTGCAAGCGCTAGCATTTTCCCACAGTCATGCACAAACCCCGTGCTCACTCTTGCCGGCTGCATACTGGGACTGAATACCAAACGCTTCTGTGGCACTTCATAATTCAAATAGCAAACCTTTATCGTTCTGGGGTAATGTATTTTCTTCCTTGCACTCAACACTAATCACAAGATTACAGGGGAATAGGTAAACTGGCAAACAAGATTAGATATTTAAGATTAGATCAGAAACTGACCTTGAGCGGTGCTTTAAATTTTGTCATCCAACCAATAAATACTGAGCCAAAGATAAAATAAAATCCACTAATAATGCAAGCACTTCGTCTTTTTTCTACTGTTGGCGTCATACTACAAACAAATATCAAATGCCATTTTTTAATCAGAATCCTCTTGATTCAGTCACCCAAAGCATTTTGCAGTTGAGTCTATGTGTACTGAGTTTCCCTACCACAAGATGGCAAAATAATAATCTTATTTAACTTTAAAGTGCCAAACAAATCATACTAGATAAATTATCATCCCAAGAACACACCCGATCTCTGTCCTTCATTATCTAAACATCGTCTTTAGCAACCAAAAATCTCAACCTTATCACCTCCTTCAAGCGCAACTCGCAATCACTATGCCTGGACAGGGAGTCGTCAGATGGATGAAGGTGCTGAATCTCATTAAAAGATGAATAGACGTCAAGTGTAAAGATGGTCAAATGCGCCTCAGCAGTCTGCACTGCCTCTCCTCAGTCTCTCTGCCCTTCTACTTCAAACGCCGGCCAGAGCATCTTTGAAGGCTTTAATGAAATCTGGCTGCAGGGCAGCGGCTAGTAGCCGGCAAGAGGAAAGTATAAATTTTGCAAAGCAGTACCTCTTTGCAAAATGAGATGTCTGCTGTTCTTTTTCTTTGTCTTTTTTTTTTATGACATCTACACTGATTATATATTTTGTGATGATAGTTAATGATGCAGCTTTAATGTTTTTGGTCAAAGTCTTATTCTTATGGCTTATGGTGTGACACAGGAACAATGTTTCTAGAGGTAATGTAATTGTTTTGTGAAAGAATGCAAAAGAAGGTCTTCCTCTTTTCCTGCATGTCCCTTATGGGACTTTGTAGAAATATCAAATCAACTCATCAATCAAGTCATATAAATCCCAGTTGGTCTTTAACTTGATATATGACATTACTGGAGCACAGTATCCTAATAGCACACTTTAGTGGGCAGCAACATAACGACAGTGGCAGGAACGTCAATGCA
The DNA here is from genome assembly GCF_027596085.1 of Anoplopoma fimbria. Lineage (NCBI taxonomy): Eukaryota > Metazoa > Chordata > Actinopteri > Perciformes > Anoplopomatidae > Anoplopoma > Anoplopoma fimbria. The sequence continues at coordinate 9,316,147 of NC_072458.1, forward strand.
GATGGTTGGCTCAGGCCCCCCTGAATCATAACTGCCATAACACTGTCTGAAATGTCTTTAAAGGTGCCAAATCACCATTATGAGCTGCCCTCCCTTCTCCGCTCCTAATTGTGCACCATTAAGTATGTTGAACAGCTTGACAATTAGCTGTAAATGGGTTGACACTTCAAAGCCGCACCACCCGTTTTAAACTCATATGTCATTAGAAAATGATAATTAACGTGACAGATCACATCTCTTTGCCTCTAGATTAGACCGCTGCCAGCACAGTTAAATCCTTGGTGGCGGTTAGGCAGGGTGCTGCTTCACTGCTCACATGAAGGGTATAATGTCCCACCTTGGCCCCTGTACCTTGTTTTGTGGTTAGATATGAACGAGTGTCAGCCCGTTATAAGATATGATACCAGTGTTTAACAGGCTGTTCCCTTAATGTTCAAAAACAGATTCTTATGATAAGTAATCACCCAAGTTTAACATTTAACAAAAAAGGCTAATATGAGCGGGCATGGCAGTAATCATGCCGAGATGACACTTGCCCCCATTAATCTTCATCTTGTTATTCACGGCAGAGGATTCCATTATTCTGCTGCGTTTGAATAATGGGATGACAGAGGATCAATGTGATTCATGTGACAGAGGTGCTACAGAAAAGTGACCCTGTGTTTACAAGATGCTCAAACGAACAACCGACGTTACTGTTCTGACATCTGCAATTGTTTTCTAAATGTTTTAGTTGAACATTCTGTTGCTATAGCAATCCGTCTGGCAAAGCTTCATAGTGTAGCAATTTAAGGATTGAACATTCTAAGTGATGGTTGATTTACTTTCAGGCTAACTACGGCTACGTTCCCATCGCCTAGTAGTTTCCTGTGATGTGGAATGCAAAGGGTACTCATCCAAGTTAAGTACGATTCCAGACTGTAGGGAGCAAAAATGCTCAGTTCAGAGGGAACTTTTGACTACGCCACAAGCTGACAAGCAAGAATACCCATCAGTCATTGTGCCTCGCTGGAGTACTAGTATAGGGCTATGCTAGCCAAATCATTATTGAAGTTACTCTCTGTGTGACTTCAATATAAAAAAATGTTAACGTTAGTTTTCATCGCTAACATTAGCTGCTGTAGTTAGAAACTAACCAAACCTAAACAGTTGAGTACAGAACTCAAGCCACAGCCGGCGTCCTCTAGATCTACATCTCTTTTTGCTGAGTATTGCGGACTTTAACAATAATGTTATCAATATCCATTGTTAACCACCGAAGTTATATTCATTATATTAATTATTTTATTTCAGTGGTGTAGGTAAGTGAAGGAATTTCGCTGAGGTAAGTTTCCTTAACCGACATTCCCTGCACAGAGAGCAGAGAGTACTGTTTATCTACACTGTGGAAGAGAACGCAGCTCATGTTGTGTTACTTTTTACTTTTATTGTTGTTTCTTTCACTGGTGATACTTGTTCCTAGCATAAGCGACAATGTAACTAATTTGACGTCTACACTTTTGTGAATTATTGTGTTATTGTTCTTACAAAACCTGTGTTCTAACTCTTGTTTTTGGTATAACCAACTGCTATGTTTTGGTGTTTCAATCTTCCCAAGTCTGTAATTATGTATAACTGGATGTTATAACTTTATAACACATCTTATACTGTATGTCTTTGGAAGGCATTGAATACAACACAATTATTCATGTATTACAATTAACCTTTTGTGACCTTCTCTCAGCCTGCCTTGCATTCTTCAACTACACATTATGATTCCCTACATCTACAGTTGGTTTTTTTTAAAGCACTGTGGTCTATATTCAGGATAAAAATGCCAGAGAAAGAAATGTTGGCATTTTCCTCTAATGAGTTTATACCAAAAAGACTGACTTGGGGGTGAAGGGATTATTCTGAGAGACTGAGAATAAAAACTAGCATTTTCTGCTTATGTTTTGGGCAGCTGAAATATGTTTCAGTAATAATAATACCTACTGTAGCTGTTGCTGGTAGTAATTAGATGTAAGCTGTGGCAATCCATGTGTCCAAGGCATCCATGGGAACAAGGAAAACACACCACCAAATTAAAACAAATACAAATTCTTTCCTTTAGGTAGGTTATTTTCCGCTGAAGCTATTAATCAGCATTTTAACACAATTATGAAGATGTCTGCTTTCCATTTTGGATCATAAAGCAAAGTCCCCTAAGCCTCACACTTTCACCCGTCTTTCTCTCCGCTGGACTGGCACACATTCATGTCAGTGTCACCTGCCCCCAATTTCCTGCGACTCATACACGGTGGTCCGGACAGTCAGTCAGCCCCTCTCTGCAGCAGGCAGGCAGGGCAGGAATTCATGAAGCCCCCCTCCTGGGACCGGCTCACTTCCAGCTCTATACTGTGTGACCCACTTATTTGACAGCGGCTATGTTAAAACTTTCAGAAGCGATGAGTGCTTCCGTTCGTGGGCAACAAGGGCAAGCATGAGAGAATGAAAAGAAAGTGGGGCAGAAATCCAGAAAACCACTGCCTCAACATTTTCACTAGCACAGATTTGTTTATCAGTCCACTGGAATTAATGGGTGGTTCATTTCATTCAGATTTTTCACACTGTTTTCTTTCTTGCAAGTAGCCTTTTGCTTTTAATTCATTTTACTACGGCAAAATAATCTTGACAACACGCTCACGGATCATGGATGTATTATTGACAAGCCTATGGAGCAGCCCTATTTATTCATTATCTGAACTGAGGGCAGACTGAACGGGCCTTTTGATAATGTTGGTCCTTTTTTTGTTGTTTTAAACAAAAATCTTGCCAGAACTTATACTTGCCAGCTTTTGTTTTTCCCTGGACAGCGACGACCATGTGATAAAAATGTAACTTTGGCTCAAAAAAAGTAAGTGAAATGTTCACTCTGATTGACTGACTATCCTGAACAAGCAAGTTTCAAGTCGATGCAAATTAATTTCCTAATGCGGAGAAGGTCTGTTAACAAGGCTAGAATTGAGAAACAAAGAATACATTCCAGTGGTAATAAATCCTCGTAGGGATGGACTGATCCTTTAGACATGCACCATATAAATGTAATGTCCCTGGCTCAATTACAGCCTGTGACCTTTTGCTGTCATACCCCTGTTTTCTCTCCCCATGTTTCCTGTCTGTAGCTACATGGTCATTATCCAATAGCGGAAAAACATCACAAACAAACTTTCCATGTCTTACACTTCAGCCTTGCTGTGTGCACCTGAACTTTGACAAAAGCGTCAAAATGTGTTTCTTAACAACCATCCAACCAACACCTGTCTTGACAACCATCAGCCATCAACAACAGTCTGTAACTTGTCAAAAACACTCTCCTTGCTAGAAATCGCAATAGACAGCATTTCAGTTTCAATATCTCCTAGATTAATTGTGTTTCGCCAACAGTGGTCTGGGTCTTACATCTAAGAGACACTATAAACTCAGATCTCCAACAGACCAAGACAACAAGGGAAGAAGAAGGAGCAAGCCAGAGGGCCGAGGCGATATTTAAAAACATGACGTAACGTTTCTCACCTCAGCACCATGGGACAGACTCCTTTTCCTGAAGGCCGGCGAAGGCTCGGCTGATTGTAGAGGAGTCAGACCTCCATTCTTCAACTGCTCCCCTGAGGGCGACTTTGGTACAGTCCACACAGGAACACCATCTGAAACCGACAAGGTCAGTTAACAACAAAGTTAACAACGGTGAGGAGGAGATACATGGGGGTTTACTTCCATCTAATTTGTACTGTAGATTTGTGTGTATTATTGATTGATTTTCAAATTGATTATAAGAACTAAAGAGGGACTAGAGAGACAACTCATATTGCGCTCTGTATCTCCATTTTTGCTCTCAATATTAGGGTTTTTATGAATGACACTGGACTGAGGGTGTGTTATTGATTGCTGTTTCTGATTGAGACTATCAGGAAATAGTTTGGGGCGCTTGCGTGTGTCTGTTAAAATCTAATATTTGTTCATTGTGCCTGGACTGACTCAACTAAGCTCAGACATACAGAAATGATGATTCATTTTGACCCTGAGCCACAAACAATAAAATGTTCTGCATAAATATCATAAATCTACATCCTGTACAGTCTGTCTCTTGCTGTAACTGAGCCTTGAAACAATTTCACACCAGTTTTTGTATAGCCATTTAAAAATCAATACAGAATATGTAACCTCTACCATCTTCACCTAAAGTAGATGGACTGAGGTGATAATTCAAAGTTTCTCATTTTCCAATAATGTGTGATTTTGCATACATGTGCAATATTGTGGTATAAAGATTTTTTTCAGTATCATTCAGCCATACATCTAGCAATTGCTTATTTTAAAGTAGCCTCAGTTAGAATGACAGGTTTATAAGTTACAAAATGATGCATTGTGGTAAGGTGAAAAGTCTCAAACACAGGAAAACTGTATTACTTAAGATGCAGTGTTTAAGATCTGGCCACATGCTCCAAACTAATATGTTGCAGCATTTCACCTTCACTACTGAGTCCATATAATCTATATTTAAAGTCCGTTACTGCTATGTTGTAATCTTCACGTGTGGCGTAGGACGAGTTTATGCCAACAATCTTTGTGCTTACTGTGGTCGGTACGGTGTGTGTATGTTTTGGTAGTTATTTTGTATTGGATTAAATCCAAATTGGCATGAACAAGAAAACAACTCATAGTTTTGTTTCGTTGTTTCAGCCACAAGAAGACTACATTGCCAGGAGGAGAGAGTTCAGCATCTCTCGGAGACTGACCTCCAGTCATTGGAGCTGTAGCAACTCAAATTCAGCTAGCGCAAACCTGAGCACTGGGGATCAAATCCAGGGACACTGCCATGAAACCCCCGCCGGATCAGCAAACTTTCTGTTGCTGCAATTACACAGGTTGGACAACAGCCCGCTGATAATAGCCAGCTGTGTCTCCTGGCGCTGGGGTTTGCGCTGGCTGATTGAAAGTAGCTAGAGCTAATTGGCATCTGAAAGTCTGTCTTCCAGAACAGCCACCTGCTCTCCTCCTGGCAGAGTAGTCTCCCCATGGCGGGAAGGAGGAAACAAAAATATGCAAAAATAGAAGACAGGGTTAGCCAGAGCTAACTGGTTAGCATACTAATTTCACTAGATATCTCTGCAATAAAATAGATAAATGTTATGCTAGTTGGCTTTTTAATGTTATAAACAAAAATTCTGGCCAGACATTAAACATTGCACCTTTAGTAGGGACCAATGGTTACAATACTGACTAATTGGCACCTTACTGGATATCAGCTTAACAACACTACAGCCTCAAAAACAGACATTATATTCAGTCAACTACTCCGACAGCCTTCTAACGTTGTGCTTCACCAAATCTGTATCTTATGCAGGGCTTTTGCGCCGATCACATTTTTAGTCTCCTGTGCGAACAGACTAATGTGATTTGCATTTGTCACTCACAAAAACCAAGCTGCAAGTTACCTTATTTAAAAGCTTCTTCTATTAGATCACATTTCAAAGTATTGTTAATGGATTGGTACCACAGGCCCTTCTCCTCTCGGGTCCCAACGCTCAAATTGGATTAAAAGTCTAATGCACCAAGAGGCCAATCTTTGATATCCATTAGCGAGAAGCAAGCTGTGCTGACACAGGTCGACATGCTGCAGAGCCTGAGGCGAGACTGTCTCGACAAAATGAGCTGAAGTTGCCCTCAGGCCGGGTCTCTGCTTTGGTCAGCTGACAGTGTGACTGACAGGAACCTGAAAAGTGTTAGTGGACCTCCTCAAAGGATACTGGACTCATATACAATAGACACATGAGCAGGGGTGGCACTGCCCAAAGGCAAGTGAAGTGTGAATGAGTTGTAATTATAGTGAGAACAGAATTTTTTTGAAAAGGTTATTCTCAAGACATTTGGAGGTCAATAGGATCCTGAGAGTTCATTTCAAGATGGGTTTTTAAGGTGAAATAATTCTGGAAAAGGGTCATGTATTTACAAGAAGCTGATTAAAAAAACAATTTATGACATAGTCTGATGCTTTCTTTGAAATGTCACAATAAAGCACCAGAAGTAGAAACACTCATTGAGCAGGGGGATGTCTGGCCATTGGATAGAGACATGCAGGTGAATCAATAGTCTGACGTAGATCAAACAGTGGAGGGACAAACAATCATGCAGAAGTTTCCAATGGCTTTACCTTCCATTTCTGGGCTGTGACATCAATTTAGATTTTGTGATGCTTTCACATCCAACTCTTACCCTACATGTTCTTCTTGTACCTTTTATTTTAAAAAACTGTTAATGTATTTTATGTTAAGCTGCAAGTGGGCTAGTTTGCAAAGTAAATTTCCTTTATGGATTTTAATTTCCTTAAAGGAAAGTGTTCTGCGTGTGGGGTGAAAGAGAGAGGGTTGGGCTTCAAGCTCTTTTTTGCAGTGACATAGGGGAGCTAGAGCGAGCAGCAAAGATCCTCCGTGATCAGCTGATAATATGCTGTCTGGTTTGTGACTGGCAGGTTTTTTGGTGGGAATGTACAAAGATCCTTCAAGTTCCTTGACTTTCTTTGCAATAACTGGAGCTGACTCAGACCAGCTGCTCTGGTTTTGTTGTAATAGGAGCCTGGAGGGACTAACGTGCCAGCCAAACTCAGTCCAACCTCATGCTCGGCTCTTTACCAAAGAGTTGTCTTGCCCATGCAGTGGCAAAGCTTTCCTGTGTGGGCTTAACAAAACCATTCAACCAACCAACCGACCAGCCAGCCACTCCCTTTATCAGCTGTACCAAATCTGGATGCTGCTCATGCCAGTGGGCCGCACTACCCATCTGTGGCAAAACCAAGGATCCTAACAAAAAACTCCTCACTGAGGTGTGGGGGGTACATGCCGGAAGCGGGGAGCAGCTGGACCCCCACAGGACTTATCAGCCAGGCAGCGGAAGGAAAGAGGTTTGTACTTGCGGCCCGGTGGTCCCACTCCACACCACCCCCTGTCTGATGAACAGGTACAGGGCAGCATGGCTGTTGGCGCAAAGAGAAGACCGACAAACTGTGAGGACCGGCGGATCGGAGGGGATTCGGCACCCACCTCAAACCCAGACCCACAAAGACCTTCCCAAAGTCAGACATAGAACCGGACCACAACTTCTTGGCTTAAATACTCCACCAAAAATGTGCACCCGTAGGGCTTTAAAGACGCTAACTGTTGTAAGTTTGGATTTAAAACAGTTACAATGGATTCCAACAGGGCTTTTGAAGTCATAACAAAAACTTGCGTCAAAAACCTTCCATCCACTTTCAGGTATAAAGTATCCCATAGATTCCTCTCCCTAGACTTGTCCTCCAGCTCTTCCTGGGGCATCCCAATGCGTTCCCAAGTCAAAAACATCCACAGAAACTTCTCAAACAACTCCTACAGCAGAATCCACTTCTTTAGTATTCTTAAACAATCCAAGTTTTGCGAATTAAGAAGTAGCACATTTAACAATTTATTAGCTATTTAGTACCTTTATGTATGTACATAAGTGGATTATGTTGCAGGTGTTAGAGACACTTCTAAGGATAAAATTACACTATTTGGCCATGACTTATGGGTGGCCATTGGGAACCATTGTAACTGCTGTGAATCCAAACTGACTACATTTGCCATTTTCCAAAATAGGAGCAAGTTATACATTTCCCCAGAAACCTTTCAGGCCTACAGACAGTGAGTGTTTGGTGCTCAATAGATTTCCGGTGGAGTATTTCTTTAAATCAGCTCTACATTTATTGAAGTCTGTCAATGGATCATAAATATTCCTCTGAACTGTATTTGGGGTACTGTTCTAAAGGCACTGTTCCCTAATACTTGCTGTTATGCCGATAGAACCACCCTCAGGCTGATAATGGTTTGAATCGAAACAACTTTATTGGATCCATAGTGATCTGGCACAGAGAGGGTTAAACATGGCAGAGGTCTGACATTTTAGGCACCAGTGTGGATTCCTTTGGCAAAGACTTAATCCTTTGAGGAGATTTAAAAGTGCATAGTATTAGTCATAGTATTTAGGTTTACTCACTCACACATACAGATTTTTTCTGACATGCATGTAGGAAGACAGTCTGAAATGCTTTCACGGATTCTGTTAAGATTATCGACACAAAATCATGTTCATACACACTTCACATTCATGCTTGTTCTTGGCACTACCATTTTAAGGGACTATTGGCCTTTCAATGCAGTTGACGACATTGAAGAGACACAATATTGAATTGAAAACAGCAAAGAACAATGCTGAAAATTACAAAAAGACAAAAAAGAGAAATGGAACAATACAAATTCACACACAAATGCAACATTCAACAACATTTACTACAAACATTGAAGTTCATAGTACCCATCAGGTAGGGACAAGAGCAACAGTCCAGCTGCCCAAGCTGGCCCTTGTCGCTGGAGCTAGGCTCTGGAAGAGGGGACTGGAAAGACAAGAAGGATGGGGGAGATGGAGGGGTCGGGGGCTCCAGTAGCAGCACTGGAATGGGGCCAGGGGCAGACTCACCGGAGGGGGCTCCGTGGGCGGCGTAGTTGCACTGGGAGGCGTTGGACTGAGGTGGTGCCTGGCTGTGGCTCTGGGTCTGTTGGAGGATGTTCAGGCACTCTCCCAGGCAGCTGAGTGTGGCGGCCGACGTGGCTTTGAGCAGCAGCAGGTCCTGGTCCAGACAGGAGAGAGGGCCTCTGGGGGGCAGCGAGTCAATGGACTGGACCAGGTTCTTCTGTTGGCCCTCTGCCTGGGACATCACCTGGAGGACAACAGTGATTTGTAGCATTAAAATACAAAATCAACAGTCACATTACCTATTCATCTGTAAGCCATTGTTTTAAAGAGATGGATCGAATTATTTTACATAATATGTTATCAGTAACTAACAGGTCACAGCAATGAGTCTTGTAACTGCATCTCAGACAATATAATAAACAACAATGCAAAATTTTAAATAATCGTGGTCACTGGATGGCTAGGAAATCAATATCACTACCAGTGAGTAAGTTACAATATATTATTTGATATAAAAGAAACTAAAGAGATCATCCATTTAACTCTTACTGTACATTTGCAGGATTTACTGATGTTTGCTTTCCTATTTCTGCCTTTTTTTAATTATTCACTTTAAGGAACAAGAACATCAGAGAGTAATCACATGTCCTTTAAAAGGATTAAGTTGGTGGTATTTTAGGTGTATCTATTAACCCTGTGAAAAGACCAAACAAGACTATGATAAAGCTTATTCCTCTGTGCCACAGACCTTCATTGTTGTCCAAAACAAAATAAAAAAGACATCCATGAACCACAATTGCACTTGGTGATATTTTTTTTAATTTAAATGAACATGGGCACTGTAGTTTATTTTGAGTCAATTCCCATGGATAAATATACAGTAGTGCAACAAATGTTAGCGGATGTTAAACAGCCGCTGAAAATAGTCCCAAAAGTATGTACCATTTATTTCTCTTTGAGTAAAGTCTTGTGAAAACTACAATACCCAACTGTTTTTCCAAAATGGTTTGGCCTTCTCAAGTGATGAAACTATACATGTTAGCCTGCATTTAAATATGTATGTCTTTTGTAGCAAGCAATGTGACGGAGTCACAGACAAGGTAGGCCAACAAAATGATTGAGAGATGTAGTAACACAGAGTTGATTTAAGTCTTTTCATGGAATTTGTTGACAGTGAAAAAATCATTAATTAACTTCAACTTCATCCTTAAATAGCCATTTTCAATGTTGATTCATAAATTGCAGACCTAATAAGTAGTAAGTCTGGTGATTTATTGTGATATGAGATGTCATTAAATCCTTAAAATAAGATTAGCTTGTTTGTTTGTTCAACCACTGAGGAGGAAACTAGTTATAATTAGCATTAATGGATGTTTATGGTTATTGATCACTAAGGACAACTACAATCTGAATGTAGATTTTCATTTACATTTTGGAAAATTGGGTACAATACAATTTAGAGGTTGTTTGGATAGATGACATTCAGCAACACAACCAAGAATGCAGATACACGCATAACAGAAATGTGAAAACATATCATCCACCATCTCATGTATACAGTTTTACTTGTGCGTAGGAAGTGACACAACTTAGCATTAATTCTAGTGGTGTCACCCCAGTCGTGACTACAGGCACAACCATCTGCTCAAAGACGGCAGTGCCAAAAAAAGAAGCTGCTAAAACTCTTCAAACAAAACAAAAAACATTGTTCTCCCCTGTGCTCCCACAGAAACAAAAAAACATTTCTTACTGAGAGTTATATATCTGTATGACTCACCTTTCATAGTCTAAATGTATCACAAAAGGAAGAAGACAAAGTCGGTTCTCGCTAGCGGGTAATAAGCTTCTCTCGAGGCTAATGAATCTGGGTTGTTTATCAGCCTGGAAATGTTGTATTCATTAATATTGTATGGCTTCACATACCCTCGTCCTCCACACGCACTTCAATAGCACATCTGTCTCCCTGCATAAGTACACAGAGCTATTTGGGAGTCACTGAGAGCTGTTGTGGTGAGGTTATATATGGTTGAGACATTCATATAAAGGTTTCTTTTTTAAAGCTCAGAGCATCCAATTATTCAGCTATATATTCAGTTCCGATGTTGAATTCCTCAGGCAGATGGAGCTCGAATGTTCGTCTCCAATGGTTGTTATAAATAGATTCTTAGTGTTCAGCATGCTGATCCCATATCATTTTCACAGTGCCCTTCAAAATATAAGGACTTTTATCTCACACACACACATCTCATTTTTACTAGAGTGAAGACTCTTAAGTGTCCCAGTTATGGTGGACATCATTTCACTGCACTTCCCAAAGGTTATAAAGGGCTGGACATAATTATTTATTGCCTTTCTTAACCTATCATGCATAGGTGATAAATTCAATTTGACTAATCTGTTGCAGCATGAGATCATACATGCTTGAGAATAAATAATTTGTGCTAACTTACGCAATTGGGTAAAAAGTTGCAAGAAAATTAAACAATCATACGACTAAAGGAGTTCGAGAGAAAGGCAATTCATTGTAGCGATTTTTGGTGATGATATGGCTTCAAAAATTTTGAGAAGCTGATATATCCAGTACATATCATGGAACATGAAATGTAGGCAGAAAGTAGACATTTTGAATAATTACAACTGCATCCTCAGTGAACTTGTAATACTAAAAATCAGAGCTGCCTCAGGGACTAAATTCACTTAAGGGACCCATACGGGTGGCATGCAAGTTGGTGAGCAAATGAGTTGCTACGCAACCTTAAGTAACTCCAAAAAACAAGAAAAAATAAGATGCTTAGAAATTACACAGCTCACTGAGTTGTATGGTGCTCAGTAAAATGCAGCCACCTTTCTTAATGTAAGACAAACATGACATGTTTAGCAAATATGGAAAGTAAAAGAGAGGATTATTATGCTTATATACAAGATAAAGAGATAAATGAGTAATTGAAAGCAGGAAAAAAAGGTGAAAACCAAGTATTTATGGGGTCTAGAAGAGTGAGAGCAACTATAAAATAAGTTATTTAAGCTTCATCAAACACACAAGTGTTGTAACCCTGTCTGCAGGTGAATGTCATTAATACAACTTGGTCTCATGTGGGCAACGGGGTCAATAATAAGAGCAAGTACCAGAGCCACCTTCAAGTATTCAAATAGATGGAAATGCTTAGATAAACACATTAAATATGAATGCATAATATATATATATATATATATAAAAAAACAAATCTCTTCTTGTGTATTTTCCAATACAAACTATCTCTTAATTCTAACTAACAATAGACATAACTAAGCTTGAGTTTGTAAATAATGTTGCTCTCTGTGTGTCAGTAGTCATTTCGTTCATATTCCTCGTCATTGTTTGGTTTAGATGCAGGTTACACTGTCAGACATGAACATAGGAGGAACATATAATTGCAGCAGACATCTGCTACAAAGCCAAGTCAGTGGATTTAGAGAAATGGCAGCTCCCACCACACAAACACACACCTCTCTGGAGCAAACCGGACCAGAGATGCTTCCAGAAATAGCCTAACCCCGGTGATCCAGCTCTGCTCTGCTGCTGCAGCGTAAGTGCCCAGTGGTGCTGCTGCACTGAGAGTCGAGGCGTTTGATGAGTTCATATCAGCCGTGACAAGCTGGCTGAGGAGAGATGGTAATGTGCTCTGACTACCGCCGTCGCACAGCCAGTGGAAAGACAGATGCACGCATGGATGGACAGACGGATGGGAGCTGACAGCGTGACAGGCCTGGATATTCAAAACAAGACCCCACCAATATATAGTGGTACTTCAATGTTACATTTCAGAGATGTCAGATTCTGAATTGTTGCTTCTAGTTAAATGAGGTAGACCTTTTGTCTACACTGAATATCTAACAAGAGGGTCAGAGTTAGACAGTGCTATCGTATTGTTCTAGAAATATTTGCAATAAAAGAATATCATTGTCATTTTAAGACAATGTTATGCCAGTGATATAATTATAATTTATCATCATAATGCAAGAACACTCTTTCAATGAGCACTCTTAATTTGTAGGAATATTCAAAGACTGGAATTGGAATGTGAATATATATTAAAACATCCTAAATAAATAATCCAAATAAAACCACTGAACCAAAACAATTAATAAAATGGACTCTCTGGCTTTGTAACAAAAATGTGCAATGTCTGCGCAATGTCCATGTATTGTAATGGTCAGAAAAAACTGACCTGCATCATGTTGGTTCAAATGTTTGTAACATTCTTATGTAAACAAACATGCAAGTAAACAAAAAGGATAATGTTGAGGTAAGCAAAAATGATCATGTCATGTCCTAATAGCAAATTATAAGTCGTTAATGTAAACACTTTTAAGTCATGTCCATAGAGTGTGTGATAAGTTGCTGACGTAATTATCATGACAGGCTTAAGTAGGACCCTAACTCTGTGCTGCTGCTGCTGCTGCTCTCACTGTTTTGTTTTTTTTAGCCTCCTGCCTGGTGTGAGGATGGTTCAGTGAGGATGGTTCAGTGAGTGCGGGTCGGGGATCAACAGGGCCGAGCTGAGGAGGCAGATCACGTGGAGATTTACTGAGGTGCAAAGACCACTTCCGCTCCATGAATGTTTGAAAGAGAGCCAAAGTTGTATTCATCTGTAGCATGGTTGTGGGGACGTAGTAACAGAGTAGTGTTCATGATTATAATCAGTGGTAGTGACCTGAAAATAAATGGGATGTACACCACAACGTTCCCGATGCGACTGTTTGACAATAAATCTACCGATAATCAGCCTGCAGCAGCTTTCTGGTCTCTGCTGTGTACAGTGGTGCGTAAATCACAGTGCAAGCACGCTCCTTCACTGTTGACTCGAGCATCCCCCGGCTGTGTGCCAAACCCGCCACAAGAGTTTATGGGCCTGTTATGAATAAAGGGAGGAGAACAACAAATGACATGACGAGGGAGGCAGAGAAGGAACGGTGGACGAGGAGAGAGAAGCTAAATGACGGCGTGTATGAATCAGATCACACGAAGTGGCAACCCCAAATCTTCTGAACCAAAAGCAAAAAAAAAAAATGAATCACACATCACAGAGGGCCTTGTTTTCTCTCCGTCTGTGGAGAAAACACCAAAGGAGTGTTTGTTTTGCATAACGATCACACCATCTGCTCTGTATTTACTCAAACTATCCCACCGGTTCAGTTGAGGAGACAGACTCTGCTCCTGAGAGGTGAGAAATTACTCTCAATTCACACCGAACGCGAGTTGCTCTCTTTCTGTCACAGAGTGAATCACTTAGGCGAGATATTCTTAGCGAGACGACTCTGAATGGGGGATTTTAACAACTCGAAGCCAGCCAGGTCGTCAATGAGCAAGAAGGGCATGAAATAAAGATCGTTGTATGAAATATTGATGCTACTCCAACAGTGTCGTCAGAATGACAGACAGAAGAAGCAGACGAGCCATTGAGGCAATTGAGAAGTTTTTAATGCATTTTATCTAATGGTGTGGCAGTCTACTCCCTACTGTTCCAGTTATAGGAGAAGAGACACAAAGTGCTCACATCCTACTGTGAGGTTCCTTTTACATTGGAGGTTATTAGGAAAGCAGAGTTTTTTTGTTCATGTGGTGCATTAGAACACCCTATTTGGGAGACATCATACAAAGCTGCTTTGTCCCAGTTTATAGTGCCACTAAATGAGAGTCATCTTTGTTTTTCAGCAGCGAGGATCAGATAGCTTCAAGTGAAAGATTGTCCTCTTAATCCTGTAACCTTCAAATGTCTGAATGAACAACAAATGGTTACAGAAGAATATATAAACACACTTTCTGTCTATCTTTAACAGACAGAAAACGTATAATTAATTCAGCAAAGATGGCAAACATTTAAATGTTCCAGCATTTCAGAAATGAGTATTTGCTGCTTTTCCCCATTCTATCATCATTGTAACTTGAACTCTCTCAATGTTCTTTGGTCTGTTCATCAGACCAAATAAGTCATTTAAAAGGTGACCTTAACTGCACTAAAGGGGTGTTTATGCCATCACACTTTTTTCACTGATCTACGGGATGCGTTAATGTGCCAAGACTGCCAGCTAGTAAACATAAAGGCAAACAATACAGGATTTAAAATATTCAAAATAATCCGCTTTTCAAATGTTTTATGAGGAAGGTAATTCAATTAACATGAATGTTAAACCTTTACATGAGGTACGCTTGTCCCGTAACCAGTGTGGTTCAAACCCCTTGGTGTCCTTGAGCAAGACACCTAACCCCAAGTTGCCCCCGGGCGCTTATTGCAGCCCACTGCTCCTCCGGGATGGGTTAAATGCAGAGAAATAATTTCCCCATTGTGGGACTAATAAAGGCTTAATGTAGGCTTTATTATTATTATTATTAAGGATACATACAGTGTGTATTGGTAAGTAAAGGCCCTTACACACCGGGGTGTGACCACAACACAAAAAAATGCAAAACGCTCGCCTTTGAATATTTTGCATTAATGCTCTTCATACTGGCAGCAATGCAAATTTGCTCCAGTTGCAACACTTTTTCAATTAAAGGTTTGAATAGATTCCCGCGGGCAGAGGACCAACTACCAGAATGTTATTGACCCAAAGCGGCCGAAGGACAAAACAAGCCAGTAAGTATCCATCAACATTTTCAAAGATGGCCGACATGACTTTTTCCCTGTCTGCGTCAATTTTTATCCTCTGTGCCAACAGTTTATACGGGGAAGTAGTGTTTTACATTAAGAAAGCCTCTTGTCTCTCCTTGTCCATGTTTTTTCCTCCTTCCTAACTGCTAAGTCATCTTATCTCCATAATTCAGCGGCCAGATGCACGGCTGCCTGGCAACGATCCAAAAAGCACATTTTAACTCTAACCAAAACTGCGAGAGGAAAAAATGCTGCAGCTTATGGATCTATAGTCTGCAAGTCGGGCATACAATCATGTCTCCATAATGTCTTTATCATTTTCGCTTCGCAAACCCAACTTCAGGTGTAATCTATGGCAATTAATCACTAAACGCCAACAGCAGACAGGCTATTAAGAAGAGACAGGAACCAAAACAATTCTCTCTTGAAAGATAAGCAGAGTTGGAATGACTCTGCTGAGTATATGGAGATGTGGCAGATGAAGGCGAAGTGGTAACCAGAACTGACAGGTCTGGTGACCGAGGCGGAGAGAATTAATGAGGATTTAAACTTCAAACTAAATCAAAAACTGATTCCAAATTAAAGTGGAGGGGGGTTTCAATTAACTCAGGATGTTCTAGCAGGTCTGTAAATTTAAGCTCTTATGGAAATAGTGGTAAAATCAAAATGTATACATTGAGGGATTAGCAGAACAACATGGACAGGAACATCAAATGTTTCATATGGACAAGCTCAATGGCACAATTTATTTTCTTTGCAAACACGGACACTTTTTCATCTCATATGTTGGTTACTGCACACACTGACCCCGATTCAACAACATAAGCTCCTCTGGCTCTTCCTTCTGTCACCGTCCGGGTTAATCAGTATTGATATATACCATAAAAATGCCAACAAAGCTGAACTTACAGTGAAGACTGAGTACACTGCAGTCGCTGTCAAGCCTGCAAGGAAGCCAGAAATATCTGCTGAACTCACTGCACCAGTGTCCCACCTGAGACCAGTGTAGAGGCTCTGAAGGCCACAGGAGATACAAAATGATCAGACAAACCTCTCAACGGACTATATCCAAGTGTTTTCTGTTAAAACGCACAACTTTGTTTGACTAATATTTTATTTATTTTCTGTTTTAAAGATGAATCCAGTTTAGTACTCGTTTAGTTCATCTTGTGTATTGGTCATAACAAAATCAAGTTAATTGGTCAAATTTGGGAATGCGGCATACGATTTTACAGATTTCAAACCAAACCAATGGTCAGCAAAACTTAAAGTATCCAAACTTGGAAGACTAAAGGGACCACTATTGCCTGCAAAGCAATGTTACTTGTAGCGTACGAAGTTAGTAAGAGAAGAAACATAATTGTCCTTAAACATTTTTTTAATTTTACAGGAGAGGGATATTTGATAAAGCTGGTTAATCAACCTGCTGTTTATTCTATTCTTTCACATCATTACATTTTGACAAATAAAGCCCTTTATCACTGTGATTTGGTTTTGAATGCAAAAAATATTCAAATGTCATGATAGAAGAAAAATACTTCTCAAAATATATACCCTTTGTAAATATTCATCACAACACAATCATTTTAGAAACGTTTCTGTATTTCACTCTGACTGTCAAAACATTACGCCTCAAATTCTATGATGTGTGAGTCTGTCAGCAAAAAGACTCCACTAATTGTTCTTAAAAATGCAGCTAGAAGAACTTCATATAAAGAAGAGGAAATGGCTAAATTATGTAGTGGAAAGAAAATAAAATAATAAATCATAGCTTGCACGGGAATATTAGCTCACTAGTGGAAAGCTAGCTAGGCTTATCCCGTCGCTCACATGACCACGCCTACTTTTTGATCACGACCCTTGCTTTAGTTGTGTGCAGTTTCTGTGCAATTAGGGATTTTTACAACTGTGTTATTGCTGCTCAACAGTGTTCCCAGATCCCTGCAATGAATTTGGATGCAACAACTGATAGGAATGATGACCAAATCTATGAAAATAAGACCCAAGTTGTACTAAAACAGAATTATACTGCCTTGGCAAATCCATCTCCATTTGTTTGCTACCTTTCTGTGAAACCCCTCTAAAAGTCAAAAGCTAAAAACCAACGCCCTCCTTTGAATTTCAAGCCTCGAGGCCCAGGGTTAAATTAATATTGTTATGCCTTTGACACCCACCTCTTTGACCTCCAGCAGCCGTCCCGGGTACATATTCTTGGCCCGCCGAGCTGCAGCCGGAGATTTGTGGTGGGTGATGGTGACGATGTTGCCGGGTGAGGCCGCGTGGCTCAGGTGCCTCTGAGGACCCGGGGATGAAGATGGGGTTAGGTGGGGGAGGAGGGAGAAGCTACGGGTCCGACCAGAGGATGAGGAGCCCTGGGGGGGGAAGCAGGGGGTGGCACAGAAAGGGAGAGAGAGAGACAGAGAGAGCGAGAAAGAGAGAGAGAGAGAGTGGGAATTTAAATGTGGAGGAAGCATGATAATGTAAAAGGAAGAGTAGGCTCCAAAAAAAACTCAATAAGGAACGCCAGGGTTTCTATTTCTCAAATTAAACTTTATGGCCGCCCTGTAACGAGGTGATTAAAAAAATCAGTGTGTTTTAAAGAAAAAAAAAGAAAGAAATATATTATTTGTTTATGTATGTATATTTATAGATGCCCTCCCTCAGCTTTAATAAAATATTTCAGTAGCTTTGACATTGTTAAGGCTAGCTAACATTAGCTGTACCTTGTTTTACAAACTTTACTTACTCCCAATGAGAAGTTTCATGCAAATGCTGCTTAAAAGCATTCAACTTATAGCATATGCATGCTGTGTAAATAATAAAATGGCTTTTAGCTATAATATATCAGTCACAGGTTGACAAACTGCAACCTTTAAGTTGATAAATTTGTCTCAGTTTTGGCCTTAAGGCATTTTCTTTGTATCTGTGTCTGTGTCCTTGATACCAGAGGAAAGT
The DNA here is from genome assembly GCF_027596085.1 of Anoplopoma fimbria. Lineage (NCBI taxonomy): Eukaryota > Metazoa > Chordata > Actinopteri > Perciformes > Anoplopomatidae > Anoplopoma > Anoplopoma fimbria. The sequence goes on from NC_072458.1 coordinate 9,334,239, forward strand.
TATTTATCTCTTATGCGAGAGAAGACTGTGAGAAAATGTCCTGTACTGTATTCATGAGGTAGTCTACTTGAACATTTCATTCAACATCTCAAACATTGGGCAATTAAACAATAAAATGACAGATGTCTCTTTTCTTTCGGTCTGTAATATTAATTTACTTGCCAATATCTTTGTGGATAACTTACATATTTTAAATACATTACTCAAAAAGATTTCTTCCTGACATAAGCAACCACACAGTAGGGGCCACCACCAGGTATGTGGATCAAAAAGTGGAGTTTCAACTGAGTTTTATAAAAAATGGAGGAAAAAAAACTCGTCTTCACTTTTGTTGTGCTGCTTTTGTTCTCTGTGCCAAAGCTAAAGTCTCATCGCATTCTTCATTTTGATGCCTCCGTCGCTTCCCCTCTGTGACTCTTGTCTCTTCAGTTCCCCGACCTCTGTGCTCACACAGGCAGCCATGTCAGAGCGGTATCTCTCTCTCTCCTGTCTTTACTCTCCGTTAGTTTACAGCAACGCAGAGAAACAAGGTACTGGAGATTCATCCTTTAGAAAAGCACAGAGGTCTGGTAACGGCAGCAGTGAAAATAAAATAGATCAAATAAACAGCTTCCACCTCAGGACACTGCTCACTGAGAGGGAAACCACCGGCCATCGATTTTTTGGACCAATGCTGCTCTCTATGTGGTAACCCCGGAAATCAAACCTATGACTAACATGGCGTAAGATAATGTCACATACATGATTAGGCCTTTATTCTGCTCCTTTGGGTAGCTCTTAGAGGATAACACTGCATTTAGATACAAATAAGAGCATTTCCCTGTGATTAGATGCACCCGAACACTAAAGAGGGCGTCATATTAGGCTGGTCCTTGGGTAATCGTTTAAACAGAACATAATCAGCTTACAGGAGAACACTGTTGTATTGTGCAAGGCTAAGCCACGAGGCGTGAGTAAGCAGGAAAGGAAACAGCATTTCAGGAGTGCGAACAGATAAGACACGCTGAGGTTTCGTCCTCCAAAAACTGGCACAAAGCCCCGAGCATTTCAATAAACTGGAACAACAAGAAGACGTCAGAGCAAGAAAATGCAAAAGGGGAAAGGAAAGGAGGGGAAGTGATGGAGGGAAGAGATGCAGGAAAGTATCAAGCTCAGGAGTGAGGAGCATGTTAAATATAGGGGGTTGTAATGCTTAAATTGGAGCTTGTATGAACAAACTATGGATATAGGTAGGGTTAATATACATCACATATGGCAGGGATTCCCAACTGTTTATGTCTTGTGAAGCTTTAAAATGTCCACAGTTGTCTTTCTCATGATGTTTTATCTAAAATATTTTTAGAGGCAGGAAGATGTTCAATATCCAGTATTTGAAGAAAATAGCAAAATATCTGAATAAATGTCAGAAAAAGCTTCTTTTTTTTTTTTTTATCAAGTCATTTTATTCTAAATTCAAATCCTTAAAACCTAATTTTCTATTCCTAACCTGAGTAAATTGAGAATTTCAATCTATTTCAAACAAAAACTTAGTTGTTTCAAGTGTCTGTGTTTTGAAACAAGAAAGAAGCCAGCAGGCTGGAATGAAGAAAAATAAAACTTAGTTTCAGGAAGTACTAGAAACAAATTGATTTAAATTGGATGAAAAAAAAGAAAGAAGAATTTTTTTTAAAAATATGTGCAGATCATGTCACTTTTCAAGAACATAAGACTGAAAAGACACAAGTTGCAGGCAAAACTGACTTGGTATGAAGATTTCTGCAGTGATCTTGTAACGTTCGGATACATGTTGGAGTCCCCACAGAGCAGAATACAACCAAACACGTCACAAAAATATTGCAACAGGTCCATAAAAAAATCTACCCTTACAATTCTAATTTGATAATAAAGTCATGATATAAAGTTTAGGCCTTTGTTAATTTAGGGGCAATTATTCCAGCCTTCTAATCTTATACATAAACAGGAAGTGTACTCTGCTTTATAGGAATAAGCTCAGGGAGGAAAAAAAAGCCCTGCGCTTGCTGCTTCACAGGTGCTCTGCTGTCACTCGACCGTGGGCGGACTTGGCCCTGTGAGAGGCAGCGTGGGTAGCTGGTGCAACAGTCAGCTGCTGACCTGTCATTTTCTGCACTACAGGGAACCACGCTAATTACATACAATTAGCTATTCAGCAATAATCTCGGTAAGCAGGGTATGGAAATAGATTTAATTACATAAATACACACATAGAACTAAGATACAACTAATTTAATAATTTCAACCTTAAATCAACATATAAAGATGATACTACTGAAGCTGAGTTTAAAGCCAAAGACAGACAGACACACACACAGCAACAGGCAGAAGCTGGACACCACACACACACATTCACTTTCTTCATTCAAGCAGAAAGTACACAATATTTCCAGTCCCACTCAAAGTCCACAGTCTGACTCATTGTGTTGTGTGTGTTGTAGTTTTACATGGTTACTGGTTTATTTATCAGACTGCCAATTTCAACCAATTCCACCTGCAGCACCTCATCAGCACGCCTGCATGTGTGACATTACTATATGTGGAAATCGATACTCTTACATATAAACTTAAATTTCAGTTAAGACTGTATATTCTCACTCAGAATTACATACCTGGCAACGTAGAGAAGGCTTTGAAATACTCAAACCATCATGCAGGGACAAGAAACTTACAGAAAAGATAATTCAACATAAAAAAAAAAAAGGTTCTGTTGGGTTATTTATATACCATATTTTTGTAAAGTTTTGTTGATGACAAGCTAGGTCTGTAATGTAACACAAAGCTACATTCTGTATTTGCATTTCAAAAAACTGTCTATATGAAATCTGAAATCAGTTTTATGCCTGAAGTTGATAGAAGTTTAAATTTGAAATAATCCATAGTGATTCTTTTTCTGTTTTATTGGTTTCCAACTGCCACTGATGCTCCTCGTGTGCATTCTTCAATGTTTTGCTGCTCACAAAATATATAACAATAATTTAACGATTTACCAAAAAATAATAAAATAATAAAGTAGATTCATATAGTGATTTTGTCCTACGAGTCTATGCACAGTTTCCCCTGCACTCATCCTGTCCAAAATCTAAAACCGGATGTTGCTTTCACAGGCTGTGCAAAAGCAAGGCAGCCTCATTTTTGATACAACTGAAACTCTGAAACCAGGACACCTAAAGTTAGACTTTGTAAGCAGCTACCAGAACGACAACCACTGTAACTGGACAACTTGACAGAGGAAACTGGCTCTGATAAGATTGGTTGCACTTCCAGGAACAAGGTCAAACTCTCCTTTGGGACCTGATGAGAATCTATACAAAGCTCCAGGCAGAGAGACAAGAGTTACCAGACATGCATTTAGCAGTTATTGCTTTATTGAACCAGGAGCTTTCTTACACTGTCAATGTGGTGATGTCAGTATGCAATGTGCCCTGTCAATGTGGCTGAACAGAGGCTGAGAGAAACATTCCTGTGTATTTCTTGTATGCAGTTTATATAATTATTCTGACTCTCATTAGTTTTTTAATGCTAGGCTGAGGTAGATAAGTTAATGTATTAATGAAGGCAAAAATGGAACAATGGAAAAAGACTTAGTGAATTAATCATGATGTACATGAAGCATACGGCTTAAAAGGTTTCTTTACCGAAGAGACAAAACATAAAATCTGTGTGTAGCAATGAGAAGAATATAACCTTTCTCAAATTAATACATAGAACAATCACAAATGCTGTATTTCAATCATGTTATCTATTTGTTTTAAGTTTGATTGGAGCTCTTTTCATTACGCCATCTCCTTGCCTCTCCTCCTGCAATGATCTAATAACACCCGACTGGAGAATGAGCACCGCTGGCTGGCGAATGTTAATCTCAATGAACCAACTCCTAATAGTTGCATTACAAGAGAGGATGGAAACATGCATTATTAAGTGTTTTCTTTTGTATGGAAACCCAGCTACTTACATATTTGTGTGTTGGGAGGAGAAACAGAGAGAGATACGCTTGAGCCATAATTTAAGACGATTTGTAAATTTATCTGGTGGACTACATCTGCTGATGGAAATCATGGGATATGATTAAAAGCTCTTAAACAGCTTTGACAATGGACCTCGAGTAGATATTGTGAAACCTAAAATATTTTGTTGAGTCAGAGAAGTTCCTTCAGCTCAATGGCAATTTTTGATTTAACACATTGTGATACAATTTTACAACTGCACCACATCCCCAGGTGTTCATCGGCCATGTCTATCTACATAAAGTATTGTACTACCTTCACTGAAGAGCAAACTAGCATACCAACAAACTCTCCCCCATATTTGTTCTTCTACCTCATCAACTTCAAAATAAAAGCATCCCTTAGAAAAGTGTGAAAAGGGGATTTATTGTCTACTATCTGTATGGATCAAATAAAATGTGCCAGCACTTCTTTTATTTGGTTTCCAATAAAGACGAGAACAATGAACCCCTGCCCTTTTTTGTAACAAATAAATCGTGCTACACCTCTTCTGTTATCAGAGATGTAGCCCGAGCCTCCACTGCCGGCTGCCGCATTGCCGGAGTAGCTGCGACAACGATCTGAGAGGCAGACAGCGCAGCTCGGGGAAGGATTAGACCACAGCAGTGGGAACAGTAATAACAGCTGCTGCCGTGGCAATGCCCCACAGTCAACGAACAGGAACAAAACGCCCGTTCAGCTCTGCAGGACAGAAGGAAAAAGAGAGACAGACCATCTTTCCTCCTTCCACTTTCTCTTGCTTATCCAATTTTCTCTCGTGTTTTGACTGCTCTCCTCATCACGGCTGAGCAGAGTAATTGGACTTTCCCTTCACTCCAGCTGTGCAGCAGTCTCAAGTGGTGGAGAGCTACGTGTTGAATAACAGGCCGGCGATGAAGCAGCATAATGAGGCTGCCTTATTTAGTTGTTAAAAAAGAGCTTTTTTCGGAAAAGAGAATGCAGCGGGACAGATGTCAGAGTTTTCTGCATCCTTTCTAATGTTTGAAAGTGAAACCGAGTTTGTGAAACAGGAAGTAAAGTGCATCTCAGGTGCTCGGGGATGTGTGTTTTTGACTCACCAGCACCTCGTGGCCTCCTCCTGCTCTTTCCACACTCAAGTGTTCATCTGAGCCCTTTAGCTTCCTCACCTGAACCCAAACAAACAAACACATACAGACAGACAGATTATTAGTGAATAAACTAATAAAGAAATATAAAGAAAGCATATGCCTCCATGCAAGGCACCAAGACAGTTTTTTTGTCTTCTTTGGACAGTGACCTTTAAAATGTTTGGTACCATACAGGCTATAAACAATCAACTCAGCATGATAATTCCTTCAGTCCAAGACAGCTTTTCTGTACAATGGGAGTTTGATCTGCCAATTAAACAAATATAATCACAATTTAGCACAGTAGGCAGTCGTTGACCCAATGCTTTTAGCCAGAATCACCAGCTTTTAAGCTTTATTTGTAAAATATCTACACTTTGCTTATCTTTTTATAATGTCATCATGCTTATGTGACGTATGTTAATGGGGTTGGATAAAACAGTGGAAACAACTTTCAATTTAATGCAATCCAGTAACAAAACTTCTTGTGTGTAGCCTTAAAATTGACCACAGAGTTGACTAAACACCTGTGAGACACAAACAATACAAACAAAACTTTATGACTTCATTCAGTAGGATTTATAGCTGGTCAGTTATATTGCATTGTATTAGATGTACATGTTATTCACGATGATAAACATTTCACAACACTGGAAATAGCCACTAGCAATTTTGCAAAAGTTGGTGACTTGTAAACGTCAGTGTTATGAAATGAGTCACAAAATGAACTTAGAAGTAAGAAACTCAAACATATTACAGGCAACCCAACAGCAGCTTGTTCATTCATTCACAGCTGCAGCAAAGACTAAAAAAATACACCTTCCATGTGTAAAATCAACTTTAATACCAAAAGTTTTCCAAAGAAATGATAAAGTTTAGATTATTTCCTCATTCTCCACTGGATAAGTCCAATGGCTATACACCTCACCAGAGATACAGACAGCGCACACACACACACACACACACACACACACACACACACACACACACACACACACACACACACACACACACACACACACACACACACACACACACACACACACACACACACACACACACACAAACTAATCCCTTGAAGCCTATGCTAAACCCCCCAAAAATGTCCAAATATTAATCCAGGATATTAATAAAGACTGGTTGTGGATAAAAGGTAAATGCTACTACACCCAACACAGTAATCTCTCAGAAATGAGCCCACATAGTCATGAAGAGGAACAGAGAAACCAGGGATATTTAGTGACAACCTCATCCTCAAATATAGCAGCAGGAGCGCAATGCTATATTTCCCAAAATCACTAAGTCTTCTGTCATGTGAAGTGCTAAAAATATTCTGGAATTAGACAAGCAAGAGAAGTTACACATGACATGGAATGTCATGACATCACATGGAAGCTGAGCTCTGCAAGAGTGTCAGTCCTGGTATTTTTACATTATTTTACATTTTGTTCCTAATTTCTCTCATTTTAAATGCATCCGTCCTCACTTTTGTTGCATATTTTTTGTATCTTTCGCTTGTTGAGTATTTTTCATAAATTAAGCATGATTTATTTTTACGCTTAATATATTTGCTGCAAGACTTCATAGAATAAACGAGTAATTTTAGCAGGCCAAGATGATGAGAATGTCAGGAGAAAAAAACCCAGGCAAGAGCTTTAAAACTCCAGAGAGGATGTTAAATGAGACTCATGGGAGATTCCATTTCAATTGAAAAATGGCACAGGAAAAATAAAATCTGTCACCTTTAGACACACTGAAAAAGCCAGTGGACTAAAAGCAGAACAGAAAGATAGATGGGGCTTGGACTTTTCGGGACTGTACAGAAGTTTTGCACATGGTGAAGGACCTGTTCCTGCACAGAGACTGACAAACTGCTGATATGGAAAACTTGTCACATTTATAAAGAGACACACAGGGGAACAGGAATCTCAAAGGAAATGTCAAGGCTTTCCACTCACTTCGCATACAACACATGCCAAGAGCTTGGACCAGAGTCCCGTTCACATCTCTGTTACTGCATCTGTCTGTGAGTGTGTGTTTGTGTCTTACCTTGGCACTGCTGTCAGAGTGACGTCTGGCACACGCTTGGAGCTGACTGATCCAAAACTGCTGCTCCTTGGTGTCGCAGGCTACAGAGACACACAGAGCAAAACACATTAATAAAATGACAAGTCTTAACTTCCTTTACACACTCAAGACATTGAGAATCACCAATAAACCTTCACATGAGTTCACAGTCAGGTCAATATGCAGTTATAAGAAAGCCATGTGCCTTAAAGTGTCTCCACATCCCTTCAGTTTTTATTATCGTACGGTTACTCCCATTTATGCAGATTACATTTTAAATTATTGCCCAAGGTTATGCAGAGCACTGAACATCAACTGGAGGAACAAGTTATCGCAAGATTATTTAAAAAATTTCAAATGCTGTATTACTGAGGATGAGGAGGTCATCTCCCCGATAAATTTTTAAGTATTTGGTAATTAATTCACTGTTCCCGCATCAGAAGTCTACTGTTAGTAGCGAAGATATGAGCTTGAAAGAGAATTCAGAATTTAATGTCGAGTAATAAAATGTACAAAATATTTAATTTAACAGTAAAACATCCAAACTTTCCTTATGGGATCTGGTGAATGGAGACTCACATAGTGCTAAAACTAATTATCATTTTAATTGCTGATTCTAACAATAATTTTTTTAAGGCTGTAGAATGTCAGAATATTGTTACATTTACATTACATTACATTACAGTCATTTAGCAGACGCTTTTATCCAAAGCGACTTACAGGAAGTGTATTCAACATAGGTATTCAAGAGAACTACTGGTCACCAGAAGTCATAAGTGCATCTCCTTTCTTAAACAAGCATCTTAAAGCATAAGCCAGAGCAAAAGTATAGTGCAGAGGCAAATTTCTACGAAAACAATAATTGCAACAGACTAATACGAATATAATAAGTGCTACAAACTACTACGAATAGGATAAGTGCAGTAAACAAATACGAATTCAATAAGTGCAGCGAACTGATTCGAATACAGTAAGTGCAGCAACTAATATGAGTGCAATAAATGCTACGAGGAAGGCTCAGGGTAGTACTTCTTGAAGAGGTGAGTTTTCAGCCTGCGCCTAAAGATGGGCAGCGACTCTGCTGTCCTGACGTCGGTGGGGAGTTCATTCCACCACTGAGGGGCCAGGACAGAAAAAAGCTGTGACCGGGTGGATCGGCCGCAGGGACCTCTGAGCGACGGGGCAACCAATCGCCCCGAGGCCGCAGAGCGAAGTGGTCGGGCGGGGGTGTAGGGCTTGACCAGGGCCTGTTCCTTTCACTGCCCTGTAGGCTAGCACCAGAGTCTTAAACTGGATGCGAGCTCTTACAGGGAGCCAGTGTAGAGAACGGAGAAGGGAAGTTGTGTGAAAGAACTTGGGGCGATTGAACACCAGACGTGCTGCAGCTTTCTGGACAAGCTCCAGGGGTCTGATGGCCGACGCCGGGGCTCCAGCAAGTAGTGAGTTGCAGTAGTCCAGGCGGGAGATGACCAGAGCCTGGATGAGCACCTGCACCGTCTCATCAGTGAGGAAGGGGCGAATCCTCCTGATGTTGTAGAGGAGGAATCTGCAGGAGCGTGTGACCGATGCAATGTTTGCTGAGAACGACAGTTGGTCGTCCAGGATCACACCCAGATTGTTAAAATGAGAAAGAAATGCTGCAGTCCCAGACTAAAATAAATTCAGTTTACAATTATATCAAACAGAAGGAGCAAGCAAATCATCACATTTAAGAAGCTGGAGGTGTAGAATAATAGGCATTTAACTTGACAATTAATCAATTAATGGATTTTTAAAGTTTCTGCAAATTAAAATTTTGTTTCAGCTCGAGACTCATGAGATCAGCATTTCTTAACTCCTCGCCAAGCCCTTGGTCCGGACAAATTATCAAGTACTGGTGAGTAGCTTTTTTGTATTCCGTTACTGCCGCTTGTAAATATCTCTTAGCTCCAACATCATAAGATCAGGTTTAACCGGTCTGAAACACAGCAATAAGTGTTTTGACCCCAAACATGGTTCACTGATAGGAAACGTTGCATGAAAGAAAGACACAAACCCACACATACATATAGAATTAAGAGCAGGTGGTGGGGGTATCGTGTTTTAAGTGTAGTTTGTTTCAGTTCTCTTTTTTTGGGGCAGCATCTCCAGCCAACAGCCCTTTTATGCAAGAACGTTGCTTTTTGCAAGATTTTTAAGTAAGTATAACCAAAGCCTAAGGCTTAATTTTCCCGAGAAGGCTAAGAACAACAGATACAACATTTAAACCATTGCTGGAATAGTTGTGGTAAATATGGATATTCTGTTTGGATCGACACCACTTTCCTATCAATTAGTTCAGTATGAAGCTACAGCCAGCTGATGCTTAGCTTAGCTTAGCATAAACAGTGGAAGCTGCGGGAAAATATAAAAAAATCTAAGTGTAATCACGCCAAGCTGGCTGGTTACTCTTGTTTCCAGCCTTTGTGCTAAGCTAGGCTAAGCTAACTGGCTACTGGCTATAGCTATACCGTACAGAATTGTGTGTTTACCCTCATCCAACTCTTCCATTCCTTTAAATGCATTTAAATTGCAGAGTGCGTCCAATGATCAGGGAACTAGCCAAACCATTACAGAGCAGGTTTTAAAGGTAGAATGGACAATAGTTTTTAAACGTAATCAGTGCCTGTCTTGAGCTGTGTTGTGAAGAAATCAGTGAAGACTAGCTGCTGGATGTCAGTGATCTCATTTGTAGCCAAATTATTATTCAACCAGCCAACTGCCTACCCGGCCTTGTGATCCTGTTACCTTCTGAATGATGTCCTGAGGGCTGTGTATCACATCTCAACCTCTTCATTTTCTCCTCTGTGCTAAATTGAACATTCGGTATTGAAGAGACGGCAGAGACTCATTTGGCCGATTTGCGAGCAGCACAGGAAGCAGCTTGATGCTCTATGCATGCTTGTGGTTTTTCCCCTTGGCACAGAGACAATACACCCCGTTATCGAAACACGAATGAGGCCTAGACTTGCTGACTAACACAGCGAGCCGCAGCCCTTCCAGTTGAAGGAGACGCTGACTGTCTGCTTGTGTTGACCCGCTCGGGGGTCAGACAGGAAAATAATATCCTTCTGATCCCATTTCACTGACTAATTATTGGAGAACAGTGTCTTTGATGGGTCTGATAACATTGAGTTCAGATTGTAGGTCAATCCCAGCTGAAGGACCAATGGAGGAAAAGAGTAACAAAAGATTTAAAGATGATTGCACCTAATAATGCAAATTACTGCACCTTGTGCTACTGTGCTTCTTCCTACTTAAACATGTCTATTTTTCTACTGAAATAAACAAAAACAGTATGACTCAAACCTGCATTATTATGTAAAAATGCCTTTAAAAATGAATCAAAAGCTTTAAAAAGTCCCTCCCAATTTTTTTTATTTAGTTACAAAAGTTAGGTTTGTGGCAGTTAAACTTTTCTAAGGGTGCGTTTGATTTTCTAACATTGTGTGATCAGTGGTAAGGTGATACTAGTGAAACAGACCGTAGTTGATCCGTGCGGCAGCACTTAGTAGAAAAACAGGAATGGGACACCCTTAGCCTTTACAGCTCCTCACATGAATGTTAAAGACTGATGGTGGGAAACAGGAATACAACACTTACGGCTAAAATAATGTATTAGGTCAGCCAAAAACATCAGGCTTCATTCAGATCCAAACAAGGTTGCAATTTCCGCTGGGATTTTTCAGAACCATATTATTGACCTCTTCATTTTAAAAGTTTGGTCCAATTAATAAAAACTCTATAAACAGTGTCTTCTTACTATCCATCCTGTTGTAGCTGTGCAACAGAATGGATATGCAGCCTGTGAGGAAGCCTGTAGACACTACTCAGGGCTGAAGGCCCACCAAGCCATCTCCGCATTTTGGGGTGTTGTTTTTTTACAGGCAATCCCCCTTAAAAAGACACTATAACTATAGTCAATCATAAAAAAGAAAAGGTATGAATGGCAGAGCACTTTGTACTAACCATGGAATTTTTTTTATTTAGTTTAAAGGTTCTTGTAAAGGTTAGGAAGGTTGGTGACATAAAAATGTAATTTGTATAATGTGTCACAAAAAAGCAAAAAAAAAGTCAGTGCGATTGCTCATAAAAAGAGTTTACTTTCGCACACCAATAAGACGACAGGTGCATAGGAGAATACCTAGGGTAGACAATATATAAAATTTAAAAAAGGAAAGTAACCTGATGAAGGTCTGTGTACCGAAACGTTGTAACTAAATATATCTATATGCAAGTAAAGAAGACAGTGAGGAGTTTTTTGTTTTAGTGTGATTGCTCATAAAAATAATAATGATATAGTATGACTGTATGATCATAGTATAATCTTATGAAAAGCAATAAAAAAGTCATAGTGTTGTATGGCGTAATTTTTTTTTTATATAATATAATATAGTAAGTCATAAAAAAGTCATTAATAGTCATAAAAAAATTCTTAGAGGATGGATTGCTTCATTAGATTTATAAGGATATACATAGCTACTGAAATTTACCTTTAATAGGTCACATACTGGTCAGATACTGGGGGCATTTTGATCGCCTCTCAACGGCTCTCAACGTGTCGACGGCGATCCTGCGGCTCATACAGCAGCTAACAGTGCTAAAAGGCTGTGAGCTAACCATTGGGGGATGTTCACATGCACTAACGTGCACTAAAAACAGGCTTGGCCAGCTGGGCTATGTCAAAAAAGCTCGGATAACAACACACAGCGGGAGAGTGACTTTGTCCTCCGCTCAGGTAGACATTACTCATATCTTTACATAGCATTTTGTTTGCTGTTCTATGAATGTTCAGAATGTTAAATACAGCCCTTTAAAAATCTTCTGTTAAATGTTTTTTTGACATCCTGATGGAAACTATTTCAACGCGTGGAGAATTCAATTTGCACTTGTCAATCACTTGTACTTCTCACATCTGCCGCAGTCATGGGAACACCTACAGAGGGTCTCTTCAAGTGAACAGTGCAACTCAGAGAAAATGAGACGTTCACAGAAACTTCTGACAAGTGCAGCGTTCGAGAAGCGCTCTCCCACTGGGAGTGGGCCCTCACCTCTCCGGGGAGAACAGAGTATTCCCACAGAACCACCTGTGCCAAGTAACAACCTTCCCCACCCATTCGTTGCTGCCATCATCCACAGAAATCAATCACTCTAAAGGGGCCACTTACCCGGAGAGTGAGCAAGAGACTAAATCAGATATTTTTCTCAGAGATGTGCACAAGCCTAGCTGTGATTAAAGATAATTAGTTGTCTGCATTGAGCGGAGCAGTGTTGCTATGCTAATATGCACCTGTTTGCATGGTGACGCAGGAGTGGATACACACTGCTTAGCTTAGAGCAGGACGTGCAGTTCCCATTCAGGTAGAATACTGTGTTAATGATGAAAATTTCAAAGCGCTGTGTCACGAGAGGTGCAGACTTCGAGGTGACGGGCTGACAGCTCTATTCATGTGATGAATGCATGAGGTTCGCGCTGGAGACCGAAGGGACTAACAACGACACTCTTACTGGTCTGTTTGTCCTATTGAAATGTCAATACCCATCCCAGAGATACGGCTGAACGATATGCTATTGAAAAAGAGAAAGAACTCCTTTTTAATCAGTCGTAGCAGCACCATCCTCATCTACTCACACTAATTTATAATTAAAGCATTGTAAAAGATGTCGTTGGTTATGATAATGAGGACTAATAATGAGGATTAAGGCTCAGACCAGCAGTAAGATCTGATTGAAGTGCCGGGAGATATTATGAGGGGGGCAATTTAAAAGGTATTTTTCAAGAAAATGGACAAGCTGACAGGGGCCAGAGGTTAGAAGAGTGGCCCGGCAATTACAGCAACCGGCTTTTACTCATCAAAACGACATCCCTGTAATCAGACATACTAAATCAGTGACACAATGCTTGGAGAAAATTTGGTGTAATTTGCTTTTTAATAGCTTTTATTCAATAGTGATTGAGACTGTCGCACCTCACATTTGCTGTGCTGAGCAGTTCATTTGAATCTTTTATGCTGTAAAGCAAAGGGTACTTGAATGTCATCCTTAAGCAGAATAAGTGTACTTTTACTTTACTGATGTTTTACTCCATAAGAAGGAAAAGCACATAAAGACTATGGAGGAAGGAAGAGCCTGAAATGTTCATGTCGGCGTAGTGGAGAGCAAGGTAGTTCTCCATTCAGAGGATCGGTGGTTCGATACCCGGCTTCGGCAGTCGATGTGTCCTTGGGCAAGACACTTAACCCCAAGTTGCTCCCGAAGGCTTGCCATCGGTGTGGACTGGATGTTGCATGAATGTTAGTTAGAGTCTGATGGTGGCACCTTGAATGGTAGCCTGTCATCAGTGTGTGAATGGGTGAATGATATGTAATATACTACTGATTGTAAGTCGCTTTGGTCTGCTAAATGACTGTAATGTAATGTCTGTAAGTGAACTGTTGCTATTGACTTGATGAAAAAGAAAAATGCAAGAAAGATGTGAATTTGATGGATTTTTGTCCTTGAATGGTGGCACCCTATAACAATACAATAGATGTCATATGAAAGCAGTGAAAAGAGAGTGTTACCGTTGTTGTTTTGCCTTAGAAATAAAATACTAGGGTACAATTATACTCTGGTAAAAGTATCCAGTGGCTCATTCTTCAAAGCAAAAGTCAGTTTTTGGAGGACACTGTTGAAAGTGGTTGTTTTATTTGGATAAAATACAAATTTTCAATTGTTCATGCGGTAGAGCAGGTCAACTTTTAATCAGACTGTTGGAAGTGCAATCCCCAACTCCTCCTGTCCGCATGTCCAAATGTCCTTGAGCGAGACACAGAACCCCAAATTGCTCTCCCTAATGCTTACTATCGGTTGAATGTACATTCCCGGATAACCAAACAAACAGTTCGCTGTTGGAAATGGCAGAAATATTCTGGCAGATTTGTGGTGAGGAATGCTTTTAGGGAGTTTATGATACTCAATCATAAGAACAGGTTTCTGCATCAAAACACTGCAATTTGTTTTTGTCACAATGATGCACGACGGAGATGTGTAGGGCATCTTAATCAGCCAGTTGGGAAGCTGAACACACTGACCCTTTCATTCATTGGCCGACTGTCTCATTGAGACACTGTATGATAAATAGCTTAATTTTCCATCTGTGCAGTCAGACATGATTAAATTCCCACTGCTCTTCACCTTTACTCAGCAACAAAACACAAGGCCCCACAATCTCCCAACATCCGATAATGAATTACTTATTTTACATTATTCCGCTTTAGTTAATTACACTTTGGTTTGGAGCCAGAAAACCCCTCAGGCTACTGAACAGCTGTGTTAGATGTCACATGTAAATCTCTCGTTGGATCAGACTAGACATTCTACCATTTTTAATGAAACATTACTAAGAGCTGGGATCAATGGCTGCACAGAAGACACCAGAAAGGGTGATCAGACATCCTTCAATGACAACAAAGAACAGATAGATATATAAATGCAATTTCCTGCCAATAAATCAAACAGAAACACTGAAAAGTCGTCGTCTCAAGGTAGTATCTGTGTATCCAGTATCTTCTTAAACGGGTTAGCAACAAGGAAGTGTGTTCAAAGCCCTCTTGAGAAACAAGGGTTACGCATGAGAATAAAGGTGGCATTTAAAGCTTTAGACACAGACCATCACTGACATGATAAGCAGCTTACACATACTGAAAAACGACTCCCGACTGAACCTTGAAGTTCCCTTATTTCCAACCCCAAGGTGGGCTTTCAGGGAGTCCCATGGTGACCAATACTAGATTCAAAGAGACTAATCTTAATCACCAACTGTTGAGAACGTACATCTGAGCCTCTTTGTACCCTGCTGGTTGAGCAAATTGAAGTTTTTGAGTACAAGTGCTGATATTGGACCGCAATTATTTTCAGAGGATGAATATTTGAAAAATCTGTTTGTTGTTGTTGGAGATCTTGGCGGCGGTCAAACCTCTAAACAGGCCTTGGGTTCGTATCAAAAGATTGCTTTTGTCGCTCAAAGACTTTCTTGATAATTCTCGAATCTTACTGAAGCGATGGGGATGGAAATACCACCGCCTGTGGGCTACTCAGCCCAACTTCTTCCTCTCTGTTGGATCATTGTTTCCTCTTAGCTCAATACACATGGATCACTGAGTTATTCGGGGAATATAGGCCAAGTTATTCTGATATCCTCCCCCTCGAGAGCGTAAGGGGACATTCCAGCGGCTCAAGTGGAGCAACAGTAAAAGAGAGTTTCTCTCGCTTCAGTGGATACAGGTCACCGAAGGCAAGGGCCTTCAACACAGTGACCAGCTACAGGCTCTTTGTCTGGCACTGGGTCTTAAAGAGATATTTCACTTTGGTGTAGATCTATCTTGGCCAAATGTGTTTCCTTTCAACTCAATATACAGTGTTTTTTTCAGTAAAAACAGCTGCTTTTTGCGACCGAAAACAAGGGTGAAGCACCGATCTACTCTGCATACTGGTAAAGTTAAATGAATGATTCCTGTGTCGTCCTTGCCATCCGGATTATGGTATGGTTGTTAGGGGTGTCATGATGGGAGAAATTTAGTAGTTGATACCAATACCAGTAAATTTCACAATCCACGCTACCTAATTGGATACCAGGGTACTAAACAACAGACAAAGTTTGGTTTGTCCTTTCTAGGCTACAGTAGAAACATGGCGGTGCAACATGGCGGACTCTGAAGTTGACCTGTTCCCTATTTTGGTATAAACCATTCATTCTAAGCCAACGAAAACACAATGATTCTTAGTTTCAGGTGTTCATACACTAATGAATACATAGTTATGAATATTACATTTCATTTCTCCTGAGAGATCTCCCAAAACCCTACACACTGGCCCTTTAAGAGTAAAACCCTGCAGCTTTCATTTAAAATTACTTTCCATAACCAGCTGTCCAGTGCATTCACAAATACTGTGAAGAGAAAGATAATTCATAAACACCAGAGCATGAACACACTGCACTTCAAGAGACTCAAACATAAAAAACACACACTCGACTCAGTGTTTGTACTCTGCCATATACGGGCAGCATGGGGCCGGCATGAGGTCATACCTCTGAGTTTGTACAGCTCTCCATTGACAGAGTTCACGACGAACATGTGCGGAGCCTCGTCGCTTGGGGTTACCGAGGCACCAATCAGGGGCAGGGACCCGCGGGGCTTCTGGCTCTTCCCGTGCTCGTTGACAAAGTACTGCAGCTGTCCCAGCTCTGGATCCAACACAAAGTACCTGCGTAGGAGGGAAAAAAAGAAGGAGAGTTTCTTTATATTCCTTTTGTGTGTGAGAGAGAATAGGAAAGCGGGGAAGATGGCTATGAATGAGGGTGAGACGATGCAAGAGAGAGCTGCTGTAAAAACATATCTTTGAATTTCTCACCTCCCATGCAACAACGCCTGCAGGATGTTTTTTACCTAAGCTCTCTTTACGCAAGATCCGTTTATAAATACCCCTCCGTGCACATTAAGGCCTGCTTTCACCTGCAACACATCAAGCCGGCAATTAAATTCCAAATGACTCCAGGTAGCAAGTAGTGCGGTCATCTTGAGCAGAAGCCACAGCTCGAGGCGTGCAAATGAAACCCCACATTTTACCCTTGGTGATTAATGAATCACATTCAATCCCTGCATAATTGAATCTCTACCTCGCTCATCACCGATCGGAAGATTCAAAGCGAGACAGGCGCACGAGAGGAGCAGACACATTTAATTTCCTGTGGCCAGAAAGGCTCTGTCTGCAGCCCTTAACACTTTTTCTTTTTTCCTGCATCTCAACACGGGCGAGAGTGGCACCGGATGATTTTGGCTGACCTTTATATGTTTGTGTCCAGTGGCCTGAGGTAACAGCAGTCTTTGTTCTGTCTTCTGCTCCGCATGTCGCCTTCTTTTCCCTGATAATCCTTGTGTTCGCAATCAATGTGCTCTTTCCATCCGCCAGTACAGAAGCTGGGGATATTGATCAAGCCTTTGCAGGGCAAAGCCACTGTTGCTTTTTTTTATACCCACAGTTGTCACGGATGTATGTGATAATTAAAGACATCTCCTGTCCTCTCCAGTATCTCAAAGGTGTTGATTTTCAAAGAACACCCACGGGTTACTTCAGTCAGCCCTCCTGCTGTAGTTTCAAACACTACCACTGCTACTCCCTTCTCATCTATAATACCAATATCATCACACTTGTTTACGTATGACCAGACATGTATTTTCAGTATCAATCTACCCGTAAAAACATTGAGGAAATGTAAGAAAATGGTGAAAAATGTAAATCAAAATTTCCTAAAGCCAAAGTGTCAACTTAAAATTGCTTGATTTTTGTCCAACCATCACCCTGATTTGAAAACATTAGACAAAGAAAAGCAATTCATTTGCCCAAATTAGTTTTAAATAGTTAACAAAAACTAGTTGCAGAATAATATTTGATCAGCTAATTAATTACCTGTTTAATCGTGTCAGAAAAATATCTTGGGTTTGGGTCCAATTAATTCCTGGCTAGACATATGTAGGACTTCAACTAAGAATTCCTTTCATTATTTAATCTGCTATTACTTTGATTCTTTTTTCAATTGATCCGTATCTATTATTATCGAATATTGATCTGTAAAATGTCACAAAACAGTCAAAATGCCATTCACAGTTTAGAGCCCAAGGGGAGATCTTCATGTTTCTTGTTTTGTCCAACCAACAGTGTAACAAACAAATGTTTTGAATATATAATGAAGCTGCAAATCCTCACATTTGAGATGCCTCTATTTTCAATGTTTATCATTTTGACCTTATTAGGCAGATCAGGTATCTGCCAAACATGACTACTCCACAGTAAAATAGTTTCTTTGTGAATGTCAGTTATATCGGTTACATTCACTCAGTCACATCAGGTCACCAACCTGGGTTTTAGTACAACAGCAACACCTGGTCTCATGTTTTCTGACACAAAAATGATCTGGTTGCATTGTCCCGCTATGGAAAAACTTGTCAAAGGGAATGCAGCACTTTTGACTAGATTTGGGGCTCATTCGTGACATTTCTGGTGGGGGAAGATTTTGCCAAGGAGGTAAAGGGAACTACTTTTCCTTTTTTATTTTCAATTAAAAATCTATTCAAGTGAGTTCCACTCAGTGAGGTGTAGGACTTGTATCTTAACAACCACTTCATGGATTGCCATAAACTTTGGCTCAGATATCCATGGTGATCCCCCAACTGTTCCTCTAGCGCAACTATCAGGTCACATTTTTTATTTGTCCAATACTTTGGTTTATGACCAAATACCTACAAAACTATTGACATTCCCATTAGCCTCAGCTGAACTTTGTGTTGAGTGCCAATTAGCTAATTTTAGCATGCTATAACACTAAACTCAGACCATAAACATTAAACCGGATAAACATGAGCATGTTAGCTCTGTGATTGTGAGCATATTATAATTGCTGATGTTTACATTTAGCTCAAAACACCACTGTGCGCAAGTACAGCCTCAGAGCCGCTATAGCATCAGTGCAGACTTTTAGTCTTGTTTTTCGATTGAGCATTTAGTCTGTAAAATGTCAGTACTGAAAGTGCTCACAAGCTCCCAGAGCACATGGTGACATCTTGAAATTGATTGTTTTGTCCAACAGACATTAATAAAAAAAAGAAGAAGAAAAAAAAAAGATTTAATTAGCAATTCATCTGTTTAATGAAACTGAGAAAAGCAGCAAATCTATTACGTTTAAGAGAATGGAGCTAGAAAATGTTTAGCATTTTTGCTTGATAAACAAGCACATTATTCACTAATTGATTGAATAAACTAATTGCTTTAGCACTGGAACATTGTTTTTCTATGATTAAAAATCATATCATGGCTTCAGTCTACAAATATGTTAACAATAAGAGAACAAAATAACTCTGTTGCTGCATCCTTCACATCAGGCGTTTTCCCATGAACCCTCTAGAGTTCCCCAGAGAGGATGCAGTGAATACCGCTCTGTGAAAATTGATCCCCACTGGCCGTCTTGCCCCCTTCCATCAGGCGAGCTGGTGATTTATGTCGACCACAGCCAACCACAGAACGATCCGCCTGCGTCAGTTTTTATCCAGCCATCTCTTTTTCTCTAACACACACACACACACTTTATATGAAGTCTTATCCCCTGTACAGTCAGCAGAGCGGAGGCTTTTACCGTTGACCCCTCCAGGTAAGTCCTGCCTTTGCAGCTACACCACAATGTAGACCATTAACATCATAGATGGAGCTGTGTAACAAACCCTGGGCTTCGCATTCAGCCTCTTGTGTCATAGTGGTGCTGATAATGTCTGACCTGCAGTAAACTTTTCACCTTTGGAAGCATGAAGCTGCAGCAAACTGGGCCAAGTGAATAGATAATGACACTGGTGGAACATTTGCAGCAGTTTTACTGCACTTGTTCAAATGCATATCGTGATTTTAAACCCCTTACTGGTTTGATGGAGATCAAATATATGTATTTATTCATATCTGTACAAAAATGTGTTTATTCAGCCAAGGAAAACACTAAATTTAACTGCAGTTGCTTTTCAAAAACGATCCCCACTAGCTTTGAACTGTAATCACTCACCCACTCAAGAAGAAACATCTGTAACAACAAAGAGCTTTGATACTGATCCTTTTTTTTTTTTTCAGATATAAAATAAATCGCCACCATAACAATAACAACACTGTTAAAAGAGCTTAGTCAAGCACATTTTTCCATATCAACAGTGCCATTTCCTAACACAGAAAATAGCTTGTCAGCAGACTTTGCATGTCTTCATTCTAAAAACACTCAAAGGAATGTCAGAAGGGCAGGAAGGCAGTAAATCACCCTTGTTATTGGCAGGAAATGTGAGTTATACTTGTTCAGTAATAAGATGAGCAGCACGGCCCCAGAAAGCAACTAAACATTGACATTGGTCGCACCGGTGAGCCTTACATTTAGCAGGTCAGTCTACGTGTGTGTGTGTGTGTGTGTGTGTGTGTGTGTGTGTGTGTGTGTGTGTGTGTGTGTGTGTGTGTGTGTGTGTGTTACCCGTTTTTACCCCATCCCTATTCTGTGTAGACTCGCCCCCCTACTCTACCTCTGCTTGGCTCTGACCATGATATTCTTCGCTGCTGAATGTGAATGTCGAGAATAAAAATAAGGCATGTGTGTATGTGTGAAACTGCGCTTGTACTCCTCCAAGAGCAACATCATAACCTTAAATAAAGCAAAAATTAAAAATGAAGAGAAATATTGATTGTTCTTTTGTCAACAAAAATGTTGTCACACCTGTTCCCCAGCCCCGACAGGCCCAGCCCAATCCTGACATCATCTGTGGAGGCAATCGCTACACCACCTGTCCCCGGTAAAATGCAAAATCCTGACAGAACATCTTAATTGGAGATTCAGGTGCACCTAAACAACGTGCTGGTGCACCTGAATCAAAGTTAGGCTCAGCGGTGCAGCCAATGAAAAAAAGAAAGTTTTGAGCCATGTGTTAGGGTTCTGTAAAACCAACATTTTATAATCACTTACTATCATGGGAGAGTCTTGAAGCTGCATCAAATAATTTGAACCAATAGGAGGCAGAAAAGTGCCAAAACAGACAGGAAGCTTGAGTTTTCACCGGCAGGTGGGTGGGCATACAGGTTGCTAACTGTCTGCTAGTTGTCACCTCGGCTAACTCACTGAACTTGACCTCTCGGCCATGTTGGGGCCTTTCCGAGGATTTTTCATCCAACATCTGACATTATAAGGCTTGATGTGCGGTTATTTGTTCACCAGCCATCCTGCTGGCCAATGTGTGGGCGTTGAATGATGATCTGTATGACCTCTGTGCCCGCATCAGTTTCCAATCGGACTCGACAAGATGACAGAGTCATCCAGAAATCTAAACATCAAGCTAAAAGCTGAAAGCTAGAGCACCACTTCTCAATGGCTCAGTGATATTAAAAAGACGTAATTTAACGTTAACCACAAAAATATCATTTATATAGGTTCAAGTCTAAGCTTTGATCTAAATATTGCAAAAACCTGAGCTTGGCGGTTAATTCCGGCCCATAGAAACGGCAGGTTGACAAAGCAATCTTAACCTAAAGTGGCCCTATTATGCTTTTCCACTTTTTCCCTCTTCTTTAGTATGTTATATATATTTTTATACATGTAAAAGGTCCGTAGAGTGTAAAACTTGAAGTTCACGCCTAAAAGGAGTTACCCTCCCCCTCAGAATCACTGCTCCTGAGCTGCCTGAAACAGCTCCATTGAATTCTCTCCTTCACTTCCGTAACTTTATGAGGTCACAATGTTACAGAAGTGACATAAAACTCCTTCTGGCTAGTTTGGCCTTCAAACAACAAAAGAGAGAGACAGAGCTGGAGCTCCAGAGGAAGTGTGAAACGTGAAATGTGAAACGTTGACCAATCACAACAGAGCAGGCTAGCTGACCAATCAGAGCAGACTTTGCTTTCTGGAGGGAGGAGCAAACGCTACAACGGCGCATTTCAGAGAGAGAGTGAGAAGAGGTGCTGCAGGACAGCCAGGATGAGAAAAACAAGGCAGATTATGAGCATTAAGACATGTAAACATGTTGTAACTGTAATTTGAGATAAAAATATGCACCCGGAAAATAGCATAATAGGGCCTGTTTAAGACACATTTCCTCGTTTGCTATGGAGCTTTCACCGTTATCACACGGTCTTCATCAGCAGATTGAGTTTGCTCAGAGAAACCGGCCATGGTGACTTAAAAGTTTAAAGTTTGAACATCTAGAGTTCCGCGGCAACTAGGCAAACCCAACCTGGTGATGAGGACAATGTAAGTGGACCTTGAGTTGGATGGTTTGGTCAACTCGTGATACAACTTTATTTTGCAGCTACCAGCTAACCAACCACAAACAGTTTTCCTTCCCCCTCTCAGTCACAGAAACACCTACAAGAGCTGCATTACCACGACACAGCTTTGATCAAAGCAGCACAGCAGTGCTCCTTTTCCAGTGAGAACATCTGCAAAGAAATGATTCATCGCTCACCATGTACTCCCCACCCTGCTGACCGCTGAGTTAGATGTACATTTAGAATCGACACAAGTAGAAATCCTTTTATATCCAGCCTTGTATCACAAAATATTTGAAACTGTGGACTGAGAAAACTCTAAATGTTTGGTACTCTGTGATCTGCGTGCAAATGTTGAAATATCTACACATGATGCACAAACTCTCAGAGGAAAACCAGTCTATGAACAACAACAGAGCAATATCTCCTGCAAGAAAGGTTGAATGCTTGACCTCAACTGACTCTGCAGTTTGAAAATCTGAATTGTAGCTTACTAAGCGTGAGCAGCTAATGTTAACACACACACACACACACAACACACACACACACACACACACACACACACACACACACACACACACACACACACACACACACACACATGCTGTATGTCCTGTATTGTAAGCTGCATTATGTTACAGTCACAATTGCTCCAAGGGTGAATCTTGTCCAACACACAACCATCTTTGTATCAATAATAATAGACCCAAAGCTTGGCAGTGATAACAACCAATCAACCAATCACTGCATGCACGTTCAACATGTTTAGGGTGTGTATGACTGTGAGAGAATGTGTCCGTTTGTGTACAAAACTTTAACAACTTTCCAATTTTGTAATAATAATAGAAGTTTGTTTAAATCAACAATCCCCCATGGTTGTTATTATTTTATATACATTACTGTTTAAGTAAATATCATGGACTATTTACCTTTTTTTATTAATCTTTTTCGTTTTTGGTATTCCTCTATGCAATTTTGTGTTAATTGAAACTGTGAAATAAAGTTTCATAAAATAAAAGGATTTAACTTCCTGGTCCAACGAATGATCGTTTTTTTGTGGTCAGTTTTGCATTAAATCTGCATTCCCACAAGGCTTTAAGAGATGATTTACTCCTGTTGTCCAGAAAACAAAAGTGGTAAACTGCACTTCAAGTCGCAATTAACTTAGTCAGTACAATGTTACTATTAATATTTCTATTATATATTATTATAGTATCTACAAACTATGAAAAGCTACAAAAAAGGAATGCATTTTGTCAATGAGCGTCCTCACAAGTATAGTATGCATATGTCTGCAAAGAAACAAAAATTGGTTACATAGCACATTTTCCCCGACAAAAACACACACAGCACCTACACAACATAACAGCACTTCACACTGACACATGGCCTCCCACACAGTGGCAGAATTAGCTCCACTCAGGTCTGCTGCCCACCACGACACCACCTGCCAAACACACACGTGTTCCTTGGCCTGATAAATATTGGAACGTGACTGACAACTGTAATTACTCCAACACCACCAGAGCACCGCCTCTCCTACTATAAATGTTTCCATATATATACAAAAATATATAAAATGATGTAGGCACTTAAAGATATAACTAAATGCAACCTGAGCAAAGATTATTTGCTTCTTCCTCTAATGGGTTTAGAAAAACCATGATATTATGAGTCATGTTGAACTCCAGCTGCAACAAACTTCTCTCTAACTTCCAGTTCACTTTTATTGAGGCCACCTCTAGTAGAAACCTATTATATCTGGATTAAGCTATCCAATACGTCAAAAAAAGCACTCATCAGCAAAGGGACTAATGGAAAACTGAATTGTAGGGCATGTTTTCTCACTATCTATGAATAAATGTAAACAAAATAGCTAAAAATTGAAATGAAGGAACCTACTGTCACCATTAAACTGAGCAATGGGTAAGACAATTTATGGTTAGGATTGTGCATTCTTTCTGGTTTGTTTACATCAATTTCATTTGTAAACACAAGCGATTATTTTCATTTCGTTAACTAAACTCTTCTATAAAGTTTATGGAAATGTCAAGTATTTATACGGTAAAAATTATGGATTGGGTCTTTATTTGTCACACTCATTATCGTTAAACAAAAGAGGACAGCAATATCTGAAAAAGTTCAAGTTACTGTTGTGAATCTGGAGCAAAACTGTGCTTTACTTTGCAAATTAGAGCACGGTAAATAGTCTCAAAGATGACTGCTGACCTAAATTGCAGATCAAGAGAAGTTTTACTTACAGTCTATTTCTAGCTGTTATAATATAAAAAAAAAAACTACCTTATTGCAAATAAAAAAGAAA
The DNA here is from genome assembly GCF_027596085.1 of Anoplopoma fimbria. Taxonomy (NCBI): domain Eukaryota; kingdom Metazoa; phylum Chordata; class Actinopteri; order Perciformes; family Anoplopomatidae; genus Anoplopoma; species Anoplopoma fimbria. Next base: position 9,358,568 of record NC_072458.1, read on the forward strand.
TATTCACTCATGACTGTCTTGTAACATTTCCTTCCAAAAGGAAATATTTGTAAAAAGGAAAAGTGCTTTTTTTCTGCTTTTCTGGATGTGTAGGAAGCATAAGTACCTTGTACGATATAATATGTACAAACATAAATATAAAACAACTCCAGGAACCATCTTAGGAAACACCCACATATAAAGGGTTCACTCGTTAATTTCAGGTACATAATATTCATTATGCTTTGATTGGTTACATCCCACCTACGCACTGTGTTTGGAACAACCTGCCTGAAGCAAAATATGATCGGTTAACTTTTTGGCTTCCTGCAAACTGGCTCCATTTTCAGGATGTTGTAAGTCGGCGCTCGCTGTCTGCGTCGACACATTAAGCGAGACCTTCACCTTTGAGCACTTTGAAATTGAAACGGGACAAATACCACCATCCCAAAAAAACATTCTTTAACATCACCCTTCTGCCCATTACAACCTGCGTATTATATATATATACTGTGATATATGTTTGCATATATGAGTTCATGTGTTTGAGTGGTCAGACTTGACAGGTAACAAATCCCACATGAACCTCAAACACAATTGAGATTTTCTTTTGCTCAATAAGACTCTTTGAGATGAACATATGCGTGTGCTACATCCAGGTATTACTACTTTGGGTTCATATCAAGATGCAGTTCAGTGTATCATCTGGCTGTCAGTTTAATGGGAGAGCTGGGAGCAGCCATTCTTTCTCTCTGCCTCCCTACCTACCTCACCCCTCTCTCACATATAGACACTGGCTTTCAGCTCAGATCATACACACTACAGTCTCAGCTTCCTCATTCTCTACAGCAGCGCCACGGCAACAATGGGATTGGTTATTTTTGTTTGCACATCAGTGATAAAAAAAAGTCATTTCATCACACTACAGCTACAGAAGAGAAATCCTGCATTATTCATGTTAACTGTGTGTACACGAGTTGAGCAGCTTGCAGGAAATAAGCATAAGTCTTTCTATTCCTCAAAAAAAAAAAAAAAAAAAACATTCAAACCACAACCAGATGCTTCATTCTTGGCTCACAACAGCAACAAGTGTAGGCTTAGGATAGATTTTCAAATTAAAAGCTTGCTCACTCATAAAAAGGCTCTGAGTCGAGTGAACTGGACAGGGCAGGGAGTGAACCCATTAATGCTGCATGAAGTACAGTCAATAATGCACTGCTGTGATCTCCACAGTTGTTGCTGAGATATTCTGCACTTCATTATGAGAGCAGGATGCAGTGCTTCATGAGCAGCAGAATCTCAGAAAACTCTTTAAAGCATTAAAATGAAGCAATAAGGAAATATAATGACAACATTTATCAGGAAACACTGCACATATAGAAAATATGGGGATTCACTTGTAGATGTTTCAGGCTAAATGTCGACATATACAATCCCATATAACAGCCCTACAACAAAGACTATCTTTAGGAATAACTAGAGCTACAACAATTAGTCGATTAGGCCTCCTCATTTGTGAGGACTGATGCTTTCCTGTGAGTTTATTGTGAGCATTTTTTGTACAGCTGCAGTGGTAGGCTAATTATGCGATTAGTGCAGTAGAGTAGAAAACTATTGACTAATTGTGATAATCAATTGATAGTTGTTGTTTTTTTTTTACAAAAACACCAAATATTTAATCTTTCCAGCTTCTTTTAACAGAAAATGTGATGCTTTTCTGTGTCATATGTGATAGAAAGATGAATATCTTTGGATTTTGGACTATTGGCAGATTAATCAATAATGAAAACAAGTAGACAGAACAGTCTCTGCCGATGCATATGCTGATAACATCATGTCTGCATGTAATATAATATCAAACCAATATATTAACCCAGACAATTTATCAATCTAGCTCTAGTCAAAAAAATCTTCCAAGTAAAACACCCCCCCAAAAAAAACTCAAAAATGACAGGTTGGGTCAACACACCTCTTATATATGACGTCATCAAAAGCCAGGATTAAACTAGTTATAAATTGGTCTCTCTGTAAATTCTATTATCTGATCTTTATTAGTGTCTGTTAACCTTACAATAGTCAGTAAAGTAGTGCACTAGCAGGCCTACATGACATGTGTGCAGGGTTTGGATCTAAACCCTCTGACCCCCCCATCACAGTGACGTGTCGGTAAAAGTGCAACGTGGACGGGGCAAATAACAACACCGAGCTATCGGACGCCTGAAACCGAAAGTGAATCGTGTCCCCTCTCCTCCTCCTCCCACCAAACTCCAAGCGCCTGCTTACCTGTTCTGCCAGCCCTGGATCAGGTTGGTGTATTTGCTCAGCACTCCTTCCAGCTGCCTCTTACGCGGCTGCTGCAAATGCATGCTGTTCCCCAGCACAGCTCCCCGGCTGCCTCCTCCTCCTCCTCCTCCTCCACCTCCTCCTCCTCCTCCTCCACCAGCCGGGCCGCCAAGGGAACCGGAGCCGGGGCTATGCGACCCGCTCCTCCCTGGCTTCCTGGTCGATGACGAGTTCCCGCGGTCCGACGGGGAAGAGTTGGTCGTGTTGGTCACGGGATGCGGACAGCAGGGCGACTTGTCCATCCTGGCGACGGGACGGTTGAAGAGCCAGAGGAGGAGGCGGAGGAGGAGGAGGAGGAGGAGGAGGGGTGGACAGAGTGAGGAGGAGGGGGGACGGGGATGGACCAGAAGCAGCGGAGGTGGTGGCGGCGGTGGCAGAGACAAGTGGACTAAAGCAGAGGCAGTGGGTATGCATGGACCGCGTTGCGCCGCTGGTTGAAGCGTCCCACGGTGCGTGACATATTCCCCCGGTGCTGTGTGAGTCCCGCTCGCTCTCTCTCTCTCTCTCTCTCTCTCTCTCTCTCTCTCTCTCTCTCGCTCTCTCTCTCCCCCTCTCTCTCCTCTGCAGTGCGCGGCTGTGAGGCACTGTGGGTCTCCTCCGGCGTTGTCCTGGTAGAAAGGCAGAGCAGAGCGCAGACACTCCCCCTCCACTCTGGACCGGCCCCCGGATATTACAATGCATCCCATTATATCAACACAAAAAAAAAAAAAAAAAAAAAAAAAAAAAAATCCACCCCACAAAAATATTGCAAATGCCAGCAGGAAAAGCCTCAGATGAGTCATGTATGAGGCTGATACACAGCAAGACTTTCTTTAGGATATTTTTCTAGGACGATTCGAACAGCAAAAGCTGATAATATCTGATTTCTGTATCCTGCATTGATATTTATCTAGCAAATAAATATTAAAACAGGTTAAAGGTTAATAAAATGATATCTAAACTGCGGTCTACTAACACATGAATGCCAATCAACATACTCTTTCCTTAAGATACTTTATCACCTTCTCTCTTAAGAGACCTGATAATAAAATGTATTTTTTCTTTGACTAAAAAAAAATGACATAAGAGTTATAAGATTTTTTACCTGCAGTCTTCCTCTCAGAGTCCAAGCACAGACGTCTACCAATCAGAGGGTCGTGCAATAACCTCTTTTTAGCCTGAGAGGCGAAACACAGGGCAACTGAAATTACTGAAGAAATGTGTACTTGTGAGCCCATTTTATAAAACCAAATGTAGGATAATTTTGTAACATAAAATAAAAACAAAACATAAAACCTTAAAACACTCCAAGCTTCAATACTGCCCCAATTGGCATTTTCAGGTATTAGCAATGTGCCAATTGGCTTTACTCCTTACAGATCTACTTCTAAAGTTCTGCCTACAACCTCTTTGAGCAAGCCCAAATGTCTTTTAGGACACCTTTAACAGCTCTCTGTATCTTAAAACACACTTCCAGATCAATTGGTATTCTGTTCTATATTTAAGATATCAAACTAATTTAGGTGTGAAGGCTGCTAAAATTCTGAACCTCAAGTTTAGATGACATCTCTCTTTAGTGGGGTGGTATAGTATATAAACAACAATTCTGTTTTAAAAGGTGGAGTTAACTTTAATAAACTATGCCACGCCACAAATTTATAAATATAAAGTCAGTTTTTACAAATTTTCTTTACTAGTAATCTTAGAAATTTCAGATGGTTAAATCAGGGTTGTGTTTTGTTCATCAAAGTATTATATAACCTGTCCTACTCACACAGAAACTCACGCACACATGACCATGACAACCGGAATGAAAAGGACACGTTAATGAAGACCTGACCGAGGAGCACTGCAGGCTATTAAGAAAAGGCAGAGATTGCGCTGAGCAATTGAAGGCACGCCTCGATGAATCTCCACAGGACACTTAACACAGCCCGGATAGATTCCTGCTGCTCATCAGCTGAGGCAGCCACAAAGCCAAGATCAATACTAGAGAGTAAAAAAAGATCCCTGGGCTACAGAGAGCCAGAGGTTTGTTAAAAGCCTGCGCTGAGAGTCAAGCTCGGGTCAGGTGCATGCCATTATGAGTGGTCGAAGTCAGTTTAACTCTGAGGTGTTTCTTATTAACCATCAGGTGCATATTAATAATAGAAAAAAAGGATTTATCATGTACATTATTCAATACAAAAAGGAACAGGCTGTTGGCTGAACCCTGCCCCTGGACAGTTGTCGTCCAATCACACCTTAGCAACCGTAACTAGGCATGCCATGTCTGTCAAGCTTTTGATTTGTCCTCATGATGACGTGCATGGGGCTATAGAGAGAAAGATACTTTGGACGGTGTCATGTTTTTTTATTATATTTACAAAACTAAGGTAAGTTCATGTCTGTGATAACAGCAGGACGGAAAATTCAGATGCTGTAAAACCTTTTAGACAATGATTACAGCTAATAAAATTGTAAAAATTGCTTTGACTACACGAGTACACACACTGCTGTGCTTCAAGTTTTTTCATGGGAGCTGACGTTTAAAATTTTAAAAACGGCATACATTGAAAGGTTTGGATTTCTAATAGCAACTTTAGAGGATGCCAATTTTTTTTAAGAATATGGAAAGTAAACCTCAGCAAAGTACTTAATGAACTAAAAAGAATGATGAAAGAAAAGCATTAAACTGAACTCTGCAGTATTATGACATTTAACATCTTCGCCATCATTATTTCATCCTTTTAATCGTCTTCCACTTCCTCCTCCTCCAACCATCTTCATCACCATCATCCATATTAAAAGCACTTTTAGACAACTTGCATCGTTGCTGCCTCCATCACCATCACTCTGCCGAAACAGAACAGCACAGAAATAGGTGTTTCCTCACCTCGGCACTGTAAAACATGAAAGAACTCATTCCCCAGAGCTGTGATTCAATGCTTTTATTCTCCCAGGCTATACACTGACATCGCACCAATCTCCTCCATTTCAGTCCTGCGTCAGCCCAGTCAGATTTATAGCCACTGTGACAGCCCGAGGCGGGCCCTCATCATCTGCCACCACCAGTCCGCTCCCAGCACCAGAGCAATTACAGCCTAGCACGAGATACTTTAAATCCGAATAGCTACAAAATATCAGATTTATTTTAAGCACAGCGAGTTTTAGGCTATAAATTTTACGTTATAAACCCGAATGTCAGTTTTTCAAACATTAACCCCCCAACAGCCCGTTTCTGAGGCTTTAAGGTTTCCTTTCTTCCACACTGTGTCACATGTTTTATTCTGTATCAGCTTGTTCCAACTCTTCATTGAAGCCATAATATCTGTACACTGGTACCCTTTACTCCTTAAAGCTCATTCGCTTTCTTGCTGAGTGTTAGATACGAAGATCAACACCACTCAAATGTCTGTCGTTGGCGATCACTCACTGTCGTGAATGAATGTCTTCCTGTTGGTGATATGGATGATTTGTGTGACTTCAGATGGCTGTAAAGGCCAAATCTGGATCCAATAATGGTCTATTGTAGTCTGGGCAGTTGTGGTATTCAAAGGCGGAGGAGCAGTTTTGGTAGTGGGTATCTCCCTTCTGCGTTGCCTTTTTGCTTTCATTTTAAAAGGTGGAGGTCCTTTTTTATCCTTCAAACTCCATACTTCTCCAAAGGTTCAGGTCACAGGCCTTGTCTTCCCAGTTGTTGAGAAAATTAGTTTATTTTTTTGTCCCCCTTGGGTGCACTTCCCCTCCCTTAGTTCACCATAGAGGGCAGGTTTTGGGAGACGGGAGTTTGGAATACGGATTTTCTGACCAGTCCATCGAAGCTGGCGACGAGTGATAGTTGTGGAAATAGTTGGTAGGTTCACTTCCTCTTGGATGCTGATGTTTGTTCATCTCTCTTCCCAGTTGGTCCTGAGGATCTTATGTAAGCATCGTTGGTGATATTGTTCCAGGGCTTTGACGTTTCTGCTGTAGGTAGTCCAGCATTAATTCAATGTACAACGTGGCATAATGTCACAAGAATGATGAGATTTCACGTCTCTTTTATTTGTTTAAGTTTCCTCACCAGTGTTTCCTCACTCATAGCTCCTCCGGAAAGCCTCCTTGATCCCTGATCCCTGCTTCTTGAGATGCATTTTAGGAATTGGGATGTCCTTCATGGAGCGCTGAGATAGATTTACAGGTCACAAGCCGGTGGATCGAGGAGCAAGAATCGAGGTGTCACAAAATCAGGAAATGAGAAAGAACCAATGATATTTTACGCAACATTGTGTTTCATCAACAATCTTGGGAAGGCAACTCCTGGCCTCAATCGGTGATATTCAACACAAATGTATGACTGTAATGTTCATATACTCCACATTCTTTTGGCCATAAAGTATACTACGTTGTGTCATTTTGAATATTTCAGTATGATGCAGCAGCAAACTTTGTGCAAGCAAACTTTCACTTGATCAAAGTGTGCTGCTGTCCAGCACATTTGGCTTTTGGATTTCCGACAGCCTTTCAGCAAATTATTGATGATGGATTCACAAAGACTCAGCAAAGAAAAAGGCCCAGGACTCAACTTTAAAGATAAAGGCATGTGAAGAGGTCCTACGCCCGCACACATTCTCAGTTCTAATGCCTCGAATACTACAACATAATATTTCAAAGCTTTTAATGGATCCTGGCATCTCAAAGACGACTGTAGTAAGTGGAAGGATAGGGAATTTTTCCCTCTGATAGATACAGTATGTCAGAATAAATGATCATTCCTGAGTCAGTGCACATTTTCTAAGGATATTGGAAGATCTACTAAGTAGCAGGGTTCATTTTAGAGCAGGTTGTCAGAATATGAACATGGATGGGTGTATTACATCATCGATCTTATCAGGGTGAACTTGTCTGTCCTTGTCCCTGACAGATATCTGCACATTGCCCATAACTTTGAGTACAAATACACACAAACCACATATATCTCCTCCTCTCAGACTGAGAATCCAAATCAGAACCCAACAGGAATGAACAGAAAAACACGGCCGACCTTGGTTTGTTTCTATGTATCCGCTGACACTGCATTTGCAGAGAACAGCTGGATCAGATTAGCATTTCACCTGGTCTAATTGTTCCTGGCAGCCACAGGAACTGAGATTATTTTGAGTCTGTTTGTTTTGGGAACATTTTATCTGCTCCCTGTTAACTCAGCTGCCAGCCAACATGTCTCCATAAAATGTCTCCCTCCCTTTGCTTTCTGGAAAGAATCTTACAAGTCAAATGACTTCCTGGCTGTTCTTACTTTGGTTTTACTTTAATGTAATCTTACAATTGTTCAGTTTATTCAGTTTCAGATAATTTTATTACAGAGGGAGTTCAGTCTTTCAAGTTATAAATTGCATGTGAGGCTTGACTTGCCAAAAGCTAATGTTTGCACAACAGCCTGTATTCACAAAGACCAGCAACCTCGCCAATAACTACTTAATGGACTGGAAGAGGGCTGTTGACCCTGTACGCTGACAAGGTCAGCAAACTGTGTGTGTGTGTGTGTGTGTGTATGTGTGTGTCGCTGTGTGTACGACTGTAAACTGAGAGCAGGGGAGAATGATTTTATAGTTTAAGGGTGTGTCTGCCTGTGAGTGAACATTTGACTTCTCAGCTCGCTGCCTCTTTCCATGCTAGGCTGAAGGATGAAGTCATGCATATTTATCAAGGCAGCTAAACAACAAGGCTTTCTGATACATAGAGATGAATATGGAGGCTTTAATGTTCACGGTTCAGAAACCTTTAGTCAGTTGCTACACTGAAGGTCAATACACCTTAAAAGCTCTTCAGGAAAGAGGGGTAATTAAGACCAGTTTATCAACACAATAGTACTTTGAAAAGACCATAAACACACCTGCCCTAGAGTGTAAATTAGCTAGGTTAAAAGAAAGCCAAGTCACTTTCATTTGTATGGCATAGAGGTGAAAATCACCAGAGTTGTTCAGATACCAATACTAGCATTGTAAATGCCTTCAGATACAGCCTGAAATGCTTGATCTGTATCTGCGAGTGAGATTACGCTAATAAATGTTGCATTGAGTTACATTATGATGAGTTCACCCTCTATTCAGCACAAATTAGCATTGGGCAAAGTTGATGAAATTGTGTGTTCACCAAAATTAAGTTTTGGTGAGAAATTTGAACCAATGCAGTTGTTTGAAGGAGATGTTTCAACCGCAATAGAAAATAGATATTAGAGAGGTAATTATGACCTGACCTTTGACCTGTTTTAAAAACGCAGGTATCAGATCAGTATTCTGCATCGGCTAATACGCAAGTTCAGGTATCTTAATCAGTATCTAGAAACCACAAAATCACTTCGCTCCGTCGAATCACTGTGTACAGTTAAGGTCAAGGATTCATAGTCACATAGTCGCTATGTAATTTGTTCACTTTTTGGCCTAAACTAAACAAATGCATCACCATTCAAAAGCACTTAATACATACAACAGTATGTGAAAGTGAACACATCACTGTTCATTTGGTTCATATGCCACAATGTTCAAAGCTGATTCAGACTGTTTTCAGTTGAGTAGTACATTCAGTCTGTTGCTGGTTCAAGCTCCTACATTCAGTTCGGTATAAAACTACCCTTAAAAACCATGTGACACAAGGTTACAGCTGGAGTTTGGGATTTTTACATATAAATGAACGTGCGTTTCTTTCAAGCACTGCCAAATGAGTGATGCTTTTGACGTTAACCACAGAGCTAAAGGGGACAGGAAATGTGGAGGGACATAGTGACAGAGCAGCAGCTAGAAGTAATGAAGGAGCTATGAAGAAATATCTTAAGAGGCATCAAAGAAAAGTTTCTGGAGTGGTTGCACCGGATAAAAACAAAAACTCAGTGTTCAGAGGAAAGATTAAAGAATGCAATTAAATGCACAATAAAAGCTCCCAAAACACTGCTATCTTCCCCAGGTGTTCTTTTATTTGCGATGTGCTTGTAGAGTAAGAATTGAAAGAAAAAGATTTTGGGAAAAGATAGCAGTGTGCGGGTATGCTTTCTTCTTTTTTATATCTGTAGTTGTTGGGTGTGTGTCCAAAAGAAAAAGGAATCGAACAACCAAAATGGTTCGAAAAAGACAGTATCTGTCTGCAGCATAAACCTGAACAGCTTCATGCCAAGAAAAGTTAAATTACTATGTTTTACTACATCTTGAATGATTAAATAAAGCAATAATAAAGAGAGAAAAAGATCAATTTTGCAACCGTTTTTATGAATTTCCACTTTTATTCATCAAAATCTATTTCCGACTGCACGCAATTGACAGATGAGTTAAAGGTCATAGTTATAATTGTTACACTAATGAACCCTACACTTTGAGGATGGTATTTTTCTCCTTATTAAATCACCTTACAGGACCAGAAGCAGAAAAGGTGGACAAAGACACAGGAAGGCAGTGACAGACCTTCAGTTAAAAAAATGTCACCAAAGCTCTCTGTGGGCTCAATTATCGCTCAATTGAACAGGAGCAGAGGGGACCGCCAATTTGCGCACTAACTTGACACTTGGGTATTTGTCAGAGGAGCTTCAGGCTGGAGACTACAAGCGAGGAGAACAGCTAATGACTTCTCTTGGTTTCAGACTTTTCCTGCTAAGCAGACACTCCAGAAGGATGATGGTGTCAAAATGTGACAGGCCGAGGACGGCCATTTCCCTGAAGCTTGTTTCAGAGGGATGAGAGCAGCGGACACTGTGACAGAAACACCATACTTCTTTTCTTCTGCTCTTTCATTTCTTGCCACTCTGATATCCTTTTTCACAGACAACACAAGCTCTGGCCCTTCATTTTTATGTGCTTGTTTTATTCCCAAGTTTCCTTCTTTCAATGTTGAAGTGCCTCTAATTTCCTTTAAGGACTCTGCGATCACCCTTTTAGTTAAAATCACTCTATAACTTCAATGGAAATATACAGATGTATTCAATAATTGCTCACAAATGTCAAGGTGGAAAGGTAATATGGAGTTATGGTGAAAGGTCATCAAAGCATCAACAGGCAAAACCGGTTGTATTTCAAGCTAATTGTTGCCTCAATCCTCCTCAATACTGCAGAAATAAATGTACACAAGTCAGGGATTGCATCAAAAGCAGGTTGTGGTGGATGTGGATGTATTGCTCTGAAGCACATTAGAGACATCTACTGGCCTGAAAACAAAGTTGGGTTCACACTAGGATGGCCTTCAAGATGTGATGGCATTTTCTTTGAAAGATTATTCTGCCCTTATTAAAACAAAACATACTATTTAAATATTTGGTCAAGACTGAGATTCAGGAATTGCAATGTCTTGCCCCAGCTGCAGTTATTGCACTCACAGCTTGTTGCTCATTAAGCAACCACCTCAATCAATGCACTAAAGACAGACAGACAGCTAGACCGCTAAAGTAAATGGGTTTTTTTCAAAGAAGACATTTTGACATGTTCAAGCTTGAAAACAACAGACGTAAATAATGACAAATAATCATTTTAACACTTGAAAACAACTTGACAGTTATGGTACATTCTCAACGCCCTATTAACGTAATTAGCGTCGGAGTAAACGATCTAAAAACCGAGTACTTACATCTCCAGCACCAAAACAATATTGAACTTACGTTCGTCAGGTGGCCGCCGGAAACACGACTCCAAACTAACCCTAAAGTTGCTCCGGTACAGTGGGTAGGCAACTGTTTGCTAACAAGTTAGGTTACGATGACATCTTAAAAGGTCTCCATAAGACAGTGTTGTGTTCAATACTGGCCGCTAAGTGGCCACAAATATTAGCTATTGCAGGCACGACAGCCAACAGGTTCCCGGTCTGGATATTCTGGTTAAGATAGTCTACGTTGGCTGATGTTTTTTTTCCTAGTTTCTTCCCGTAGTTTACTGGAAAATATTATTTAAGGTAAACTGACATGTTGGTCAGTCTAATGGTATTTATGTTATTTGGCTATGTTTGGCATAAGGTTGGCTATCTTTAAATCACACTTTTAAATGTATTTATTTATTTATTTATTTATTATGTGAATTTCGATACAAAAAACGGTATTAACCAATGTGAATGTAGTTTTCCCATCTGTGCATTTCACCCTACATCCCCTTAAGACTAGCCAAAGGTACAGTGAATTATCTGCATTTTGTTTTGGATATTATGCTCTATCGTTGAGTAAATAATCAGCATAAAACGGCAATAAAAATAAAATAAACCTTTAAATCCCTATTTTATACTCCTCATTATTCAAGTTAATTATTCATATTTCATCATTCAGCCTAATAATAACTATTTTCCTTCTGTAGCCAAAAGACAAAAAAGACCTAACGTTCTGTCTGAAAAAATAAGATTTTGTTTTCATTTTGTGCAGTAAATTTGTAACGTAAATCACACATCCAGCTTCATGCACTGATTTGTAAGTAACTAAGGTCTCTAAGTCCACTACAACACTGACACCATTCTGTCTTCTTGGTCCCTCCCAAGTCTGATGAGGATATGGACGTCTGTCTTCAGATGACTGTCTTCATAACAACGCTCAGATTAATAGTCATTACAGGCCCATACCACACATCCATGACGATGACTTCACTTTCCATTCCTAATTCGGAGAATAATTTAGTTTTGTTCTGGTTCACCTCTCTGACAGGCTCATCTCTCTTTAAAGGGCACAGAGAGGAGGAAATGCGGATCACGTGTGAGCATCTAGACTACTGCCCTACTGCCTACGAACACACACACACACACACACACACACACACACACACACACACACACACACACACACACACTTATCCATCCACCCCCCTTATATCCAGTGTGTTTTAATGTAATGAGCCTTTATAATGCAGCTCATCAGTATGCTGTAGGGAACAGACGTCTGGATCAACTGAAGTCACACACAAGGACATTAGATTAGCATTGATTGTCCTCTATTTCACCCAGAAGCCCCTTAAGCTATAGCAAAGAATAATATGGAGTACTTCAATTCACTGTCTATTAATGATTAATCTCGTTTAGCAAAAATATCTAATTAAGACACACATAGGCTATGAAATGTGGTTTATCGGGATTGCATAATGCTTTGAGGAACCTTACTGCTGCTTCAAAGTCATCACTCACTCAGTTAAGGTTATGGAATGATGGAACTACTTTTCCCAGAATGCAACAAGGTTGTTTTTTTTAGTCCAACCACAGCACTGCTCCGGGTTGACCATGTGTTGTGTGACTGCCACCGGACGGATGCCTGTAGACAGTGCAGGAAAACGTGCCACTCAGTGACACACACACACACACACACACACACACAGACCACGCAGGCAGCTCAACGCGGACCAGCAGCAGCGACAGAAATGTAAGAGATGGATTAGAAGAGAATGTGCCTCAGCTCATCGTCAACATGTTCCCGGGAGTTTTCTATGCACTGCTGGCGGGTTTCCTCGGGGCCGTGGCGTCATCGTCTGCCAAACTGTCCCTCGGAGCCGACTACCTGAAGGGAGTCTGTGAAACCGGACTCCGGACGTGGGGAGAGCAGCGGAAATTCAGACAGGCGGACGAAACTACCGCCTGCGACAGGGTGAGGCATCGCCACAGTTTGGGTTAATTATTTAACACCGTGAGGATGGCCGTGAATAATGCACCGTGCATGCCTGCAAGCGGGGTGATTTCTCACGGAGGAAGTATGGGGGGGTTATCCCCGGCCGCCTCTCTCCTGCCTGACTCCCTCAGCATCAGCACCATCAGCAGCATCGCACGGGGTGGGTGGGGGGGGGGGGGCCCATGCAGCAGCTACGCTCTCGTGCCGTGTCCTCGTGCCGGATGACATTGCATGCCGTACGAGTGTGCGCGTCTCTTATCGCGTTGTTTTGTAAGCAACTTGTTTATCTTGAAGAGAGGACTCTGGATCCCGAGAAGGTTGTCAGGTGTCGCGTGTGAACCTCCATCCGGTCTGTGGTGTGACCTTCACGCTGTGCGCACACGTCACGAGATGATGTCATAAACATCTGCAGACAGCAGTCTGGAGTCTTAACGCTAGAAACTGTGAAATTTAAACTGAAGGATGTTTTAAAAGAGCAAAGGTGTGCAGGTAGAAGCAAAATAAAACTCTTACTATGCATCCACTGTGATTTTAAACATAATAGACAAAAGAACAGTGTAATGCTGATGGTATTATAATACTGGCATTTATATGATATATTCTATACAATGATATTTGCAGTGGTTGAATGTTATTAAGTATATTTACTCAATAATGTACTGAAGTACAATTTCAAGGCAATGTACTTGCATTTCAATGATACTTTATATATCTACCAGATTTCAATGGGAGGTATTTTACTTTTTAATCCACAAGTTTTTAGCCAAATGCAGATCTGGATTTTACACACAAAGTATGATGCATTGTTACAGATTAAAGTACTTAGATACATATAAAGTAGGTAGACTTATAGTTGCTTCACCTCCAGCAACTGCAACATGAAAATGCTACGTAAACATTGATACATATGTATATATGATAATTTCAAACTGCTGCGTCCACAGCTTTTGTAATAAAGCAGACACAAATCAGTTGCCATTAAGTTCTGTTTTTTGTTTTTCAGCTTCATATCCCTCTAAGGCTGCTGTGTGGCGGGCTGCTTTTCACCTGCAATGCTGTGATGTGGACCTTCCTTGCCAAAGCGCTCAGGTACTCCTCTTCCTCCACCCAAACCACTGTGACCACCACGGCCTCCAACTTCATATCTTCCGTAAGTAACAGTCTCTCTCACAGGACCTCCCACACACCCTTGTAGTCTGCTGCCACTTGTCCTCTAAGTATAGTAGAGAACTGTAGTGAGGTTAATTTCACAGTAACCTTTCGTCCTTAAATGAGCTACATTAATTTAGAAAATAGGCCGGACTATATTCAGAAATAACTTGTCGCAGTGATTTAGGCCTCTTACAGGAATTTCTTGTCAAAGTTCAACTCCTTGTTTGACATATCCCCTGAAGCATCCTTATTGGCGACTATTTTAATGAAATTGTAGAGACTGATTTACTTTGTCAAAGAAGAAACCCGGAGTTCTTTTCCCCTCCTGCAGGCTTTTCTGGGCCAGCTGATCTTTGGTGAAGCCCAGATAACATTGTGGTGGGTCGGGATCTCCCTGACCTTCTCTGGTCTGTTGGTACTGCAGAGGGTTTCACCGCAGGATGTGCAACATGACGCAGGCGCTAAGGACGAATAATATGTCTTGTCTCCACTAGAGTTCAGCCTGGTTCCGGCTGGCTGGGGAATGAGGTGTGTTTTGGTCAGCATCTCCTCTGATTTTAACAACAAAAGTGAGATGTTATAAGAAGAATTTCCAGCTTTGAAGTTAACTTTCCCCCAATTTCTAGTTTTATTTGTGCAATTCTTTCCTGATTAACAAAATTCCACTTAAATTGCATCCCTGATGCAATTTATTTGTAATGTTACAATTTATCTGTTAGGTTTGTTTGAATGTAGGCAGATAAACACTGTTCTAAGATCAGAGGAGATGTTGGCCTTTAGCCAGTATGGCCGTGGCACAACTACAGTCTGGCTAGTGGAGACAAGCTAATGGATGCCGGCGCCCAGCGGAAGCTCTGAAACCGTGTTTGACCACACCAATGAAGCAAAAATTATACTAGCTTTATGTTACGTTTGGGGAGTTTTTCAGTCAACAGCGGCACAACAACTCATAAGCTAACAGAACAGATGTGAAGGAAAGGAAAAAGTAGACTTAAGGGGATAATAAGGAAAAACACTTAATTGCTTTCCTACTGAGAGTTAGAAAAAAAGATTGATACCACTTTTATGTCTGTATATATGAAGCTGGTGCCAGCGTCTGGTTAGCCTATCTTAAAATAACAAGTGGAAAAGGGGAAACAGCTAGCCTGGCTCTGTATGAAGCTAACAAACTCTGCCTACCAGCACTTTTAAAGATCACAATTAAATTGTTTTATCTTTTTTGTTTAATTTCAACATCCAGTAAAACCACAAAGTGTTTTTTTTACAATTTTTATGGATTAAACAAAGGTTGTTAGCTTTGGGCAGAGCCAGGCTAGCTCTCCCCCAATCCAGTCTTTGTGCTAAGCTAAGCTAAACTGAACATCTCTTGGCTGTTGCTTCATATTTAAAGGACAGACATGAGAGTGGTATTCATTCCTTTTAAACTCTCGGCAAGAAAGGAAATATGTGCATTTCTCAAAAGCTTACCTTTAAAGGAGGAGATAGATAATACTATATATATAAAATCTTTTGGGGTTTCTTCATGGGCAAATGGCATCATGTACTTTGGTGTCACCATTACTCAGCCTTTGCGTTATGTATTGCAGCCGTCAGATCACCAAAGCTTTCTTAATTCTCACATTTCCTTAAGTTACTCTGACACTCACTGTAAACATCTTACACTTACGTTGCATCTTATGCATGCTCAAGGCAAATAATAATAAATGAAGCACTTCGCTGACGAGGTGAACTCTTATTTTCACAAGTAATAATACTAATGTAGCGCTGAAAGGCTTCGTGCCAGTCTCTTTCTCATATTTGTCTTTCTGGACAGCTTGAACCTCAAGATATGAGCAGGACACATGTTTTCATTCAGAGGGAGCTGCTCCTCCGGTTCATTATAGAAGTGTGCATGTTCTTACTGAGGCCTCAACACAAATATATCACACTAAAGCAACCTGGAGTCAGTCCATATCAGGGTGACGTCCCTGTGAGCTGATTCATGTTATTAAACTCACAATCTTTGTGATTAAATGTCCAAACTGTCTCTCCAGCGTAAGAGAGATCACATGACCTCTTGATTGCCTGTTGAGCTTTATGCGCCCTGCATTTCTGATCACATTTTATCCTCTCCATTGCCCATCATTTGCAATAACATTAAACTTTCTTTATATCTCATAACACTGTGACATGTGTAACAGCGAGGGAGCTCTGGGCATCGATAATTGAGCATTGGAAATGGCAATACATGCTGCTAGAGTGGGGTTTCTGTTAGCATGAATCAAGCTAAGTAAGAATACTGTAGTATACAGTGGTTTGTCTAACGCTTTATTGAACAGTATTTTGAGATCACACGTGGCCGTTCTTTGAATACATATCATAATATGAATGCTTAACGGTAGCTATTATGCCTGTGTGCAATATTCCACAGCAGCGATGCACAAATATATCAGATGTCCTTCCAGCCGCTGCTGTGCAGGTTTTGTATCCTGTGATTTACATGCATCCCTATTAATGTGACTGCAGTGACAATGTGATTATACAGCGGTCATGTTAAAGGCCGTCTGAGTGATGTTTCATGTCAGGGCTGTACTCACCTCGCAGGGTTCTTCAGCAGTGGATATCACTCCAGGCCACGCTGAAGTGAATTCAGCTGTTTGTGCCTCCCAGTCACATCCTGGGTTTGTTGCATTACCTTTTTGGGGAAATTATGCTCATTTGCTTTCTTGTCGAAAGTTTGATGAGAAGTTTGATGCCACTCTCATGTCTGTTTGATTATTTTGAAACTGGAGGGAGCAGCTAGTTAGCTTAGCGTTATGATTGAAAACAGGTGGAAACAGCTAGCATGGCTTTATCCAAATGTAATAAAGTAAATAAATGTATACCTACCAGCAACTCTAATGAACACGTTGTATATATTGTTAAGTAAATAAAGTGTAAAAGCACACAAGGTTTCACCAGCTGATTAGCAAACGGTTTAGATAGTGAGCTTTAGAGGTGCTGGTAGGTGAATCTTGGTGGCTGTTTTTTTTTCTGTTTACAGTCTATATACTAAGCTAAGCTAACCAGTATAGCTTCGTTTATACCTTTGTTTATGGGAGGCTATTGCTGGGAGCAGTTGCCAGGCAACCAGCAGAGACTGGCCAAGAATTAGCCTGGCACATATTTACATTTTTAATAGTAATTGTAATGTGATAGTGACATGTAACATGTTAATTTGTGAGCTTTCAAGGTGATGGAAGGCAGGTAGCTAAGCCAATTGGCTGCTGGCTGTAGCTTCATATTAACATACAGACAGTGGTGTTCATCTTCTCATATAACTCAGCAAGTAAGTGAATGTGAAGTGTATTTCCCAAAATTTGTCAAACTATTTTTAACATACCTTTAATATCTGTAATCTGTGCTTTTGATTCTGAAGGTTTTTTTGGTGCCTGGCTTTTCCTCCAGTTAACGGCATGATATGAGGGTAAACCATCTACCTGTGAACCCACTGTCACTGTAATATAACCAGTCGGAGCTTTGCAGTAGCCACATTTAAAGCTCTGTGACAGCCGCATGGCCCTGAGTGTGATGTAATTATATCCGTGTGCACATAAACTGTAGATGTGGTCGTACGGAGAGATTAGAAAACCACTCAAATACGATGTTGACCCCTCAAGGCGCGTGTCACATTGGCGAGTTCATGTGCTGCACTGCAAGAAAAAAAACTACATTTTTTCAGCACTTTTGAATTAGTAAAGTTTTGACCTATCTCTTGGTAGTATAATAGAAAAGAGACTGATTTTGGAGTAGTTTTAACCTAAATTACATGCAGATCAGTCATCGCTTCAATCTGAAGGATGTGTTGCACCGACAAATTTAACATGTTAGACTTTTTAACACAAATCGAGACAGTTTGATTAGAGGGAGTGACTGTTTTTTTCTCCGATATAAACTGTTGATAATGTGTCTTACAGATTATGTGAAACAAACATGTGTAAAAGTGTAAATATATTCTGTTAATAGGATAAAAACGGATGTGTAAATTGCCATCCTCACTGAGAGAAGAGACATTACACAATTATTAAATAAACATCTCATCTGATAAACAAGATTACTTTCTTGTCGTATGTTAAGTTTGTCTTAATTACAGCTTTGTTCTTCAGAAAGAGGAGCTTCTTAGATCTATTATGCTTCCATATAGATTACATTAGATGTGAATTAAAGTGTTCCTGTATTGGACTGGGTAAAGATGCGAAGGTTTGTCTTTATTTTCCTGCAGCAAACAGGAACTTTGTACACATTTAGCTCAGTGTCCTCACTTTGCATTCAAACACAGTAATGTCTAATGAAGAGCATTGTGACTGTAGTTAATGGGGCTGGATGTCCACTTACACAGTGATGCTCCATTAGACCAGCTCCCTTCCTTTAAATACTTCTTGTTAAAAATGGAATCAGTTTAAGATGCCTTGCACTCCAGTAACATGGCAGATAAGAACATGCTTCTGCAATTATAACGGAATGTTATTTTTTATTTATCCTTACTATTTTACATAACAGTATCAAATATCTACTTTTGTTTCCATCCCTGAATTAAAAGTGTCCATATTTGTCAAAAAGGACAACCTTATCAATGAGATGTGTCTGTGAAAAACAGCAAACATTCAAATTGTGGAATTAAAAGGTATTTATACTTTTTTTATTTTTTTTTATTGGGTAAAAGTGTATTTGATTCACATTCTAGAGATGTTTTCAAATGATAAATTGTAATTATACTGTTGGGTGGTAAAATTGCATACACAGCAAAATCTGTAATCAATAATCTTGTAATCAAAGAAAGCAACCATTCCAATTAAGAAATTCAAAGTGTTTGTGTTTTATTTTTCAAAATGTAGGTTTTTAGATGATAGAGCTGCAAAATTACAGTGTATTTAAAGCAAAAATCAGCACAATATATTCTTGTCAGAAAATATTCATTACAAGTTTTTTGGACAGTATAGTATTTCCCGAATGTAAAGATTCCAAAATATATCACTAAGTAAAACCTTATTTGCTTTAATATGAAAAGAATGATCAACTGAGTGAATAAGATATCAATAGAACTTAAAGAAAGTTGTGTCACAAACATACTGTTTTATTTCCGTCCCCTTTAAACAAATACCAGTCAAAAAAGAAAAACATCATGTGGTCCACAGTAAGTACTACAAATGGTATTCATACCTGACCGCAAAGAATATATATTGAACAATTCCAGAAAAAAGAAGGAAGCTGGTGAACTGTTTATGTAAACCGGACAGCAACTGTTGCATTTCCATATCATGTTAACATTTTTTAAAACTCTAGTGATTTTTAAAAGCCTAAGAAAATTTCACACTTGATTATGCTCTACTCTTGAAATTCTAACTTTAATGTCTCTCTTCATTCAGCATTCAATTTGGCAACATAAATATGTCCTTTCATTATTTTCAAAAAGCAAGTTTTATAAATAAAGTAAGGCTTTTCGAATACATTTGAGCAAAGGCATTTTAGTGTTAAATGCTGTGAAGTAGCCCATTTCCTATCCGAACCAAATTCATTCTCATCACCAAAGGTAAAATATTCTCCTCACACTGGCTGGTCCGGTACCCGTCCACAGCGGCAACAATTAAAATTGTGCATTTCAAACGTGGTCTGTCAGGCCTCTGAGCATTTTCCTCTCGCCTGAATTTCAATCAACATTTTATCCTTTAAGGCTTTTTCTCCAGCTAGTCAGGCTCACAACCGCAATCTACGACAAACTGGATTATCCACAAGCAAATTCCATCAATTGAGAGCCAGTGAATTACACTTAGGGTCAGTGCATTCAGAGAGCAATGTGTATTGCTTTTATTCCCAGACTTTCTATTTGTGCTGGTGGCTGTGATTAAAACGGTTAGAAAGAAAATAGGATGGCTGGATTCACTAAACAGAGTTGCCAAATAGTCAAACAACCTGCTGGATTGTAAAACCGAGTGACATTACAAGCCGTTGGACAAGAAACAACACTTTGTTTACCTGTTACATATCACATGTTTTAAGTTATAATCCTAAAGATTCCATGAATTCAAACCTTTTTGTTTCTTTATAATCTGCATTTTTTCAGTAATAAGCCATTCAATGTAAATAAATCCTGTTATAATCTCTATAGTGGTTTTCTTTGTTAGTGGTGGAGTCCACCATTCTTTTGCCGCATTCAAATTACCATCACACGCATAATGAAGTCACAGCATTACTTTTTAGTTTTACCATCATCGCTAAGTGGGTTTCCTTCCACATTTTAAAATCTCGAGCATTAAATCAGATGCTTATGGCATGAGAGTTTGTCTGGCTTCAACCGTTAACAAAGTCACCAGCTGCTCTGATGTAAGTGTTACTGTAGTATTAAATGGCACTTGCTTAACGATTTTAACATTCTGCCCTACAGAAATTAAACTTTCCTCACAGCTCCTTAAACAGTTTTTATATGTGATTCGATTAAACTTTCTTGGGACGCCAGATAGGTGGGGATTAGTGCAGACTAAGAGTACGTAAATCAAAAGCAAATTTGAAAAAATGTTGTCTCAAAATACTTTTCTTAGATTACCTAAAGTAATCCACCTATTCGGCGCCAAAGAAAAACAAAACATGAATGTATGAATGAATAAACCAATGTGATCCTGTCTAAACATGACGGTCACATTAAGGCAAAAATAATAATGAATGTCTTTTTAAAATACTAATGCACTGTTCTAAGGCAAATCATCCGCAGCACTCAGCAAAAGACTCTTGCGACGACAGGAATACAGCAAAGTAAGAGGTGACAGGATCACGTTTACAGAAAGACAAAACCAGGATACCATCTTGGCACCCGGGACTGTGAAAACTTTCTGGTTTTCAGTTTTGCGTTCACATTGTTTAGTCTTGGAAGCAGGAAATGATCGGACAATCCGCAGGAAGACATCAGACTCTTGGTGTCGTTTCACCTTATTAAGCGCTTCTTGTCAAGTTGTCGCAGCTTATTAAGAGAGGTTTTGTTTTTTTGTTTTTTGCAGAGCAGCACCTCGATAATCTCAGTCAGCATCAGGACAGAAACAATAAAATAGGAAGAAATGTGAACATTTCGACAATGTAGTTTACAACGGAAGACCCTGAAATATCGATAATATCCACAAACGAAAGAAAAATGTAGAAAGTGGTTAAGAGGAGTTCATGCTCGTTGTGGTCCAGCCAATAGGAGGGCAGACCAGGAAGTCCACAGCAGCAGAGCTCAGTCCGGCGTCCAGTTTTCACACGATGTACTGGTACAAGTCTGCCTTGCCGTGATCGGGTGTTGCGAAGGGATTCAGCCAGGCTATCGAGAACGGATGACCAAACACCACCTTCATATTCATCCATTTGGACCTTTTGGCCCATCGTCTCTCCTCCTTCTTGAGCTGTTCGATAC
Organism: Anoplopoma fimbria; assembly: GCF_027596085.1. Lineage (NCBI taxonomy): Eukaryota > Metazoa > Chordata > Actinopteri > Perciformes > Anoplopomatidae > Anoplopoma > Anoplopoma fimbria. The sequence continues at coordinate 9,379,987 of NC_072458.1, forward strand.
CCTGCAGGTAGAAGATGTGACAAACATGAGAACATGCAAGTCTCCAGTGATGACTCATGTTCAAAGCTGAACGTATAGTTGCTAATTTAAATGTTTAATGTACCAGCAGAAAATAACCGGTGAGAGGGATTAAAAATGAAGCGTGTTTTGTATCTGTTTGTTCCCTCAGAGCATATTATTGGGGTTAGGGTGACTCACTCTCAGAGTTTCCTGATGTCAAACAACACCATACACACACAGATGAAATTGGATTAACAGGGCAGAGAACTACAGGCCCCATTAGATTGAAATGGACCGGAAAAGATGATGTTTGTAGCGAACATTAAATCACCGTGAGTCATCGTCGTGGGCGGTTTGAGAAAATGCACTAATCTCAACCTACCTGAAGGCTCTACAGTAAGTGAATTACCTGCTCCTGCTTTTGTCTGTGCTCTGATTTAATGACAAAACCAATTCATGACTTATTTTAGGAAGTCAGAACTATATGGACTATAGAGAGACCCACATATATGCCTGGATAACCAGCCTTCGCACCACAGTCACTGCTAACGGTTGATATTCACGTCACAGAGGAATTTCTGCCGCTTTCACTCACCGTCTCGTCGGTGCAGATGGAGTGGACCTGGGTCCCGAACATGACCGCGGTGAAGATAAGAAAGAGGAGACCCTCGAAGCAGAGGAGGATGAGGAGGATGACCGTTGCTGGTGGAGAGAAGTTACTGCACTCTGGAGAGGGAGAGAAAGATTTCTCATGTTAACTAGAAATACAGCCTCGTGGTTGTATTCCTACATGTTGCTGTTTACCACCATGTCTATCCAAAATGTGATCTCCTCATCCTTTTAGACATTTCTGTGAAGTTGTGTTAATGAGCATGTGAATTCTTGAAGCCGAAAATGTGATTAATGAGGTCAAAGTGACCATTGACCTTCAAAATCTAAGCCACAACTCCTCTCTTTGGAGTATAATCAGATATACTTGCACATTGGTAGTTGGTTAAACAGACCCGTCCCTGAGTGAATCTGGAAATTTAGCAGCAACCACATCAGTATATCACTTACTTGTCCAGTCTTCTTCAAAGCAGAACACGAAATGGAGGGCCACCAAGATCAGCGAATGGAAGGATATTAGTGAAATATACATCTGGGAGGAGGGGAGAGCATAACAAAGCATAAGATTTAGTGTTAAGATAATATTATTTAAATAAACAGATGTGAGGCATGGGGACAGCCCTTTTGTTGATTTAAGGATGAGCCTGTTGACCTGAATGCAGACATAATTTTCACTGTTAAATTAGCCCATTTTAAATCATTTATTTAGCATTTGTTTGGTCTTATTGTGTGTGATCTTGTACTGGCTTATTTCTTAAAAAACTGTGTGCAACAATACTAGAGCTTGAATAAAAAAATAAAAAATAGACATTGTTTGTGCGTAGTAACATCAGGGCTCTGGTGTTTAAGGACTCACCGTGAAGAGCACGAAGTATTTCTGGTTGCTCTCTCCGACACAGTTGTTCACCCAGGGACAGTGGTGGTCCATCTTTTTGATGCACCGTTTGCAAACACTGTGGACACATTAATATAAAGATAAAGATGATTAGATCGAATAATATAAAATTGCAGGCAAACTATGACTTTTTGAGCAACTCTGACTGACTGATATGATAGGCTGGACAGCTCTCAATCATGGTGGCTAGGAGGTGTCTGTTTGTTTGTGTGTGTGTGTGTGTGTGTGTGTGTGTGTGTGTGTGTGTGTGTGTGTGTGTGTGTGTGTGCACGTGTGTGTTACTCAAGTAACAATCTATCATCTGGCAAAGCAGGAAGTAACACTCCATCCATTTGTGTGCATTCTGAGCTAAATCTATATTTAAAAAACTGCTGTCACTTTTGTGTAGTATATCATTCTTATGGGTCATTAGATGCAAGTGTATCATTTTGGTGTCATCATGTTAACCACCAACAAGAATGAGTCATAAAAAAATCATCTATTTCATTCAAGCTGACAGCAATTATCCCACCGAGACAGAATGACTCACTGGCTCAACAATTAAATTACGCTGTAGTGTTTTTATGCTTTTCATGCCTGGAGATCCCCAAGGAAACCACTGAGCAGCCACAGAGGGAACTCCTTATCATCCAGTCTGCAGGGGAAACGCTTCACAGCTACCCCAGATAAAACACACACAGGGGAGGCAGGAGACCCACCGGAGCAGGAACAAACACAGTGGAGGAGAGGACTTTTCCTCTGTAAGGTGCAGACGTCAGCAGAACACTCTAATCGCCCAGAACCCACAACTTTAGAGTTGCACAGTCTGTGATCTTTCCTACAATCTGTGCATTCACAGGAAGTGCCGTACCTGCAGTGGTGTGCTCTGTCAGGCTTTATGCTGCAGCACTTGGGACACTTGTACACCACCTGTCCCGGTTTGAGCTGCAGGCTTTCGATGAACTCTTTGGTGGCGTTCCCTTTAGGCACGGCTCCCTGAGAGACAGAGACAGAGACATAGAGAGAGAGAGAGAGAAAGAGAGAGAGAGAGAGAGAGAGAGAAAAAAACGAGTTGACAAGGAATCCTATTGCATTTTACAGTGCTTCCTTGTCATTCATTGAGCTGCAGGAGCTCCGTAAAGATGGAAATTCTCCATCACAGCAAAGAAAAAAACTGTGCAAAATGAAATATGTATGGTTTGGTGTTATCACTCAACTCACCAAGATTAAAAACTGGAACTAAACATAACAAAGAAACGATTACAGTCAAGCCAGTAGGTGGCCCAAGGTCAAAAAGGAGCAGTGGGTCCCAACCTATACCGTAACCAAACATAATTTCTACACTGAAATCCCACCCTGCTCCAGGTTTGCTGTATATCATTGATAATTTGATTAAACACAAATTTCTTTAAGGATATGGACATTGTAAGCTTGCAATTAACTGAAATAAAAAGGTATTAAAATCAGATTTGCATTCATCTGTGGCTGCTGTGGCACAAGAGGTAGAGCCCTCGTCCCGAACCACAAGGTTGGTGGTTCGAACCCCTCTACAGTCAACATGCCGAGGTGTCCTTGAGCGAGACACCTAACCCCCAGTTGCTCCCCAGGCGATTCTTAGCAGCCCACTGCTCCTCCGGGATGGGTTAAATGCAGAGAATTGAAATTTCCCCATTGTGGGACTAATAAAGGCTTAATTATTATTATTATTATTAATAATCTGTAAAAGCCACAAAAAATATTTACAAATTAAACTTGGGTGGCATGTGTTCTTACAGTATTTAAAAACTGTTTATGCTAAGTTGTATTACAGCCTGTGTATGATTCAGCTTTATTCCTAGAAAGAGTCTGACTGACCGGGTCTGTGCACATCGCCTTGAAGTGAGAGGCGAGGGCGAGGAACCCGAGGCCGTTGAAGATCAGCCCGTTGAAGAGGCTGTAGATCACGTTCTTGGCGGGCAGCAGCATGACGAACACCACCACGAACTCGGCGTAGAAGACCAGGAACCAGGTGATGACCCCGCACACGATGCCGCAGCCGTCGCGGATGAACCACATGGTGTCGGAGCCGTTGCGTGGCGGGGGAGGGGCGCAGTGCTCGGGCCTCAGGTAGCCAGCCTGCCTCTCGATGTCCCTGGTGCGGTGCGCCGGGCTCTTCATCCTACAACACTCGGGGCTCCCACCACATACTGCGAGGAGCGACGAGGGACATGTGGAGAGGAAGAGGGGGAGCAGAGAGATGGGGGGGAGAAAAGGAAAGAAAGGATTTGGAGAATGGAGGTGAGGAATTTGGATGTGGCAATGTATCAGTGTAGGGCTGCCTGCAAATAACAATTATTTTTGCTTGTCAAAATAAACAGACACAAGAACAGTTTCTTCCTGCAGGCCATCACACTGATGAACACTTAAATCAGTCATACCTCGTCAATAACCCTCGGACACCAAGACATTCTCTTTTAAAGGCACCAATTATTTTTTATATGTACACATCATCTGTTACTGTCAATCTAAATCCCACACATTGTATATACAGGATATAGACATGTATACATGTACATAATCATACAGTCCATGTATATTAATTCATATTCAAATTCCTTTATTTAAATATTTATTTATTTTCATTATTTGAATTGTTCAGAACTTAAAGAATATTTGACTAACCCTGTCTAAATGGTTTAATTTATTCTAATTTTAATTTCATTGTTGCTTTTTTTTAAGCCTATTTCTTAACATACTTGTGTACATATTTGCCTGTCTATTCTTTACCTTTATTTGCCCTATTTCTAAGTACATTGAGATGCAATGCAAAAACCGGAAGCATTCTCCTTGTTTATGCGAATGACCTTCAAGATGTGAAAAATTCGCCCCACAGTTTTCCAGTCGTGTGTGACACTTTCAAATGTCTTGTTTTTTCCCACCAACAATCCAACCCCTAAAAATGATAGATTTACTGTCATGTAAGTAATAAAATCTGCTAAGAAGCTGAAACAAGAACGCTGTTTGTTTGTTTTTTACTTAAAAATACTTTAAATGGGGGCAAAAAGCCCCGAAAATATCTCAAAATATGCTGATATTATTCAAAAAATAATAATACAAAATGAAAATGCCTTAACCAATTGATTAGGCAATTCTCAACATAACTGCTGATTATTTTCCTGTCAAACTGCTAATTGACTTATTGTCTCCGCTCTATATAAGTGTCCTGTCTGCATTACAGCAATATCACAGTATAAGAGTGCTCAACCACAACAATTAACAGTCCGTGCGAACCATCCAATAAGTGTGCTACATCCTTGAGGAATACAAACAAAGATAAGCGCTAATAAATCCACAGAGTGAATCAGCAAGTGAGGCTGAGGACAATACACAGCAGGATTAACTGAAGGAGGAACAATCAGTGCTTGGCCTCATCCCAACAGGCCAAACAATCCACCAAGACGCCGCTGGCAGTGAAAAGAAGACGCTGTTGTTGGATTTGGAAACTGCAACTCACCATTTGGCCTTAAAGGTGAACCGAAACAATGCTTCAACTAAACAGCCTCCACAGTTGTCCTGAGCTGCACCGGGCTGGAGGTTGTGTTTCGGGCTTTATGAATAATCAATTGGGCAGGTCTGAGAGTGCGAGGGCGAAGATGATGCGACTTCAAAGGAGGCAAAATGTCAGAAAACCAAAAATAGGGCCTCCCCTATTATATGCAGATAACATAGACCGGAATAAAACCGCTAATTCCCCAGAGGACGGCTGGACCCATGCGCCAGTCTCCTCACTAGAACCTGAGTTCTTAGTGAGTGCAATAAAATTGGTCATTCCTGAGGATTTAATATATCCAGTAGGCTTAACTGAGCGATAACAGTTAAGCAGGCTCTCCCCCCCAGGACAGGAATTTAAATCAGAATGAAAACGATACAGAGTTTCTGTGGCACGTTTTGGATAGAATTAATTAAAGCCATCTCCCATTTTAGCCAGGTTGAGATGCTACTGCGAGCCTTAAAATTACTATTTTAAAAATGCAGTAGGCCTGACCGGGACCCTGCTGCGTAGCCTCTTGACCCTATTCACCACGCTTGTCATCACACAGCAGGAGTCAGGCGCAGTGGGAGGTCATTGTTGGAGGTCTGGTGTGTCTGCGAGTATCACTTTTACTGGGTCTGGGATAACTGAACCATCTTTATAGTCTTCCGTGGTAGTAATATATTTTGCACACATACCGTACTTTAGCACAATTTTGGGGTGCTTGTACTTTAATTTCATGCTTCTTTATACTTTGAGGTCATTCATAACCCTGCCATCCGATTCGAAGAAAGCTGAACACATTACATCAGTTATCAGATTGATTAGAATTGAAATTACTGGAGCTTGTATATAAATCGCTGAATGTGATCCATTTAATCTATCTATCTATCTAAAAAGGCTAAATTTCCTTTTAAATGTTTTAATGTCAAGCACTTTCAATTGTTTTTGTGTATGAAACGTGCTCTACAAATAAACTTACCTTTCCTTAAATGTATGACGATACAGTGTACGTTTTTTGCACACTATGCAGATTATGATCAGCCATAAAAAAAAAAAATACTTTTTACAAAATATGATGCTTTGTTAAAGTCTTAAACTGCCTCCACCTTGACATGCCACAGCATTTACTTATTGCTAATAATCGAATAACACAACACATTAAAGGGGGATTTAATTAATTTCTTTATTAATTATATTCCCACATTTGAGGTGAGTTGTCACAATCCCAACATGAAAATGTGTACATCCTCAGACCGACTTGCCACACAAATTGTTAGCACAGGAAATATATTATTATGGTTTTCCTGATCTTTTTCCTGGTCACTGTAAGATTAATCAATTTAATTTCAGGATCTGGGAAAATGCCTGTTGAACAGGTTTAGTTTCATCATTCGAGCTAACTGCTAATGATTCATGAGACTGTTTACCAGTATATATCTGATTCAGCGAGTGGGAACAGCCCATTTCAAGAAAATCGTGTTCTAGTGACAGGGACACAGGACGACTTGTAATGTTCTTTTAATGTGGACTGCTTTAACGCTGCACTCTGTTGGGAAAAAAAGAAGCTTAGATGGCACTAAAACCAGGTTTACTGAAAAATGACGATGAATGGGCAAGACAGGATTTCCTACAATAAAGGAATGAAAGACTTCGAGTGAAACTAACTGCAAAACCAGAGATCATTAACATCAACTAAGTCAATAATGTCTGTTTTTGTAGAGTGGAGAATGAGTCTATAGATTTCTCTTTTTCTTTAACAACTGAATGGCTTGATTGTTACAGAAACGCTCTACAGACCCCTCCCCCATTGAGTCAACCCAAAGAAACAACAGTTAATAGTTTCTGTATTGAGAAGCCACCAGCACGATCCCTCCGCAGTACTGTAAGATTAGATACAGTATGTGACTTCTAACAGAGGCCCGGACTCAAAATGCATGCGTGGCCCAGTCGGATACTCAATTAATGATTTATGGGTATGTTTGATACCCCGCTGCTAGAATGCACTTTAAAGTAAGTGACAGCACTGACTGATGCAGGCAACTAACGTGGACATGCAGGATGAGAGGCATGAAGAGAGATGTGATGTAGAGATGTGAGGCAGCTGGATTTGACCTCCTGTGGAGTTAATTAACACTGTAATATGAGTTCACTTTACTGATGACCTCCTCTGGCACTTTACAGAGCAAAAGACTCCTAATCTCACTTAGATTAGTTTAATGACACATTCTGAGAGCTTGATTTTAGTGTACAGACATGCGTGACCCACCAGATTGGCCTCCAAAAGTACATCATCACTGGGTGTTTTGATTTAGTCATGAATAAGGGACATACAGCAAAGTATGTTGGGACAACTTCATAGAGCTGAACTGATTAGTAAATTAATCACAAAATTCATCTGCAACTATTTCAATATTCAATCAATGTTTCAAACATGAAATGTACAATCCCAGATTGCAGCCTTAACATATAAAAACATTTAGTAAAACTATTTCACTTGAGCTGACATCTATTTTTTTGTTTAAAGTATTGGGTTGCAACTAATGATTATGAGTGGAGATGACAACTATCAGTAAGTGAAGATGTATTTCTGGCCATCTGAGAAATTATAAATCCAGAAAGAATTTACTTCCAAGTCAAATTTGGTCTCCAACAACCTCTGAGAAAAACATATCTGGGTCTATATCTTGGCTAGATGCTTGTCTTTCTAATAATTCCAGCTCTAAAGTCATGTTAGTACTATAATCTCTTCAAGAAGTACTAACTCACCTCTTCAAGAAGTACTACCCTGAGCCTTCCTCTTAGCACTTATTGTATTCATATTAGTTTGTTGCACTTATTGTATTCGTATTAATTTGCTTCTGCACTGTACTTTTGCTCTGGTTTATGCTTTTAGATGCTTGTTTAAGAAAGAAGATGCACTTATGACTTCTGGTGACTAGTAGTTCTCTTGAATACCTATGTTGAATACACTTCCTGTAAGTCGCTTTGGATAAAAGCGTCTGCTAAATGACTGTAATGTAATGTAAATGTAATGTATAATAGTGCAAAAACACTGGGGAGTTACATTTAAAGTAGTATGCAACTAGATAAGATAAGATATGATAAGATAATCACTCGTTTAAAGCTTGGTTGTTTTATCTAGCGGAGGATAAATGAGACAGAAACTAAAATTTGTTGGAAAACTTGATGGGCAATTACTATGGTGTCAAAATATTTTAAGTCCACTTGAGCAAGACTCAACCGAAATTGACCTCTGACCTCTCTGAATATGGGAATGCAAAAAAGGGAAATGATCTTGTCATGACCAGTTAGGGCTGTGCAGTTAATATGCCATCATAGGGTCATAATTAATTAACCTACAGAGAGAGTGATAATGCAATTAACCAAACCAGGAAGTAACAGCCGGGGCAGCATGTCTGGACTTCCATTAGTTGATAGCTGATGACTGACACTTATTTTCATGTATTTCAAGAGACAATTACACTGGTTTCTTAAAACGTACCTCGCACTCTCCAGGTTTGTCGAGAAAAGTTTCTTGAAGTCTTCGCGTAGTCTCGAGCCTCGGGAAGTTAAAAACACAGCAGAGTGTCTCCTCCGCCGCCCCGTCTGTTAGCGCAATCCCGGCTAACCACACTGATCCGCGGACAGACGCTCCCAGCAGCTCCGCAGCTCGGCTCCAGCTTTCACCGCCGCCCTGGTATCGACGAGGTGTTAATTCACCTCTTTCGTATGCTAATCACAGCGGGGGACCGAGCCCCGACACAGGCCGCTACCTAACTAGTGCTTCCTCCTCTGTTGGATCCAGAAAGCTTTGCGGGAAGCAGAGCTGAGCAGGAAGTCCGAGACTCTCTACCGAGGGCGCTCGTGCCCTGCGCGAGGACTCTCAGGCAGAAGCTCGCCCCAGAACGTTGACTCAACACTTCATCCTGGGGTAGTTTAAGTAATTGTCTCTCTGAAAGGAAAAAACACCATACTCGGGGGGTTCTGTTCATATCCTTAGTTCAACTGGTATTCGAGGATACCATCTCAGTCCCAGTGCATGGCATTATGACACTAATACACTGTGCAATACAATAGTTATAGTTTCTGTCTGTATATATAATATTTCAGTTACTGTGGATTCTTTACTGTTTTTTTATTGCTCATTTGCTTATTTATAATACTTATTTTTTTATCTTTTTTTTTTATTATGTCTCTTGTTTGCACTATCCTCTATGCTGCTGTAATCATATAAATTTCCCCATTATTTATCTTATATTATACTGTATTCAAGACGCTTTTTTGAAAAGCCTAGAACATAATTTAACAACACATTCCTCGATGGACGGATTAAGCTGTTAGGTGGTCCATTGGCTTAAAAAAAAGGAAGATGGCAGGCTCCTCATTTTTCCTGCTCTCTTTGCAATTTGTATACATTTTTCTAAATGGCACTAGGTTTTGTTGAGTGGAAAACAAGAGAGACTTCTACACCAGATTCATCTTAAAACAAATGTGACATTTATTGTAGGATAACAGGAGTATATCGCCCAGCAGTTATACGTGCACGGGCCTAGTAGTACTGAGAAGTTCAGCAACTAAAAGGCGCTTAAACAGAGTGCGCATCATGTTATATAGGTTTTATGAGTTGAATATGATAGGTCCCTAATAAAGGAAGGCAGCTCTTGGTTTAGACTTTCTGAGGGCCTTATCAGTTAGTGAAACTGGGTTTCTGTGATCTGGTTTCTCTGCAGCATGAGCTCATCCTTCTTTATGTGTCTCTGTTCCTTTTCCATCGTACGGCCAGGCACTAGAACGCCCTGTCCGGAGTATTTGACCTTCAAAGAGAACTCATAACATTTACCGCAATGTGCACAGTGATAGTGTGATGTGAGAGCATGAACACAATATACTGTGCTCGATATTTGTATGTGTGCATTTATACATATGAATGTAATATTTACATGACAGTATATATAATATTTCAGTTACTGTGGATTCTTTACTGTTTTTTTATTGCTTATTTATAATACTTGTTTTTTATCTTTTTTTTTTATTATGTCTCTTGTTTGCACTATCCTCTATGCTGCTGTAATCATGTAAATTTCCCCATTATTTATCTTATATTATACTGTATTCAAGACGCTTTTTTGAAAAGCCTAGAACATAATTTAACAACACATTCCTCGATGGACGGATTAAGCTGTTAGGTGGTCCATTGGCTTAAAAAAAAGGAAGATGGCAGGCTCCTCATTTTTCCTGCTCTCTTTGCAATTTGTATACATTTTTCTAAATGGCACTAGGTTTTGCTTTGTGGCATGTTTTTTTTTCAACAAATAATACACGAATAGGCACCAAGTAAGCATAAAACTGAAATAAATGATTGTTTTAATATCATACACAGCTGAGGCCCTAGACAAGGCCTACACTTCATTACATTACATTACATTACATTACAGTCATTTAGCAGACGCTTTTATCCAAAGCGACTTACAATCAGTAGTATATTACATATCATTCACCCATTCACACACTGATGACAGGCTACCATGCAAGGTGCCACCATCAGACTCTAACTAACTTCAAGTAATTAAGTAGGAAGGTGCTTATCATGTGGCACAAAAGAGTTGAAACTTTGGGGGCCCCCTGTAGTTTTGGGCCCCCTGGACAGTTGCCTTTAGTAGCCTTGCCTTACAAATACTCAAATTGCCATAAATTCGTTGCCACAATCTGAACCTGGGGTGTTTATTTATCCAATTTCTGTTTTGTATTCTCTAACCAAGTGTTAATTCATCATGACAAAAATGAGTTCCACTTTCTCAAAGGGCCAACTATGCAACCACAACTACCATAAAGCCTGACTCAGCGGTGCAAAAAAAACACTAACTAGAATCTGTTACAGCTTCACTTCATGCTTATGAAAACAATAGAAACGTATTTTAAAGACAGAAACTCAGATTTTCTGAAGTTAAAAGATATTAAAATACTGTCTCAAAGTGGCTGTTTATTGATAGGCCTCATCATTTCACGCATTAGTCACATGTTTCACAGTCTGCACCGGTTGGGCGGGGTCCTCTTCCTTCCGAAGGATCATTTGGGAACAGACCATCGGGACTTCCGGGTGAGCAGAAGATGCAGGAATCATGCACCGGCTTCTTCGTCGTCTTTTGATGACGTAATCAGAGAAGCGACGCAAACACATGCCAGCAGTGCTTTTACACTATGGCAACGGTACAAGTTAGCGAGGCTGAAAAAGTGTACATCCTACACGGGATACGAGTAAGTTTTTTCTTTACAGCTATTATTCAGCACTCAACCTTCTTCTAGTTAATAAGATTACGATGAATGACGGTGATTTTGTGCTCTAAAGCGGCAGAAAGCTCACGTTAGCTACGCGTTGTTGACATGATGATTCTTTGATTCAGGATGACTTACGAGTGGACGGAAGAGGCTGTGAGGACTACAGACACATGGAAATAGAGACTGATGTGGTGTCCAACACAGACGGCTCTGCCAAAGTCACACTGGTAACGTTACGCTTTCATACAGTACCAGTCAAACGTTTGGACACACCTTCTCATTCAACTACTTTGAAGAATCTAAAATATAAAACATATTCTGGTTTGTTGAGCATTTGTTTGTTTACCACATAATTCCATATGTGTTCCTTCATAGTTTGGATGTCTTCAATATTAATCTACAATGTAGAAAAAAATAAAAATAAAGAAAATCCATTGAATGAGAAGGTGTGTCCAAACTTTTGACTGGTACTGTAAATACAACAGAAGTCCTCCATGTTGGCTCGTTTTCTGTTTATGCTCTAGAACTTCTCATCTGTGCACCCTCAGTTCCTTGTCAACACTTCATATTGAACATAACGTTACTACCTGGAGCAATATCTATCCAATGTCTACTATCTACATCATTGCATGTCATTTATCAGGACGGTTAATTGTTTGATAACTTGAAATATTCTGCTCTGTCTCTCTTTCAGGGCCACACAGCGGTTCTTGTTGGGATTAAAGCTGACATTGGAAAACCGAGGCCCATGGTGCCAAATGAAGGCTACTTGGAATTCTTTGTAGACTGGTAGGTGTAATGCATGTTGTCATGAGTATATTAAGACTGTGACTTTTTATGTATCAAGGCTTATTTGCATAGGGTAGTCCCCCAAACCAATCAGTTTTGAAGACTTCCTACCTTCCTCCTTCTAGAATGCCATATGGGAAAAAAATATATTATGGTATTTGTTATTTTATATCACAGTATCACTGTAACTACATGTCATGATGTACTTAATTGTCTGTAAATGAAATAACAGCATGGGCCGTGTCCAAAATCACTCCCAACTTACATTTCAAGCAGTAATAGGTAACCAGATTTTGGTTGTGTTTGGATGGAAATTCTGCCACAAGGAGGTAGTGTTGTATCATCGGTTCAAAGTGATATGCATCTCCAACACATCCCAGTGATTATGGACTTACCAAAGAAAATATAGTAATGTTACTGTATCTAATAAACATGTGTGGAGAAAGATAGCAGGGTCAGCCAATTCCAACTGACTCAAGTTAGAATAAAACATCTCAGACTGACAGATACTACTTACTAGTCACATGTTACTTGACATGTTTATTGTTTCGTTTTCTCCTTCTAATCATTAGTTCGGCCAATGCAACCCCAGAGTTTGAGGGCAGAGGAGGCGACGAGCTGGGGACGGAGCTGAGTAACACTCTCTACAAAGTCTTCAACAACAAACACAGCGTGGACCTGAAGAGCCTCTGCATCTGTGCAGGAGAACACTGCTGGGTCCTCTATGTGGATGTGCTGGTGAGTGGTAGCATCCAATGATGTCTCTGACTTTCGCAAATGGCAATACAACCAATGGTGATTGGCCGGGTGACATTCTGACATGTTTCCACAGCTCCTGCAGTGTGATGGAAACCTGTACGATGCCATCTCAGTAGCTATCAAGGCAGCTCTCTTCAACACAAAGTAAGTGAGATGTTATATTGGTCTTTAAGATCAGATTACTATATCCTATGATCTCTTCCAGCTGTCATGTGGCTTATTCCTATTCAGTAAAATCAGAGCTTAACAGACAGTCTTCTGATTACCTTACTGGCAGGATTCCCAAAGTACACATATCAGCTGACGAGGAAGGAGCCAAGGAAATAGAGCTGTCCGATGACCCGTATGATTGCATGAGACTCGATGTAGAAAACGTTCCTTGTATAGTGACGTTGTGCAAGGTAAGCTCACCTGCTGATATTGAGAAGTTAAAAAAAAAAAGCCCTTTTTTTAATCACAAAAAAACGTGACCTTGACATTGGTTTTGTTTACAGGTGGGCCACAGGCACGTAGTGGACGTGACTCTGCAGGAGAAGGCCTGCTCCGTGGCGAGCCTGATCATCTCTGTCACACACAAGGGCACGGTCACCTGCACCAGGAAGGTGGGCGGAGGCAGCCTGGATCCAGAGAGTATCTTTGAAATGACAGAGGTGAGTCCAGCTCTCCTCCTCGGCCATCTGGCTCCCTCCAGGTTTTGAATATGATTAAGCTTGAATGAGGCTCCGTGGTAGAAAGGTACTGAAGTGTTTTTTTGTCTCCAGGCAGGTAAACGTGTCGGGAAGGCCCTTCATGCTCCGCTCATGAAGCTGCTGCGGCAGGAGGAGAGTTTGGGAAAGACGCGACAGAAAGTTGGCTTCCTTGGTTAACATCAACTTCTGTAGCTACAGTTTGTATGTACATGTATACTGAATTTTCTAATTAAACTTTAAATTTGTACGACTTTCTTGTCTTTGTATTTCAATTTAGAAAACACTGTTATATGGTGTTGCTGTTTTAACAAATATCTCCCCTAAATGTAAGATCTGGTGTAAAGATCCTGTACAAATGCATTTTATGATGACAAAAATAGCAAAGTACGTTAAGGATATTATACAGGGACTATGTTTCACACAACATCAAGTAGGTCCATCAAATTATGATGCTGAACATTTAATTTTACACAAATAACTTGCTCAGTTGTTAAACATAAAATGTCCTGGTACTTTTGTTCCACACTCACCAAGCTTGAGTTGATTATAATGATGCTTCCGGCCTCATGTGGAGACATCATGTTTTCAGGTTGTCCGGTATGTCAGGAACGCCTGGAGGGATTTTCTTCAAATTTGGCACGAACGTCCACAACTGTATCAAGGATGAACTGATTTGAGTTCGATGAATTTGATTTTGTTGGTCATTAGTCACCGTGACCTTACAAAACACGTTTTTGGTCATAAATTAGGAATACACACACTAATGGTGACAATTTCACACAAATGTCCAATTGAATAAAATTATAAAGTGACGAAATTTTGGACAGACATGGATGTAAACCGCAAAATGAGTGGTAAACTCTAGTTTTAAACAAAGATACTTAAAGATTAAATAAATCCACAGTGAAAGTCCAGTCTCTGCATCCTTTTGTTTCTGCCACGTGTCAGTGTTACAAAAAGAGCAGATGTGACTCTGGATCACGTCCACTCTTCCCTCAGACAGCGGTGTGTGCGCTGGCTGAGAGCAGACAGGTCCAAAAACAAACTCCTATTCATGAATATGAGCTCTCAATGCAGATTTTAAAACAAGGAAACGTATGCAGACAATGGTATTTGAGATGCCACTGAAACTTAAAATAAAGGACAAGCACCTTAACAGGTATTCCAAATCTGCATAAGTGACTTTACAGGTTCTGATTAATGAGTTCATTTCAGCGCTGCACTGCTGCCTGAAAAACCTGGAAATATTAAATTTTTCCAAATAAGCCTAGACTTCCAAAACACCTTTTTGGGCCAAAAGAAGTCTTATTCCATCAGTTTTTTTTCCTTCAGGTTTAAACTAGTCTGTTGTGCCAAGAAATGAACTGTAACCAAGTTATTCAAGCATTTATGTAACCCCTGAGTCAGGGTTTATTTATTTCTTTTTTCATGTACTTTGATGAAAGCTGCACTGGAATACGTCATAGCTGCTTCACATCATCTGCCAGCCTCCACCTGCTTTCCAGGCCTGGTTCTGGTTTATACTGGCCCTCCATGTGAAGCGTCTGGGGCCAGATGAGACACACACACACAAACTATCTTTTAAGGATCCTGAGGTCAGATTGTTATTCCTTAAAATGGCAGTTTTGGACTTCAGTATTTTTCCTTTTCCAGAGAGAAAAGAGAGAGGGGGTGTGAAAAAGAGGAGAGAGAGGAGGATAAATTGCACCGCTGACGTTGGAGCTGCCTCATTCAACAGGTCTCAGCATGGAGTTCAACGGACTGTGTGTGCTGCTGGGAGTACTACTACTGGTGAACTGCTCATTTCAGCAGACTCCAGCGAAGAAGACACCAGTGAAAAAAGGTAGAAGGAAACATCTGGTACATCACAATCTTTGAGATCTCTCCATTAAGTGATTTTTTTCCTTAAAAAGCATGTTTTGTTTTTTTTAAATAATCAAATGCTCAAACCTCCTTGAAACAAATTATTCAAATACAAACATCTCATTTTGATTTTCTCATATCTCTGGTGTTGTTGGAATCAGACACAGCAAGGGATGCTGCCATCAACAAGCTACAGAAACAGATAGAAGACATCGTCCAGGAGCTCAACCTACTGAAGGAACAACAAGCCCTGCAGACAGGTAACATCATAATGGATCTTTAGGGTTGATCTTGGTTACATTGATAAAGGAATACAAAGTATTCCCCTAATAATGGCTCAATCCCCAGGTTTACTGTGTGTGAATCAGGTGTGCATACATTACATTTTTTATCGAAATTTGCAACGCTAAATTACATAATCAACCATGACAGGTTATCATTATGTAATCTTTTGGCCCTGTATTGTAGAGGGGCTTTTGTTAAAATCTAGTCTTAATAATAATAATATAAAATAAAAATAAAAATAAATAGTTGTTAATAGTACCTTCCAAAGACAAAATTACCCAGAGCTTTACAGTCCAAAAAGGAATAAAGAGTAAAAGTTATCCAAAGTCAAAAATAAATAAATGGGATAAAACTATTTAAAACAATTGCAACAAATTCCATCAGATAAGAAAAACCAATAAGAATAAAAATGTGTTTGAACAAAGGATGTAAAAGAACGTGCTGAGTTTGGATTCTCACAACTGAGGGGCTCAAAGGTCACCCTCAGAGACATGTCATACTTTTGGAGAACTTAATAATAATTAACTTTTTGGTTTTGTTTATTGTTCTCTTGTGGTGCATACATGTGGTTGTTTGATTCAAATTACCAACACACAGAAAGCCTGGTGCCAGGCGACAGATCAGCCAGGTTTAAGTCTCTTCACCAGTAAACTTCTACTTGCTGAAGTGTCCATGAGCAAGATGAACTCCTTTCATCTTTAGACATGCAATTCTACTTTATGACCACCAGTGCATGTGAACAAGCAGCCATTGGTATCACACTGGTGATTGGATTACAATGTGAGCATTTAAAGGGTTTCCTGTTTGGATTAATTGTTGGCATGACATGAGCTACATTGTTCAGAGTACAAAGTATGTACACACATTCAAGTGAACAGCCTGAGGTATGTTTCTTCTAAAAATAAATTCAGATGGCATACATGTGTAGTCTTTGGAACTGCAAGTTAGAATCTGGGGAGCATATGGCAAACCCCAAAATGATATCCAGTTGTCCCTGCAAATCGTAAAATGTTTTTCCATCATGTTGCACATGTATACCACAGGACTACTTTTATTATTAGCAAAAGGGCAGGATGCCTGAATTGTGAAACTAACCACGTAACCTTCTGCTCCCTTTTATTTTTCTCTTCAGTCTGTTTGAAAGGCATAAAGATCAATAACAAGTGTTTCTTGGCCGACACTGTGAGGAAACACTATCACACTGCCAGTGAGGACTGCAACGCCATGGGTGGTGTCCTCGGTACGCCCACATCCAGCGACGAGAACGACCAGCTCAGAGACTACGTCCGCCAGAGAATCGGCCTGGATGAGCAGGTCTGGCTTGGCATCAACGACATGGTAACCGAGGGCACCTGGGTGGACCAGACCGGCTCCAGCATCACATTCAAAAACTGGGACACGTCCAACTACCGGTCTCCTCAGCCGGACGGCGGCCAGGCCCACGACTGCGCCGTCCTGTCTGGGGCCTCCAGTGGGAAGTGGTTCGACGAGAACTGCCGCGAAGAGAAGACCTCCGTCTGCCAGTTCAACATTGTTTGATCGTATGCATCTCATCATATAGCTGCTTTCAGTGTACGCATTGCTGCAACGCCGCGCTGCCTGCTAGTCCAAAATTTGATTTAAACCAGTGGTTCTCAGCTGCTTATGCATCAGGAATGAATTCTGATTTAGAGGTCAAAATCAGCTGCATGGCACATATGGGTTATTTTTTGACTAAAGTGATCTGGTGACGAGTCATGTGCAGCTTCCCATTGCTGACACAATAAAACTAGGATGAACACAATTAAGCTCAAAAGGAAACAATTACAGATTTTTGTACATCTTCTCCTAGAAGAATACAAGATTATTATTCTCCCCAATAATTCCAAGACACATATATTAAATGTTCATAATTCACCAGTACTTCTGCAATGAAAGGTGTGTGGGTGCTGGCACTTTTCACAAATGTTAAAACTGGGTGTGACTTTCTTAAGTTTCCACACATCTCCATTATGACTCACTGGTTGAGAACCACTGGTTTAAACATGGACATCCTTTCACCATAACTGTATTGAGCAAGAACTATGGGCTAAGTGGTATTTAAAGAACTTAAAAAAAAATAAGTCAATCTTCAACCGCATTCTTTAAGAGATTATTTCTGTTTGCTAGCCTTGCAGTCCCTTATAATGTCTAGCCTGGTGTAGCCTGATAAATTACCATCAATAAACTATGAAAACTCATTCCTCTATTGTCATTTCTTCAATGAAAAGTTTGGGGAAATATGCTTATTAGATTTCCTGCCGAGTGTTAGGTAAGATTAATAAAATAAGATAATCCTTTATTAGTCCCGCAGCGGGGAAATTTGCACACGTTTCAAAGTGGTATCAGAGAAAGTGAGTGCTTCGCAAAAAGTAAATCAGCTCCAAACTGACAGAGAAAAACAAAAGTGTAGACTTTAAGATTTGACAGATACAGACTTTAAATTAAACCTCTGCAGCTGCAAGAAATGTGGTGCACCTCTGTAATCCTGGCTCCCGCATTTGTTTTTTCCAGTAAAAATACACTTCTCCATGGTAAACATTGGCTGCTGCTCTGCATTCTGGAGTCTTTTCCACTCCCTCCTTTCCTTCACTGCTTTTCATGGCCAGAGTTCCTGTGGCTGAAATTGTTTTCACCATCCACAACACAAAAGGTGACTGTCTCAGCATGAGAGGGAAAATAACGTGTGAAGGCAGTCAGTACTTTAAGAGGTGAACAGTTTCCCCATCAGACAATTTTCCTAGAATTTATTGCAAAAACAAACAAAAAAAAATGTACAGGTAAAGAAAACACAAATCTCTTTAAAAACAAATAAACAATATAAAAAACACTTAAAAACAAGGACCAGAGGACCACCTCTTCATAGTCCCTGCTCCTGAATCCATTCCACATGGGTAGAGATTAAATAAAAGCAAAAAAAATAGTTTGGCATTTTTTTGTTGCTTTCATGCCGAGAGTTAGATGAGAAGATTGACAGCACTCATGTTCCTACAGTAAGATACAGCCAGCTCACTAATAATTATCAAATTAGATCTTGTTTTTTCAATTTGTATGAATCTATATGAGCTTTAGAGGTGCTAGTGAATGGATTTAGTTACCTTTAGACAGAGCCAGACTAGCTTGTTTTCCCCTTGTTTCAAGTCATGCTCAGTGCAACTTTATATTTACAAGGTAGACATAAGAATGGAATCGGTCTTCTCATCCAACTCTTGGCATGAAAGCGAAAAGCTATTTCCCAAAATGCCAAACTTCCTTTAAAGGTGCAGTGTGAAGGATTGGCAACATCTAGTGGTGAGGCTGCAGACTACAACCAACTGAAACTTGCCCCGTGTGCCAAGCGTGTAAGAGAATCTTATTTGCAATACACTAAAGAAAACATACTTATTAACATTAAATTCAATTTCTGCCAATAGAGCCCCCTAAATGCTTCACATTGTTCCTTGAAAGAAGAGGATCACAGCTTGGACTCTTGAAGCTTAAGCTCTGACAAAGACGACTCACACATCACATTCAGGAGTTCGTCGATCTCAGATTCCCTGAGTGTGATCAAGGCACAGAATTTCAAATCAGTACCTTCCGGATATTCTCTGTGCTGTAAAGACAATTTAGTAACAGCAGCCCATCCCGCAGCTACAGTCCTCACACACTACAACGAGTCCTCTAAAATAGTAGGCGGCTGTGGATCCATGTCAACACCAGAGAGCCGGATGGGGTTTATATCCCCCGTGCTCTTAAACGTGTACAGCTCATTGTCCAACATCCTGCGGTCCTGGAAGCCGAGGCTGTCCTGCCGGTCGATAGGAGTGCGCGGACGGGACGGGATGAAAGACTCAGACGGGTCCAGGAACGTCTTGAACCGCTCCAGCTCAGGCTCATGGTCCGGTTCTTTGATTACAGGCAGCCCTGGGTCAGTGGGGCCTGTAAATGTGTTGTAAGAGTCCACCTGCACGCCGTTGAAGTGGTCTTGCATGCTGTCGGCGTAGCTGGAGTCACCCAGCAGGTGGCCGTACATTATCGCCTCATCTATGGAGGCATAGACGTGGGAGTCGTTGTCTGCCCGAGTTTTGGTGAAATGCCTGTCACTTGGGCGGAAGATGTTCCCTTTGCCAATGTAGATGGATGACTCCTCGGCCAGTTTGTCTTTTTTCTTTTTCCTGTTTGAGAAGATAGAGGGCAGACCACAAACAATGAGTCTACAAAAGCTCCCAGTTAGAGACCGATCTTACAGAATATAGACCAATTAATATATAAATGTAACTAAGCCAGTTCAAAAACATGATTCTTAATCGACCGGCATAGAAAACCAGGGCCCATATTCATCAAACTTCAAAGAATTAGTCTCAAAACTGACAAAACATAGTCAAACATCTTCATGGGGCAACATTATAAAACACATCAATAAATAATATTGTAAGTGAGAACATTAAAACAAATTGTAAATATATATTTATATATACCCAGCTTTATATTTTTCCTTTATCCTCAAATAAGTTAGGGGAAAAATACTTTTTTTTGTTCATAGGTTACTCTGCAATTTAAATTTCACTCTCAAATTTTTGGTCTTGACAAACATTGTTTAATTTATCTGTTATCCAACTAACAATATTATTTTGTATTTAATTAAATTCTCAACTGGGCTTATAATCTTTTAAAACATTTAGTTAATTTCAAGACTCTGACACTAAATAGCCAACTAAGGAGTAAGAGAAGGTATTTGCTGTAAGAATAAAATACATATAAAAGTATCTTATTTAAAAGGAACATATTCACAGCAACATGTTTTTCTGCAAAAACATCTGTGATTGTTTTTTAATATCTCCAGTGGGAAACAGTGGGAAATTAATGATTCAATATATCTGTAGTAGATAAATGTATAATTAGAAATGGATTAAAGGGAACTGGCTAAATTGGAATCAAAAGAAAATCAAACATGCAGCTGGGGGGAAAATTCTGCCACTGATCAATGAGATGCATCAGAGAAAAATATTATAATAAGAGGGGAATGTAATACCACAATGGCAAGTGCAAACAAGATGCACAGAAAGCGATTGCAAACTAAAATCAGTGCCACTTTTATTTTTGCTGTGATTTTAGCGTAACTTACGATCAGAAAAGCAGAATCTGCAAATCAGTAGGAGTAAAATTGTAGGATAAAGACTTTTATATTTCACTGAAGTCCAACGGTTTGATAAATACCGACCCGGATGTTGATCAAGTTCTGCTTCAGGTATACTCACTTTGTGACAAAGCATACAATAGCCAGCACTGTCAGCAACAGCAGAAGAGCGCCTGCTAACCCGAGGAGGATGGCCAGGAGGTCTGTAGAGGAAAAAAGAAGACGTGGTAGAAGTAAGTCCTTTGCTGTAGTTATTTGTCTGTACAAGGCCTTAATTGAATCCTGCTTGCTTACTGCTCTTCTTCTGCAGAACGATTTTGGTCACTGCACCAAAGTGTCCCTCCTCTGGTTTACAGTTGGACATGTTGAGATAAAAACTACGTGGCACCATCAGCGTGTCCTCCGCCTTCTCGTCCTCCCTGCGGCTCATTATCTCCTCCTCGTCCCCCAGCATCTTCACCTTGATGGAGGTGTGGCTGTCACTGCATTTGGGTTGGCTGAGGTTGACAAACTGCATGTGCGCCACGTGCTGGCTCGGTACATTGACGATCCAGGATACGGTGGCTGAAGACCTCATACCCAGAGGCCAGTTGGGGCTGGCCAGAAGGAACGGAGACGACACATCTGGGCTGACTCTGTAAATAATGGTCTCTATAAAAAAGGGATGGAAGTAATGTTGAGTGTCAGTACTGTATCTTCCAGCATTTGTGGAACAACAGTGCCCCTGTGTGGAATTTAAAAATAAAATGAATGTGCTCCATTTGAACATGTGGAGAATCACAGCATACAGCAGCATGACAGATGTGAGGAGGATGCAAGTACAGATGTTCTTACCATGACTGCAACAAACGATTGTTTTCATAATTTATTAATCAAATCTTAAGGTATACTTATTTATAATACTTGTTTTGATCTTGTTGTTTACTATGTCTCTTGTTTGCACTATCCTCTATGCTGCTGTAATCCTGCAAATTTCCCCGCTGCGGGACTAATAAAGGATTATCTTATTTCATAAAAAAAAAAAAATCTAATTGATTAAAAACTTAACTTTCTAATTAAAAACATAAAAAGGCCATTATAATAGAGCTAAAAATGCTGTTGGTCGCACAAGACTGTTAACATGAAGATGCCACCTTGGGCTTTAGGTATATATGATGGCCATTTCTCACAATATTCTGGCAAAATTATTCAATAGATCAGTCAAAAAAATTATCTTCAAATTTAAATAATCATTAGCTGCAGCCCACAGAATATCCATGTTTTACCTGGGATCTCCTGACTGAAGCTGACGTTGAGGAAAGGCTCCATGGTCTTGCTGAAGTCGGGGACTGTGGCTGTGACGGAGACGTTGCCGTGCACCTGAACCTTCTGGAGTATTCCGTTGTAGCAGAAGTCTCCAACAGAAAACCCGTCGCCCTCTGCCACACGCAGGGAGACGGACTCATTGCACTCCTGACCGGGCAGGGACTGACGGAGACTCCCTTTGGGTGACACCAGGTCCACGGTGCGGTCCTGAGGGATTTTGAGGTGCCAGGTGAAGCTGTGGAGGGGCATCGGTAGACAGGAGTCCAGTTTGGGCACAGTGAGCTGAGTCGCAGAGCAGGACGTCTCATCTTTGCACTCTGTTATTATAAAAAGGAAATGAGAATATTAAGTTTTCAACTAAAGGAACAGTCAAAAACAAATACGAAGGTCTCGTGTTACCTGTAGCTGGAGCCAGGCTAGCTATTATCCCTTGTTTCCAGTCTTTATGCTAAGCTAAGCTAATTGTCTTCTAGTTCTATCTTCATATTTACCGTACAGACATGAAAGTGGTATCAATCTTCTCATTCACTCACTCTTGGCAAGAAAGCCAATAGCGCATTTCCGAAAATATCAAACTACTCCTTTAAGAATGAAATAGACTTTGTACTTTGACGTTAATATTTATTTTTAACCATTTTTATTCATTCACCACGAAACTGTGATAGACTATGACCTCAAAAAAGAAAACAGAAAGCTACAAACATTTAATGAACATTTAAAATAAAATCCTCTTACCAATAGCTTTACTGGCAGTCAGGCGGACATCTTCATTTGGACAGTCGAGGAAGGACAGGCTGGCCTTCGTGCCTGCAGCCACGTTGATCTTGTTTTCAACCTTAGAGTTAACGCTCATCTCACAGTAGGGATCGGAACCCACTTTCTCTATCTGTAGCGACACTCCTTGTCGTTCAGTTAGATTCACCGCACATAGGACTACGACAGAAATACAATATTAAAAGATTTTAGTGATTGGAAAGGAAGTCTTCATCTCAGCTTTTATTGTGAACATTTTTTTTTTTTTAAATCAGAAATCATGTTAAAACAAAACTGGCATTTCTTTTTGTCTAATTTCTGCATTTAATACTCAGTGTTATGCCATTATAATTTTGCAGAACAACATCACAGACTGATGGACAAGCAACAACTCTGATTCAAGCCACATTTTGTCCAAAATGATGGCTCTTTTGATGGATAAAGTGATGCACGTCATGTTGCAGAAATAAATAAATAAAAAAAGAATTATTATATATATATATATAAACTAAACATCCTAAAATTATGAAAGACTTTTCTTATCAACCTGATTTTAAAAATTGATTGATTTTTTAACCCCTTTCTCAAACTGCAACTGAAAAAATACTTTTGACCCTTTCCTTGCTCTTTTTGTAAAACACAAGCCAATTGGTTTCTCTGTGTAACCTGGTTACTTGCGTACATAAACTGCATAACTTCCAGAGCTTCAGACTCTCAGATTTCAAGTTTTAACACTGTACCTGGATGTCCACTCCTCATTACAGAGACTCTGTAGTTCAAGGTGAGGCCTTGTAGTGTCGTGTTGGTTTCACAATTCCTCAGCACCATTTTGAAGTTGCCCTGCTCATGCTGCGGCTGGGAATCCGTCAGAGTCAGTTTGGTCACCTTCTTGGTCTCTTTCTGGTACTCCACCTCCACTATTTTGTTGAGGCACTCTGGAGCTGTGTGATCGCGAAACTGGATCGTGTAGTTATACATGCCGGGCACTGTGAAGTCCCACTGCATCTGCTGGTTGTCAGGGAAATCGCTGGGATAGTTGGCTGTGATGAGGTCTGTGTCGGACATACCTCGTGGAAGGTTGACTTTCAATATGGCAACCACTGGGGAGAAACACATAGAGAGTATTGTGAAGTGGAAGATGTCTTGTTAAATTATGTTTGATGTAGTTGATTCTTTCGATCATTACACAGAAGAAAAGAAAAAAGAAATTCATAACTTACTGTCTGACACCGGTCCAACGCTGAGTTTGAAGTCAACGGGATCCAGCTTCCTGTCGCCAGGCACCTGCAGAGACATTCGGCCCTTGCGGCGGGGCAGGATGGTGGTCACAGGTCCTCCTTTGCAAAAGGTACCAATAGTTGTTAGCCCTGCGCGCAGATAGGTTATAATGGAGTATGTGTGCTCATCTGGACAGGTCTCCTGGTTGGGAATCTGTCGCATTCCCGGTTCTGGGAAGTCCAGTTGGAAGACCCGAGTGGAGACAACTGTCACATCCCAGGTGAAGGTCCGGTTGAAGTCTGGGAACAGTAAGGACTCGGCCTGAACAACGTTTCCAGAGCAGGAGATGTCTTTGCAGTCTGGAATTGGTAGAGAAGAGCTTGTAAGCGATTTAGTGTTTACAAAGAGTTTTGTGTTGACAAGGATACAAACAGCTGCGTACTTAAAGCGTAAAAACAAGTCAAAAGAAATAAGATTAATTATCTAAAACAGGAAATAATGTACTGTAAACACTTATTCCTGAATCTACAATAAAATAAAAACATCAACTGCAAAATCATAGTTTGAAAGGGAACCTGTGCTTAATGTCTTTTGCAAACAATATTGATAAAATGATAAACAAACCGACTAATTTTGGTTGCGTTTTCATGCAAATGACAATGGAAAGAGACTTAAAAAGTGAGTTAAAGTTTTGGAAAATGTACTTAAATTAAACTTAGAAAGGTTCATACCAATTTCTCTGTTGATCTCCACAATGAAAACATCCTGAGGTTGAGGACAGGTGAACTCTACTGTGGTATTGTGAGGGTCTTCGAGGCGTAGATGGGTTGATTTGCATTTCTGATTGGGCTCCTTGTCGATACACACCTCACAGTCTGGCTCGCCAGGCAACCTGCTGATTATAACAATGGTTCCAGGATCAGGCATAACGGACATCATTCTGCCACCTGGAGAAAAACATAAAAAAGGTAAAATCAGATGTTGATGAAATCAGAGTAACTTCCCATGAAACGTGGTCCACACAGTCATGTCACCCTTAGAATGAATCGAAATAACTTTGGTGGTCTTGTACTTTTCATCTAGTCTCGTCATAAGGTAAAAATCTAAATTTGTTGTTTATGATTCACATGCTAAACTAAGATGGTAAACATTATACTCGCTAGATATAAGCATGCTAACATGGTTATTGTGAGCAGGCTGAGTATTTAGCTAAATCAGAGTGAGCGTGACAGTAGACCAGTCTTGTTTTGGAAATTAATGTAATTTTACTTCCTAAAATAATTTGCAGCGTGTTATCTATATTAATTATGATCTGCACAATATTTTCATAAGAAATGTCCTTTCATTGTGTTCTTAAGAGCGTCTTTCTGACATATGACAACATATGAAAGCTAGCTTACTATGCTAGCTTTAGCTCATTTAGTTATTTTTTATCTGTCAATCAATGAGAATTGTTCCTGTCAAATATAATTAAAAGCAAAAACTGGGAAAGGCATTACATTTAAGCATTAGTTACCAAACTGTGCCCATAGAAAGATGTTTACGCTATTATGAAAAGTTGTTTAGCATCAGTTTGTTTGGAATATGTCTTTGCTATTTTGTATGTATTTTTCTGTAAATAAATAGCTACTTGTTTTTTCTCTCTCGTGTGAACAAACTGAAGGACAGACACTTGCCTCTTGGTGCTGCTTTGACAGTAAATGAGTCCACTTCACTTCCTGTGGGCACCTCTGCAGTCACAGTCGTCGCGCCGAGCAGATGAAGAGACACTGTTCCGCCCTCACAGTAGCTGTTAGTTTTAACCTTTCCTTCACTGTTCGTTGTGCTCACTGAGTACTGCTGGCCATCTTGGCATTTCTCTGCTCCAGACATCTCCTTTAATCCACCAGGGAAGTCCAGAGTTAACACAGTCCTCTCTGGTAGACTTATGTCCCATGTGAGGGATCTTTGGAAGTCCTTAAAGATGTCGGGATTGACTTCTCCTGCAGCAGGTGTGCAAGAGCTTTGGGTGCATTCTGTGTGACAAAAAATATAAATGTTTGAATTTTACACAGTTAAACTGGCTGTGTGTGTGTGTGTGTGTGTGTGTGTGTGTGTGTGTGTGTGTGTGTGTGTGTGTGTGTGTGTGTGTGTGTGTGTGTGTGTGTGTAACAGAGAGAGAGCCTAGACTTTAAATAGATGAAATAAACGTATTCAGTCATGAAGAAATATGTACATATATACATAAATGAATGAAAAAAATAGAGAACTAAATAGATATTTTAAATATGCTGAAATGATTTTCTCAATAACCAACATTAATTTAGAATTTAACTATTGATTTATGTATTCATTAAAGATTCTATTTATTTAATATTTTATTTATTAAGTAAAATTTGTATCATTATTTCTTTATCTATTTCAGCATTTATTTAAGCCTTTTATATTCAAATAAATCAGTGATGATTAAGTCCTTTTTGTCTTCCATACATGTTGATATAAAGTGAATCCAAAATTAGTAATCGCAAATTCTGCAGGTGACTGAAGTCAATGCTGACATGCAGCCTCCTCTCTCACCTATTTTCTTCTTCATCGTCACTCTGTACACATCCTGAGGTTTCAGGCAGCTGAACTCCAGCGAGAGTTTCTCGACATTCGTCAGTGTCTTTTCTGTGGGGCTACAGTCGCGAGTGGAGCCAACAACCGAGCAAACTTCACATTCTGGCTCCTCAGGATCCCGGCTGACGACCACAGTCGTGCGTGAATCAACGCTTACAACCATCGTTCGGCCCTCTAAAGGGGGCACAAAGGAGAGTTAGACAGATTGCATTACACAAGCTTTTCTTAAATCCATCACTAAATTTGTTTAAATTGTAATATTATTCAAGCAGATTAGAATCTTAGGGAAATACCCAATTATGCTAAACAAAACTGTCATTATTTGGTCATTTACTCATATTATTATTTTTGTGAACTGTACTTTGGAATCTTCCAAGTTTAAATTATGAACATTTCAACATTTTGGGGCAGATACTTCAGCCATGGCCCATAACTTCCTCTACCTGTCAAATAGTTGACACATTAGCAAGTTAACGTTAGCTTTATCAGCTTTAATGGCTACACTTTGCAGTTCTTTGGTGTTAATATTTAGTAACAACTTATCTTTATGCAAGAATGAACTTGTGTGGGGCAAACTGTTTTAATTTATTTGAAATATCCAGATAATAAACACTTAAAAAAGTGTATATTCAGTAATTCGTTCTTACTTCGTGGTGCAGCTGAGGCCTGGAACAACGATTCGACCAGAGCCTTTGGTTTTACTTGCAGAGACACAACAGCTCCATTGGGCGCATCCAAACTAGTCTCAGAACCACCTGGACAATACTGAGTCCGGCCCTTGGTGTTTGTTTTGGATATGACGACCAAATACTGGAATCCATCAGTGCACGGTTGTGACGTCTCCATCAGCCCCTGTCTAAGGATGTCCAGACCCACAAGCGTCTTCTCCGGGGCCTTCAGCTCCCAGGTGAAGGTTCTGCTGAGCTCTGGGAGGATGGAGGTTTGAGCTTCTAGCATTGTCGGGTTGCAGGCGTCCTTAGTGCACTCTGGATTAAAATTAAAGTTGCTCAGATGGTTAAAGAATTTCAGCTCTTGCGGAAGTTGCATGCATGTGTGTATCAAAAGGTACCGTTTCATGTTGGACAAAAATTATGCAGGTTTTAGGATTCTTATGTCAAGGTAGCTAACAAGAAGGTTGACCCCTTTGTATAAAAATAAAGGGTTTCTCATTCAAAATACATCCATGCCTTTGAAAGGCCTTTTCTCAGTAAACCTATACTTGGTCCTAATTGGTTCCCAAACAAATCCTGAAATGATGGCAGTAAACTCACCAATGGTCTGAGCGATCGTCACAGTGTAAGCCTGTTCTATCGGCTGGGAGCAGTTGAACAGCAGTTTGACCTCCTCCTCAGGTACCAGAGTCAGAGAGGAATTGCAGGATGTCTGTGTATCATTCACCCCGCTGATTGTACAAACAGCACATTGATCCAACGGCAGCACGGTGGACACCGTCACTGTCAAGCCTTTGTTTGGTACGACCGCCGTCTGTAGGCATTCTGAGGGGACAGATTACAGGGAGTGAGCTACAAATAGCTTAACGATGTTGTAAATGGTCATCAATAATCTATTTGATTAGGCTGAGGAGAAATTAAAACATGGAAACAATGTAAAATGAGTAGCATTTATGCCAGTATAGTTTTTGTTCTACTGGACATCAGCTGATTAAGAGCATGCTAGGACACCTTTGGACATGGATATCACACAAACACACACATTACAAGCAACATTCTCATAAAGATATGCTGCATATAAGCTGTTTAATGCTCAAAAATAGAGCTGAAAGGCAGCTAGCAAAGCAATTCTTAGCTAAGCTACCAATGTGGCCCTAAGGGCGGCCATGACAGTCAGGTCAGTTTGGCCAGCATTGAAATATCTCAACAACTGTTGAATGGATTGCTGTGAAATTAAGTACATACAATCATGTTCCCCAGAGGATAAATCCTACTGATTTTGGTGACCCTCGGACTATTCCTCATATAAAAATGTTTTGCTTAAAAAGGTTCCTAACTGAGTGAAATGACCAGGAGGTATTTAAGTGCAGCTATGATAAGAGCTGGTCGAATACTCTAAATGCTAAGGAAAGGTGCTTCAATACTTCCGTTCTTATCTCCTATAGCAGAGGGTACACTTGACCATCCTTTTCGAAAGGAAAGGTGATAATGCCGTCCCACAATTCCTTGCGGTAGCAACATTTAAAGCAATACACCATTTGGCCGTCATGACATCCGCTGTTGCTGTTTAATTGTACACTATGGATGTCGTTGTCTTTTCCTAAAACCTCATGAATTCTCCTTGACAGCTTTCCTTGACAGCTTGACGTTTACAGCGACGTCAAGGAAAAGTGGATAGGCAAAGAACAGTGTCCAGCTCACCTGTATAACAATTAATGGGACAAATTCATAACCTCATTAATATTATGTCTTCAAAAGGAACAATACACATGCACACAAATGGTCAGAAAGTTTTCTGTTGACCCATGAGCATGTGTTGTCAGGCACACCTATCCCAATGTTGTGTAGGGCCAGACCAAAGCAAATTAATTTACTTGACATTATCGTGAGTCATCCGAGCGCTGAGTAAAGAGGAAACTGAGGTGAACCAGTTTCTGAAAAGTAACTGCCGTGTCTGTGATATACGACTCTTATGTAGCGAATGCAAACCTCTACCTTTAGGGAAATTACCTTTTACATACTTAGGTGATACCTTACCCTTTCATCTGATATTTTATCACATCAGCAGCTTGAGAGTTACATTGCAGCTTTAATTTTCAGCTTTAGTCCTAGTTGTGGTCCAAACTGTGGCTCCAGTGTCAGATCTCAGTATATTTCTTGGTCACAATTTATAAATAAAAACAACTTTAATGTATCCGTACCAAGATTGTTTGTGTACGTCATGTGTTTATGTTGACAAAGTTACTAGTGGCCCTATACATCGGCATTTTTTTCAAATCCCAAATATTTATATTGCCCTCAAAATCTTAGAATTTCATATTTTCATGCAATTTCTATGAGACACTATTAGAAATAAACTTGTAAATATGTGATTTATATTCTATTCATTTTTGAAAAAAAATTTCAAATAAGCAAACCATGAAAGAAATAAACAATATATACACAAAAAAGAAAATATATATACCCATATACATACATACTGTGCACACGAATACAAGACATACAAATGCACAAACTCCATACACAAATATGTACTGCCCTGCTTTCCATAGATACCTGTCCTTAATAATAAAAACTTCTCATTTTACCTACCTTCAATATAATTTATAACAATTTCTACTTTTATTTTGTTTTAATGTTCTTCAAAATATCAAATTTGGCCACATAATGATGAGCTAACTAATTTTGAATGAAACTTTTTCAAATGAGATGGTTCTCCTAAGGACTTCCAGTCGCTTATCAGAACCTGTCTTTCTATTATTATGCTCGTCTGGCTTTCATATGAAGCTGCAGTCCATCATTGTGAGTGTGTCACTAAGTTTAATCTTTCTAAAAGTAAAAATCTTAATATAACTTGAACCATCCCAAATACATTTATGGAACCTTCCACCCATAAGTCTGGACTAAAGGACACTCTGTGCATAAATCACGATGGTGGCTCTCTAACTGCAGTGATGCAAAGATTTGAATGAAAACAGATGTTTCTTAAAGCATGTGTGAGGTAAGCTGCACAAGTTCACACACAAGAAGAAACCAGGAATTCACAACTTGAACTTGCAAGGACTTGAAGGCCACACAGAGCAACACTGCAGCACTCAAACTGTTGGCTAGAAGGTTTCTTCTGACAGTAAACAATGGGTGTGTCGAGGATGTCATAAGGTGCAAACAATCATATCTAGCGGCAAAATATAAGTATATATGTATGATCATTTCCACAAACACTGTTCAAGAGAATACATTCACCATGCTGCGGATGGCTTCTCCCAATAAATAAATAAAGTAAGTGGGCAAGAAAGCACTCAGTTTACATCTAACATAAAATATGATAAAACGTCCGCCAGATTCATAGCTCAGCAGCAGATTGCAGGTCAATCATTAATGAAGCGATGATAAATCCATGCCTCTAGGAAGCTCCATAAATGCCTCATAAACCTTTTGAAAATGGAGGTCTAGAAGTCACACACTGACTGAATATGTGCTTCAGCCTCTCATCTCCACTGTGGAGCCGATCAATCATATAAAATGTTGACTTAACGTCTTCGATTATCTTTGAATGTATTGACACGGAGCTTTAAACACAGCTCACTTCATGCAGGGGGTTTTACAGGACTCCATCTTTGCATTTGGTTTCGGGTTTAATCACAATAGGCAGCCTGCGCTCTCATCTCAGGTGTGTGTTTGACCCAATTAAACCTGAAATTAAGCCACAATGTTTAGTACACTTTTTTTTTTTTTAAAAGTATCGCCTACTAAAAGCAACAATGTTAGAGGTAAAACATGCGAACAAAGCTCCACCAAACAGTAAACTAGCATTGTCTTTGCTAGTAGAGCTTATTATCCCACCTGATGAGTCGATGAACGTCACAAACAAGAGTCCCAGGAGCGCGCCGCTCGCAAACAGCCGCATGTTCACTAAAAGCAATCAGGATTTTCCTGTTTTTTAAAAAAATAAAAAGGTAAAAAGATTTCAAATGTGATTCAAATGAGTTGTTTGTCTCTCAAATACACGGCTGCATTTTTCGTTCACGTTCAAGCGACGGCGTTGACAGCCACTTCCTGCTCCGCATTACTACCTGTGCGCAGCGTTGCGGCGGAGGGCGTGGACCGCAGGTAGAGTTACGGTTACCTGTCCAAACTTGACAGGGTGAGGAGGATCGGGGCCCTGCCGTTGTACCCTTGAGCCGAAACACCGCAGCACTGACACGCAAAGTATAGGCTTCTGATAAGGGTACGAGTCCTTAAGTGACTCAGCGTCGCCGTGTGGCACAATGGGTGCCCTATTTATACACAGCTGAACATGCCAAGGATTGTTGGCATCGTGCGGTGTATCCCCAAAATGAGGCAGAGGAAGGAGCTCAAAGTACTCCAGGATTGATAGTATTATGTACCAACAAACTCTGATAAATATAAATACAAATGGGATCATATTATAGGGATACATTCAGCATTGGGTCATATTTCTGGTGACAGTTTAAATGAGCAATGTATCTAAATTTAAAGCAGGTTGTGCCTGGTTAGGTGCATTTTTTCACCCACAGTGAAATGATGATGAAAATGGGGTTTACTGTTGATGTCTGATAGCAGGTCTATATTGTGGTAAGCACTCCCATGTTGCAGAGGCTCTCCTCCTGCCTCCACATGCCTCATGACGCAGACATTCCTGCACAGAAACATACCTCAGGGCAAGACCACTTATGTTACAATTTTGGAAGCTTTAGCCAAAATAACCCACCCATATCTTAATGCTAAATGCCTCATATTAACCCTCTGCCTCAGTTTTAACCGATTTGTTCTAATGTCAACTTTATAAATTTCTAGTTTAAAGCCCAAACTTAAATCCCAACTCTCAACCACACAAAAGGAGGATAAAAAATAGCTTTAAAAAACCCCGAAATAGATAAATAAAAGTTCTCACTTTCCCTAATCTTCCTGTCTTTGTGAAAACACCCAAACACACACATACACGCCTTTACAATCAAACACAAGTGACCTCTCTGAGTTTTGTGTTGAACCAGTCGAACTGCATGCAGAGTGGGCGTTGTGGTGAATTTAAACAGCTTCAGTGTGTCTCAACAAGAGAGCTCAGTGAAGAAGCAGCAGCTGTCTCACACTTCCCCTCCCATGTTACTGTAGATCCACAGCCAAACATGTGCTGCTGAGAGTTTAACGGCTAAAGTTTCTTTGGGGAAGTTTGACAGAGAAGCACCTTCAACACTGAACTATTGATGCACTGTATGCAAATTTGGAGACATTGTAGGTTATGTAAAGTGTCAAATTGTGTTATTTGTTTATTGTATAGACTGATAAGTTACAAGATTGTGAAATGCTTATGCAGTCGTTTTAAAGTATCCAAGTAAATCTTTTTATTTTTGACATCATGCTTTCTTTCTTCTTTCTGGTCTTCCTCAGATATGCTCAATAATAAATCAAGTTATGAGACATAAATGAACCATAAAGGAACCATACAAAAAAATCCTGGGTACTTGTAATTTAGTCATTAAAACAAGGATAAAACAAAAATAGAGACAACCAAATTGTTCAGTTACAATCCGTTCTGCTCACTTGGCAGGAATAACAGCATTTGTTTTTAACTCTTATTTCCAGGTCATTGGTTATAACATGAATGTGCCTGAATAGTCCACATGAGGGCAGTACGATATGTGACTAGTATCAAGCTCTATTTTGTTCATGCACAGAAAGGTTGTTGATTGTGGAAAAAAACAAAACAGTTGTGATAATTTTTAATAGAGATTTCAGTAGATTTTGCACAATTTTGATTGAAAAACAGGCATGTTTGTTTTTAATATTTTGTATTTTGTATTTATTTTAAGTTAATTTAAGAATAAAATGTATGCTTTTTCAGATAGTTCCAGAAGACAGATATCTAATAATTATCTCACGACCTTGTGAACCTTTGGACCAACCCCAAACAGAGGTCGGAAACCTCTGCACTTAAACTGTATAAAGTAATTAAAATGAGCTCCACCTCGACCAGCTACAGCAGTACAAATCTGCCTTTATGTAAATGCATCAATAATAACAATTAAATAATGTAATATCAGATATCACACAGACATGAATAATTGTTTGGCAGAACGAGTACTTTTACTTTTGATACTTAGCTACATTTTTCTGAAAAAACATCTGTCCTATTAAATTTGCAATATTTTGAAAGCAGTACTTTTACAGTGCTGTATTGGTCATTTGACTGATTTGAAAACTTCTTCCCAGTGGTGGAAAGTAACCAAGTACACTTACCTAAGTTAAATTTTCAGGTTGCGTACTTATACTTACTTCGGTTTTCTGATACTTTTGTACTTCAACTCCACAACATTTCAGAGGGGAATATTGTACTTTTTCCACTTCACTACATTCATTTTTTCCACTTAAGATACTTTGCAGATTTAGATTGATAAATCAAAATATGATCAACTAATTGATTATGTCAATTTTATAGATGAACATAAAACTATATTGATCTGTGGGGAAAACTACCCAGCAGAATATAAAGTATTCAAAGTTAGTTCCACATACACCAGTAATTGATGCACACGTTAATGCATCAATAATTTGAATCCAATGATACAATATTAATAACTCTGAGACGGGCCATTCTGCATAAAGACTATGTTTCCCTATGATCTCACTTGTGCTAAAAGATAGCAGTTGGCCTCGTCTGTTGCCACGCACTCAGACAGCCACCGTGGAGGAGTCAGGGGGTCTGAGGAGAGGAGAGACCAAAAGCACCCGATGCAACACCCATAAACCCAGATAGCAGCTCCCCTTACAGCTGTCTGCACCGCACATAAAATTAGACCCCCAGACAGTCGTACTGTAGGATCCAGCAGGCAGAGACAACTGGAGAGAATCCAGTAAGAGATGGACCCAAGTTATACTTCCAGTCTTTACTTCGGTAAGGAAAGAATACACTGAGTAGTTTCCTTTCTAACAGTTTTTCAGCGGTCATCTTTTCCAGCACTTTGTGGGTTTAGACCATTATTATTCATTGTATGTTTGTTGTTAGTCTGCACAAAATGTTTTCAGTCAATGAAGAGGGGATCGGGGCTCACAGTAACCAGCTCTGTGTTTTGTCTTTGTTGTGTATTCAGGATGCTGCACAAGCTGCAGTAAAGCTGTGTACGGTGAAGGGAGAGCCTGTCGGGCGATGGGATGTTTATTCCACAACACTTGTTTCACCTGCAGCGTTTGCAGTAAGTCCTCCTGATGTGAGGGTGGATGTTCTCGGTCCATGATATGACAAAACTGACTGACTTTAAATCTCATGCATTTCTTTATAACATTAAATATTCACAACTCATAAAGCAAATATTACAATTATTGCATCTTTGCGTGTGGTTTATTGAGTATATCACTCAAAACATGTTTTAAGGCCAAAAAGACAATTTAAAGTTGAATTTTAATCTTTATCAAAACAAAATAGTGTGTTATCAAATGTCCCATTAAGGATTTATATTCAACTTCATCTTGTGTTTTGTCTTCATGTTTAGGTGAAAAGCTCAGTGGGAAGCCATTTTATACAATGTCAGGAAGAATCTACTGTGAGGATGATTTTTTGGTGAGAATAAAGTGTTTCAGCATGGCTGCATACAGAGTTAAATATTACACAAACATGTGATTTTTATCCAGTTTGCAGATTGACAGTAAATCAACCAGACATCTAATGAGTCAATTGTTTTGTTACTTCATGTAGTACTCAGGAGCTCATCCATCCCAAGAAGTGTGTAACAGCTGTGGGTATTTAATCATGGACATGGTGAGTATGTATTAATTGACTCTGTATGCATATTATCAGTACACATTATGCGAGTCATGCTGTCTCTTAAGTGGTGGAAGCATTATCTTTTACTTAAGTAAAAGTGTCAGGGAGGGGTAGTGTGGACCCAATAGCAGTGCGACTGGACACGGAATATAGTGCAGCAGATTTATTTGTGAGTGGGACAAACAGCAAACAAACAGGCAGGATAAGACTCAGTGGGAAACAGGCAGGGGATCAGGCAGACGGAAACCAGAGGAAGCGGAGGCTAAACGCGTGGTCGGGGACAGAAGGCTAAGGTGGCTAACCGAGGCAAAAGCAAGGTAGAAATCCGGTGGTTGGGGACAGAAGGCTGAGTCGTTGACCGGGGCACAGGCAAGGCAGGGAAGTCCAGACAGGCAGGGTCGGCAACGGGAAATCAGTCCAAAGGAAATTGCTGGAAGGTCTAGCATGAATACAACGAACGATCTGGCAGGTAGAACTCCTCCGAGGCCGCAGAGTCAGAATTCTCAAAGGCTGAGGCAAGGTGGACGGGCAGAACCCCTCTGGGGGGAACTGGAGACTGGGGGCTCTCGAAAGGTCTCTCGAGACTGGGGCTCTCGAGGCAAGGTCTCTCGAGACTGGGGCTCTCGAGGCAAGGTCTCTCGAGACTGGGGCTCTGGCGCCAAGGTCTCTCGAGACTGGGGCTCTGGCGCCAAGGTCTCTCGAGACTGGGGCTCTGGCGGGTCTCTCGAGATTGGGGCTCTGGCGCCAAGGCCTCTCGGACCTGGGGCTCTGCCGGCAAGGCGGGAACAGGAGCAGGGGGACGCTGCGACCCAGCGGAAGCAGGAGGACGCTGCAGCCCAGCCGGGACGGGACCCGGGGCCCATGGAAGGCTGCGGCCCAGCCGGGACTGGAGTCGGCCAGAGCGCTGACGCGACGGGCGGTGCAGGAGTCGGCCAGAGCGGCGACGGGTCAGGAGTCGGCAGGGACGCTGACGGGACAGGAGTCGGCCGTAACGCCGACAGGACGGCCAGGACAGGAGTCGGCCGGAACGCCGACGGGACAGGACCGGCAGGAACGCCGCGGGACAGGAGTCGGCAGGAACGCCGACGGGACAGGAGCCGGCAGGAACGCCGACGGGTCAGGAGCCGGCAGGAACGCCGACGGGACAGGAGTCGGCAGGAACGCCGACGGGACAGGAGTCGGCAGGAACGCCGACGGGTCAGGAGTCGGCCGGAACGCCGACGGGACAGGAGTCGGCAGGAACGCCGACGGGTCAGGAGTCGGCAGGAACGCCGACGGCGCCAGCTGGAAAGCCGGCGGGACAGGAGGTGCAGGCGGTGGCCAGAAAGCCGGCGAGACAGGTGCAGTCTGGAAAGCCGGCGAGACAGGCGCAGTCTGGAAAGCCAGCGAGACAGGCGCAGTCTGGAAAGCCAGCGAGACAGGCGCAGTCTGGAAAGCCGGCGAGACAGGCTGACCGAAGGTCTGCGAAATGGCTGTCATGAGCTGCTGAACCTGGTAAAACAAGGAAGTCCAGGCCAGGTTGCTGCTCGCCAGGGTGTGGCAAACGTCAGCGGTGTTGGTGACAACCTGGGTCTCGCGTCTCAGGAGCGCCTCCTCGATGAACCCGAACCGGGCCTGTGACGGGGTGTCGAACGCTGGGTCCATGTCGTGGCCAGATCGTAATGTCGGGGAGGGGTAGTGTGGACCCAATAGCAGTGCGACTGGACACGGAATATAGTGCAGCAGATTTATTTGTGAGTGGGACAAACAGCAAACAAACAGGCAGGATAAGACTCACAGTGGGAAACAGGCAGGGGATCAGGCAGACGGAAACCAGAGGAAGCGGAGGCTAAACGCGTGGTCGGGGACAGAAGGTTAAGGTGGCTAACCAAGGCAAAAGCAAGGTAGGAATCCGGTGGTTGGGGACAGAAGGCTGAGTCGTTGACCGGGGCACAGGCAAGGCAGGGAAGTCCAGACAGGCAGGGTCGGCAACAGGAAATCAGTCCAAAGGAAATTGCTGGAAGGTCTAGCATGAATACAACGAACGATCTGGCAGCGATTGTGTGACTGACTGGGGTTTAAATACTGCAGGGTGTAGGTGCAGCAGAGTGAGCAGGTGAGAGGGATTGTGCTGATGAGGTGGGTGTGGCAGACAGGTGCACTGCATGAGGCTGACTAGGTGAGTGAGGGAGAGTGTGGTGAGAGAGAGGGGGCTGGGCTGTGAGCTGGAAGTGGAACTGGGAGTGGCCGGAGTGAACTGAGAGAGAGTGACAGGCAGGTGAACAGAGTGAGCCAATTAGGTGAGTGAGACAGAGTGACAGGGAGTATGGAAGACAAACTGTTACAAAAAGTATAAATACCACAGTTTAGAAAATGCTCCCAAAAGTCCTGCATTTAAATGCTACTTAAGTAAAAGTACAGAAGTATTGTCATCAAAATATACTTAAGTACCTAAAGTAAAAGTAACCATTCTGCAGAATGGCATATTTCTGAATAATAATAATACTAATAAGCGATGCATTAATATGCACATTACTTTAGTGTTGCAGCTGGTAAAGGTAGCACTTTTTTGTGTTTATTGTGAATTCCAATACAATATGATCGGGTTCCAATTTAAAACATCAGAATTTATTTGTTGATTATATTTTGTTTTCATAAACTTGCAAAGTAACTAAAGGCATGAACTAAATGTAGTAGAGTATTATTTCCTCTGAGATAGTGGATTTGAAGTATAAATAAGCAGAAAATGGATATACTCAAGTAAAGCACAGGTACCTCAAAATTATACTTAAGTGCTTGAGTAAATGTACTTAGTTACTTTGCACCACTGGTTCTCAAATTGTGTAAAAAAAGAGATGGTTTTGCATCGTCAGGTTTTGCAGGCTCGTGGGAAGTCCTACCACACGTCCTGCTTTCGCTGTGTGGTCTGCAGACAAAGCCTGGAGGGTCAGCCCTTCACTGTGGATGCAGACAGCAGGGTTTACTGTGTCAGCGACTACCACAGGTGAGTTCCTCATACAGGCCCTGAACAAGTACTATAACAATGGGACAGGCCTTCTAATTCACACTCCAGACAAAAGAAGGAAACAAAACCCTGCCAGACAGGCTACTCATGAGAAAAGTAACACCCAGAGGGACTTCCCATCTGAATTTCTGTGACCATCTGCCGAAACTTCCCTGTGGTTTCAGGATCCGAGCCCCTCTGTGTGCTGCATGCAGAGTGCCAATACTGCCAACTGAGGTGAGCTGAATTGATTGTTCAATTAATAGCAAATAGCAGTAATTGTTACTTTAGTTTCTGAGGAATTATCATAACAATTACCTCTTCATTTTTGATTTTTTTTTTCCAGGGGTCTACGGAGTCTATCCGGGTGGTATCGTTTGACAGAAATTACCATGTAGAGTGCTACAGTGGTGAGGTTAACCTCATTTGAAGTATTTTGACATCTGTGTTTTTTTTTCTGTTGATCTTGTTTTGTAAATGTAAAACATTCAAAAGAAGATACATATTTAAGTTGATGAATCTGAAGCATTTTGAACAATTTTCTCTCTTCAATAAAGTCACTCCATATAGATCTAAAGTCTTGAGTATTTGTTCGTGCTCTCTGTTTCTTATTATTTTTGTGGTCTGTGTAAAATGAGCAACATTGACCGCATATAAACTTACTGTACTCACTTTTCCCCTACTGGTTCAGAGGCGACACCGTGTGTCAATATTCGGTATTACCACAAACTCCCGGAAGAATCTCCTGTCGGTAAATGAAGATAAACGCTGATTGAAATGGCGTCAGTCAGGCTACGCGGTTGGGCTCTCTGCACCGTGTCTTTAATAAACTCTGCGTTTGTTTTCATAACTGGTGCAGACTTTATTCGGTTTATATCATTTCGAGCCATTTACCACAACATCACCGGGGACACGACGCTCTGTCAAGGTAAGCTTCAGTACGTTACACTGCTGCTGCCGTCAGCCGAACAGGCGAAGTTAACACTAACTTTAGTGGAGGAGTAGATGGCTGTATAGCTGAAATAGCATGTCGGTGCTATTTTTAACGCTACTTAAAGTGAGTCACACTGTAATAATAGCAAAAGCAAAGCGGTGCTTCATATTGAATATCTTGAATGAAAGTTAGTCAGTCAGTTAAATGGAGAAATTGTAATTACACATTTGAACCGCATGGTGTCAGCGCCCGGCTAGCTCAGTCGGTAGAGCATGAGACTCTTAATCTCAGGGTCGTGGGTTCGAGCCCCACGTTGGGCGACATCTTTTCTTCTGGCCGAAATTGTTCTTCCACGCCCGTTCGTTCAGGAGTTGTATTTAATAGTTGATTTCGTTCGGACATTTTCAAAGTCAATGTGTATAATTTCAAAATAATGTAAAAAAAAGTCTGTTCAGCACTGTTTTGATAGTGGTTTAATGGTTTTTAATTATTTTTGAAAAGTTCGCTTATCAAAACCGAGGTTGAAAACGTTACACTAGTTAGTTAGTGTGCACAATTCTGCATTCTTGACAGAATGAGTTTGTGTACTTTTAATCCCATTTATAGGGGTTGTATGTCTGCTTCTCACACATATCTAACCCGAGTGGCTACTTAACAATGTGTTTATTTAGGTTATTGTTAGGTTGTGACAGGCTTAAGTTAGTTAATTAAGTGTGTAGCGGCAACTACCAGAACACCGGATCGAAATCCCAACCTCTTTCTTTTAGGCATGAGGTCGTTTTGCATGAACGGAATCGCTGAATTTTGATTTCGGTTAGACGACAAGCAGTAGAACTTTCGTTAGTGGGTTTGAGCCCGAGTGCTCGCAAACGGTATTCGTGTGTTCTCAATGCCTTCTTGGATAACAGTGTGCTATTAGACCATGACTGGGTAGTCACAGTGTTCAAAAAGACTGAACATTGAAATAAACTTCCGTCAATAAACCCTGGTGCCTGCCCCAAATCACACTTAATGTGTACTTTTTTAATGTATTGCAGAATAAAATCAAACCAAACCAAACCAAACCACTAGTGTAAATTAGTGTGTGTGTGTGTGTGTGTGTGTGTGTGTGTGTGTGTGTGTGTGTGTGTGTGTGTGTGTGTGTGTGTGTGTGTGTGTGTGTGTGTGTGTGCTTTATTTATTTAAATAGGTTTATATACTAAAATAACTAACCTGTTAAATCACATTTTTGGTAGTCTGAATAAGCTACAGATTTATTAGATTTTTTTTTATTTAAACACTGATATAAAGACAATTAATCAATGGTAGCTGATTTGTGAGGTTGTACACATAATGACAAATTATTGTAATTATTTTAATGCTCAATACAAACATAATTCATGACAATAATCCAGCTGTAAATGTAACCATTGATCTGAATTTGAAGTTACCATTCTCTTCACATCATTTGCCCACACTTAAGACTCTATACCGTGGTCGGTGGCCCTGCAGGACAGCTCTGTCCTCTGGTGTCTTTTCGTGGATCTGGGACTGCTGGCTCTCTTCATCATACAGCACAGTCTGCTGGCCTGGTCACCCGTCAAACAGACCCTCCAATCAGTGCTGGGGGCCCTGAACAGGACGGCTTACTGCTTCACCACGGCACTGGCACTTCAGGTACTGCAACACAGACAGAGTTAAAGATGAACATGTTTGGGTTTTTTATAATACATGTTGTTTGTCTCACCACTCTGCATCATCACCCTCTTTCCTCCTGTGTTAGATCATCATACATTACTGGCAGCCTGTGACCGGCGCCCCCTGTCTGTGGTCGGTGCGTCATGCACCCTGGAGTATCTGGTTCCCTCTGCTCTGCTTCAGTTTGCACTTCCTCTGCTGGGCAATCATCTGCAGCATCTTCATGATCTTTGATTACCCTGAACTGTTGGGCATCAAGCAGGTAGCTTATCAGTATTACATTTCAACAAATATTTCTTCCTTAATATGACAGTAAACAGTGAAAGAAAACCAAGCGAGCAGGGGAATGACATACAATAAAGGTGGTGGATTCAACACTGGACGTTGTGATTACAGTATACTATGCATCTTAACCTCTAGGCCACTAGATGCCCCATTACTTTAAATGTTAAACAACATTTGGAAACATTCAAAATTTTGCCTTTTATTATCTTCTTAGTTACTTCAGGGTACTCTAGCTGATTGGCAGTATAATCAACGGTTCTTTTGTCCCCTCAAATCAAATTTGATCAGTGGTGTGATACACCAATTTTTTTTGGAACGTGCTTCTCAAAATCTAAATTTTTCTTTCATCGAGTTACTACTTTTATCAACATGTATTAAGTATCATACTAGATCTTCTTACCTAAAGTACTATATGATTGTGTTTCCTACAGATTGATTTGCCATAACTGAGGTGCATACAGTTATGGAAGATGTACTGTTACATGTCATTCTTAATTTTTACACAAGGAAATGTTCAATGTGAAAGGAATCAAAATATTTTGGGGGGGAAATTAAATTAGACAGTATGACAGTACAGTGTAGCAGGGGGTGTGTTATCTGTGACAGTGGTTATGAAAAACCTTGTTATGTGTACTGCCTGCTTAACCTAATTTATCTCTCTCACCCTCCATCTCACCCTCCCCTCCTCTCTCTCAGGTGTACTATGATTGTCTCGGTTTAGGGGACCCCATGTCTCACAAGTCACCTCGCGCCCAGCGCCTCCTGTCTCACCTCCGCCACCCGGTGTGCATTGAGCTGGGCGTCGTGCTGTGGCTCCTGCCGGCCTTGTCCCTGGACAGGCTCCTGCTGGCGGGGACTCTGTCGACCTACCTGGCTCTGGCACACTCTCTGGACAAACAGGATTTAGCCTACCTCTGCGTCCATGTTAACCACAAGCTGCAGCTCTTTGCCGAGCCGCACAAGGGCAGTGCCGACACCAGCGACCAGAAGGAGAAGTGAGGTGGAGGTCTTCTTACTGCTGTTGTGTAAAGCTTCAAGCTAACTGCTGTCTTAATATTAACCAGAAATGTTACAAAACTGACTTCTCAATGAGTGAGGTCATCTGCTGTGCTAAATAAGATGCCCTGGCCATTTCTGGTAAAGGCAAATTAAAAAAACTCAACTTGACACTGTATTTTTTAAAGATATCTTTCACTGTGGTTTCAGAAAGGGAGAGTTGTATTACAAATGGAGAATTTAGTCCAGCGTTTGAAAGCACAATTTTTATTTTATATTTTTGAGGATAGCTTTTTATTCTTTATATAAAGATTCTTTAATTTAATCTAGAAGGTTTTATTGTTAAAAAAAAATGAAACAAAACCTATCAAATATTCTTTATTTTGTTTATCATAAAGTATATTTTTTTAGGCCGTTACATAACATGTGCCAACTGGAGGTACGCTGTATTTCTATGCACACTGATTTTTTGATTAATTGTCCTTGAAAAAGAATGTCACACTGAGATTTCAAACTGTCGAAAAGCACAAAAATGCAGCTTTGATTTTTTTAACAATATGTAGCTATCATGAAAAACAATGGCATTTCTGAGATTATGAATGTATTTCCTCAGTTGCTTTATTTTGTGTTGGAGACAGTAATGTCACCAACAAAGTGAATAAAGTTGCCTTTTCTAAAGATGTCATTAATTCTCGAACTTTAAAAGTACTGTATTCTTTGATTCAACATGTATTGTATTCTTGTATTGGATGTCTGCATTGTGGCCTCACTGTAATGACAATAATAACTTTTGGTGTTTTCATGTTGAATAAATGTAATAAGCTGCATCCAGTAGGTGTGTCAAATGTTTACTTCTTATGTCCTATTATCAGGGATGTTGTTTATTTTAAAGGCCAAATCACTACAGATTTAGAAGCTTATTTTGCAGTCTTTTAAATAACTCTTCAAGGCAACTTGGGCTTTTCCCCCCCTTTCATTTTCAGGTTAATTTGTGGATTAGGTTATGTTTTATATCCACTTGTCTTGTGGAAATAATGTCCCTGTTTCCCTGTTGGAACAAGCATTATAGAAAGGAGAGTTGAATGTTACATCCTGACATGAAAAAAAAAAGCATATCAAGAATGAAAATTGTGAAGTAGTTTAAAAAAACAAAAACATGCCATGATGAAGTGAGTTCGATCAAACCTGAGGTAAACTCGTGCAGCTCTGTGCTCTGCCCTGCTGACACCACAGCCTGTTTTACACACACACACACACACACACACACACACACACACACACACACACACACACACACACCCACACCGCCTCCATCTCCATCTTTTTCCAATTAGTCCTGTGGGACGGAGGGATGAGAAGAGGGTGGGGGTGGGGGTTGATGCCCGGCCGTCTATGTTCTTTAAACGCCTCTTCTTAGGCCCGACAATATGGTGTGTGCCACTAAACTCTCCTGACGGAATTTAATGTAATTATCGGATTACAGTGCAGCCGCTCCGAGGCTGGAAATATTTACTACTATACCGACGACGGAGGTGTTTTTATGCTCTGGGGCAGAGTCAGGTCGTCGGGTGATTTGTCATTTATTTAAAAAATATTTTTTGACAGCATAGATTAATCTGTTAGTTATTGGGGAAGAAGATTTTTCCGTCGAGGACTGGGCCGAATTACACACAGTCAAGATGCACAAATGGAGATGAGAACTTTAAGGTCGAAGCGGATATACTAATATATTGGGTCTTTTTTGGTGAGTTTGATTTAACACATTCATCATAAATATTAGACTAAAGCAGGGAGTGATTTTTTTGTTAAATTTGCACTATGCGCTGCAAGTGAATTTGATGAAGTTTATGGTACTATTTTGAAGAAAGTTAGAATCAGTTGAACGGGTAGGGCTGGAAATGTTGATCCATATTGTGATTCTGCATTGATTTGCATCTTTCTATATTATATTATTCATTGTAAACACATGTCAACTTATAATAACACTTGTGTAGTTTGGAGATGTAGTGTATACTGTCCTAAAAGGTAAATATTTGGGTAATTTTCACAGCTATTTCACATGGTTGTGGAGAGAAATTATATCAAATAATTGTTTCCTTATTTGCAGACAATTCCCAGAGGCTCAAAAGAAGAACAGCAACCACCTTGTTCGAAACCTTTTCTGTTATGTCTGTCTCCTCTCTGCCGGAATGGAAGCAACTCCTGCTGGAGAAAAAGAGGAGGGAGGAGGAGGAGCGAGAGAAGAGAGAGAAAGAGGAGGAGAAGAAGTTTGCCAGCATGCCCGCCTGGAAGCGAGGGATCATCCAGCGGAGGAAGGCGAAGCAGGACAGTATAGGTGACAGGGAAAAGGAAAGAGACATCTGTCTGCTGCAGGTGGATGTCAGATCTGCCTCTGATGGTCTGAGTGACACCGACAGCCTTGTGACGGCCAATTTGGAAAGCGAATTGTCACTTAGTCCAGATCCAGGGCTATGGCTGGATGGAGACGTCAAACCAGCGAGTCAGGTGTCTGTAGAAACTATAGTTCCAGTTCATGAAAACCCATTTATTCGCACGCAGAGTGCATGGAGGAGGGTCAGGGATGCAGA
Organism: Anoplopoma fimbria; assembly: GCF_027596085.1. Classification (NCBI taxonomy): domain Eukaryota; kingdom Metazoa; phylum Chordata; class Actinopteri; order Perciformes; family Anoplopomatidae; genus Anoplopoma; species Anoplopoma fimbria. Next base: position 9,424,567 of record NC_072458.1, read on the forward strand.
AGGAGGAAACGAGCCAGAAGATAAGGAGAGGGAAAAAGACAAATCGAGCCCTTGGAGTCAAGACGGCGAGTCGGGAAGAGGAAGAGATATCGAGCTGAAAATAGAGCGATTCAGAGATGTGAGCGAGGGACGGGAAAAAGAGAGGAGCAGGGACAGGAGTCAAGGAAGAGAAAGAGAGAATAACAACCAATGGAGAGAGTCAGTTAAAGATGCAGGCAGGGAGCGTGAATTCCTCAAAGTAAGAAAAGACGAGGAGGAAAAAGAAACAGACCCGCCATCTAATTCGTTTTCTCCCCTCATGCCTTGTCTTCGGACCATCCGAGCCGACAACATCATCATCATTGAGCAGGATAGGAAATGCAGCGATGAGAGAAAGGCTAGATGGAGGGAGGCAGAGAGGGAGAGGCCCGAGGAGGAGCAGCAGCTGAAGAGAGGGATGAAGATGGACCTGAGGGAGATCCTGGCCGGAGGAGGTAGCATCACCGAGATCCGAGCCTCTGAAGTTCTGATCATAAAGCCCTCTGCAAGCCCCGAAGAGAGGAGTCCAGAAGTAGGAAGAGGAAGGAGAGGTTCGGGTAGAGAGGATGGAGAGATAAATTGCAGCATGGTTGTAAGGAGGGAGAGTTTTGGCAGGGAGCTCAGAACAGACAAGTCCTGGCTGAGAGAAAAAGAGAAAGAGAGACCATGGGGCCAGGCGACGGTTATTAAAGATGACAGGAAGGACAGCTTGGATGATAACGTATTTGTTGAAAAAGGAGGGAGGGTCAGCCAGCTGCTGAGTAAATTTGGACAACACCCAAAGCCTCCATCTCGATCCAAAAGCTCTGATAATATGCTCCAGCCTTGGCGCAGAAAACTCTCAGGAGATGAAGAAGACCAACAATCTGAGGGAGACGGGAGGAACATGCTGCTGAAAGCTGTGCCGAAACGCTCATTTAGCTTCTCTGATCGTGTCCTCTGCGCTAAGGAGAATGGCTTAGAAGATGATCGGTATTATGCGAGGAAAACTCGTGACAGGATACATTCAAACAAGTGCGTAGCACCGTGGGTAGACGATGCAGGCGTAGGGAATGAAACCACAGAAAAGATCAAACTGGGGTGCACACGGCTTTTAGATAAAGACCCGTTTGGAAAGCAAAAAGACGGACAATTAAAAAATGAGGATGAAAAGGGGGGCCAGAGGAGAAACGAAGCAGAAATGTGTCCCTCAATCCAACACAGGAGCCAAGTTAAGAAAGTGGAGCCTGTTGATACGAGGGCTTTGGAAAGGCCCAGCGATGCAGATGGAGACGAGGGGTTCACAGTGGCATCGGTCAAAAACACAGAGGGAATCTCTTTTGCTAGAAGAGTTGCGATCCGGCAGGATGGGAAAGCAAGAGCTGAAAGAGAGGCGAAGCGCCCGTTAGGTGAGAAAAGTCTAGAAAAGGAGATGAGTATGGAAAAACAATCAGAGGCAGGGGGACAGATTGAGGAGCAAGTTTGTGATAAAAAGGTGTCTGATTGTCGGAGAGAAGAGGGATTCGAAAGATCCATCCCATCTGAGAGTTTGCAGAAGAGTCACGTCGAGTCAGCCTTTACAGAGTGCTCCAGTTTGCTCTGTGCTGTCACCGATAGGACTAGAGACCTTCACAGAGGGCCAGAGTGGAGTGGTACAGGGCAACAAGGAAATTACCTAGCACACTCTGTTTTGTCCCAACACACAGAGGAGCTTATAAGTAAAATCGAAAAAATAGGTGACACAACTATTTATGGCAACGAGAAAGGAGAAAGGGCTTTCAAGGCTGCGTATGAAATGACCAAAGGATCAGATCAGGAAATTGGTTCAGAGATGCTCCTTAATGATGCAACCCCCAGATCTCCAAAAAGGATTGCACCCATAGGGATCCCTCCGGTTCCCCTGGAGATTCAAATCCCCAGAAGTGTGTTTTACGTTGCCGAAGAAATGGTAGAGAGAAAAAAATCCGTGGGTCAAAGTGACGACGGGCAAGACTGTGAAGGAGGTAAAGGGGTTGAGAGGAGGGATAGTTGGAGGGTTGGGAAACCCCTGAGCCGCATCGAGTCCCTGCGAGAGAAAATAAGGCAAAAAGAGCTGGAGAAACGGAGACAAAGAGAGGCACAGGGTGGAGGAGGGAGTGAAGATGCAGAGATAGACGACACTTACACAGCCAGGGACAGGCATGACGAAAAGGGAACTGAAATAGAGTGGGAAGCTGCAGCACAGATGCGGAAGAAGCTGGTCGAAGCAGAGAGGGGACAGGAAGACTCGGCAGCGCAGACAACCACGACTGTATTTGACGTCACACAGGAAGTCAGCGTGTTGAAAACCTGCCTCCAACTTCCTGTTTCTGTCCCAAACTCACAAGCCACCAGAGGAGAGGAAGTAACAAGCGGGTACACTACTGCTGCCTCCGAAGTTATCTGTGAAAGCTTCCAGATATCTGGGGATGAAAACGACCCTGTGAAACATGTGGAGGAAGAGCTGAGGCGCCACAGAAGCCAACACGAGAGCAGAGGAGCAGAAAGGGAGGAGGAGGAGGAAAAGGAGCTCTCAGAGGAAGAGGTAGAGGAATCCGCATCGCATCTTAACCTTGTGCAATCTCTCTCCCCTTTACCGCCTCTTCCCACCTCCCTCGCAGCCATGAGCCGGATCTACAACTTGGAGACAGTTAGCTCGAGGTCGGGCTTGTGCCTGAGGGAGAGGACCGTAGACCTCCCATCCGTTCACCTTGTTAAAGTGAAGCCCCTCAGATCAAACGGACAGCAGGGGGACGGCAAAACATTTTCAGGTGAGAACATTTGCGGGGTTCAGACAATACAACGACAGATAGAGCAGTTTCAGCTGAAAGAGCAGGAAACACTGAAGTCTTGTACGTCACCAAACACCCTTCTTAAGGACTGGGAGACAAAGGGGCATCAAAGCCCCAGAGGATTGTTAAAGCCTCAGGTAAAGGACGATGAAAAGCCCCCGGAGAAAGATCAAGAAACGTCAGAATCGAATCCCAATGTATCACCTCGGCCTGTCCTATCTCCAACATCTCAGCTCAAACAATCGAACCAAACTATTACAGTCAACCCCTCACTTCTCAGAAGCCAATCCCCGGACAATACTCTGAAACCCTCGGATTGTGCCCCGACCCCGGCCTCATCCCCATGCTCCCCTTCTCCTTCCCAGTCTCCGAGCATCTCTCCATCTCCAACCCGATCGCCCACGCTCTTCTCCATCAGGAGTGCCTCTGGAGGCCAAGTGAAGAGAGGTGCCACCATCACAATCACCCCAAAAAAGCCTGCCGGAGGAGGGGTGACAGGAACCACAACTGGGTCCAGGGCAGTAGGGTCGAAACCCTCAAAGACTTCATCGCAGCAGGCCCAGATGACCTCCGCTGTGGCCGAGCCAGCGAAAAAGAAGAAGTACCCCACAGTGGAAGAGATTGAGGTGATTGGTGGATATCAGAATCTAGACAAGTCTTGTCTCGTCAAGAATAGGGGGACCCCAAAAAGGGTGAGTTGAAACTGTTTTGTTTTTTGTTTGCCTTTCAATCAGATAAATGTAAGTAAACTCAAATATTTATGGTCATCTAACCATACGAGCAAGTGCACCAAAAAGCAGACAATAAAAAATGTTTAACATCCCATGTTGCAAAAAACTGCAAATTGGATGACTTCTGATTTCAAAAGGGATGGTCACTTTCTTGAATTTATCAGAGGTGGTTCAGAGGGCAACACCTCGTTGTCAAGCAGAATCTCCTCTCTCTTGGAGAACATCCCCTTTGATTGAGAAGTACGATCACTGACACCCACTAATCCGGTTAAAGCCTTATCAAGCACGACATCTTGATTCTTCGCCATAAAATCCTGGAGTGATCTGCTTTGCCATTTGCTTATAAGGTCTGGTTCTTTGCAGACTTTTGACTTCTACCACATGATAATGATCTCCCCATCATATTATTAGCTAAACGTGTGGACAGCAGAAAAAATTACATGTTTTTGGACGTCTATGGTTTATTATTTACACACAAAAAGACAGTGAAAAAAAAAACGGAAGGCAATTATAAGTCCAAAGTAATAGAAAAGGGTTTGATATAGCACCTCTTAGTTTGTTTTAGCATCTGCAGAAATGTTGCAGGCTTCAGTTGAGACAAAACAGTTGAGTAGGAAACCACAACAAAAAGAAGCCTCCTTCCTCCTTTCTTTTTTTCATTTTGTCTGCCTAAACAACATCACTTGATTTTTTTCTGTGGATGCATGCAAAGAACCGAACTTGTATTAACAGTAAGTCAGTCTGAGCAGCCTCGACTCAAACTACAAACAAATTTCCCTGGACTTAAATGTCATATTAGGACTTTCTGTTTGCTCTTTTTTTGGGGGGGGGATTCCAGTCCTTGTATAAAGGAGAGCGTGAGGAGGGAGAGAAGCTCTTATGTAATAAAGGGAGCTGAGCAGGCATAATCTTTGTCCGTCCTTTCTTACCACCTTGTGGTAATTATATAGATTTTTTTTCCCATGTAAGTGTTAAACTGCTGGTAATTTCCCCTCAGTCTGCATGTGTTGCAGACTGCTTCCTTGTTCCCTCACACCAATTCTGCCGTTTTTGTTGAGTCAGCCATCCCTTCCTCTCAGACAAAACTCTCTTTGTATCTTTTTGGCTGTTTCCTAGCAATGATTTGGTTTGTTAGACTGGAGTCTTGGCAAACTGTTGACCATGCTGACCCTCCGTTGCATGGCTGAGTGATACTGTCAGCAGGCCGCTAACTCTTAGTTTGATGTGGGTGAAATGGAAAAAGAAAGAAGTGTCACAGAAAGATGTGAAAATAACTTAATGGTGGTCTAAAATAAAATAACAGTTTGACAGTCATACTGAGAGTATAAGAGCCAGGCTTCTTGTTTTGTCTAACAGAACCTCACAGCCACACTGCATGTTTTTGCTCACTTCCTCTTTCAATGTTCTTCACTTCCTCTAAACGAGGGATGCATATCGACAGAAGGAAGTGACGCACTGTACACTTTAAATCTCTAAATGCGACTCAGACATTGAACCATCAGTTTCAAAAGACTTGACTAATCAACACAGGAGTGAAAGAGAAACTAGGGTTTTGTGCTCCTCTCTGCATATTAATTTCTCCAGCTCTCGATGTGCCAGTTACTGTGACCTCTAATGAAATAAACAATCATGTATTTATAAGCACAGTCCGCTTTAGCTGCAGCGATTGACCACTTTGTGATTCTCTGACCACCTGTCGCTTTCTCGTTCATGACCTTCAGACTGTTTGACGTCAGGCCTCCTTCCCTCCCCCATCTGAACCCACGCCATTATGTCACAGAGGGGGGTAACCTGTGAGCTGCTCGTCTTCCTCCTCCTTTATTTAACCCATATGTATGCCTTTTAACTTGGACTTCCTTTCCATCAAATTCACCCTGCTTTGGCTTGCATCAGACTCTTGAAAGATAAAGGTTTTTCTTGTTTGAAATATAAGAATGGGTCTGATATTTTCTTATTCTTATTAAAATATCGTTCTGAGCCGATTAGAAACTTTAACTTACAGCGTGACTAAACAAGCACTATTGAGCCTGTGAAAAACTGGGGTCAAATATTAACATAGATATTAACTTCCTGCCAATGAAAACTTCCCTCTTATTCTTCTGCACTACCAGTTTGTGTCTCTCGATTGGTGCCTCTGCTGTCCTGCTGTGTAAGTTAGGTTAATCGGGTTCATGGGGGGAGGATTAGCCTCCTGTGTCTTAGCATGATTCGCCCAGCCTCTCTAATGCAGTGCTATTATCTGCACTCCTCTGCAGACAGCCGCTGTCAGGGTGAAGCAGCCGTAACTCGTAGAGTCTGTGCAGTGTGGTGTCTGGTTGTTTCAGGGTCCATTCAGATCATGACTGCACCTCTGTGTGTGTTTGCTATGGGGCACATCTCGGCTGTTCCTATAAGACACACTCTGAATGTGGATATGCTATTTCCTGTTGGGTCTGTTTACACCACGCTGACATGAGAGTAAATTAACTCCATGCAAATATCCGTCAGTCCAGGCAAAGACAACGGAGCGTCATTCTCCTTTCCAACACTTGTTGTAAGCAAACTCAGTTTCTGTCCCTGAATAACAAATAAGTTGAAGTGTTCAGACAATAAATACTCTACAGAGGGAGTATTTCTACTGTGCTAAGCCTCATGCTGTCAGTTAACATTAAACTGACAGAGTACAAACATCGCATGGAGACTCTTCAGTGCCTCAAAGCTGTGTTTACATTTGACCGCACAGGTCAGAGGGAAAGTCAGTTGCTAGAGCTAGTATACTGCTATAAGCGCTTATCAGAGGCAAAAGGGGACATTTTGATGCTGATATCTGCATGCAATACTTTGTTTTGATTTCTAAGATAGTTCATTGTATAAAAGATGTATGTTTGAAACAGCTTACTAACTTGGTCGCCATATTTTCCCTACATTTTTCAAAGTCACTGATAAATCAAAGGCTTGCTTGATCTCAAGTTGCCACAAGCTGTTTCAACATTCTTTGTGCCATTTTTCCTTCAATCAATAGAAACACTTCAAGCTGCCTCTATTCACTACAGAATATTAAAGAAAACATGCAATGATGAAAAACTTTATTTCCAAATGGGACATGTAAAAGTATCAATAGAAGCATTAATACCTCTTGTGAGTGGATGGCAGATGTTTTCATTGTACAGTATCCTCTGCTGAACAAGCACTTTCATAAAGCAACCAAGTTTGCTTCACACAAGGCAACAAATAAAAGACCTGCAATGATTTAAACAAATGAAAAAACATTGAAGTAAAACAATTCTCTCTTTACTCATGTTTACAGGGGAAGGTGTGTTTCGACGAGGACAAGCTGGAGCAGGTGTGTGAGTACCCATCAGAGACCTCGATGCTGGCATGTACACCCTCCCCTCATGACCTGTGGAGGACCGAGAAGCTGCAGGGAGAGGAGGTGCAGGAGGAGGAGGCTGAAGTGGAGGGAGGGGCCATTTTCTCCAAAAGTACAAGGAACGTGGGGATTGGGACAGGAGGTGGTCTAAGAGTGGGTCAGTGTCACCCCCTTCTCAAGAAACACAACGTGTAATGAGTGAGATTATGATTTCTGATTGTTTTTGCCATTTATGACGGCTAAAATTGCTTTTCTTTTCTGTTTATTTTCACTGTTAAACTTTCCTTAAATAATATGTTGGCAAAATTGTACTGTATAACTTTCCTATTGTCAACAAATCCCAAGAAAACACCAAAATCAACAATGAATTATTGTATTTCTTGTTTAGCCTATTTAACTTCACCATAGCGCTCTTTATTAACACATAAATGAGCCACACTGTTGTACTGGGGACATGTCCGTTAATTTTGAGGAACGTTTTATCTAATATTATAAATACTCACTTCCAAAACAAATGTGTATTCATCCGCAGCTAAAAATAGTCCCTAGAAAATGCACTTAATTTACTTCGGATTGAGTAAGGTTAGCTAAAAAAAATAGTGCCAAGCTGATAAAGTGAATTACGGAGCTTTTTTTAATAATAAACAATATATTTGTGACCATTTTTTAAAGATTTAATTGACAGACTTAAAGTGCTAGCCAGTCATAGTAGCTCCCCTGAAGAGCGGGGAAACCCCTTGCTGAACCAGTGAGCTTGCTAGCTGTTACTAACTGACATTGCTACTTAACAGTTAGCAAGCTAAATGTCACTTAGCATTTTTAGCTTGGATGCTAACGTAACAATAAAAACACAGTTTATTCAATAGAGGTGTTTAAACAATTGACTACTGTCTCAAAGCTGTTTGCAAACCATTACTTTAACCAGGAGGTTAAATAAAGGTTGATGGTGCAACACAAATAATAAGCTAAAAAAGCTTCCTACATTTTAGACAATGAGGCTCTCTGTTTCCATAAAAGCCCATTCTAAGCTTGGTTTTTGTCTTTTCATGGAAAAATCTGGAATTACGCCAGGCTTCGGTAAAACAAACTCACCATTTTTCTGAGTTTTTCCAAATGGTAGCAGGTAGAAATAAATTCTAAAAATCTCAAAATTGGTTTTAAATGCAGCAATGGTAAATGTAAGTTTGATAAAAATGGATGCTTTTAGAGAGCGAATGGAACGGTTTGGTTGAATGCTTGGTCCTCAAAAAGCCATAAATGTCCATGTGGGTAAATGGGAAGAAGTCATCTTCAAATATCAAGTTGAATAGAAATCCTAGAGTCACATTATTTACCTTCCATCTCCGTCTCTGTCTTCCAGATGAGTCTTGCCCTCGGTAGAAGCCAGTCACCTCTGCCAATATTGCCCATTTGACGAGATCACCAACACTTTATTGTCAAATATTACATGATTTTTACAGTTTTGCATAATCTTAATTATTGAAGTGAGTGTTTGTAATCCTTGTGGTGTTTTGTTTTTATCTAGTATCAGAATTAATGTGTGTTGGGGAAGAAATAAACATGACAGTTTGATTTTGTGCAGTTGAACATAATTGTGATTACTGTGGAAAATATTTTACCTGGTTTTATTTTCAGGGAAATTGAGGGGCAATTGTGAATGTATATGTATGGTACACATGATGAAAGACCCTCAGGTGTGCTCTGTCGGGCACTGAAAGATCACTTGTCTATGCAATATAAAGATAAGATTTTATTTTTTAGTTAATATATTTGATAGTTTATTTTATGTTAATTACCTTCTATATTGAAAACTGCCTCAGCACAGAAGAGTGATGTTCATATCATCTGTTTTCATGTGCCTGCTGGATTTGCCCATACAGATGATATGATGATCAGTTAATAGAGATATTTGATTTTTCTTGTCCGAAGGCTTTTTTGGAAAAACCTCCTCTCAGTGGGTGTTGACTGTTGCAAAAAAGGGGTGGTGCAATGTGTGCAGGACAACTTTTAGAGGTCTTTGTCTTTTGTGGGGTTTAAATTATCATTACTGTTCATAATGACAAATCGTAACAGTTCAGGTAATGTGTATGGACATAGATAAAGGCGTTTTTTTTTGTCATGTGGAAGTGGAGAGAGCTGTTAGTGAAAGTCCCTGAGAGGAAGTTGTGTTGAGTAAAAAACATAAGCAGGTGATAGATTAACTTCATCATATTACAGCTGCTATCTGACTTTTGGCTGTACTACGTATATAATACAATATATACACAGTGTTGCTTGTTTGTAAATTAATATTTTAATTGGTGAAAGAAAATGCAAATTCTGTGCAAATTGTTTTTTCTATGTTGTTTAAAGAAGCTGGCTTCAATAGAATACATCTAATAAATATCATTGACAACAGTTTTGTCTCCTCTTTTATTTGGTAATGTTACGATGTACAGAAGGTTAAGTGTTCCTCAGCTTTTTGTCCCTTAGATAAATGACTTTAGTGAAAATGTTCTAAATGTATGAAATATAATAAAATGAGAAGTTAATTCTTGATCTTGGAAACAACCTTTAAAAACCAATCTTACCATAGTGTTCTCAGGGGCTCTCCTTTAGCTTTAAATTGTATCACATGATCTTCCTCAACAGATGGAGTTTCCCAATTCCCCTTGAAAATTAATATGTTTTTGAATGTTTGAGGAAAAAAAATGTTTTTATGAAATGAATAGCTAAATTAAAACAGATCTTAGAAGATACTTATTCCTTTTGTAAGCTTTTGTCTTAAGCAAGCGGCATATCAAATCAGTAAAGACAATGTGTTTATAACAAACTACATTTTATGGAAAAATAAAAACTTTTAAAACCAAGTGATGGTTAGTTAGTGTTTGAAAACCTGAAATAATTTAAACACGTTTCACACCCGTAACTCTACATCCTAATTTAGGGATGTTGTATTGTACATTGCAATGTATACTCTCTTGTTCATTTTTTTGTAATTATCTTTCTTTAAACATGTTGACCTTACATGATATGTTGTTTTACTCTATTTTGACAGCGATAACAGACGAAATAAGGCTACTTTTATGTTGATTAATGAGCATATATAATAAATATATATATATATAGCATAACACTCACGGGGGATGGAGTATTTTTTACTTGTAAAGTACATTTTCCTGCTTGTACTTACATACTTTTACCCACGGATCTGAATATTTCCTCAACCATTGTTTTATCGTGGGAAATGGAGTTACAAGTTAGTCATGCACTAAACTGTATTCATCATGTGTTGTAACAGCGGCACTCTGCGGTGAGATGCGGTAATGCACATGACGCACGGCGACGTAGCTGTTTACAGTAACATTTTTACGTCAACACGTGTGCGGGCTTGTGCAGTCAGCTCAGTTCAGTACGTGAATCGTTGCATGCCCGCAGTTTGAAGGAACAAAACAAAACACGGTGGGGATTGACTTTTTCCGCATGCACTGATGTTTTAAAACTAGGAGCCGCCGAGCGACGACGAGTCTCATCTACGCCCACCATGAAGAAGAAGTAGTAGGAGGACTTTATTTTTCTTCAGTTTGACCAACTAAATCTGCGGAAATTGTACAAGAAGTTGACCGAATATAAAGCCAAAGCTGCTCGTTGTATCACAGATGCAACACATAGGGGAATATCCATTGTAAGGAAACATGATTTTGAGGAAAATTCAACCAGGAACTTGCAGAGCATGGCTGTCTCGGGTGAGCTGTTTTCTGATTTTTAGTTAACTAAAGAGTTTTAACAGTTGACATATTGTCCTATAGCCTTTCTGACAGTGTGTTTATTAAAGCAACTGTGCTGTTAAACGAATAAGAAGCAGCTGATCATGTTTCTTCTGTCATATCTTCAACACTTACTATTTTGATACGCCCTAGTCTTGCCTTGCTTTTATTGGCATTCAGTCAAACTTTCATGGAAGTCATTGCATTATGCTGACATGCAGAGTTACTGTACCAGCACCGTGGTCACACTTCTGTATCTCTAACTCTTGAGGAGTTTGCAGGGCAATAAATAAATACTTTTCACTCAGTTCTGCAGAGACCTTTAAACTGCTCCCTCTCCTTCCAGGTTTCCTTGAGGCCGGAGCTGTGTTTCTACTCCTCCGTGCCCCCACAGCCAGTGCCGCCTCTGGTCCAGACCCTGCAGGGCTACCTGCGCACCCTGGAGCCGCTGCTGCCCCCGGAGGAGCTCAGCCACACCCGCAGGATGGTGCAGGAGTTCGGCAGTCCGGGTGGCCTCGGTGCACGTCTGCAGGAGGGGCTGGAGAAGAGAGCCAGGCACACCAAGAACTGGGTCAGTGTCTGTCTCAGTGTGGGAAATGTGATAGATGTTAGAGAGTGATATGGGTGTGTTTTTAAAGCACAAGTAGAGCTACTGTGGTGTGTTTGAAGCACTCATTGGTGGGTATAACAGCACTGTTGTATATCAATATAACAGACCAAAGCAATGGTGTCAAAAACCAAGACACTACCTTCTGTTCACTTCTTGTTGAAATATCTGGCTCCAAATGACTGAAAATGATCCGTAAGAATTAGGATTTTTAAGTTGTTGTGCTGATTAGGTATTGGACAAAGCATTTAGGCTTCAACATAAATCAAAATTCCCAACATAAACTGTGTGAACAAGAAAAGCTGCACAATCCATCATCCTCATTTCAGTGTATACTGTCACAACCATGATTTCAGAGCACAGATTCAGGGTGTCGACACATTTTTCTATAGTTATTTTAACACAAAAAATGTACTACAAGGATTAAGCAAAGATTTATTTGTATCGCTCTTATAAATAAAAAGTTACAGAGTGCTTCACAGTAAAAGTTTTCAGGAAAAAAAAAAAGTAAAATAAGAGAGAAGGGAATGTACTGGAAAATGGTTGAAATTGTTTTTATTTGGAATAATAAAATAAACTCACCACCTGGATCCTGATTTGCGTTAAAAAATACATTTATACGTTTCTTTCATTCAAGTAAATCCAATAATTTATGAGAAATTGTAGGTTTCATTGAAACCTTTTAACTGGTTTACCCTAACCCTAACCCTGAGGTATTATTGCAAACTTGTAAACAAATAAACTGAAAACACAACCTCCTTTAATATAGATCGGAAATGTTCAATGAATTAATTAATACAATTTCTATTACTGTGTCTGCTCAACCTGAATGAGTCCCCAAGACCAAATATCACATATATATTGATAGATGTATATCGAATATCTTCCTTTGTTTCCTATACTCTTTGTACATATTGATTGATTATCGTGTGTGTGTGTGTGTGTGTGTGTGTGTGTGTGTGTGTGTGTGTGTGTGTGTGTGTGTGTGTGTGTGTGTGTGTAGATCTCACCCTGGTGGGTGCAGTGGGCGTACCTGGAGAGCAGACAGCCGCTGCCTGTGCACTCAAACCCGGCCATCTCTCTGCCCAGGAGAGATTATAATGGCTGGAGGAGCCAGCTAGTGTGAGTCCACAACAACACGTATACAAACTATAGAAAAACAGTCGGTAAAACATCCAGGGAAGATTTTCATAATCAATACATTGATTTGTCAATAAAATCCCTCAGCAGTTAGTTCAGCAGACAGTTAAACACAGGGTAGTTCAGTCCAAGCAGACACTATCAGTTTGTTTATTTTTGTGCTGTGCCTTTGTTTCTAGTGAAAACACTTGGCCAAGATGTTGCCCTTAAACATGATCTGGATACACACCATGGATTTATAAATAGAACCGAATACAGCGTCGGAGGCGGCAAAATGAAAGTTGCTCATAGCTTTATGAAGCAAAAAAAGTTAAACTTATATATAAAAAAATTAAAAATATATACATTTCAGATTATAGCAGGGTTCTAATTCACATACTCTTTCTTTTTGCTTTTAGTACATATTGCAGCTGCCCTTACAAAGTACATACTGTTGCATGCAGTATGCATTCAACTGCAGTTACTCCGTCATGACATGGCAATCAGCTGTGTTGGATATTAAAACAACATGTTTGTCTCCACACAGGTTTGCATCCAAACTGATAGCAGCAGTTCTGGACTTCAAGGCTAAAATCAACACGTAAGTTTGACTGTCACATTATTAAATCAGTTAACCTTTCGTGTGTTTTAAAGGTTTCTTTATAAGAACAGTGGTGGAAGAAATAGTTAGATCTTTTACTTCAGTAAAAGTAATAACAACACAGTGTAAAAGTATTCTTTACAAGTGAAATTCATGCTTATCAGCAAAATTTACTTAAAGCAATTACAGTATTTGCTATGCTAAGTGGTCCCTTTCATGTGTTTTATATATTTGATATATTTACATTTATCCCTTGTGTATAAATATGTAAGTAGCAGTTTTGTTGTAGTCGGTTAAGGTTGAGCTGATTTTAACTACTTTGTTTAGTATTGAGCTATAAAAAACTAAAAACTTAAAAGTGCAGTAAGAAGTTTTATTTCTGTTTTTAATTTTTGAAGGTCATCGTGCATCATGTGTTTTTATATGAAAACACGCACAACATGGAAAGTAACTACAAATGTCAGTTTAAAAATAATGGAGTAAAATGTACAATATTTCACCCACAATGTGGTGGGGTAGAAGTGTAAAGTGCCATAAAAGTTAAATATTCATATAAAGTACCCAAACTGTATTAAATACAGTCCTTGAGTAAATGTACTTAGTTACATTCCATCACTGCATAACAAGCATTTTATATTACTGACCTCAATAAAACCCACACTTAATGGTATATAGGTCACCTTTGTATATCTCTGTAGGATTGATTAAAGTGAGTATTGGTATTCAGGGGTTACCCCTTTTAAAAGCAAATGAAACCAGCTGTCAACAATTACCTGTTAGTCATTAGAGTTAGTCATTAATATAAACATCTTTCAACCTTTGTTCAAATGCTACAGTAACTTTTGAATCCGTTGTGTCACAGTCACTTTCACTAGTTTCTATTTTAGTGCTTTATCCTTTAGCCTGACTGGCATCTAAATCGAAATGGATTTGCCCACAGAGTCTGTAACAGTATCTGTGCAGAGCCAACAGCTCACTACGCCTCTGCTGTGTTTATACTCTTTACCCCAGCCTCGGCTGGTTAAATATAAGTTGTAAAAGTCTTTGGCTCACTCTGTTTGGTTTTCAACATCAGGATATTTATGACAGTTTGGTTATCTGACAGTGTGTGACAGTATGAACCCCGCCCTTCTGGATAAACAGAAGTCTTTCTCTGGCTGCCTTCTACTTTTTCCTGAAGACTTTTTTTGTTTTTTTCTCCACTTTGTTTCTTTCCAGTCTCCATGCCAATCCATGTCCACATGCACACACACACCAGTATCTGAATGAAACTAATGACATTTACTCAAGTACTTAAAAACTTATTCTCCACCAGATTTCAGAGGAAAATATATTTCTTGTACTCCACTCCGTTTATTTGACAGCTATAGTTCTACCTATATGATAATACATTATTAAATATTGACATTAAGACTCATGTGTCTGCCTCTCTGTGTCCCTGTCAGCGGCCAGCTGCCGGTCGAGTACATGCGAGGGAAGCCTCTGTGCATGGAGCTCTACCCGCTCCTCTTCTCCTCCTGCCGGATCCCCGGCCCCAAACACGACCACATCGCCCACCACGGCCGCTCGCGGCGCTTTCCAACACACATCACGGTCGTCAGGAACTACCAGGTAGGGTGTGTTGACAACAGATGATGCTGTCGGTTTTATATTTTCTCTTTTCCATATTGCTAACTCATTTATTGCCGTTATAAGATTGCAAACGATACCACATTGCAGGCATGTTGAGTCTTGTGCAGTCACACCTGTTTTTTGTAATAAATGTAATAAGCTGCTTTATTATTAAATTGGATAGACTTTTGGCAGCAATACAGAGAGAAGAATCAAAACAAATCTGATCCCGGTTTTTATAACTCAAGATAAGCCTCATAGACTTGTGTTTATTTCACCTTAATACAGAAATAATACAGAAATAATATTCTAATAAATCTGCCTTTTCTTGATCAGTCGTTTGATAGATATAGTTTTATAAATAGTGGAAAAAAGATGAGAAGTGATGTAAATATTCTCATTTGAAATGTTATTATCACAAAAATTGTTTGGCATTTATGCTTTATAAATGACTGAAGTAATCAATTGATTATTAAAATAGTTGCAGATTGATTTTCTGCTGATTAACTCATCAATTAATCATTGCAGCTCTAAACCCAAGTAGGGTTTCAATTTACGATTGTTTTAGTTAATTTATCTTACGATTGCTTCCCAAAATATTCGATTAATCATTCATCAATCATCCCAAAACCCAAATTAAAGTAATTAAAATACTTTGTTTTGTCAGAAACAAAACCAGAAATATTCAATTTCTTATTATAAGGAATAGGGAAACAAGCAGCAATTCATATTTTAGAAGCTTGAACCAGTGAATTTTGGCACTTTTGCATAAAATTTTGCTTAAAGAATTAATTGACTATAAAATAATTGTCGATAAATTTCCTGTGATTGACTTAAGGATCGATACACCTATTGTTGGAGGTCTAGGTGTAGTCTGTGTTCACAGCAGCAGCAGCAGTGCAGGTCGGTGTGGTAAGTGATTGTGAAAGAGAAAAGCCCCAGAGGTTAAATTAATCAGTACAAAAATGCTTACAGTGAACACAACACACGCACAGTCTGTAACTTGTAGAGTAAATAAAAACAACATTGTGTGGAGGACTGTTTAGTTCAGGTGACACCAAACCAACATAGAAAGCTTCGCCCCTCGAGCACCGCTCATCAAATCACCTATAGAGGACAGACGTGACGAAGATGGCCTCCTCTTTTTCTACTAGTTCTTCCAGCTGGAGGTTTACAACAGCGACGGCTCCCGTATGACGGAGAGTCAGATCCACAGCCAGCTGCTGAGGATCAGGTCTCAGTCCTGGAAGACGGACAAAGAGCCGATGGGCATCCTGACCAGCGAGCACCGTCACACCTGGGGTCAGGCCTACAACCGGCTGCTGAGAGGTTAGTCACAGGATGACATACACTACCTTTTCAATGAGTGTATGATGCATTTACTGTATATCCAAATACACTCTATTACTACGAATGTATACTGTTATAATTTGCGTGCTTTAATGCAACATCCCAAAGTGTTCCATCTAATTTCATTTCACTATTTCACTGCTTGCTTGTGAAAGGATGTCATTTTTTTTTTTGTAGATAGGCGAGCAGAGGCTTTGTTTGATATGTGAGAGATAATCTACAAAACCGTTAAATGTTTATTGCAAACAACTACCAATTTCGAATCATATGATTTTCCTCACATCTATATTTGCTCACTGTACATCTTCACACAGCTTGTGAGTGCAGATCCTGGATGTCAGAGCTTCCTTAAATGCACCATCAGGGTAGAGTTATCTGCTCTGTGTTACCAGATCCCCATGCAAGAATGCTTGACTTTGACCGATACAAGCAGGCTGTTTATATATCATTGTGATGGATTAATTACCTATCTCAAGCAAGTTTTACGCATCTGAAAATGTTAGAAAGCGCGAACCGGAAGATGGAAATCAATCTGAATCCTGTGGTATGTTTTGGTGAGCAGTGTTGCAACATGTATGTGAATTGTATTTAATGGGCAGGAATAAGCAAAAGTAATGCATAACAATATGTAAATAATCATTTTTCAGGCCAAGATTGGACCAAAACAAATTGTGTTGATATTTATTTATTTATTTATTTATCAAACTTGCTTTATTTTGTGCCAGCACAATGACAATTTTATATACATTAAGAGATATGGTATTAAATTTGATCAGGATTTTTTCTTTTAAATACTCAAAGGTTTTGTTTCTCCTTTTTGTGTTTCAGATAAACTAAACAAGGAGTCAGTGCGGCTGATAGAGACGGGACTTTTCTCCTTGTGTCTGGATTCTCCGGTTATGAGGATATCGGATGAAAAGTACGCACACACTCACACAAACAACCTACTTTTTTAACTCTTTCTCTCCGTCCTCTGTCTCGTAATACACGGTCGGGTATTTCTGTGTTTGCGAAATATGTTTTGCAATCCTGTGTGTGTGTTCAGATATCATTGTGAAGTCTGTTGACTTTTGGTTCTAAGCAAAAATGTGCATTTGTCACTTCCTCTATTTGAAATGTTGTTGCAGTTCCCGCTTGTTGGCAGCTTGACCCTCAGATTTTAATGTCTGTCTTGAACTTTCTTTTTCACTTTTTGAGTCACTCGCGGTTCAAACACCGTTGTCTAAAAATACTTCATTACAAGTAAAAGTCCTAAATTATAAATGTTACCTAAGTAGAAATACAGAAATAATATGAGCAAAATTTACTTAGAGTATCAAAAGTAAGTACTCATTAGGCAGAATGGCAGTGTAGTAATACCACATTGCTCATGTAAGAGCCTTGTAATGTTGTAGTGCATCAATGTGGATCCAATTTTTAAATATATTAAGGGAAGATTTCTAGTAAAGTACAGCATCATATCATATAAGCATATAATTTGTTATTTTATGTAAAAAATCAACTAGTAACTATAGGTGACAGATAAATGTATTGGAGTAAAAAGTACTATTTGCCTCAAAAAAACGGAAATACTTTAAAATACCTAAAATCTGTGCTGAAGTTCAGTACTTGTGAAATGTACTTACCACTGGGCACTTGATCTTTTTCTTAGTGTGATGATTTTGTTTGTATCAACTTTGATTGACAGGTATGCCAGCCGTAAAGCAGCCCAGGTTCTGCATGGAGGCGGGACGTTCTCCAACAGCGGCAACCGCTGGTTTGATAAAACGCTGCAGGTGAGCAGCAGCGATATTCTCACAGCACAAGGAGAGGTTAAACAAGATAGGCTGGTACAGCAGTTACAGCAGGCGAACTGTTGTCTGTGTGTTTGTTTGAATAGTTTGTGGTGGGCGAGGACGGCTCGTGGGGTCTTCTGTATGAAGCAGCCACAGCTGAGGGTCCACCCATAGCAACACTGCTGCATCATATCCTGGAGTACTGGTGAGATAAAGGGTTGAACAGGAGAGACGTCAATATATCCTGATGCACACTTCAAAACACGCTGGATACAGTGTTGTTTGTTATATATACAGTACCAGTCAAAAGTTTGGACACACCTTCTCATTCAACTACTTTGAATATATATATATATTTATATTTATTTATTTATTTTTATTATATTTTTTTTTTTATATTTTTTTTTTTTTCCTGGCGGATCAAAGGTTTCAGTCTCCCCTTGTTCTTTTGATTTTTTGTCTTCCCTCTCTGGACACTTTTTATACATGAAAGTACTGTTAAATTGTCTATTAGCATTAGGTATTCACTGCTAAAGCTAACGTCTGTCTACTTTAAACCCTGATTAAAACCAGAATATAGAATTGGGTATATAAAGAATGCTACTTGCTATTTATCCACCAAAAAATGTCATACGTCAAGTCTCTTTATCTATTTTTTTTTCTTTTTCTACCAGACATCAGCGGGGGAATTAAGCTAGACCAAATTAAATTAAGACTGCTAACATGAAAGAACTGTCCACATGTCTATTGGCTTTAAATGTGTCCTATTGAAGCCAAACTCAGTTTACTTCTAACCTAGATCCTAATCGTTTCTATAATTGTGTTAATAATCTTTACTCTCACTGATTCACAATTTGTACTCATTCACTAGACATCAATATTTTTATTTTGAATCTAACCACAACATGAGACATTTCCACCCTCATTTGATGCTTTTGTTCAAAGTGAATTACATTGATCTCATGTAAAACCAGGGTGCGGGCCAAAAGTTACCAAGGAGGTGCTAAAGCTTCAGCTTAATGTCTCATTACAGAGAGGTTTTAAACACAGGCAACCAAAGTGAACAGTGATTCCTACTAGAGAAGCAGCATACACAAGATGGACCATGATAATAGGGTGAAAAATAATTGTATGCTTTCTTGACTGCAGTGAGAAACCAGACCCAAAGAGAGCGCCGCTGGTCCCTTTACCGATGCCCAAGAAGCTTTACTTTCACATAGACCGGGAGATTAAGAGGGACATAGAGCACGCCAAGCAGAACCTCGACATGTACGTTTCCCCACTTATTCTCCTGAACAGTGTGGAGTGTTTAAGTGTAAATATAGAGTCTCTGCAGACTACTTTTCATGATAAGGAAAGAATGACCTTGCTGCATAGCGTAAGCTAGATGTTTGCTTTTGTCTCAAAATCTAACAAAGCTGAAATGAACTTGGCCTGAAAGAAAGTCACAGCAGTGCAAACACGTTTATCATCTCTGTGTAAATGAAACCTTGACAAAACAGAAAGCTGTCAGTGACTTGACAGCGGTTTTAGAAGTCGTTATTTTGAACCACGCCTTTCATTCACTGTGGATTTGAGCTGACAGATGTTTCTCCTGCTCAAAATACCTTGAATGAGAGTTATATTTGGCATCATAGAGTACTTTTTAGCAAATATAAAGTGTTTATAAATGTATTTTTCAGAAACTATAACTATTTAGGTGTAATTGATTATATTGTATTATGAGTGCTAAAAAGTATGTAAAAGAACAGGCAATACAAATTATGCACATGGAGGTTCATTCTTGACCTTGGGAACACATTTCCCAGAGCTTTTGGCCAGATCTCACAGCCTTCTTCAGTGAATGGACCTGCTCAGGTGTCAGACCACCTATAACCCCATCTTGTGTACTTGACAGGTTGAAACTTTCCATTCACAGAAGAAAGCCATGAGATGTGGACAAAAGGTTCCACAAAAAGCTAGATAACAAACCTTGAGTTCGGAATAATATGTTTGAAATTTTCTGCAGACTGATCAACGACCTCGACGTAAACGTGTTCAACTTCAAGAGGTTTGGTAAGGAGCTTCCCAAGCAGCACAACCTCAGTCCAAACTCCTTCATCCAGGTCGCCCTGCAGCTCGCCTACTACAGGTCAGTCACAGCAAATTAGTATAAATACAGGTCAGGTTATTTGAAAAGCACATTTATAAACAGCAAATGTTGAATAAACATTTGTTGTAAGTCCAGAACTAGCCTGAGAATCATCATATTTTAAGTTTTCTTCAGTATTTAAGTAATTACTAATTCTGCATTATTTTAATGACTCCCAACATTTTAACAAACATTGGCTTTAAAACAGGACCTCAAATTGTAATCCACAGCTAACTAACTGGATCCTTGGCAACAGTATACTTCCTGTTTAAATCCACCAAAGCATTATGGGAACTTTAGCTCCAAAACGTAGAGATCCCCACCGATTTGTGGAGCCATACAAACACGAGGTGGTATTTGCTGCTGTGTGTGCTATGTCATCATGTGTTTTGTTGTTCAGCGCACCAAACCAAATTAATAATCAACCGCGGTTGATATGGCAATAAATGATTGAATCTTGATTCTTGAATTGAGGTTATCCGTTTCTGTATTCTTTGCGGTTTGTCCTGGAACAAACAAATAAGACTAAAGATTAAAATGATCAGCGTTTGTGTTTTTAAACTTACATTCCTTTTTGTTCTTTCCTGTTTTAGAGTTCACAATGAGGTCTGCCCTGCCTGTGATATCGCCTCCCAGAGGATGTTTCGAGGAGGGAGGACAGAATATATCCGCTCGCCCGCAAATGAGACGCTCAAGTTCATACTTGCCTTTGACGATCCGTCCGTAACAGTGAGAAGAGCCAGTGAATTGTTCTGCTGCAGCTAACACAGGGTTCATTTTAGCACGTTTGCTTTCAGGAGGTTTAATAGCGAGGAGAATGTAATCATAGCGTGTTTTCTTTCTTGTGATGCAGCCAGAGGCAAAGTTACAACTGCTCAGAGAAGCTGTTGATGCCTATACAGCTATGACTCTTCAGGTAAATAACAAGTCAACCTTTATTTGTCATCTGTTATTAACTGATCTAAAATAGTCTTTTTATCTGCTCTGTTCAGGTACTTCAAGGACACGGCATTGACCTCCACCTGCTGGGGCTCAAGCTGCAGGCCATCGAGGAAGGACGGAGCATCCCCAAAGTCTTCATGGATACAGCTTACGGCCTCGCAACACACTGGAAACTCCGAACGGGGCAGGTGTGTTTCTGTGTGACAAAGCGTGTCTCTGTTGGTTTGTTTCACAGAAAGTTTTGACACTCGAGTAGCACAACAGGAAGTGGGAATTTTGGTTTTGTTGGATTATGATACTGTGAAAAAATTAGAGGGAACTGTCAGCAGGAGATCAGCAGTTTTCTGTTGTTCTTGAGCGTGGGATGTTGTTCTCTTGACATGGAGCATTTACTGCCAACAAAATAGAATTTGGGAGTTTTCAACAATCACGCTGCTTATCATCTGTTTTTTTATGATGACATTAAGACTTGTACAGTAAGTTATTTGCTCCTTGGCTGATTTGACTGCATTTATGTTCATGACAGCACAATGTCATGTTTTTTTTATGGTCCTAGTTTCACATTGTGTCTTATTATCCATTTACAATGTAGGTAGCTGCTGTATATAGTGTAAGTTGGTGATTCACTCTGAATTCATCCTGCTTGATTCTCTTTACTTCACCTTTCAACACTTTATCCAGTCTAGATGGGTAATTTACATACAGAACAATGAATAATGACACTTCAAGTCAACACCAATAGATTAACTAGTAAAAGATTAAAACAGGAAGTGTAACATCTTGGGATATCAAGGACACGAAAATAGGTCTGCTTTGATGTCATTTTCACTGATTTTGGCCCATTTACTGAAACCCACTTTGAGGGTGTTTTTGTCCTTTTTAATCCTTATATTGTGAATAGTGTGTGTCATTGAATGGTAGGGCCACAAGGTGGGGTTAAAATCTATCAAGCAGACCAAAAAATGTGTATTGTGCTAACTTGGTATTGAAATAGTAGTGAACTGTTATTGTGGCTTAGTTTCTGGTTCACATTGTTTTACCCAATTTTAGGACCGTGTGAATTATGATTTCTATACGACAAGGGCTGGGCGATATGGAATGATAATAGCATATTTTGTTATCTGCTAGGGCTGCAACTAATTTTACTTTACCTTGATAACTGATTCATGCCCATAACAAGTTCCAACAGCCCAAATTGACATGTTATAAAGCCTGTTTAAACCCAAAGATACTCAGAATTTATTATTTTTGAACAGCAGGAAATCTTCACACTGGAGGAAAACAAATAGCAAATATTTGGTACCATGTCTTGAAAATAAACTGAATTAATTTTTTGTCCACTTACTATTCAAATAATTTACTTTTACACACTGACACTTTTTTTTTTACAAAACACAATAAATGCAGACTATTAAATATTATTATCATTATTATTTGTAATATTTATTATATATATATATAATATTTTTTGTTTGTTTGTTTTTTGCACAAATATGTCATATTTTATTATAATGTATATCAATATCAGGAAATCGTTGTGATATTGATTTCAGCCACAGTCTTAGTTTCTACATTATATTTGTGCAGGTGTAACAATCTTTCTCTTGATACATTATCTTGTGTTAATCCTCTGTCTTCTCCTTCAGGTGCCAGCGAACACAGACAGCGTTATGTGTTTCGGGCCCCTCGTTCCTGACGGTTACGCCATTTGCTACAACCCCCAGGCAGACCACGTCCACTTCTCCATCACCGCCTTCAACTGCTGCGAGGAGACAAATGCAGAAACGCTTGCGCTCACCCTGAAGGACACTTTGTGTCAGCTACAGGAGCTACTGCAGCCTACTGTGTAGAGCTGCTCCTGTTGTACGTCCAACCGAATAAACCCATTCCTCTACACATGGAAATAGACGTTATTTTCTTAAAACAACATTTTGAAGAAGTCTTGATGATACTCAGATATGTTTCTGTGCATGTAACGCTTCACTAGAGCGTTTAAATCTAAGCATTTTCTTAAGACTGAGCAAGGTGTCTCTTTGGTGCTTTTGATGCTTTTTAAAGCTTTTGATGGAGCAATAAATCATTTTCCTTTTCTAGCGAGAGCTGAGCAAGCACGCTGCATTATATTTGCTACGGTGGATGCAACAATATGTCTGGGTGAAAGCAAAACCAAGTCATCCTGACACTCCATCATTAATCAGAACAAGCCAAAGCATTTGTGTTGAAACAGACTACACTCCTTTTACAAGCCATGGGATAACCAGTAGCCTTTCTAGAACCCTATATTGAAAAAACATATGTTTCTTGTTCCCTGCCATCAGTTAGTTGACAAATGTTTATGCAAACCATTGATTGTGTTTGTCTGTTTGAGATAGACCAGAAGCCAGAAAGCTGGTTATTAATGCTGACAGTGCAAAGAAGTTACAGGTGCTTTTGTCTCCTTTCATGGCGACCTGAACTTCAGGGTATAGGTACTGTATGTTAAAATGCATGTGAAGAGGCTTTTGGGTTTTGCTCTGCTATCAACCTGCAGGACTGGTTAATAAAACCTGTTATCACATGATTCCTCATTTAAATGCTTTGTTCATGTGAATGAGTGTGAGATAGTGTATGACAGTGATTAGCAAAGGTGGAGCTGTGTTGGTTTTGCATCGACCAGTGTGCTTTTTGCTATGGCATCCCAAATCAGTGAGCTATTTCAGCTATGCAGTAAACCAAGTCGGTTTAGAAGTCGTGCTAATATCTTACTCATCTCCCATCACTCTGAGATTGCATTAGGAAAATATCTTGTTACAACCAGGATTATCAGGAGTAATGATTACAGCAAGCAAACCCTGTTTCAATATAAATATAGGGATCTGAAGCCTGAAAATTGTGAACCTACCCTTAAATATATAGGAATCATTGTAATGACATATTGAATGCTATTTTATTCATTTTTACATGATATTTTTCATTCCTTCTGCTCTATTAATCTTTGACCTGTCTAAATTGATCAGGTAAAATACTGTAAATAGCTATTAATAAGTGACTGGATACAAAATAATCATTAATAACATGAATAATGCTAACTTTTTGCGTTATTTAACACAGTGTATACAATGTTCATAATGACTATTCTATCTGTACATTATGTACTTGTATCCACGCTGCTGATTGGAGAAGCTAGAACCGGAAATGACGCCAACAGCTGTCTCATCACCTAATTTAAAACCGGAACAAACAAAAGATACCAAAGCAAAGCTCTGCAGCTGTTCTAGTGCTTTCGTTTAATTTTTTTTTAGCAATAAAAACATAAAGCTTGTGCAAAACAGGATAATTTAAGGGACACTAACGAGCGGACTTTTAGCCCTTTTATAACGCGACTTGGAAGAAGAAATGGAGAGGAAGATGCCAGCATAACATTAGCCAAAACATCAAGATTTTTATGTTTTTATTTAATTTGAAAGTGCTTTATTTCGTTTAGTTAACCTTTAATTGATTATTTTTTATTGTTTTAAGTTACAATGAAGGGCTCCTATTCTGCTTTTTTGAGCCGGAGTGGGAGCAGGTACAGCGGGGTGGCCGTGTTGCTTTACCCGCTGCTCGGTGTGTGTCTCTGGGCTTCGGTGATCGGGTACAAGCCGGTGGTCATAGTCCACGGTTTGTTCGACAGCTCAGGGGATTTTATACATTTACAGCGGTTCATTAACGAGGTGAGTGGTCGTTACAAACAGACTGGTTCAATGTGGCTCTTTTGTAGACATTTTGGAGTGAAGTATACATTTTGTTTTTCTGGAGTTGACCTTATACATTGTACACTGCAGGCCGAACAGCTTATATCACCACCTTATATGCGCCATGCAAAATGTACTGTGCCACATTAGTCAGTTTTTATCATAATGGTATGATCAGAAGATGTCTTGTCTTGTAATGAAAATGTAGTTTTTTCCCCCCTGTATTATTCCTGCAGCAACACCACAGGAGAGTGAGTGGTTAGTGCTGTAACGTAGGACTTAAAACTAGGATAAAAGGGGTTTAATGTAACCTGTAGTTTGATATGTATTGTTTTGTAATATTCTCAATAGTTTGTGGATGGAAAAACTATGCAAATGTAGACCTTTTGGTGGATTAAATCTGTTGAGTAAATGTATTTCAAAATACACAGTGAAATGTGGCCTGTCCTATTTTTCGTTTTGAATCCTCCAAACCCCTCACACACCATTGTCAAAAACAATGACACACTGTTTAATATGGTGTTAGAAATAACCTGGTTGAGTTGAGGAAGTGGTGAAGATTTTGTGGGGACTCCGGCAAGGTTGATGAGGCTAAACCAAGATTAAGTTCCTCTTTTTCACGCGTCTAGTGTATTAGAAAGCTAAGGACTGAAACCAGACTATTTCTGTAGGAAAAGAAAATAGAAAGCGGAAATCTAGACCTTTGGCTGTCTGTTTCAGTAGGTCTGCGTTCTTACCAAACAGCCTAATGATGAATAATCAATATTTAAAGCACATCTTGATCTATTAGTTGCTAAAAACACTGTGGACTACAGGACATTATAGAGGATGTTTGGTTTGTCCTGCTGCAGTTGCTTTTAACACTGAGGTTACCAGATTGTTTCTTGTTCATGTTTAATTATTCATGCAACAATATGATAAATTACTTGCACACACATGCCCTGTTTATACATTTAAACGACCTCCTTCTTTCTCCTGCAGTCTCATCCTGGAACAAATGTTACAGTCATCGACTTGTTTGACAGAAGTGCCAGCCTGCAGCCCCTGTGGAAGCAGGTGGAGGGATTCAAGGCAGCTATTTACCCAATAATGCAAAACGCAGAAAATGGGGTCCACTTTATCTGCTACTCTCAAGGTCTGTGAGTGCATTAGTGCAAGTGCAAAAGAGACAGAAATTTGGTAATTGCTTTAGATTATAAAACATTCTTGGTATGTATGTAATTCTTGGAATAACTGACCGTAGTTGTATTGACTGTTGGTCCAAAAGGTAAAAAGACTGAAAAATATTTTTCTGCCGACACTTTAACAGGTGGGCTGGTTTGCAGAGGAATCCTCTCCACTCTCCCTGACCACAACGTTGAATCTTTCATCTCTCTGTCCTCGCCTCAGGCCGGCCAATATGGAGGTGGGTTCAACTTCAAAGGCTGAACATGTGATTATGTTTAAAGCACCTATAATCAATATTTCCATAGGAACAATTTATCAGATGACAACATGAAAACAGTGTGGCAACGTGAAAGGGGTCGCTCACCAGATATTTCCCTCTGGTGTTGGTAGAGACCAAAACAGAGATAAAAAAAGAGTGACTATTAGTAACTGCTGGATGTATGAATGAGCTTCTGTTTGCTAACAAGCTCACAATACCAACTTAAAGGGTGATGATATGTCAGCATTTGGTTCACAACTTTTTTTCGCTGCTCCCAAGTGTCCTTAAAATCATGGGAAGGACTGGTTTCTTCTCTGAAGCTTGTTCTTCATCCTGCTCTCTGTATCTTCAGACACAGACTACTTGAGGTACCTCTTCCCACAGTTTGTGAAGTCCAACCTCTTTCACCTCTGCTACACGTCAATTGGTCAGAGGATCTCCATCTGTAACTACTGGAATGGTGAGAATAATTTATATTCCTCATCTTGACAAAACAGAAAATTAGATACTCAGTGTGCTGTTTTCCTTAAGATCTTATCAGACTCAAAGACATGAGATGTAGTATAAGAAAGCTTCGTTAACATGTGTTTTTACACACTGGTTATTTGTCCTCCTCCTCCAGACCCCCACCACAGAGACCTCTATGTGAACAGCAGTGACTATTTGGCTCTGCTCAACAGTGAGAGAACCAATCCAAACGCAACAGGTCAGCACATCCATAAGTTTAATGAAATTTAAAAATCTGTGGGTGTTTGTCTTTATGATGCAGCAGTGAGGTTGAATTCATGACTATAAGAAAATCTTATAGGAATCTAGGAAAAAGGCGTTGTGCTTTTGTTATCATCTGGTCCTTAGTAAAACTGATTTATAGGAAGAATTATTTTCTAAAATATTTATTTTGTTTTTATTTAGTCACATATGGTACAAATAAAGGTGCATAGAGACGACAGTAAACAAAAAATATCAAGAAAACTCATCATAATATAATGAAAGATACCAAGAATACACACACAAATGTCATTAATTACATGAGGTTCTGTTTTCTGTGACCAGCAGGCATTAATTAATTGTCCAATATGTCTATAATTGGATAATATTAACTATTTAAGTTTCAACAGTGTTATTACATTTGTGTATAACAAATGTATGATAACTGTATAACGTATGAGGTTGATTAACACGGTGTACATGTTTTATTCAGAGAGGAGACTTTAAATCCGTTTTGGAAGAAGTATTCTACTAAAATTATCAGGCATTATTTTAAACACAACCAATGAGCTATGAAAATATAAAATAATAAAGACTTTATTGATCCAAGTGGGGAAATTTACATATTACAGCCACACAGAGACGGACTGAGAGGTAAGATATATAGAACTATTTAAGTAAAGAAAAAAGAAAAAAAAGATATACATACTAAACACACAATACAGTTCTTTACCTCACAGTTTGAAAACCCCCTGGAATGCAAAAGGTTATTGCAGGCATTCCCAAATGAAGTGTAATAAAGTGATTTACCTCTCTCTATCTCAGAGTGGAAGAAGAACTTCCTGAAAATCAAAAAGCTGGTTTTGATCGGAGGACCAGACGATGGAGTCATCACTCCCTGGCAGTCGAGGTGAGGTCATCCTGTCTTAAACATTTTTATATAATGTTTTTTGTGATTGGGGGCTTATCATCTGAAGTATTATTTCTTGTAATGAATATAAGAAACAATTTTACGGTAATCTTTGACACAGTACACATGAGATTTTTAGAGATTTTCGCATTTTGATAGTGGATGTCAGGGTGTCATCTTTTGAATTGAAATGCTTGAACCTTTTTGCGCCATATGCACTTGAGGCGCACAGTTACATTAACCTGACCCTCGTGCTAAAGTGCCTCTGAAACACCAAAGTAATTCATTTAATCAGTTATTAGTCCTGTGTCTGAACCCCTGATGAAAAGCCCCTTGTTAAGATTAGTAATTCCTCTGCTTTTTTTCCGGTGTCATATGACACTTTTTTTGCTCAGTTCACACATTATTCCACTCTGCTAGATTTCCTTTTTTTGGTTGTGGCTGATCAGATGACTCTCATGTGATGTTCACACATTATAACCCTTCTGTCCCTCTCCTGATTTTTAGCCAGTTTGGATTTTATGACGATAACGAGACTGTCGTTGAGATGCAGCATCAAGATGTAAGTGTAAATCACACAACAGACACATATAAACGATAATGTTTTTAGTTTATTACAGGGCCCTCTGCGATCTTAATTAAACCTTCATATTATTTTGGATTGTTTTCATCTATAGTAAGTTCACTATTGTATCATGCACAAGCACACGTGGACGTCTAAGACACAAAAATTGCAATGTTGAAGCAAAGATATCTTTCAGGCAAGCCCAGAACTTTTTACATAAAATGTTAAATAACCAACAAAGAACTTAATCTTCTGTCCCAATTTGACCAATTTGCCACATCAGAAATGACAGACATTTAATTGAAAAGTGTTGCCTTAAATCATCATAAAAGATGAAAAAGACTTAATTTTCAGTCTCACCTAAATCACATAGCAATCGAAGATTTTTTTCTCTTTAGTGAGAGCCTCAAATCCTGCACATTTATGTAGCTAATGGTAATGATATTGAACGTAACATACTTGTATTGCCTTGGGATAATATGACTTGTTTTAAAATGTGGCAAGGGTGACACTTTAAGAAGAAGAAGAAGAACAGCCCTAAATCAAGTTGTTTTTTTTCTCCTGTTCCAGTTGTATTTAAGAGATGTTTTCGGTCTGAAGACGCTGGCGGCTCGAGGAGATCTGATCATCTGTTCTGTTCCCGGCGTCGAACACATATTTTGGCACTCAAATGAGACAGTGTTCCACATGTGCATGGAGAAATGGCTGGTGTAGAGCAAAACACTTTTACAGTACAACACACACACACACACACACACACACACACACACACACACACACACACACACACACACACATACACACAGATACACACAGAGTTGCACACCCTGCAGTTTTATAAGCTCTTAACATCCACCATGTATGAAAGGCCACTGTAAAGTATCCTCGCAAACATTTGTGAGTGTACTCTTAAGGATGAAATCTAATTGTTTGGATTACAGTTCTTGGTAATTGTACTCTCTGCTGGTGGGGTTTGTGTTTCTGTTGATACATTTCTTTTTTTTAATGTTCATCCAAGAAAGTACTATGTTACTTGAAAGGGAATAGTTTTATATTTTTTGAAGTACACTTATTTGCTTTCTTGCAGAGATTTAGATTTGATGAAGAATTGATATGACTCATGACTCTATGTTAAATATGTAGCTACAACCAGCAGCCGGTTATCTTAGTTTAGCATTAAGATTGGAAACAAAGGGAAACAGATAGCCTGGCTCTGTCCAAGCTAACAAAATCCACATACAAACACCTCTTATGTTCACTGATTAACATGTTTTAAGTTGTCTGTTTCAACTGAACAATAACTGAAGTGTAAAACGAGGCTATGTGCCGAACCATTTCTTGGCTAGATGCAGTTCCGTAGTCTTGTCATGGTGAGGTTGGTAGGCAACCAGGGGAAACTCCAGGGAGGCACTGCTCCCAGCCAAGAAATAAAACACCATTTAGACCACACATACAAAATCAAACAAACAGGATATAATGTGTTAATTAGTGCGCTTCAAAGATGCTAATAGGCAGATTTTTAACCTTTGGACAGAGCCAGGCTCGCTGTTTCCCCCTGTTGCCAAACTATATACTAACTGCTGACTGTAGGTTCATATTTGTATGGACATTTAATAAGTATTTCTCTTCTTCTTCCCTTATGGCAAGAAATAAATAGGTATATTTCGCAAGACTGCTCCTTAAATTATCTATTTTAAGCCGTGTTGCTGCTTTTGGACAAATCCAGCACATCTTTGTCTGTCTGCTGAAGATGTTTTCTCAAAAAATAAGCACAAGGTACAAACTGTCAGAAGCAACAAATATAAAGGCTCCCATTAACTTGGGAAAGGTTTAACTATGTTTATGTTATTATAGTCAGCAACGGTAATGCAAATCATACAGTCCACCAATCTAGTATTGAATTTTAGTAAAGCATAAGTAAAAAAAAGGGTAAAAAAATCAATGTAGCAGAGGCTAAAGATGGTGGACATTTTTTATGTTTTCACAGGTTGAGTAGAGCCTTGTGACTGCTCTTCATGTGTAAAAATGTATGGATTGTCCCTTTTTAATTTGCATGAAAGCGAGCCAACGTGCATTCTGTATATATCCATTTGTGTGTCTGTGTGTGTTTGGTCACACATACCTCAAAACACCACACAACACAACAGTGCCTGAGCGACGTTCTGTCATCTTGTCTACATGTACAGACTCACTGCCCTGCTCATCGTATGATGCAGTAATTTATATTATTATTCTTTCATTTTTAACCCGAGGCGGGTCATGTTTTTTTGTTCTTTTAGTGTGCACATTTGATCATGAATATCATGATAATTATTATTATTATTATTATCATTTTCATGCAGTGCTTTAGCTTCAGTAGATTGAGCCTTAAAGTTTCCCTTTTCATGCCTCAGTGTTTCATGTCCCATACCGAAGTGCTACGACACACTGCCTTTAGTGACGGTGTTAAAAATAATGATATAGAGGGGTGGCTGTAGAGTGGCCAGAGAGTGGCAGTGTTATATTAGTGTATACTTGTCCACCAGACTATTGTTCGTGGCGCTCTTTACCTCCCATTGCATTAAATATCTCAGGCGTTTGAACAACCTACATGTTTATCTATTTGTTGGAAAAGGGATTGATTCCTTTCAACTCTTTTCATCTTGTTAGATGTTTATGTACTTTATAGATGTTTATGAAACAAAGAAAAGAAATGGAAATATCTATTGTGTGATAAAACAAGAAGTGAATGTCTGTTTTAATCAGCGAAAAAGTATGCCATTCAAAATGTTTAACCAGATTTTTTTTAAAAAGGGAATTTTGAAGATGGGAAGATTTTAACTGTTTTGAAGTTGTAGGTTTGCAGTATTATTTGAATATTGTTGCATCCTTTGTTTCATGTGTGCTTGTACAAAATAATGAACCTAACTGCATAAACTGTGGATTTAAGGGACATAATCTCTGTTCAGTTTTCTTACCATGAAAACAGTAAATGTGGTAACAGACAATTTTCTAAAAACTGAAACAGAAACTACTATTTTGACTCCTAAAATTTCTACAGTCTCAGTTCCTCAATAAAAGACAGTTTTGAACATCTCTTTTTGTGTTAGAATTTATGAAAGGGATGGTTCTTGTCTAGTCACATTAAGATGGATAGATATACTAGAATTATAGCTCTAAGGAGCATGAAACCTGATAAGAAGTTGTTCTGTATAGTTCAATTCAGATTATGTTATGTGCCGCATTTTATAGCATTCTTACTACTTAGTCCTCTTAAAACAAATACATATACTTTTAAATTTATGTTTTTTGCTATGGTTGGCTTAATCTTTTCAGTGAAGTTAATTGTTTAACATTTATGTAATTTTAAACATATAGTTTGACTATATGTTTAAAATATCAGTACTTTAAGTATCTTGTTTGCAAGTCTTTTGGGATACCTATTCAATCGATACTTATCAAAAATGTATTTTATGCTTTTATAATACACAATGAATATCCTACAACATCATATTTATACGATTTTTAAAAACTCAAATATCGATTTTGGCTTCTGCTTTTTAAACTTTTTATCTGCTACTATTTATGCCACATTTCAAAAGATGACAGTCTTACAGTCTTAATCTGATAGGCTTATAAATAAATCATTCCTTTTTTTAAAGTGCACACAGACAGAATTAAATGCAATAAAGAAAAGGACAGAAAATGTATTTTAAGAAGATGAAAACAAACAATCTAAAGCTCAATCTTTATCAGTAAGTATTCTGCTCCGAACAGACTAAACACTTCTAGGGTAAGTCATTCTAAAAAAAGTACTACAATTCCCTACATGCATTGCGTCCCGGAAGAAGCCAGCCATCTCACCGGATATCTGCACGCGGCGCCTGGAAAAGGCCCTTTTCCGTCTCAGAGAAGTGTGGTACACAACGGCAGACACAAGTGAGTAAAAAAATCCGTTTTTGCCCTATCCATGTGTCTTGAAAACGATTATTCTCGTATATTTAGAATCGACACAGACTAAATGTGTCCTACAGATAGGAAAAACCCCTCTAAGTTTGCCGTAATGTTGCTTTATTTCCACTAAGAGTTGCCCTACGAGCACAACGGCGCGGAGCGTTAGCATGTGGCTAGCTTAATAGCACATGTGGATGCGGCATGTTGATCAGCGACCTCGGTAGATCTCGAGCTCAATGCGTGATTTCACTCAATGTAGCAATAGTATACATACACTCGTTGGTGTGTTAATGTACAATACGCCACCTCTGTATACGAATGTTAAATGTCACGTTTTCGTGGTAGCTCGTCAGCTGACAGCTAACGTTACGATGACTCTGGAGGAGCAGGCTTCAGCCCGGGCCCTGCTATGAAAGCGGCTGAGTTTTCTCCCATGTTCTGGCATCACATGTGCTCATAAGCGGTCTTTGTCAAAAACTATTATTTAGATGTGTTATTATCTGTCCATGTAACGTCGGTTAGGCTACGAAAACTAGCAGAGCTTTGCAATTTAGCATCAACCTCAATTAGTGTAGGTAATGGTCACATCGTCTTAATGCTGTTTCATCATATTGCCCGATATTGTGAAATGATTCGTTACATTCAAATAGATTCAGAACTGATAAAATGTGTGACATTGACTGTCTTCCAAAAAAAGGTAAATATTTAAGGATAAATTGATGTGCACACAAATCTGTGTTGGTGTGATGTGCTTCGTGTCCTTGGCTTCAACTGACCACCTGCTTTCTTATCCTCAGTGACTGAGTGGGAGACTGCCCCAGCTGTGGCTGAGTCCCCGGAGATCAAACTCTTCGGCAAGTGGAGCACGGATGATGTCCAGATCAATGACATCTCCCTGCAGGTAAGCAGCAAGAGGCAGTTTTTTTTACCTGAAATAATTGTATTTCATGCATTAAGCGAGGCTAGAGTCACGCCTGGACACTCACCCGTTGACCAGGTGTGCTAGAGTGCTCGCAGAGGAAATGTCTTTGCTTATTCATTGGCTGTATTCTGCTGTGGCTCAGTCAATCACCAACTCAGACACACTAACTCTTCATACATACTGTACTTAGCCATTGATGGGTTAAAATCGGCATAAACCATGATGTTTGAATTTCCCTTTGTACACAACAGGATTACATTGCTGTGAAAGAGAAGTACGCCAAGTACCTGCCACATTCTGGAGGACGTTATGCCGCCAAACGTTTCCGTAAGGCCCAGTGCCCCATTGTGGAGCGTCTGACCAACTCCATGATGATGCACGGCCGCAACAACGGCAAGAAACTGATGACTGTGCGCATCGTCAAGCACGCCTTCGAGATCATCCACCTGCTGACTGGAGAGGTATGTACCACTAACAGTCACAAAATTGTCACTCTTCTTTAGTGTGTGCAACATGATTGAGGCAGATATTTGGAAAGCATCAATTATTAGATACAGAAAAGGGTGAGCTGTTATACATGATTAATGGTCTCCAACTGATCCTATAAGACAGTTTTTCATACACAGGAGCTACCCATAGTTTGATTTTGATTCAGTCTTTTACAAAGAAAAAGATCACATTATTCTTTTTAAATCCAGACAGATTTAACAGTTGTCTATTTTGCTCTAAACATATATATCTTAATAAATAGCAGACCACCACAGGGTGCCTGTATGGAGTCAACTCGGGTTGTTTGAGCTAATTAAAAGCAAATTAGTTGTTAATTATGTCACAGGCACCATTAATGCAACAAAGCTAAAAACACCAACTACAGTTACTGTACGGCTCATGCTTATAATCTGTAATAGAAATGGTTAATTCCCAGATTTGTAAGTTAACAAAACATATTTATTCATCCCATTTGTAGTACCCATTAAAGAAGTTACTTTCCAACACATGTCACTTTTTGGAGGGACACCAGAAATACAGTAGAAACCAGAGTACTACTTAAAAATATAACTGTCGAGCAGATTACCAGCATTTTTTTGTCAGGTTTAAGTTGGTGTGCTGTGATGGATATCTTTCTTGATGTTGCCACACGTTTTGCTTTGATAGGATTTCTTACAACTGTTAAATATTTTGTTCCCAGAATCCCCTCCAGGTCTTGGTAAACGCCATCATCAACAGTGGACCCCGTGAGGACTCCACCCGTATCGGTCGTGCTGGTACCGTCAGGAGGCAGGCTGTGGATGTGTCACCCCTCCGCAGAGTCAACCAGGTAACCACACTCATTCACATTAAAACAGTTTGTTATTTTAAAGTCTGGAGGTAACCGTTCATTCAATATGTAGCATTATAACTAAACCCTCTTACCCAAGACCAGATATAAGGTGTCATGCTTTCACATGTCTTCCAAACTAGCTGTAAATGAAATTGTTGAACATTATACAAGTTTTGGACAGCTTTTTGTAAAAAAGTGGTCTAAAATATAATGTAAAAATGTCAGCGGCTGCAGTTATTTATCTATTTTTACAATTTCTGTGAGCAAAAGCAAGAAAGTCTTATGAACCAGTAAATATTCCTCTAATCTTTTTTTTAATGAAAAGCTGCTTTATCTCATTGGCTGAAATAGTTGTTTGTATTTCATGCAATAAGCGAGGCTCGAGTCACGCCTGGATACAACCCATTGTCCTGGTGTGCTAAAGTGCTCGCAGAGGAAATATCTTTGCTTATTCATTGGCTGTAGTCTGTTGTGACCCAGTCAATCACCAACACAGATACATTACACTACTTGCTGCCAGTGTTTATTCCACCAAAAGGGGATTTTTCAGTCACTAATTTGCTGCTCTCTTGTCTTGTAGGCCATCTGGCTGCTGTGCACAGGAGCAAGAGAAGCTGCTTTCAGGAACATCAAGACTATTGCTGAGTGCCTGGCTGATGAGCTGATCAATGCTGCAAAGGTAACAGTTTATCAACTTATAGCATTACCATTCTGCTTAAAAGTGCACTGTTACAGTTAACTCAGCATCATAATCTAATTCCAATTATTTCACCCTTCTGAATGCTTGTATTTGTTAGTGGACATTAAACATAACATATAATGCTGGTTCTCTGAGTATGTTTACATTTGCATATTAATGTATGTTAAACTGCTAATTCTCCTATTTGCAGGGTTCATCTAACTCTTACGCCATCAAGAAGAAGGACGAGTTGGAGAGAGTTGCCAAGTCCAACCGTTAAAATGTTTTCTTTCTATCAAAACAAATAAATTTGAAGAAATTTCTTTTGAGGTTGAGTCCTTTTATTTTCTTAAAGACTTCTACACACTTTAGGGTCTTGTACAGTGAACAGGCATATCAATTACACAAGATAACTGTCTTTGTTATTTACATTTATTGGCATCACACTACACTTGCTACAAGTTCCCATATGAAAGCTAACAATTATTTAAAAAATTCTGCATTTTTATTCTTAGCCGCTACAAATGCTGTAATTGAAACTGCGTAAAACAACTATACTAAAACGAGTATTGAAATATATCAACCTTTTTTATTATGGACAAAGGAGATTTACATAGCCACAATGCTGCAGGTCTAAAGTCTTGAATTTAGTTACAAAAGTACATTTTGGCACTCTTGTGCCATCATGTTGGTTAAAATGGCCATGTGTCAATTTTAAACTTAATCATTTGTAATTGGCTAATCCATTTGTGCTTAACTAGGTTCCATTATTTATTAACTGGTACTGTAGTACCAAATTCCAGACCACATTGTCTGTACTGGTTTTCCTTCATACTTTTGGTATGATTCAACAATTAAATTGCTTTCTATGTGGTATTTAAAATGTTTAGTAGCAATTATTTTTTACATTTCTTAGAGTCTGAAGAAACAAAGTTGTGATAACAAGTAAGAACAGTGTGCAACTACAGGTGAATTTAGTGGTTTCATGGATAGTTATGTTAAAGTTTGGTGAGGAAGCGGTGCCAAGGATCAGCTTAAATAAAGTCGGTTAGCAGATGTTACAGTTGGATCATATTCTCACACAGATGTGTCAGTGTTTTTCCCCTAAAAATAAATAGACAAGAATTGTATGCTGTGGAAAGTGTTTCTGTGATGTGGTCCCCCTTCACGCCCCTATGAACATGTAAACGCTGTGTAGCATACCGATGGTTAAAAAATGTGTTTTCAGAAATAGGTGTGCTTTCTGTTGATGAGGAGGCAGAGCGAGGACAGAGACGCTCCCAGTTTTGAGGCCTCGCTGCAGGCTGTAGGCAGGAGGGTGTAGTCCTGAAGCTTCTGGAAAGCCTGCAGACAGGAGGGAGGAAGTGATTTACTCATCCAGACACACTTATTATCTCAGACGACTGGAAGAAGCAGCTGGTAGTTTAGACTGAATGTTCTTGATTTGGCTTTTCTTTGATGTTTAAAGTTTAGCGCATCAATCATACAGATAACAGTTCAATGGAGAGAAACTAACAATGCAAAGAGTCAGCAAAAATAATAATTTCACCTATGTTTTGGATATTGCCTAACTGGTTTGTCTAATGCATCAAATGATTATTTAACAACTACAGATTTACCTCTGCCCTTTAAGTAAAAGGGGCAGCCAAAACTGGATGGAATGTAAAGGTTCTTTTGAATTTATTTTCTTTTTCATGATACTTCTCTATTATTAGCAAATACTGTACCTAATACTCTACTTTTTTGGCTTCTTCTGTTACTTTACTGATTAAGAGTTGTACATACAAGGCATAGATTAAAAGATGTGATACTTTCTTTTACATTAAAACTACTTTACTTAACAGGTGATTAAGTGATGACAGAACATTTACAGTGACTATCTTGATAATGGTTCAAGTCACTTATAGTGTATAAATGTCAAACATTTCATAGTTCCAGCTCCTAAATTTGTGAGAATGTCCTGAATAATGAAATGGTTTTTTTCATAATTTAGAGTTTGGACTATTGGTTGGGCAAAACAGACAATTTTGAAAATCTTACAAACTCACAAATTCCACTTTTAACTCTGTGTTCTGAAAGAAAGAAAAATCTGAGCGCATACAATTTTCAAGATGTATGAACTTTCTTTCCTCCACCTACTCACATTTGTAACAGGTCAACAATAAAGGATAGTGCTGTGAGTGAGAGTGGATTCTCTGACATTGCAGCTTTTGGATCCAATTTTTTGCAAGGCTTTGACAAGTAAGTTCTTTTTTTACATTTCTTCGCATCAGTTACAATAGAGTCACACTAGAGACATGCATCATTGGAATAGGTCTATCTAAGGTCATGTTAATCCTATTCATAGTCCAGGGGTCTATTTTAGTCTTTCTGCTTCTTCTTATCAATAAGTTAATTCAAGGTCAAAAATAATTTGACAATAATAACTGACCTACAGTATAATAATGGTGTTTCTAAGGCTTTGACTAGAAGAGACAGAAGTGGCCACTGATTATAGAAAATGCAATTGTAGGTTTAGACTCTCCTAGACATTACAGGGGCAATCCACTGATTCATGTGATTAAAGTAATTTTACTTGCCATGGTTAGCACTTTTCAGCCTCTGAAAACAATTGATTAAAACCATCTGTGGCTCTGGTGGAGCTTTCTAAAGTCTGAAAAACCATGACCTTGTTTTCAGGGTTATATTGGATTGTAGACTTTTAATCTTTTGAGTCTATTTTAAATTTGGCAGATGTGGGTGTTTATCAGACGGGAATGGTCTAATAAAAATACTTCAATGAGTACTATTGTTAAACTGTAGGATCCAATGTGTTTGCATCTTAACCTGACTTGAGATTCAGGCTACATTGACCTCTGCAGTCGATGTTGACTATCCTTTTTCTAATCCATCTCCTGTGAGTGCCCCAGCTTTAGGGTAGGGCAAAATTAAATTGCCAGCGATTGAATAAAAATAATGCTGCCGTAACCCTTTAATTTAACAATGATGAGCCTCTTTTTGAACCGGAGGCCTGCAATAAAGAAATCTAAATCCTCAGCTGTACTCACAGAGACACTGTCGGGACATTCCTCTGCAGGCCGGTGGAGCAGGAAGTCCAGTTTAGACGGACCTTTGATGTAGATGCAGTTCGCTGCAGATTCCTCTGGAACAGTGAGCACTTCATAGTGGTGATCAGTCAGCTGTTCCATCATCTGGAGGAAAACACACAGGCACACTGAATATTAGACAGACACAGACACACACACGCATGGACGCACACACTGCAGAGGACCACGCCCTGCATTACACACAGACTCAAAGGGAGCATTAGTGCTATTATTAATATGACCTCAGCAGTTAGGAAATAAATGATGTTTGCAGTTCATGGTAGGACAGAGAGAAGGGAAACAGACACTATGAATGATGAAAAAAGCTTGATCGCCAGCCTACAGTATGTTTTTCCAATATCTATTTAATAATTTTGAATAATGAGTCTTCAGTATACCAATATATAATACCATTAACATCAGCTTTAAATCTTAATCATGAATTCAAAAAACATTCAGGGATTTTGCTTGGAATTGTCCTTAGTTGTTCATCACTAATGCATTTTTGTACATTTTTAGGTGGCATATTAGCCACAGTATCAATGAATCTGCATAGAGACTGACCACATTAGTTTGAGGTTAAAGGAATAGTGAGCATGTTCCCAAAATTTTTAACATATTCCTATAAAGCTAACGTTAAGTATTATTGTTTCTTAGTGCCACTTGCACACACATATATTAACACTTACTGCAGAGACAAAC
Source organism: Anoplopoma fimbria (assembly GCF_027596085.1). NCBI lineage: Eukaryota > Metazoa > Chordata > Actinopteri > Perciformes > Anoplopomatidae > Anoplopoma > Anoplopoma fimbria. The sequence goes on from NC_072458.1 coordinate 9,463,301, forward strand.
TCTTACCCGGAGTGTCTTCTTGGCCCCGTCACTGTTGCTGATGATGATGGTGTCTGGACCTCCCATGGAGCAGATGTTTCTCAGTCGGGCGCCACCACAGACTGGGACGGTGGACACAGCAAAGTCCTGAACCGACAGAGGTTGAAAGGTTTAATTAAAACTCAGTCCCTCCAAGTTTCTTTGACGTTCCCTCATCTAGTTTTGTTTGTCAGGGCAGACATTGTGTCAAAGCAGTAAACACACAAAGTGTTACTATAACCTCCATTCTTTGTAGCTCGACACAAAGCTGCAATGTGATTCTGGAGTTTCTTGTTAAGGATCAGAGGCAGTTGCCACCTCTTGGTCTGAATAGTCCTTTAGTATGGCTTAAAGGCAAGACTAACATTGGCTATACAAGGCTCTAACTAGCAATCACTACCACTTAGTGTTATTATTATTATAATAATGATAAATACGTTGCTTTAAATAAGTAAGAAGCACGTGATACACATTTCATTTTATGAATGCTGGTGTAATATTTTGAAACACATTACATTAGATGTAAATGTTCTGCTGGTCGTCCTCTTTCATCCCCCGTTCTGACCACATGAGCCCTCCCACCTCCACCAATTCATACCAGACATAGTTACGACACACAAACTGTGTGTGTGTGCGTGTGTGTGTGTGTGTGTGTGTGTGTGTGTGTGTGTGTGTGCGTGTGTGTGTGTGTGTGTGTGGTAGCATGAGTGCACTTAAGAGAAGTGGAGGGATCAATACTAACGGGTGGGTCACAGCGAGCCTGAGGGGCCCACTGTGTGGTCTCCATTATTCGGCCCCTTGAACGGCCTCATTCATCACTGTTTCAGACTATAATTCCCAAAATGCAACACAGCAAATAGCCACATGCTCACTTTGGCAGCTGGGTTTGTTTTATGACAAGCATCTTGGCACTTAGACCGTCTTTGTTGCACTGGCTAAAAAAAAATGTTTATTATGTTAATTTGCAGAGGATTTAGATAAGTTCCTTTCAAAGTACATCATCCCATTTTAACACCCTTTATTTCTTAAGGACCCAAGCAAAAAACTGTGTGAAGATTTGTTTGCTTGACTTCTTTTCAGAGATTCAGTCAATGCTTCATCTTCTCTCCATGCCTCTTACCCTGAAAGTGTCTGCCAGTACTTCTGCCCCTCTGTGGTTGGTGTGGGATGAGATGCCGACAAAGAACTCCCTCCCTGTGAAGAGGACGTCGCTGCCCTCCAGCGTGGCCCCTCCAGAGTCCCCCTCCTCGGACCCCATCTCCACCACAGTCAGATTCAGCTCAGACACCACCTTCCTCACTGCCTCCACCTGGAGAGATGGGGAGCAGAGAAAAGGAAGTTGAGAAGGCAACACATTCATGGCCTAACTTCAGTCAATATGAGACTGTTTGCATGTTTCCGCTTAGTTTTCCATATAACTGTATTTAATATTTGTAATATCATTCTATTTATGTTATTACAAAAATACTTTACAATACTGCCTTACAGGTTCCAAAGCATATACATTGGTTTTTTTTATTTCAGTAACGCTTTTTAAAAAATGGATCCGCATTTTCCAACAGTTTTCCAACAGTCTTTCCAGTAAGAAATAAACAATTAATTAATTAAATGGTTTTGTAATGGATCTGTTGTAATGGATCTGTTCTTTCAAAGAAATTCATATTTTGTCCTTTATAAAAGGACCAAATTACATATTTTGGGAAATAATTGACAGACCGATAAGGGAAATAAGTTGTTAAGAATTCCTCTGTCATCTACATAGAATTCAGTTTAGTTGCCAGAAAAAGTATTATATTGCTTTGTAAAATCAAATGTAAATGAACATTTTCACAAAAACATAGACTTCATGATGATGATGATTTGATTTTAGTCATCTCTTTGTTTTAAAAGCTTGTTTTTCTAAAGTCTACCTTTATGTCTCAGATGATGTGGTTTCCAAAACAAGGATGATTTTAGCCATGTCACATCAATGAAAATAAAAATACAAAAATCAATCAACTAAACTCTATCTAAACAAGTATCTGCTGCAAATTCATCCTTTTACCATGCAGATATGGACTGAAACAAATGGCTGCTGCTTACTGCGCTTTATCAGACAAAGAAAGATTAAGTGCATTGTCAAAGGATTAGGGTGCTAAACTTAAGCCATTCTCTTCTCCACAGTGTTACCTCGCTGCGTCTCTGCTGTTTGAAGGGCCTGGTGATGAGCGCTGTGTCTCCCTGGATGACCGCCACATCCTCTATCCTCCAGCTCTCTGGCAGCTCGGGGTCAGGGGGGATCTCGATCAGCTGCAGGCCCACCTTCTGTCTCAGGGCTCCTGTCAGGCAACCGAACTGACGCTGAGCTTTGGCCAGGTCCACCGAGGTCTCCCCGTTCTCTGAACAGTCTCCTGCTGCTTTCCCAAAGGTGTCTGGGATGCCCCGCACCACGGCGTGGGTAAAGCGGCCATACGGGCACATGTTTGCCATGATTACAATGAACTAATAACTCTCTGTCTATAAAAAAGTGGTAGCAAGTTTCCGGCCAAAATGCAGATAAGTTTACTCTGCCAGAAGACAAGCAAGAGGTAATAAAACAATGTGTGTTATCACTTTCTAGACTTAAACAAATAGTGTAAATTGAGCTAATGATGGATCAGGAGGTCCACGTGGGGAGAATATTCATCCCTGTCTCTCTGCTTCTTCTTTCATACTCCACCAGCTATTCCTGTCTCTGCAGATGCCAGGAAGTGGAAGCAGAAGATTCCAGCCTAAGAAAGAGGGAGATGGACACATTAACAAAGCCACGTACAATGAGACAAATCCCATCTCTTGGGGGATACAAATAACTCATGGCCATGACAGAGGTAAATATATATGACATTATAATGGAACATGAAGCATAGCCCTTGAGATTTGTTCTTATACGAAATAGTGATTGTAAGAGGACACATTCAAGGTAAAATATTCAAGGTCAGCTGAGTTAACAGAGCTAGCACAGTTGGAAGTATACAAAAAGGAGCATTGTCCAAGGCTAGATTAAAAGGAAACATTCTTCAATGTCCCTGCAATATGCTGCAAAGCGTTTCCATGTTTGGGCAGTGTGTTAGATTTAGGACAATTGCCCTTTCATCATCTTCCCTGTACCCCACAGCAGTCACCCACTGTGAGGCTGCAGAAAGGGACTTCCACACAGGATGTTTCCTAAATCTGAATCATAACTTATGCAACAAGTGCTGAGCTTTGATTTTTATTTGCTTTTGTTATAAGGCAGCATGAAGAGCTTTTTAAGAATGCTTACTTGCAAGGTTAGGCTGTGAAATCAAAGTTAACAGAGCTTAAATGAACAGTTTTTTTGCGTCTTCCTACTAACGGGGTCAATGATACTTTAGTGCCCTATTTTGGGATTTGTCTATGTAACAATTGTTTTTCTTTTTAACAGCGTAGTCGTGAGTTATCCAGCTGCAATAATGACCATGAACCACAGCCCAGGACAAAACATCTTGACTGGTAAGGCTGCAGGAGTGCACCGCCCTGCAGTTCACTGCTCCTTCCCAAATAACGTCAACAGTTCACAGCTACTTCTGATGATGGCTCCACATCTTTATAATGGGGAAACTAACACCAACACTAACACTCCCAGAAGTTGTGCAAATAACAAATAATGTTACAAATGTAGAATTATATCTTACCTGATTTGTATCAGCTCCCACGCTCGGCCGCGTTTTTCTCGTTTGATTGAATTTCCAACCCGACCCACCAGTTCCCGTTATTCTCCCGTTGTGTTGCTCTACGGACCAACTAACTCAGCTTCATGTCAGGTCAAGACGACGACTGTGAATATCAACACTTCCGGCTAAGTCTTTCAAAATAAAACAGCTACGAGGAACCTGTAATTTTGACCTATATTGTCTTACTTCATCCATCAAACAGTTTAGAGAAATCACACAACATCTTTTTTTTTTTATCGAATAGCGTTTCTGGTGTGATATAACGCAAATACAGTAGCGATTAAGCCACAAACAAAGCGTTACATGCATATAGGTTAAACGTACTCGTTTTAGGGACCGTTATGCTCTTATTGTCCTAAAGTCAAATCTCTTGTCTTCCGGTCTTCGTTGCGTATTTAACTTTAGCTTGACACAGCCCTCGCTCCATTTCAACCAAACACCCCCATCCCCCACACGGGCCCGTCCGGAATCAATCAACGCTGATTTGAGTATTGTATTGGCTGTCAATAATGTTGAATGTAGCTAAACATGTAGTAATCAAAAACAGTGAGGACAACATCCAAAGTTTAACATTTTCTGTTGAACTTCAGATTAAAAGTATCTCCGAATTAATCTTCTTTAATCCATCTTTTTTTTTGGATTTATTGGACCCCCACTTTTTATGCCACAAAGGTGACATAGTTTAGTGTTTCATAAAAAGACTTAAAAAGTAAAGTATAGTATCTCATAGAAAATGTAAACATATAGTCTGCCACAAAATGGCATGAAAGAAATCATGTTAAGTATGCCATAAAAAGGTCATAAAAAGGTCACAGTATGGTATGCCATAAAAAAACGTCATGAAAGGTCACAGTAAAGTATCTCATAAAAAACGTCATAAAGAAAGTCAGAGTATATTATGTCATAAAATGTCATATTATAGTATGTAATAAAAAGTTTTAACATATGTCATAGTATATTATGTCCTAAAAAAAATCAGAGTTTGGTATGATAAACAAATATCAGTTTGGTTTGCCATAAAAAATGATGATTCAGTATTTCATAAAAATGTAGTTTAGTATTCCATAGGAATGTCATAAACATTTTCATTGTATAGTATTCCATGAGAAATGAAAGATATAGTAGGCCTATTTCATAGAATTGTTGTAGTACAGAATGTCCTAAAATAGTCACAGAAATTATCATAGTATAGTATAGTATGTCACTATGACATTCTATACCATGAATTTTTGTCATCATACTATATTTAGACTTTGTTATGGTGTTTCTTAACATACATTGTAACTACATTTCGACATGCAATACCATGACTTTTTTTCAACATGTATACTATACATTTTTTCATTACACACTATTCATTATTTTTTACCTTTACAACATACTATACTATGACTTTTTATTTGAAATACTATATAAGTCCTATACTACGAGTATTTTTTGACCTACTATGTTGTGATTTTTTAAATCTTTTCGTCATACAATATTATGACTCTTTCTTACATACTAAACTATGTATATTTTTTAAACATACAATGTTATACAGGGTTTTTTTGTACTTTTTTGGGCATTCTATACTGTTACTTTTTTATATACTAAACTATGATATAGAACTTTTTAATGATTTTTTTCACACACTAAACTATGACCTTTTTATTTTCTTTTTCCAACATATCATGACTTGTTTTGACCTGCTAAACATAACTTATTTTTTTTTTTCAACACACTGTACTATGATTCTTTTTTGTTACTTTTTTGGACAAACTATACTATGACTTTCTTTGACTTTTTTCAACATACAATACCTCGACTAAAAAAAAAACATACTAGACTGTGACTTTTTTAATTTACTTTATAATGATTTTTTAAAAGTATTTCGACATACTATACAATGAGTATTTTTTACTTTCTTTCCACAAATTTCACTTTGACTTTTTTTATTTTTACATTTATCGACATACTATACTATGAATTCAGATTTCTTTTAAAACTTTTAAACATACTATTCTGAGACTTTTTTTCGACAAACATAATATTACTTTTGTTATTTTTTCAACGTACTATACTTACACTTTTTGACATGCTATACTATAATTTTCTTTATTCTTTTGCCATCTACACTTTCTCTTTTTAAACTTTTTTCCACATACTATACTACGACTTTTTAAAAACGTTTTTTAGACATACTATACTATGACTTTTTTAAGTTAGTAATATACTATTCTTGGACTATTATGATTTATTGACATACTATACTATGACTATATTTGACATACTATACTTTGATTTTTTAAAATCTTTTTTCAACATACTAGACCTTTTTGACTTTTTTGACATACTAAGCCAAGACTTACTTTTTTTGTCTTTTTTTAAGCGTACTATCACGCTATAATGCTTTTCTGACCTATTATATAATGAATCAAACCTTAAAATGATCACAACCCATGGGTCAACCACTATGTCGGATGGGAGACGAGATGCATTTAAAGCTTTGGACCCAGGAAAAAAGGATGGATGAAATAAGACTTCAGGCAAACTCAGCAAAGGGAGGCCAATCACTGTTGACCCCACATCTTTACAGAGACCTGGCTTCATCATGGTATCACCGATAAAGCTGTACTTGACCGGCAGACCGCAGGACAGAGTGCAAGAATCTGAGTTTACAACAGTGATTCTTGGTGCTCAAACATAGTCAAACTTTTTCCTGATGTCGAACTGTAATGTTCAGATATCTGCCATATTATCTGCAATAAAAAAATTGTGTCTGTATGTCTTATTTACAGTTCTCCTGCAGTTTCTAAACTATGACTTTTTTCGACATGCTATAATACGACTTTTCAAAATCTTTTTTTGACATACTTTGCTATGACTTATTTAGAATTTCTTCGACACATATACTTTGACGTTTTTTAGAATCTTTTCGACATACTATTCTGTCTTTGTTTGACATACTATATTATGTATTTTTTGACATACAATAGTATGACTTTTTTTGCTTTAATCAACATACTTTTCTATGACTTTTTTGGGAAATAATATACACTTTTCTTTTGAAAATGTTTATTACTCACTATACTATGACTTTTTAAACTTTTTTCTGGCTCCATTGTGGTATCCTGGACAAGCTGTACTTGATGTGCAGACTGCAGAACAGAGTGCTGGAATCTGAGTTTAAATCAGTGATGTTTGGTGCTTAAAATAGTCAAAGTTGATGGACACCATTTTCCTGAAACCAACCTTTTAATGTTAAGATGTCTGCCATATTATCTGACCAAAAATTGTTGCTGTATCTGCTGTTTACATTCCTCCTGTGAATTAAAAAAAAAAATGCACTACAGGAATACACTACAGTTTCTGTTTTGTTTTGTTTCTCATGTTGTTCTTGTGTTGCAAATAAGCTACAAATGCATTTTGTTGACTTTTTTACTTATTTGGAAATACCATAGAATTAATTTTATTTCGACATTAAATACTATGACTTTTTTTCCACATACTATACTATGACATTTTTGGATAGACGATAGTAGGAATCTTTTGTCCTTTTCCAACATACTATATGATGACTTTTTTTAACCATTTTTGACATACTACAATATGACTTACTATGCCTTTTTTATTTTTTGTAGACATACTTTAATATTTTTTTTTCTTCTTTTGAAATACCGTACTATGATTCTGTTTCGACGTACTTTAATAGGATTTTTAAAGGATTTTTTTGGACATACTATACTATTACTTTCTTTTTACTTTCTTCGACTACTATACTATGACTTTTTTGTCTTTTTTCGACATACTATAATATTACTTTTTTTGTCTTTTTTCGACATACTGTACTATGACTTTTTTTCTTCTTTTTAGACCCTGCAACAAAATCATGTTTGACCTCATCACAGTACATTATCACACAGAAAGTGTGGTTGATCAAACAGTAATGAAATGCAAAAAACACATAATCGTATGTCAATGGTAATAGCAAAAGCATGACTTTGTGAAACTTAAACCTTACTTGTAACTGAATGATTTCATTTGTGCCCGATAATTATCTATTTTAGTGGATCTTGAAGATTCTAGTCCAAACATTGTAAGAGGAGCTACATTTTGAAATCTTGAGCTCCAAAAGATTAAATTGATTTAAAATCTTATTTAATCTTAGTATAAAAGCAATACATGTTTGTTTGTTTTTTGTTCATACTTTGTTACACATCAAGATAAGATAAGATAAGATAAGATAATCCTTTATTAGTCCCGCAGCGGGGAAATTTGCAGACTTACAACAGCGCAGAGTAAAGTGCACACAAGAGACATAGCAGAAGAAGACAAGCTAAAAATAAAAATAAAAAATAAGATAAAAAAATAAATAAAATAAAAAATGAAAAATAAAAATAAGATAAAACAAGTATTATAAATAAGCAATAAAAAATAAAAAAAAAAAAAAAAAAAACAGTAGAAAAAACAACAATAACTGAAATACTATATTTACAGACAGAGAAAAAAACAACAACTATTTCAACTACTTTTAACTTTTTTAACCATTATTGCACAGTGCAATGTGCAATGTATTGCACAGGTTTCTATTGTCATGTTATTATGTTATTATTGTCCTGTGGTCATGTGGTCTGCTGGGAGCAGAGTTGGTTGTGCAGCCTGACAGCAGCAGGAAGGAAGGACCTGCGGTACCTCTCCTTCACACACCGGGGTGAAGCAGCCGGTGGCTGAAGGAGCTGCACAGAGCTGCCAGGGTGTCCTGCATGGGGTGGGAGGTATTGTTCATCAGGGATGACAGCTTGGCCATCACCCTCCTGTCTCCCACCACCTCCACCGTATCCAATGGACACCCCAGCACACTGCTGGCCTTCCTGACAAGCTTGTTGAGTCTCTTCTTGTCTGCTGCTGAGATGCTGCTGCTCCAGCAGACCACTGCATAAAAGATGGCTGATGCCACCACAGAGTTGAAAAAGGTCTTCAGGAGTGCTCCCTGCACTCCAAAAGACCTCAGTCTCCTCAGCAGATACAGTCTGCTCTGACCCTTTTATAGAGTGCCTTTGAATGATTAGTCCAGTCCAGTTTATTGTTCAAGTGAACACCCAGGTACTTATAAGATTGCACAATCTCAATGTCCTGTCCCTGGATGTTCACTGGTTCCGGAGGACAGTGTTTTCCCCGGCGGAAGTCCACCACCAGCTCTTTGGTTTTACCAGAGTTGATCTGGAGGCGGTTCCGCCGGCACCATCCTGTGAAGTCCTGGTTCAGTTCTCTGTATTCCCTCTCATCGCCTGCGGAGATGAGGCCGACGATTGCAGAGTCGTCAGAGAACTTTTGCAGGTGGCAGGTAGCAGAGTTGTATGTGAAGTCTGATGTGTATATGGAGAAGAGGAATGGAGCCAGAACGGTTCCTTGTGGGGCCCCCGTGCTGCAGGACACCCGATCTGACTCACACTCCCTATCCTCACATACTGTGGACGGTTGGTGAGGTAGTCCAGTATCCATGCAGTGAGGTGGTGGTCCACCCCGGTCTGCTCCAGCTTGTCCCTCAGAAGCAAAGGCTGGATGGTGTTGAAGGCACTGGAGAAGTCGAAGAACATGACTCTCACAGTGCTTCCAGCCTTTTCCAGGTGAGAAAGGCATCTTTGTAGCAGGTAGATGACAGCGTCATCCACCCCGATGCCAGGTTGATAGGCGAACTGAAGAGGGTCCAAAGATGAGATCACCAGGGGGCGGAGGTGCACAAGGACCAGCCGCTCCAGGGTCTTCATCAGGTGGGATGTTAATGCCACCGGCCTGAAGCTGCTGAAGTCCTTGGCCCCCGGGGTCTTTGGGACTGGTACCACGCAGGACGTCTTCCATAGCTGTGGTACCCTCCCCAGCTTCAAGCTCAAGTTAAAGATGTGCTCCACTATCCTGCACAGCTGGTCTGCGCAGGATCTGAGGAGCCTTGAGCTGATGCCGTCCGGACCCGTGGCTTTTCTCACCTTTATCTTCCTCAGTTCTTTTCTCACCTGGTTAATTGAGAGGGACAAGTTGGGGGAAGGGGGCTGTGTGCTGTAGGTTGTTGGAGTGGGGGTGGGGGTGGGGTGTTGGAGGTGTGCAGTGTTTGAGGAGTGTGGAGGGGAGCCGAGTGTTGTGGAAGAGGGGGTGGAGGAGGGGGGGGGGGTAGAAATGCATTGTATTCCTCAGTATCCCCGTTTTGCTTTTCTTTAATAGGTGAAAAATGACATTAGAAGTGGGTACCAAAGTGGTTTAATTCTGCACTTTTGCCTATGGGTTGAGTCTATTTATTGATTGATTTTTTTGCAATAACCTAACCTATTTCTCATCTTCCTCTGATCAAAGTCATCAAAAATGGACACCCCCTTCCCTTTATGCTGTATTACGAAGAAAAAAAGTAATCTGGCTTTTCCTGAAATGTGGGTCAGAATGATGTTGGCACAGACAGGATTAAAGAAAACCATCTGTTCACTGAAATCCTTCAGCCAGCACACAAAACATTCCAGTCAAATATAGGATCAGCATGTTTACCACACTGTCTTTAAAAACAGTGTCCTCCACTCCACTCCAATGAAAGACAGTACAACTTTTGTCCTCAGCACCTTATCTATTCTAATACAGCTGGCACAAATGGACAACATTTTCGTAGAATTGAATTTGTAGAAAAAAAAGAGGCAATACTCAACAACCGTATGTAAGTGTCAGTCAGTCAGTTTTTGTATTTTTTCAATCATTGTCAAAAGTTTTGGCTGCTTTAAATTCTTATTTTACAACACTCAGTTTAATCAAAAATGTTCAATACAAATTGTAAATGAAGTGCCAATATGTGAACCTAGAAACAGGTATTATTTCTTAGCTCATGCAAGCTGAAGTATGGAAATAAAATAGTTTTATCGAACAGTTTGAACTGATTTATGGTTTCATTTTGCAGGATATTTGAAAAATCCTTGAGTAAGTGTTTCCAAAAAATCAGCAAGTCAACGGCACATCTGAGGAAAAAAGGACAGATTTCCAAAATCAAAGTCTATTAAAAAAACTATAGCTTTATCAACAAACACAAACACACACACACACACACACTTTAAACAGTGTGACATGTCATAAATTCTTTACATTTATGACTTGTCCTAACCCACTGATTATTTCACCATACAACATATCCTCCAGATTGAAGTAAACAAACTAGAGAAATTAAAGAAAATGCTTTGTTCAAACTGTCTGAACCTAGCCCGAGTCTGTAAACATTTTAAGGGAGACTTTCAGGTCTTTTTGGCTCTATGCTGTGTAATTAATCAACTGGTAAACAGCTTATTCAGTCCGAGCCTGCATGGCTCACTCCATCACAAGACTGCTGTCAGCAGACCGTCCTGCACGCTGTCCTCATGTCTCCTATTACGCACTAAAGGATAATTCAGTTAAACTGCCTTGCTCTCCAACTCACTTACTCTCTGTCTCTGACATGCTGACTTTCTCTCTCTGGGTTTCTTTCTCTTTCTAAGATGCTGACTCTTTCTCCTCTGTGCTGACTTTAGTGCTGTCTTTTCTGACATCTTAGCAGCTTTCTAGCTGCTGTCTCATGCACATACACAACACATAAAAACCTAATATCTTATTTTAACAAATAAAATATATGATTTCTTGCGAGATCACTGAGAGTAATTACCTGATATCAGACAGAATTGCTTACTCATTTTCCATCTTGTGCAGAAAGTTTCGAACATCAGCAGAAATCTTGCTGAATATATAATATAATAATTATATGAGTTAACTAAAGTCCAGGGGGTTTTCATTGACATAATAACATTACCAAAGCGTATAATAAAACATTGACCTAATAATAGATGCAACATGCACATGTAAAGACATTACTTCTACAAACAAGAGAGGACGGAAGGTTAAATCATGCCTCCTTTTTTGAATTCTAACAATACTGAGGGCCTTACTACATCATATATTTTTATAATTTGAATTGTCACTTGGAGCCTGAATTTTGTGTTATCCTTGACATTAATAGAAACATTTTCACCATAGATAGATGAAAAAAAATAAAATACAGGAAGTAATGTTTTTTATGCTCAAAATTACCCACAACAGTAAGTGTTTAGCTTATCTCTACATAAAATATAAAGTTATGTTTCTCTAATTAAAACTACTCATTCAAAACTGCCTAAAAGATTTGTCCAAAACATTTTCTTTTCCTTTGAGGTCATAGGTCATCTCATTCAGCCGTATTAAACTCACTTCCTGTGGTTGTGATGGGGCCGCTTTGTGTGATATAAAAATGAACACACACTAAAGACAAAACCTAAATCTCTTTCTTAGTCTGTTTTTAACTATGTCAGCTGATCATAATTACTCCTCGAAATTAAATTTGCTTCAGGGAGGAGACACTAACTGCCTGAGTAACATAGGTAAAAAACGAAGATAGAAGACAAGAACAAGAGTGCCATGAAGAGAAAAACTCTTCAGGTGACCTAAAGCTGCTGACAATATAAACTTCATTGGAGGTGTTGCCATTTTAGAGGGTGTGAGCTCACAAGAAAAGTTTTATTACGGATTGAGTTGTGGGACCTAGTTTGATGATCAAGCTGTGACGTACCAAGAGGGGGATTTTTGTACGAGCTTGAATCGTTAACTGAAAACAATTTGAGGACTTTTTACTGGAAGCATCATGTCTGGTTCAGGACTTGTGATTGTGCTCCTGTGTTGTCTACCTTTGACAGGTATGTAGTTCAGTTAACTTGAGAGAAATTATTACCAAAGCATATTCAAAACACGGTTGAATTTGTTGTAAAGTGTGATTTCAGTGACATAAAAAAGGAACATTAACATTTAAAAGTGCTACGGTTTTACCTGACATAAGGTTGCGTGTATTTACAGCTTCTTTTCTTTAGTGTGACTAAAGTCACAACACTGGATATATATATATATATATATACATATATTACAGACATTGTTTCTATAAATGCAGATTTTTCCAAATTGCAGAATGTCTCTCCATGGTAAAGCCCATATATTGTACAATATTAGCTTATGAACAATAAATTGGTGTCTGCATTTATAGAAACAATGTCTGTATTGTACATAGTTTCTACCATAAGAGGTCTGACAAGCTTATTTTTGACTGTAATTAAAGTTACTGCAATGAGTTTTTTGCTGGTTATGAAACAGTCTCAATTTAATACTGATGCCTCTATAGGATTTACATAAGTAAACTTGAACATCAGCGAGATGATTTGATATTTCCATAGTTTTTCTTAATGCCTGTCACCAGTTTTGATTCCGCACAAAATCAGACGAAGTGATTCATGGCATGCAGACCAGAAGAGTTTATGATCACATCTTCACAGGTGAAGTTTTGCAGCGAGTAGTGCGTTAGCCAGTTGAAAGGAAGCAGCAGGAGACTTTTCTTTAGAGAATTTAATATTCTGCGTCTTTTAGACATGAGGCAGTGGAGCAAATGAAAAACATTACCACTTTTGCCCCACAGGGGCGGCAAAATTCAACACAACATGAAAGTCCCTTGTAGTTACTCTAACTCAGATTACTGTAGCCTACCGTGTCACCCTCAGTATCTTGGCTGCAGTTTTTTAAAAACCAAATTCAAAAATCCCTACCAAAACTATTTGGGATCTGTTACCAGTCAATGCGTCATTATAACATTTTTATAAGGTTCAAATATAAATGTCAATATTCTATCAAGCTCACAGTAAGATTCTTTGTATTTTTTCTCTCCTACAGCCTGTTTGAGCTGCTACACCTGTGTATTCCCGGCCATCTCTCCTCTGGACTGCTTAAAGTTTCCACAGGAGTGTCCAGCCGGACAGCGTTGCCTGTCCAGTACTGCTGTAGGAAAACGGGGTGAGATCCAGATCCGTGTGTGTGTGTGTGTGTGTGTGTGTGTGTGTGTGTGTGTGTGTGTGTGTGTGTGTGTGTGTGTGTGTGTGTGTGTGTGTGTGTGTGTGTGTGTGTGTGTGTGTGTGTAAGAGATGGGATTATTTTCTGAGAATCTAGGGCAGGATGGTCACAAATTGGCAAACAAAGCCTCATTGTACCGTACATTGGCAGAGGACAGATTTTAGAAGCGTACAACAGTGCATACAGGATATATGTATTAGGACAGTTTTGTTTTGGATTTTAAGAGAAACAATGGCCACTAAATTGAAGTTCTGACTATCATCTTAAATTTAGGATTTTTACAATTGATTCACTGCTCTCCAAAGATAGATGAAATGATCTTAAAGCAGCGTTTAAATGTCGCAGTAACAGTTTTATTTTGAATCCTGGATAAGGGGGACCAGTTCTGGGAGGCAAGTTTATTAAGTTATCTGGATAACTTTGTTCAGGAAAACCCTGAAACCTCCAAAATCTAGAACAAAAACTAAAACAACTGTTTGAAGTTAGCATAATTGTCCAGGTAGCTTTTAGAGCCAAAATGAAAAGAAAAAAACATTGATTGACAAAACATTCGCAGTCCGAGCTCTGTGTGTTGTTTCTACGGATACTAAAATAATCTTTGTTTTCAATGTTTTCTCTCAGCCCTGATCCCGTCTCACCTCCACAATTGTAAAAACAAAACAAGACAAAAGAATGACTCAAAGGATCAGATTTCATATCTCATCAGACTGGTTGTCAGCTCACTAATGCCTGTAATGCCATCAAATTATTTCTTAAAATAGCTCTCTGGGCTTCGTGGGTGGAGCCAAACCTTCACTGTGTCTCATAAAGCCCTTCTCTTTTTCACAAGCACCTTAACCCCTAAATGCTCGGGCAGTTTTCAATGAGCACTAAAGTAAACTTGCCTCCTTTCTCTCTTAGGCTCTCTACAAATGACGATGTACGAGAAGAGCTGTGCAGTCCAGTCACAGTGTGGTGTGAGTGGACAGAAATACGCCTCAGGCCTCTACTTCAACTACACCAACGTGTGCTGTGATACAGACCTCTGTAACGGGGCTGAGTCCTTTGCTGCCCTCAGCTGGGGAGGAGCAGCTCTCTGCCTGCTGCCTGCACTCTCTCTCCTGGTGGCCTGATGGTGGATGGGGTCAAAGCTTTACACCGAATATAGAAGATGTAAGTGACCTGAAAAATATGTACACTCATAGGCACATGAGCATGCATTTGTAAGACAGCAGGGTTTTGAATACTTTTTTTTATTTTTTATAACAAATGAACAGGGAACATGTTGTATTAGTGATGAACTGGCCAATATTATCTGATAGTTTCCTACCCTTAGTATCTAATTTTCTTAAATAGGTGAAAAAATAAATCAATAAGAATAAAAATTTGAAAATAATAGAAAACATTAGACAGTGTGAAGTGGTCTACAAAAACAATTACAAAAATGCAAATACCAAACTATATTGTCAGTAAAAAGAACAGACCAATATCAAAATATATATTGTTCGAAAACAATTTCACCTCAAGGTCTATTTAGTGGCTGTTATGGATCATCAGTATATACGATTTTGCTCAGTTCGGGTGGTCACACTTGAAAAATGTTCCATTTAAAAAGTTGGCTAATAGTTCATTTTTTTCATATGAGAAAAGCAGCTGAAAAAATTTCTCACCTCATTTTAGTCATTTTAGTTTTTGTTTTGGAGCTTTCAATCATATCAAATGAGCTTCATCAACAAACTATTAGATGCACGAGACTTTAAATGGAAACAGATGAAAATCATGTGATATGACAGAAAGCTCCAGAGCAGCTACTAAACGGAAGTTAGACTGGTTTATCAACCTCTGTTTCCAAAGTCTACCATGAACTGTTCACACCAACATGGATAAGAAATCCTTAACATACTCAGAATAATTTGAAACAATTTGATCATCCACATATCCATGTCACATGGGCGAAAGCTCCAGAAGAGATACTTAATGGATCTTGAGGTTTAAAACTGGAAATACATATTTGTTTTAGATAATACCCTTAGCTTGGGCATGTATCGGTGTATCTCCAAATGACATTAATGATGACAAAATAAGCATGCTATTAAAACTTAAACCTTATCAAACTACCCTGAAGAGATGCCTTCTTCTTATTTGTGCTATATTTTATGTGTATTTGCTTTGTATGAGTAGATATCATTTTTTTAAATTATTGTACTGACAACATGTTTACGATAATTTCTAAGCTTTTAGCATAATACCTATACAGAAAAAAAAACCCAGTTGTTTGTACCTTTTGTATGCCTTCCTGACCATCTCCATGTTGGTACCCTCCGTAATGGTTAAAAATCAAATAAAAACACATCTGTGAATTTTTTATCAAGATATTTCTTTATTGGGATATTAATAAATGTGTCTTTGTAAGGGCTTTTAAAGCACAAAATACATTTCAGCTGTGCTATTAGTTTGATTGACCTCATTGGTTATTCTAATCTACTGGTTTAGTTTCCACACAACCTGTTACTTTGATCCTGTGGACTTTTAAATGTTAGTGAGTGACTACATGAAAAAAGACAAAACAAGGTACAAATATTTGTAGGGGAATTAATATGGGTGGGAAACAAAGTCAAAACCAAAATATGAGTTTCATAACAAAGAAAATAAATGACATGAAGATTTTTTTAACAGTGAAGTAAAAATAAAATCTGAAGTTAACATTTTAATGAATATATCAAGTTAAACAGTCCCTGAAATTCTGTCTGACTGTAAGAAGCTAAAAACTCTTCAAACTTTGAGAGAAGAAATACTAAAATACATCAGCACTGAAATTATTTAGACACACTCCCTTTAAATGTTGGTCCCTATGTAGAAAATAGATGAAATCCACAACCATTCAGTCAATATAAAATATACAGCATCATCTATTTGATCAACACTTGTGTTACAC
This sequence comes from Anoplopoma fimbria, assembly GCF_027596085.1. Lineage (NCBI taxonomy): Eukaryota > Metazoa > Chordata > Actinopteri > Perciformes > Anoplopomatidae > Anoplopoma > Anoplopoma fimbria. Next base: position 9,479,843 of record NC_072458.1, read on the forward strand.
CTCAAGGAAGGATTTAACTTAAATCATGTAGAAAAATAACTAACTGTGCTCCCAATGGACGTCTCAAATATTAAAAGTCTGTGTACAAGATTGTCTTTTCTATAGGCTTAAATTGCACTTAGGTTACATTTTTAAAGAGCTTCACCCTGATCTGAGAGACATGACACTTAATGATGCTATCTTGAGCGAACAACAAAACCTACTGTATAGTTGAAGTCTTAATTTAAATGTTAATTTGCATAGTTGTGGTGATGAATAAAACCATATACGCAAGCTGCAGCTACAGTCGGACAAGACGGTTTTTTTTGTGTGTGTTGGTTCAAGTTCCTCCCAGTAGTTTCATTTCAAGTCACTTTTAAGAGAATGACTTCAGATTAGCAAGCCTAACAAAAGTTGAATAGCCCTACTGGCGACCCATGAAATCCCAAACCATCCCCTGAGCTAGAAAGGCATTATTGAGGATATTGTTGCACTGGGTGACATGATCGTGAATATCCTCACTTGAGTGACTTGAAAAAGCTTTCAAGCTGCCATCATAATGGACATGTGAAAAAAGAGCCTGATTTTGAAAATAGTTATCATGTCAGAAACAACAGACTGATACAATGTTGCTATTTTTGCATGGGGGACGTTGGATCTCGGATTTACTTAAGATTGTTTTACACTAAAAAGGCTGTGTGTGCAATAAAAATACATGTTTCTTAACTAAATGTGAGTTAAAGTGATTCCACTATTTTTAAGTGCCATTTTTAAAGTTTTAAGTATTTGGATGATTATCAGGACAATATCGCTGCAGGCATGATTTTTACTGTAGACATATCTTGCACGTTAATTGAACTTCCTGCTAGGTTTTGGTTTTTTTTGCCTCATGAGAAACATGCAACAGAACAGGTCTTGTGCACCGAGCTACCAGAAGAGGTAGTAAACGTGCTTTCAGCTTTTAACTTCTTCATCCACAGCAATTTCAATACACTCACTACCTGAGCTCCCCTCATTTATATGACACTAAAAAGGATCCTTCATACAAAATAAACTGTTGGCAAGAGGCTCCGACAGCGGATCACAAACAAGCTTGGTAATCTTGAATAATCCTTCGTGCCTGCTGTGGGAGAGCAGAAAGGGGAAGCCCGAGTCTATTGAAATGGTTTCCTGTCTCTAACCGTTTTCAGCTCTGCCTCCCTTAAGCGAAAACCCGGTCTGCAGGCAGCAGAGGAAAAGCACCCCACTTCCTCTGTGGGGTGCACTATGAGGAACAATAAAAAAAATATGAATAATACCACAACTGTTAAAAAGGCCTTGTTCTCTCAGTAATAAAGTTATGAAGTAAATGTGAAGCTTTGCGATTACAGACAAATCACATCACTTTGGCAGGTGGGCTGATGCTGGTACGCATGTGTCTGCTTCCTTTTAAACCAAGACTGAAAAAAAGAGCTGAATCAGTCTGTGTGAGCCTTGCATGGTACTAGTGAAAGTTTGATCTGGTAGGCAGCTTTGTGTCTGTTAAATTCCCCCAAAATACAAAGATATACCGTAGAAAACATAAAGAAGGGAACAAAAAAACAACTTTACAGTGTGTATCTACTGATGGTGAAACTGTACACAAGCAAGGCTGTAGTTTTAAGTGTGTACATATGTGTGTGTGTGTGTGTGTGTGTGTGTGTGTGTGTGTGTGTGTGTGTGTGTGTGTGTGTGTGTGTGTGTGTGTGTGTGTGTGTGTGTGTGTGTGTGAGCCTGCAAGCAATGTGATCAATCATTAATTTCCTACAGAGGTGAATGTCCAGGAAAACTGGGTATAGATTTTGCCACGGCTGACAAATATTGATGTTTGCATGTGTTTGTTTTTACATCAGTTTATCTGACTCCTTGGCTTCCTTGTTTCACACCTGATGCAAACTGATCCAGGTGGCAAACAAAAAGCAGGAAAACTACATGAACGAGCCTCTTTAAAACGAACCTCAGCGTATAGTCTGATGATAGTGAACCAGCTAAATTAACTCATCAGAATGTTCCAACATTATAACTTTTAAAGCTGCAAAAAATGGCCACACAGATGCAATGACAGCCTCTTGAAAAACAGGTCGACCAAGTTGCTTGCAGGTGAATTCTTGTTGTGTTCAGGTGAGAAGATTTGTGTTTTTGTGCAGCTGTATTCATAACTTGCGCCTCCTGTTGTGCTCCTACTTGAGAGCTTTAGCCACAGAGGAGTAGGCGATGTGGACTTCCTCGTCGATCGGGCAGGTAGAGGCAAATTCCTCCCTGGCGTACGCTGCGTTCAGGTACCTCCAGAGGTTTGTCAGGGACTGAGGGATGCTGAAGTTTCGGTATTTTAAACACACCACCTGGAGAGGGGAAAAGAGAAAGAAACATGCTGGGCTTAAGCCTTCAGTTTCAGACTAAACACATGCACTCAACATAATTATCTATTTATCCCAGGGCCCCCATGCTGCACAGCTTAGAGCACTGAAGATTACCTTCACGATGTGGAGCTTAGGCAGCAAGTTGCAGTCAGCCAGAGTAAGCTCTTGGCCGTCAAGGAAGGGGCGGGATGAGGAAGTGAGCTCATCAGTGCTATTCTCGTCAATCTCGTCAGGAAGTGGGGAGCCAAGGTAGTCATCCAGCTTCTTCAGAGCCTTCAGCAGGCCTTTCTCTAGATCTGAGCACACAAAGAAAATATTAAAATACAGTGTTTAATCCAAGCTAAAGTTAGTTAGTTTTAGTTTTCATTTATTTAAATGGCTGAAATAAGTGAATAGATTTAATAAAACACATAGTTTCCTCCCAACAACAGTGACATTTCGAAGTGAGATCATCCAACACAGAGGAGCTAAATACAGAGAGCAGCAGGTGACCCGTTTGCACCTAGGCAAGAAAGCTCAGACCATAATGTTCTTAACTCGGATGCTCCCTGCTGGTTTTTTGTCCAGCAGAGAAAGACAGAAGGAGCTGAGCAGTATTTGTTACAGAAAAAAACAGGGAGGTCTATTTGAAATGAAAAAGGCTGTATGAAGCAAATCATTTTATTGCATTTAAAGACTCACATTTAAATATATGAAATGTTAGATCTACTTACTTTCGTTGGCCTGAGGGTTTGAGTTCTTGACATAAGCAGAGAATTTGGAGAAAACATCCATGCCTGCTGTGTTGGACTCCGGGTTACGAGCAGCCTGACGGGGATACCTGGACAAGCAGAGAGTTTAACAATGATTCACATGTAATCACATCACATCGCAAACAAAATGTGCATGAAATGTGAAAGGCTTAGACCAAGAAGATTTGTGACACAAAAACTGCAAAAAGTCAAAGTAAGAGGCAACTAAAATAACTAGGACTGCAACTAATGGTCGTTTATGTTTATTAATCCCTTCATTGTTTAGTTTGAATAAAGTCAGAAAAGAGTGAAAAGGCCTTTTTAAAATGTCCTGAAGCCCAAGATGATTTCTTTAAAAGTGTTTGTTTTGTCCAACAAAGACAATATATATAATATAAACATAAGACAAGGGAAAGCAGCAATTCATCACAATTGACAAGCTGAAGATAGAAAAATTACTACAATGATGAGTATTGATCTTCTGTTAATTGACTAATTGATTTAGCTCTAAAATGACCAAAATATAACATTTTTTAAACAGATACACGGAGTGATTACTTTGGAGGGCAGAGATTATCCTCCAGGAACTCCTCGATCTTGTTGGTGTCCGTTTTCACTTCGCTGCCATACAGCAGGAAGGGAGGCTGGGCTCCAGGAGCCAGGTCCTTCAAGATGTCTGGCTTCCTAAAAAGGTGAAAGGAAATTAGGAAACGTCAGAAAACAGAGATACAGACATCCAGCAGTGAAGAGATAGAGGGTTAAACAGCAGGAGAGGGATGGAAGACAAAGGGGAGGATGGAAAGGAAAACATATGAAACCACAAGAAATGTGTCATTTTTGTTACTCAAGACTTCCTCAGCTGTCACTAGAATCAAAGCCAGAGTAGCTTTATATCTGCTAACACTCAATATCTGAATAAAATGCCCCCTTGTTTCTTTACTGCACGGTAGATTTGGGAACAGGAAAACAGAATGTGGACATTCCTCTGTTGTGCTAATAGAAACCTGCAGCACACACACACAACCACACATACAGACATACATGTACATGTAAGTCCAGTGATCTCACCTCTTCATATCCACTGTGGTAACATCGAAGGTGACCCCTTTCAGCCACAGCACCATGAAGAGACGCTGGGAGAAGGGACAGTTGCCGATGCTCTGACCATCACTCCCTGCCTGGGACACAAAAACATTTTATATCATCATGTTTTTCATATAGTTAATGATATATTATCATATTTAATAGAGTAAAGTAGAGGAACATATTGGGATCATGGCAGTTTTTTTTGTTGAATATCCTCTTTTTTTGTGTGAAAAAACTATGAAAATAAATAAATAATAAGCTGCAAAAACAACACTCAGGATATGTTTAGCAGGAAAAACAAATTTAATACAGACTCTCCATCAACTTTTAACTCAATGAAAAAGTGAAGGAAGGAAAGCAACAGTTAAAGAAAACTAAAAATAAAACTAGTTTAAAAAGGAGAAGTCAAACTAAATGTTCTTGGCTCTACAGCAGCATGTCTCTATTTGTTTAATTTAAAACAGAGCATTGACAAACGCAAAATAAAATGACAATAGAAATTTAACAATTAAGAAGTTAACAATTAATTGCTCAAAGAGTTTTTGAAGCAAAAATGAGACAAACGCTCCGGTTATCTCGTATGATAATTAGGCAGTAACACATTTTTTAACTATTGTAATTACTGATTAATCTTACAAATAATTTCTCAATTTATTGATTCATTATTTGGTCTGCAAATGTCAAAAAATAGAGGGGAAAAAAAAGGTTTTGTTTTTTCCTTTCAACACAAATATGAGTTATAATAACATCAGATAAAGAAAAGCACGAAATCACCATGACTAAGAAGCTGCAGCGAAGTAATGTTTGTAATTTTTAGTTAAAGAATTACTTCAACGATCAATTGATTGGTTGATCAATAGTTGCAGATTATGTTGCCAATCAATTAATCAACTGATTGTTTCAGCTCTATACGACACCAAAACTATATATCTTACGTTTAATGTAATATAATTCACTTAGAGGAAATGATCATACAACTTTAAAATGTTCGTTGTGTGGGTAGAGGAAGCCATATTTCATGTTTAGTCATTCTACATCCCATTCAGGGTTTGTACTGTGGCCCGAACAGCATACATCATAAACCTACAGTTAAAATAAAACAGGAAACCACTTACTTACCAAGACTAACGTGAAACTTTACTTTGGAGATGTTTTCTGTTAATTAAGGGTATCAAGTGTCATTGAAGAGGCTGAGTAGAAACCAGTATTTAGAAAAGTTACAACGGTATCTTTCACCCCTGAAGGGGGGTGGGGGGAGTAGAGGGTGGTGCACATGTTCACACAGAGGAATCATTATTTAAACTAGTGTGAGAGCATGAGGGGAAGCCATATTTGTTGTATTGACTTTTTCTGGCTCAAAGAAAACTGGATTAGCCTGCCTGACACACTAACATAACGAAATGTAGATTCAAGTCGCCTGCATATGATGTTAACGTGCATTAGATTATTCTTACTGCCATTTAGGCTGTAAGCCCGCTGAGTCAGCAGAGGTGGTCGAACTGACATGACACATCTGTAATGTGATTTAATACGTACAAGGTGACTTTATGTCCCCATGCGGACAGAGTGAGATATGTTATCAGCTTTTAATAACAATACAGTGAGAATGCTGATTAAATGATAATATCTGAAACTACAAACACACAATATCTGCAGCTTTAAGCCCGTTAAACAAACTAATGGCAAATAGTGTCGCCGTGTCGTATCGGGTTTTGGGGGTTAAATTCAATCACTTACCTTGACAAAAAGTTCAACTTTGGGCTGATTCGCGTCGCTCATCTTCACCTGCTGATGCACGAGACCTTAAACGTTTTCTTTAAAAAAGAGAAAACACAAAACGTTCAAATTAAAGCTGAATAGAGCAACAAAGTTTCATTTCCTAAACGAAACAATAACGAGTTGGGAAGCCAAGCCCATCTTCCGCTACAAACCCCAGTCAGTAAATGACAAATGAAACATTGTAGCAGTATACGCAAACACCGTCAACGTTGAACAAAGCAAACAGCAGCATTTTTAAAACACAACATATCAACTTTGAGCATATTTTAAGTCTGTAGAGACTACCTACAAAGTGTATAAAGTTGTCGCTGTAGCTTGTAGCCGCCTGCTGGTCGTTTCTCCTCCCAGTTCTGCTGCCTCCAGTCGGCTGCAGCGACACACTCATCATCATCATCATCATCATCCTCCTCCTCCTCATCATCATCATCATCACAGCTCCTCCATTTCCTGCTGGTGCATAACCGGTTGAGCTTTCAGCAAATAAAGAGGCGTTCAAGACCGACAGTGACAAAAAGCGCGGAGAGGCTTTGAAGTCGGAGAAGAAGAAAGAGAGGAAGAAGACAAAGAAGAAGAAGAAGTTACAGTATTTACATTTAACTTGTTTTATTTGAAAAAAATAAAACTATCTGGATGTCTTTCTCCCCAAAATGTACTTACTAGACGTGTCAAACACCAATCTTAATTTAGTTGGATAGTGCTGGAAGCCATGATGTAAACAAAATATAGGCTACATAAAATGTTTGTTCAAAAACTATGTACTGTACAGTATTTGTTGCAGTGCAGTAAAGAGCCAGTAGAGGGAGGTATTGAGCGTTACTTTGCTTGCTGCTCTCATTCTGGTCCGAAAATCAGGAAATCAATTTTATAATGGTTGTCAGTCCAATGTGCATTTAACAGTGACTGTCAAAGCCTTGATTCAGATACAGTGTGTTTCCTGTCATGGATGCTTAAACAGGGATCCAGGGATCTCCCTTGAAAGCTTCAAGGGACCGTTTGAAGACAGTTTAATCAAATAATACATTTCTTTTTTAATTTCAATGTGAAAAAAAAACCATCTTACGCAGGGGTTTGTCATCACAAAATGTTTATTTGTTGGGATTCTTTAAATTGCATGATTATTTGTAAAAACAACAAACAAATAAGAGCTCATTGATCGAAACTCTACTTACTAGCTTTTTTATTCCGTTCCAGTGTCAGTTCAGCTTTTCTTTTTGTTTAGATTGAGCCTAAGATTTTATTTTTCTATTTTATTTCATTTATTTATTGGTCAAACTGTTTTCATTAAGAATGAACTTTCACTGTGGCTGAGAAAGTAAACAAGCAATGTCAAATTGAATCAATCAAATAAAGGAAAAATAATGATCTACTTATTGCTCGTCTTTTGTTTATTTTGCTAGGATTTCATATTTAAGTGGCATATGCTTTCAATATTATTAAAAAGTTTTGAGTTTTGTGAATAATTTGGTGCAACTATCTATGAGCAAGCCAATTAGGAGGGACTTTAAAACATTAATATGATTGAGATCTAAATTGTGCAGCAGCAACTGACTCTCCAATATGCAGACAGAGGTTCATATTTTAATAGTCATGTCATCTGTGGCGAAAACAACAGCTCATTGTAAACTGCAGCTGGCAAGTGTTGACAACATGTCACAGGGCAAATCATCCTTTCAAAACAAGCCCTGCATATTAAGAGAGACAAACCTGTTGTGTGTGTCTGTGGATAATAACAGCTTCTCATGCCAGTCACAATTTTAAATAAATAGTTGGGGACCCATGAATAAAGTATTGTTGTACTATCTCCCAACATAAAGCTAAAAGGTTCTCCCAAACTCTTCACGCTGCCTGTCATTCATTTCCCAGGCGCCGTGGCTACAAAACATTACTTTTTTTGTAAATGCTTCATGCAAAATCACATCTATTTATTATATGGCCTTCTACAACCTAAACACATGAAGCAACATTCAAAAATCTAGAGTAGTCCTTTCAGCAATCTTACGGTACATATTAAAGTATTTATAGGCTATATATTGAAGACATGACTTCATTGCTTCGATGCTTGATATTGCCCTGAATCTGTATTTTATGAAGATGACACAAGACAGAAAAATGGGTCACAGTGATTAATTTAAGTGATGCTTCTTGGATTTCAAAACGATCTCCTCAATACATGAGGAAGGACAGGATGGCAGCACAGAGGGCCACAGTCAGAGAGAGCTGGACAGAGGCGACTCCATTACACAGGTTTGTTGTACAACACTGGAAACTGCTGGTGAAACCAGCACCCAGGAAGCTGCCGGTCAGCGTCTGCCCACACAGGTCTGAGTCCAGGCAGCCGCGGATGTGCAGGGTCAGCGCCCCGGTCGCATTGAACTCTGGGAGGATTGGAAACAAAAGAGGATGTCACCAAATGTAAAAAACTAAACTAAAAGGGTCCTTATTGGTAAGCTAGCATTTTCTGCCACCGGCAGTCGGGTTCAGTTGAACATTCTGTTGCTATAGCAACCAATACTGACAGAGTTCCATGGCAGTTTTACTGTTTAGTGTTTTTATGGTTACATCCCCCATTTTGTCAGATCTGTGAACAAGCAAATATTTACACGTATCTCTTATCCACTCAATAAATGTCCTTTTCGGAACATTACAAATTTGATAACAGTTGTTTTGTAAACGTTGATTTGTAAATTCAGTTTTGCAAGATCATTTGACATCATACTTACCTTGCTGTTATATGTTGCTAATAGAGATTTACCTGTAAGTTACATGTTTTTACTCTTTTTGCTTCTCCTGTTGTGGACTCTACGCATGTTCATTAGATTTATTACAGTGTTGTTCTTCATATGGGAACTTAATATTGATCGTTCACTTGTAATATTCTATTTCTACACTGTTTCCAACTGGCACCAGGGACAAGGTAACTAGTGCAACTTCTATTTTATGCTTTTGTGATTCCAGTTTTCTTGGAATTGAAGTCTACAAGTTAAACAATTTTTCAATAAACATGTTCTAAGTCTATTTGTGTCTTCTTTTTGTTGTCCAATACTTTTTAAATATTTTAATATTTGCTTCCAGTGCAAACCTAAAAGGCCTTCTCCTGTCTTCAACCTTTATTTGAAGCATGTTTAGCTTGGCAACAAGTAAGGGCAGAATAAGCATCATTGGTAGAATAAAACCTCACTACAGAGGGATTCGACCTTCCAATATTTGTTCATCCTCTGGTGTTTTGGGATTGTTTCTACATTTACTTTACAATTACACATGATGTGTCATTTTACCAATCTCACCTCAAGGTTCATTTTGTAGATCTTCTGGAGCTTTTGATTGTATCACACCATCTTCATATCATCAGTAGACTGAGTTTGCTATCTTGTCAAGAAGCTGTAGCTGTTGCTAAATGTTGTTTTTTATGCTAGATGTTATTTAATTAAAAGGTTTGTGGAAAGCTTGACAGTTCTATGGCAACTGGCCAAATGAAGACAATGATGAAGTTGAAGTTGATGATGATTGAAAGCATTTGAATTAAATAGTCATGTGTAAGTCATGGTTTTGATGCAAATTTATTAATTTGTTTATTTCATTATGTCTTATTTTTTATACATTTCCATATGGTGTAGGCCTAGTTAAATTACAACCCTTGTAGTGTATTCACAGTATCTGCCCAGAGTGTTGTTGTGGTTCACTTACGTGCTTCTCCACGGTAGCAGCTCTCAGTTGAATTATTACATTGGATATCGCTTCCAAACAGACACGTCCCAAATATACCAACAGGGCACTGACGACAGTTCAGGCATTGTGCTGTTAAAGAGAAAGAAAGATGAACATATGTGATAATCAGATTCACAGTAAAGTAACTCACTCGGCAACATTTTGAGCTTTCTTATCTTCTCAGAGTCCAACAGTATCAGGGAATCTCTGCTAGTTTCGTGTTTTTCCACCAGCTCCTCTAGAGTTCATCAGTTACGTTTTGTTTCAGATTTTTTTCAATGCGTATAAACACCAAAGTGTAAAATGGATATTTGTACTTTTAAAGGTTAGGTTGTAGTGACCTCCAGGAGTCTGTTATGTTTTAGGCAATTGAATAAATATCTAGGATACTTTTATTTATCTTTCTTTAATTACATCCTTCCTGAACAGGTGTTAAATTCAGGAAGCTCTGTAAATGCTTTACTTTGCTTTCAAACTATACATACTAATACTGATTCTCGCACAACATGAACAGGAATACCCTTACAGATCAGTGGCAGTTCCTGCTGGACAAGACATTTGTATCAAACTTAATGTCATTGAGCTGCAGTGAAAACCCTTGAAACTTAATCACAAACGCCAATTAATATATCTCATCTTTGTTTATCTCAAGGATTTGGTTTGTTCCAAGTAATGAACCACAGTACAATCCATTTCTTTTGAGAACAGTTGTCATCCAATTATAATGTTAGATGATGCTTAACAAAGACAAGAACATCCTACTTGTTACAGTGGTCATGAATAAAAGCATGTTTAAATATAAAAAAATAACATCAAATATATTTTATTATTATTATAGTTTAAGGTATAGAAAATTTTCTTCACATAATTCAATATATTTTATTTTTTGCAATCTACAATTCTTCAGAGGCAGTAACTCCAAAAAGTTTACTCGACAAAAGACAAAGTTACAAGATTCATTCTGTGCTCAACTTGGCACTACGGTCAAAAAACTGTCTTGCTCCGTAGACTTTAACCTCAGTGAGGGCTATTGGCTATGACGTCGTCAGTAGCGTAACTAAAGGAGCATTTCAACATTTTTCGTTACTATATAACTGAACACATCTTATGAAGTCTAATATGGCTCTTACATTCATTTTTACCTTATTGCATTAGATGTTATTCTTCACATACCTGCGGCGATGAAGGCACTCAGGACGATCAGTGCTTTCCAAACGTTATTCATCTTTCTTGAGGGGTTTCGAGGTCAATGGATGCCTTTTTGTAAAAATACACTTCAACGTAAATACCTGCTTCAGTCAGCTTTTGAGGAAGTAATGAAGATTTCAGGTATGACTCACTGAAAGAAACAACGTGCAAGAATGAGGTTCATCAGGTTTTTGTGTTTCAGTTTTGTGAAGAGGAAGCCTTAGGTCATTACTGGGAAAACTCTGCTTAGACATTGGTAGCCAGGAGGACACTCACGTACATTCAGTTTGAGCACAAATATATTCATATTTCATTACTTTTATTATTAACATGCAGAAAGGGGTTTCATGCAGTTCAAATGTTATTTTGTGGTAGTTACAGATGCATTTTGTGTTTTAAAATTTCCGTGCGACCCAACATGTTATTACACTGAGCTTGTACACTGTGTTCTGTACAACCCTAAATTTACAGGCGTAGAGGCTACAACAATGGGAGTAACATAATAAACCTACTCTTTAATGATTGCGTACAAAGACAACACCCAAGTACTGAATAGGATCTTTTTTGTTTCTTTTAAAGGCTCCAGGTGCTCCAAACGGCCATTAGGGCGGTGCTCAAAGCAGCAGTGAGAGGGAGCTGGATGGATGTGGCTCCGTTACACAAGTCAGTGCTGCAGCAGGTCCTGGTGACGGTGTATTCGGCAGTCAAGAGGGCTCCGGATTCAGTTTGGTTGCAGAGAGACGAGGCAATGCAGCCTTGAGTCTGCATGTTCATAAAACGGCTGACGTTGAAGGCTGAAGGAGGAGATCAGAGGGTGTTGTCAAACCGTTTTACATAGAAAGTATACGGTGCCACTTTGTGCTGTTTATGTTAAACCAATGTGTCATTAATTGGGGGAAGAAGTATTCAGATCCTGTGAAGCAGAAAGACCTAAAAGTCCTGATTTAAAAGTTTCCAGTTAAACTACAGTATTAGTAACCCAGTACCCAAACAGGCCACTTTCAGAGAGTTATAGTAAATAATCTATTGGAATATTATTAGTGATGCATCAATCTGTAAGCAGCTTTTTGATATTGTAGCCGATGTAGGTGGAGCTAATTTGACCTACTTTGTATTCTAGTTAATTTCATCTATATCTCATCCAAAAGAAGCAGAAAATGGAAAAACTATTGATTTTCACGTACCACAAAATTGTACTTAAGTACAGTATCTGAGCAAATGTACTTAGGCTCTGTTTGAAATCTTATACTAACATACCACTCATATTAAGTGTCACATGATTGAATGTGTAGTACGTTTCAACTGTATACTGCATGTTGAGTATGACGACATACTCGACCGCCCCAAAATGCATTGCAGCTCTTCAGACCGTCCAATGGTGGACTGTGAGGCCGACAGTTTAAATAATTAACCGTTCGATGAAACAAAAAAATGGTGGTGAGTATTGACAAGGGACAGTCAAGAGGAATAACTCAGGAGTATGTGACTTTGAACACAACCTTAACACTACGGCCATGCCTAACCCTGTTTGGCCTCAAATTATATTTTCATCGGTGTGTGGCGGTGGTGGTGTAAGAGGGTTTGTTTCCTTTTGCGTGGCAGGTATCTTACCAAGTTTGTAAAAGCAACAGAAACCATGGATGAGCGTAAGGGAGCAGCAGACTGACTCACAGATAGTTAACGTAAACACAGACTTAACTGAACCTGGTTACTTCAGGAGTAAAAAACACAATGTTTGATTCTACAACTCGTCATTGTCATCTAAGTATTAAGCAACCTGATCTCACAGAAATACGCAAAATGACCACAACTTTTTCCAAATCAAATCAAAATATAGTATAAATTTCCTAACAGTGGCCTGTCGTAGTACTGGGTCACATGACACTTGACCTAGAAATGTTTTATGCGGCTATCAGAACCTTTACATAAACTCACCAGCACGAGGAAAAAATATAAGCCTTTACTATAGCAATGTGTAGTAAATGATTTAAACATGCTAAATCATTGGTAAAGTCCTTGTTACAAGTCATTCGACTGTCTATGTAATTAGAATGTCATTGTTGGACCGCTTTTGAGGCGATGCTTTCTGTCCAAACCTTAATCTATACTGTCAGGACAGGTTTTTCATCTTCAGCAGTGTCTAATAGTTTGACTTTAGATGAGTGTAACAAGCTCATGCATGGATACACCCATCTGTTGTCACGGACTAAAGGAGCAGCAGAGGATAATTTGTTTTTTACTCACCCAGTTCTCCCCTGTAGCAGTTGGGCTTAGAGTCACTGCAGGTCTCAGTGGAGCTGTAGAGACATTTACCTCTGAAGCCCACCTTGCAGGTGTTACAGGTCAGAGACTCACCTGTGATCCAGAGAGAAAGAGACAAGGTGACGGAGATGGCATTACTTATCTGTTTATTTATTTTTTACAAATGAGGAAAATAAGATAGTCAGATAGTGATCAAACTCTATTACACAAATCACCACTGTCCTGAAAGCATTGATGAGATCATCTTTATCACTTCTCATCATAGTCGTCATCCTTGTCATGGTGTTAATAACAATTTAAAAATAGTTTAAAGAATTTCTTCAAAATGTTTGTAGTGACCAGGCCTGAGATAAGCAGAAAAATAAGATTTACCTGGATATTTTTTATTCGTCACAGGTAATTTAATCATTGACAGATTTGCTCTTACAATTTTATTAAATTTTGCTTAAAAATATTTGATTCATACAATCAGAACTCCAGCAACACTCGTTATTGCTAATAACAACTATATTGGATTTTGTCTACTGATTTTTTTCAAACAAATATTGTTTACAATTCTTAACGGTTACAAAAGCATCCACGAATCCCACCATTAAGATCCAAGACATACAACGTCAACAAAGACAAAAGTAAAAAGTAAGGGGAGGAAAATTATGTAAATTGCATAACAAAATCTGTAAGGTTTTTGTAGTGCCGTTAGCAGTAGTCAAAGTTTCTCAAGCTTGATATATTTAAGCACTTCCTTGATACAACCCACAACAATTTCCATCTCAGACATTATCATAAGCAACACTTTAAATGGGTGTAAGTAAAAAGAGATTACACAGAAATGTTCTTGTGACTCCCTATTTGTCTTTTAAATCTTATGTTTGCTTTTGTTTATTAGCGTATGATGATAAAAGTAGTTTCCAGTCAATCGTGGCTTTAGAAAACCTTTTATTTGTATTTCTTTAGTTGGCCTACAAACTTAAGAATGTTAACATGTTAACATATTTAGTTGATATACTAATTATTCAAGAGATTTGAAAGATAATGTTCTTCTTCGTCAGCACAAAAACAGTCTTGTGTTTGTTCCTCTTACCTGTAATAAACAGGGCCATCAATGCAGCACAGACCCAGATGAACTTCATCATGTCACTCTTTATCAAGAAGTTATCGGCACAAAGAAGATGATCTCAGTGCAACAGAGACGTTCAAAGACACGTTAAATTATCTATCAGCAGAGGTGACAGTCTGAAGTGGGTATCGAATGAGCTTCATCGGCTCAGGGCATCTGCTTTTATGTCAACTCAGAGGCTTAGATCATTCACTGGATACAAAAAAATGTAATAATGTGGACATTGATTTTCATTAGTCACCAGCTAGTATATTCTATTAGAATACTGAGGTTTGTTTGACAAGAGTGAAGTATCTTAAAAGCCTAACAAAGAGAAAAAAGAGATGATGAATGATAGCCTTCTTCATGGCTTTGTATGTGTGTTTGTGGACATATTAATGTGCACATGTGTTTGTGTGTGTTTGAACCTTTGTGAACATCTGAACAACATCTCATTCGTTTTCAAAAGCTAAGTGAACAAAGCTTCAGTAAACAAATATTAGGATTCTTTGTTAAAGCATTAAGGATAGACTCCCTTCAACTGTATGGTATGCAGCTTAAAAAGAATAGCTTATGATCATAGAAATTGTATTCATCACTTTAGGAAAAGTATGAAAAAGTAATCCAGATTCAAGTCCATTTGCAAGCATAAAATATAATAGAAATCAAAATAGAAAAGACAACATAAATGTTTTGAGTGCAATTTAAACTGTGATTATTTTGGGAAATATGCTTATTCGCTTTCTTGCCGAGACTTTGATGAGAGGATTGATACCACCATATCTGAACAGTAAATATGAAGCTCCAGCCAAAACCCAATTAGCTTAGCTTAGCTTAAAGACTGGAAACAGGGGGAAGCAGCTAGCCTGGCTCTGTTCGAAGGTAACAAAACTCACCTACAAAAACCTACAGAATCTGCCTGTCAGCACCTCTAATTAACATTAATTAAAACGTTACATTGTATAAAAAATGATCTAATGGAGTCTCTGCCGGTTGTATATCAATCTTGCAGCGATGACACGACTCACTGCTCCTATCCAATAAATATAAATATGTACAAAACTGCCCATGACTACAACTTCTCATTTAACATTTCTGTTTTTGACCAGTTTAAAAAAGAAAGATACAAAGTTCTAATCTGGGATCAGACTTTCTTACTGTATCTTCAGACAGAGCCAGCTAACACGCTGCTAGCGGTAGCTTCATATTTAACATTACTACTTTCACATGAAGGTGATATCCATGTTCTCATCTTACTCTTGACAAGAAAGCCAAAACTGACAAATTAATTAGCTCCAGCTTCCATATCCCAACCTTGTCTCCTAGAAATTACGTTTGCATGTCCCATCAGATGAATCATTGAAGAGGTTTTGTTCCGAATAAACACAGAAAACAGATATGGCAATAATTTATTGTTGCAATAAACAACGCTTGGATTTAGTTGCCCATAGTTGCCTACTACAAACTCACAAAACTCCACTAGACGTGAAAGGTTCTAAAACAAAATTTTACATAAATGCGGTGTTATGTGAATTACAAAGGAAATCTATTCAATCATGATACAGAATGTACCTAATAACGCTGTAAAGAGTCACATCATGCTAACTGTATCCCTCCATTATATATCATGGGGACAACCGTTATTTAAAAACATTTGATGTTAAAAGAACTAACGTGATGATTTTTTTAATGAAACTGTGCGGCAACCTGTTCTCTTTCGCCTGTACTCTTCTTTAAAGGCCACACTGGCTCCAGACTGCCACCAGAGCAGCACCCAGAGCTGCGGTGAGAGGCAGCTGGATGGAGGCGACTCCGTTACACAGGCTATGGTTGCAGCAGGTCCTGGTGATGGTGTAGTTAACAGTCAGGATGGTTCCATTACTGTTTTCACAGCCCGATTCTTCTATGCAGCCTCTGACATGGATTTCCAACATGTCAGCGCTCAGCTCTGGAGGAATCAGAGATGAGATACTTAAACATGATTGTTTTTAATGACTGGAGCTGATTAAAAAAACATTACGTTACATACATACATAGCTATATATCTTTATTTACTTACGCCCTTAAATTGTGTATATGCTATTACTGTTACCTCATCATGCCTCTCCTCTTAGTTTTTACATGTGGCTATATTATATATATATATATATATATATATATATATTGATCTTATGTTTTTTTTATTTACTATGTCTCTTGTTTTGCACTATCCTCTTTGCTGCTGTAATCCTGTAAATTTCCCCGCTGTGGGACTAATAAAGGATTATCTTATTTTATCTTATCTTATGTGTTGTGTATGTTTTCTTTTTGTGTGTATGTTTTTTCACATGCAATATAGTATGTGAAGTAGTTTTAACATGTGAAATATCTAATGGAAAATACCTAAATCATTGAATTTGTTTATGTGAAAGGATTTTTTTATGAGATAAACATTGATTTTTAACAACAATGACAGCCTTGGCAGTGGGAAGAGGGCTATGAAACAGCTTTAGTAGGATTAAATTAAAAACAGAGTTCATACTGGAACCGATGGATTATTGATTAAAGGGAAAAAAATTGAATAATCACAAAGCAAATGGCAGCTAGTCTAAAAGTGAGTCTTTAGGGGTTATGATTTGCTTTTGTGACCACAATGTTTTTCAAATCAAGTCAAAATTATGATAAATAATTGTACTAAATGAGATTTTTGACTAGATTTTTCAAGTTTTGTCAAAGCTGATATTTTTAGACTGAAGTTCATAATACATGATAGTTCATGGTGATGTGCAGTATCTTTAAATTTTATGATTTTGGCAAAAATCATAAAATTTAAATAAAATAGTTTTTAATTACGTTTAGAGTACAAAAGCATCTGAGAGGGTATTTAAAGCATGTTGGGAATTAAAAAACCTCACTGACAACCAAAACTAAATTCCATGAGGCTAAGCAACCTCTTGACAATGCATGCCTGTGGAAATGTTACAGATAACACACGTTTATGCATTTATAAATCCCAGAAAGCCAATTCAGAGAGTAAAACATTGTGAAAATGCATTTTTGTTCCCGGTTTTTATGTAGCTGTGGTGGTGAAGGAACCTCTGGTTATTATCAGAAGAGGATGGGTTATTACTGGGTTATTACTGAGCAAAAATGATGAGTCATAATCAGTCATTTAGCTGTTCATCTTACTGGCAACTGCAGTGTAGCATCTGTCCTGAGTTTCGGTGCAATTTACAGGAGCCCTACAGCGGCAGGAGGCGAGGTTTCCCACATCACAGGTGTAACAGGAGAGGGGCTGAACTGTGGACGCAACAAGCAAATAGGAAATTGTAAAGAACAATGCTTTGGGGATCAAAGAGTATCAATCTTTTGTCACGTACTGAAGGAAATAAATAGCCACAAATATCTGACTCAGTTACACCTTTATCTGGCAAGCACCTGCTGTGATCACAGTGTACACATGAGTTGGTTTCACAACCTCTCAAGGTGAACACTTGTGTTATCTTAAGTGGAATTCAATCCAGGATACATGCGCATGACTTTGAAGTAAGATATTTGAGATATGTGCCTCGACACAGAAACATTACAAGTAAATTAAATTGTTTGTGGAGCTCAAAACATTTCATTTCACAGCAGCTTGCCCTTGCAGAGACACCTTAAAAAACTGTTAACAGTGTGTTAGGTCCTATGGTTTTGTCAAATCTTGCAAAAAATAAAACAGCAATGTTTGTTTCTAGTTACAGGAAGAAATATGGAAGACACGTCAAAATCTGGGCAAACATGACCATTTTAAGTATGTCATAAATATGTATTTTTTTGGTAATTTGGGTGAACTGACACTTTAAATACAGGGCTGTTGTCATTTTCTTAGGTGAGGTATTTCATACAACTTGCTTTAAAGTAATACAGCCTGCACTGCGTTAACAGTCAACATCAAATAACATCACAAATTAAGTCCGCTGACCTTGAATGAGGGTCAAAAAGATTTTAAGTTTGTTGAAATAATCCTAAAGTTCAGAAAAAAAGTCAGTAATAATCTTCAAATCTGCATGAATATTTGTGAATGTGTGGGAATGATTTGCAGTATTAAGAATGTCTGAATACAATTAGACAGTTAAAGTTACACAATGTTTTTTCTGAATTTCTCATGCACAGTTTTATCAGAGGTTCACAAGAAGTCATAAACAACCACTCGCTCTGAGATTAATTCTTAGCAGCATCTCAAATCTTATTGATCCTTGTTAGACCCCATAAATTGTTTTCAATCTACAAGATACAGTAAAGATAAAACACCTACCTGTTACAAACAGAGACAACAGTGCTGCACAGCTCCACAGAAATGTGTTCATCGTGATGTTCGACCTACAGGTAAAAATACCACCAAGGAGGGTTGGTCGGTCTCTGAATCTTAAGATCTTGCTGTTTTAGAATCTGTGGGATTTAGTTTTCAGGAACAAAGACTCAAAGTCAAGATCTTTATACGGCGGGGGGGCTATATCAGTAATATACATCAACATTTGTGATAAGAAAGTTTGTAAGAGGTGACAGAGATTACGTACAGTACAGCTCTGTATCCAGAGCTGACAGGTTAAAAACTTTGGGTAAGTACAGCCTACAAATGTACTAATTAAACAGTGTTTTGACTGGTTTTCAGCAAGTTGCTTCATTTATAAATACTTAAAATGTACATAATTAGGATATCACGTTTTCTACCCCTGTTCTGTGCATGCATACCGTACATTTGTTTTTTAAGCAAATAAGGTCCCACTAGGGACACCGGAGGGGGCAGGAGTCCGCCTCTCTAAAGCTAATGAATGGATGGATGATGTTAAAATATGCAGAGGCAACAGATAATTTTCAACGATTTTCTTTATTTTCACATCCAGTAAGACACAAAGTAGTTCAAAAAGGATAATTACAAAAGTTTATTTTTTTAAAACAAAGCAAAACAAAGGTCTGGAAGATTTAAGAGCTCAATGTTTCCCGGAAACATTCCATTGATCAACTTCCATGATGAGTACCTTAGTTTGGGACTTTTACTTAACTTGTCATTATATAAACTGACCCCTGATATGACAAGACCTGAGTTATGAAAGATAATAGAGTGTCACAGCATGAAGGCATATAGTAAATCATACTTATAAATTCATGAGATCCAAAGTGTTTATTTCGGGGCTCGTAGACTTCCCCTGGATAATTTATGATAGTATAAAGGGATTCAGGAGCAGCTGGCTGCAACTGTTTTTGGTGGTCTAGCATTAGGCATATTACAGAATGCTTCCCCACATGGAGGCCAGGACTGCTACACCGATGGCAGCAGTGAGGGTCATCTTGGTGGATGGGGCTCCGCTGACCTGGGTGGGGTTGCAATTGTTTGATGAGCAACAGTCGATTTTGGTCTCGTATTTGACGTTCAAAATGGTGCCATTGAGGGTCTTGTTGCAGTTGGCTGGCTCACGGCACCCCTGGGTGTTGAAGCCCACAGAGGCAATTCCTGTGAAAGCTGAAGAGAAAAGATTGTTTTGGATTAATAATAGTTACAGAAATATAAATGGTTCATTTAATCAAATACAATTTTGAGGTCATTTGTTCCATCCTTATTCAACTGACCTGAAACCAAATCCTGCAAAACTGGTAATACAGGTTTTTTTGGCTGACAGTGAAACTTAAAATGCGTACAACACTACTTACAGCATGCAGCACGTGTTAAGGAGTTCTTTAGTTAAGTAAAAGAGCTTCTAAACAAGACTTTATACACAGTATTAACAAACAATGGGAATCACTACATTGAATCCGTATGAAGAGAATACATGAATATCTAGGCAGATGGGATTGCCTACTGGTTTGGCAGTTATGTGTAACTGGGCATCACAGTATTTGGGAGTCATTTTAATTAAATAATTCCTGTGTTGTTATGTAATGTTTTTAAAGGGAAAAGATGAGCTTGTAGGAAATGAGAATGTGACTAACTTGCTTTCCCAGTATAGCAGACACTGGTGTTGGTCGCGCAGGTCTCATTAGCTTTGGAAATGCAGAAGCCCAGCAGACCGTAGCTGCATTTGTTGCAGGTCAGGGACTCAGCTGAAACAAACAAATGAAAGCACAATAGTTAATAAAAAAAATAATTAAAAAAAACACTTGATGTTGAGTAAGTGGCATATCCACAGTGGTCATCAAAACTGAGTTAAAAACTGTTTAAGTGAAGCCAATAAACTTATAAAATGTGTGTAGACCTTTCTAAAACTTCACCCATAATTATGCTTTACTCTAATGACTAAGTCATTGTTTTCAAAAGGTTCTTTCTTTATCAAACACTTTTGAACTACAGATATAGGTAGTGATGTATCGCTCCACACAACCAAAATGCTAATGTGGAAGTAGAAGTCGTCAAACCGCTCCCATAGATGAATTAACAATGAAACTATGACATTCCAGGAAATACATTATTGCGATTGCAACGATACAGATTTGAATCTTCATCAAGGAAAATATCAGGTGTGAAAGGATAATAGTAGCGGAAAGTTGTGGTTTTACTAGATTTATCCACCTCTAAGATTGTTCACTGTCACCGAAGTTCACTGGAGATTGTCATTTTTTAACTTTTTAACTTTGGAAGAAATAGTCAATTTCAAATTTTTGAAGTTTGTGATATATCCCGAGGAATTGTTTCTTGTAATAAACAATAATGTTTAGTTTGTAAAGTAATTTTTTCGTTGTTTTCAGAAGACCAAACAAAATTTTACTGAAAATATTGACACATAAATCTGAAACTTGTTCATTAGCTCTTTCAGCTACAAGTTGGATAAGCATCATCAGTTTGTTACATCAGGTGAAGTAGTTTGAGGACAGATTTGTTAAAGAAAAATGTTGATGGAATGGATCCAACATTTTAATTACTACATGAATTATGTCATGAATTGGTTTGAGCAAACTAAATGATTCTGAATTGGCCATAGTCAGCTGAATTATCCGGTCATATGGTCTTCTTTAACTATAAAGCATTTTTTCGATAAAGCAATAGAGAAATTTGTCCAAAAATTCTAAAAAGCTTATAACAATATGGAGAGGAGGTGGAAAGAGAGATTTCCTCACTTTTTAAATTTGTTAATTAACATACAAACACTGCCAACTTTTTTTTTCCCCCACTATTCTTTGCTAGTCACATCTTTCTTTCCAGTAAAGCTTTTGTTATAATTGATTATCTTTAAATCTTACCCAGCATGAAAGATGCAATAACTGCAACGATCACAAATACGATCTTTGCCATCTTGATTTGTTGGTGTTGGTCCTTGGTTTCTGCGCAAAGAAGAAAAGATATCCTGTGTGTGGTAAATATCTGCTGTGTCTGTAAGGGTCAGGCCAGATATTTATACAGTAAAAGCAGGTGAAGGGAGGAGACAAAACAGGGTTTTTCCATGTCCTTTGTGTTCCTCTTTACCCTGGGGGAGATTCACTAAGGGTGAAGGAATGTGCCACACGATTGATGCAGTGATCTAACTGGATACCATGATACTCACCAAGCCGGTTGTACAGGAAAGAGTCAGTCAGTAACCGCGGAAGATTCAATTTATACATTATAGTGATATTTTTGCTGTTGTAATTTCTTGATTTAAGTCTGAAAATACGTCATATATTCATATTATTTTATTCGAACAGTGCGAAACCCAAAAACACTCAGTTGACTTTCACATACACAGAAGAGCATCAATTCTTTCACTTCCGCCCTAGAGCATATTGTTGTTGCAAGGTGACCAGTGAAAAATCGTTTGTGTTATAAAGCTGTCGATGTTGGTTGATGCATTTTCCTCGTGAGTATCTCCCATTTTTAAAACCTTGACGCCTCCGTATCACAATGGCCAGAACACACTTGACTCAGGGCACACTTCATTTGAACGTTCAATTATAGAAACATCGTACTTGTCAGGCTGCACAACCAGCTCTGTCTGCCATCCCAGTAGACCACAAAACAAAATCACTAATAAATATGTGCAATACAAATACACTGTGCAATACTATAATCATTCTGTCTGTATTTATAAGATTTTTTTTTTTTTTCCCTTACTTACTCATTTGAAATACTTGTTTTTTCTACTATGTACCTTGTTTGCACTATATCTATGCTGCTGTAATCCTGTAAATTTCCCCGTTGCGGGACTAATAAAGGATTATTGTATTGTATCTCTTATCTCATCTACTTTGGTTATTCAGTGAAAATTTATAACTGAAAAGCTTTTTATTTGCATGCGGCTTTAGCTTGAACTGGAGATTTCTTCACACACACACACCAAAAATGTCTTGTGTGCCAAACCTGAAATGAGGGCGGATGAGGGCGGTCATACCAGCAGTAGCACTATCTCCGCTATCAGACACCAAAACCTGACGAACCAGTCGGTCCTGCAGAGAGGCGACGAGCCGAGAGTCATGGAAAGAACAAACTAAATCCTTCAGGGAACACCACACACGAGGAACATCCCAGTATTGATATTTATTGCATTTTTCAAATTGTCAACCAAACAAATTCTTGCGAAAACATTCAGACAGGTAACTGGCAAATAATGCCAAAAATTTCACAAATTTAACTTTAATGATTCATGTAAGAGATAGGATACCTAAAGATCAGCCCTGACTAATTTCAACTTGCTGCAATTTTCAATATCTGCAAATATGATGAGTTAAATCACATTCTCCCCATATATACACACACATTAAAAACTAGCAAGATAAACAGAAGCTTTACCCCACAGCTTAAGAGTAACGTGCAGTGTGGACATCACATTAAAACTCATTAAACACAGAACTGGTGGAGCCATTTGTTTCGAAATAAAAACCAGCAAAAGAAATACGTTTACAGACACAAGCCAAGAGACCATTTACATTATTTTACCTACACAGTATTAAAGCTAACAAATGTCAACAGGTGAAATGAATAGAAATAGAAATGTTCATGGGAGCTTTGAAATCTATAGATTATATGGTGACTCTAAAATGACTATACAGTGGGTCCAAAGCAATACATTTAAATGAGCAGTTTGACATTTTGTGACATATGGTGATCCCTCTTCTTGCATAAAGTTGGATAAGGAAAAAAAAAAAAAAAAATATCACTTCCATGTGTGTACAATAAAAATGAAGCTACACTCAGTAGATGGTTAGCTTAGCATGAAGATCCTGGCTCTGTCCACTGGTAAAAAAAAATAATCACTTACCACCTTTAACGCTCTATAGTTATGCATCACTTGTGGTTTTTTACACTTTTATAGATTAAATTGATGAGATCAAAAATGTTAATTAGTGAGCTTTAGAGATGCTTTTTTTAAACCTTTGGACTGCATCATGCTAGTCGTTTCCCCGTTGTCTGCTGGGTATAGCTTCATGTTCAACGGACAGAAATGAGATTGTCGATGTTCTAATCAAACTCTTGGAAAAAAAAAAAAAAAGAAGAAGAAAAGCACATTTTGCAAAATGTTGGCCTATTCATTTAAGCTATACCAATTTAGTCAAACAGTGAAATGCCTAACGCACGCAATTTATCCAAAAAGTTTACTTCTCATTCAAATTCATTTTTAGGCTACTTTAAACTGTCCACTGTCAACTAACATGCTACATCTTACTGATTAATTTAAGAATACAAAATCAAAAAGGGGAATTTAATTTGAACCGGTATAAACATGTGCGTGAAGAACAATACACCTCAAGAACAGGAAACACAAGACCCTTTTGGAGAAAAAAAAAAATGCATGTCTGAGGAGATAATTTAATCCTTGTAGTGCTGATGTGTGTGCAATAAGTAGTGTGTTTTATGTGTGTGTGTTTTATGTGTGTGTGTGTTTTTGTGTGTGTGTGTGTGTACTTTGTGTCAACCGTGTTTTTTCTGTCAAACCATGATGTTGGCCGCGAACAGAGCAGTGATGGTGGCGAGGGCCAGGTTCAGCACCGAGGTCCCAGGCAGACCGGGCGCGGCGTTGCACAGGTCGGTGCTGCAGCAGGTCTTGGTCAGAGTGTAGACGGTGGTGTTAGAGCCGCTGGTGGGGAAGTTCACTTCCTTGGTCTTGTTGCACATGTCCACTGCTAGACAGCCCTTCGTCTTGATGTCTAAAACACCGGCTGTGTAGTGAGAGCAAACACACACAATCACTGTCTATCTTTTGTTGTGTCTACATGAAATGGTTTCATAGTGAAAAATTATGGTTTTAATATCTCATGAGATTTTGACAATAAGAAATGAGAAAGATGGAATATCAGCAGACTACTTGACATTCTTATCGTAGTAAAGAAGAAATGACAGTACAGTATATAATTCTGTGTAACGTGAACTGCTGACACATCACGCTGCTTGTTAAACGGTAAAACATGAAATTAAATGCAAATTTCTAAGCTTTTTAAGATTTTGTAGTAATGTCAAATGTTAACAGTAAAGTCGAAATCCAGATGGAACAAAAAAAATATTTGAAGCCAACTATTTCAGCATCTTTGCCAACTTACTAACTAGTTTTCCCGCACATTGAAAAGACAACACCTGATATTGCATGTTTAACTGCTGATTGGCAGCTCACTGGTCGTAAATTTACATGTATACGCCTTGGCTTTAGTACAGCAAAATATGCATTCTGAAAATGCAGCGGATGTAGTTTCATGCGAGCGCTGACAGCAACCCTCCTTTATGAAAATGTTGTCTGGTGAGATTTTTAACTTCTGAGCTCCTTACCTGCTTTACCGACACCACTGAAGCATTGATCTCCACCTGTACACGTGATTTCAGACGTCAAGCACAGGTCCCCAAAGCCAATGCTGCATTTGTAGCACTTCAGAGCTTGAACTGGAATCCACAGATAGTTGGAGTGGGGATGGAGGAGAGAGATGGTAGCAAGGAGGAAAGAAAAATGAATTAGCATAAATAGGTTTCTAACAGGCTATAATTAAGAGGTTGAAACTATGGGTGATACATTTTTCTGCAATCCAGTAAACATCTTATCATTTTTGTCAGAAACAATCTTTGCTGCGACTGTTTCAATCTTTACCAACCACTCCGATGGTGCAGTTTGGCCATTAAAACAGGTCTTGCATGGTTGACTGTGAGATAATGACACTAGCAGGGATCACGGACAAGACAAATCTGTGACCTTTGACCTGTGGCACAAAGGTTTTTATGGCGAAGGTATTACCAGCGCTTGGTAGCACCTGATTCAAACACTTGTACATTTTTTTGCCTGAAGCTGTTGAACTTAATATTGACATAGTTATGCAATTCAAACTTAAATTCTGCAACCTTCATAAACTATTCTCCCATTTTTTTCACCCGTTTCTGTTGATCCATTAATTGACTATTCAACTAATCGTTCCTAGTCCCAACATGGGAATGAAAATAGTTACAAATTGGCAGAAGTGCCAATTAGCAAATTTTCCACCCAATCTGTATCCAAATCGCAGGTCTAAAGATTGATTTTCTTGCATCTATTTTAAGTAAAATCAAATCAGAACCCTCACCAACAACTGTGATCGTTCCCTGACACAGAAAAAAGACTGCAGACTGATAACAGAACCTATAAATGTAAACCAATTTGTTTTCATGGTGGGAAAGTTGGTTGATGGTCAGGTTTGTTGACAGAGTTCTGCCTTACAGATAAAGGGTCTAAAAAGGTGGTAATAAACTCGGTGTTTCATCAGCTCAGGATTTCCTCATCTAGGTCACAGAGAGAGAGCTCACATGACATGAGCAGGTTTTTTAACAACTGCACTGCCTTCAATGTGGACAATTCAGCATGTAGCGATGCATGTAGGAAATAAAAAGGCCAAAACTTAATACACAACCACAGCTGAAAAATGTTTTTACTCCTTAAGATCAGTTGACTTGTAATGGAGAGTTGCCATAGCCAGTGAAACCAGTTGTATAACATCTTCAATGGCTCTGGAGAAGCTTTGCAAATTCTGAAAAATCTTGAAATGTTGACCAGGAATGTCTACTTTAAAATTTTCCAAGTATTGCCTTGTTTTTTTTGCAGCTACAACAAATCAATGTAGTTTTCCATCTGCCTAAAACACCAAGTGATTCAAGTGTAACATACTAGATGTGGACTTATGAAATAATAGTAACTTTATTTAGGTGTAATCTTATGTAATGTGACTCGAGAAAAAACAAACAAGCAAATTAAACTGCAAAGTTGGAATGAGGCTTCAAGTTATGGTGACAAGAAAGCAAAATCTTAGATCTTCCTGGAACTTTCTCAGAGCTGTTCACGCCTTGTTTTGTTCTTAGATAAACAGCACGCACACCCAAAAATAAACAAGATAATCAAGAATGAAATCTAACCTAACCACACAGACTTAAAATCCGGTCAAAAGTATTTGGGGCACTCTGTTGACCAGGAAGGCTGGGTCAAACAAAGAGACACCATTAAGTCACAGTAAATGCAGAATCCAGCTGTCTGAGAACATTGGCCTCAAAGCCAGCTGAGGTAAAAAAAAGATTACCCAATCAATTAAATTAATTAGAAAAACCTAATATAAAGCTAGAAACTCCATTTGTCACTGTAACTCTGATGGAGTAATAAAGTTACTTGACAACAAGCCCTCTATTATAATAAGTGGACTGAACATTGTCCAGGAACACGCTCCAAACAAAATAAATGGACGACGTTCCTGCTACTTAAGGTCATTTAGGAAAAGAAAACTTAAAGGGTAACAGGAACTGGTGATCTTTACATATAATAATGTATTTCTTTATGTTTGTTATTTTTTTAGATTGAAGACAATCAACTCAATGCTGCCATGGTGACACGCTAAGCCTTTAAGACGAGCAGCCATTGTGAAACTGTGTGACTCATGACTGGGAGGGGAGATACTCAGCAATTACAATGAACCAAGGTAAAGTTTTGTAAGAAACCAGTCGCTCCAGTTAACACCGGTGTTGAATGACTGCAGTCAGTGTGAAAAGTACAAACTGAAGTCATTATACAAAAAAGAAAGTGTGTCTTGAAAGTTCTCTTTTATATTTCTTTGTTTGATCAAGATTTTTTTTATTTGGTTTAGTTAGTTAGTTTAAGTTCATAAATCCCCTCTGATTACCAGCCGTGAGAGCAACACTGGTATTGTTTTCACCTTGTAAATCTGTGTGTGCATCATTATGGTAAAATGTGGGCCTGGAGACATCTACTGTAGCGGGAACTACCATGGAAGCAGTTTTGGGGTACTTTGCCAGGTGTCTGTCTGGAATTTGGCCACAACCATGCAAGATGCAGTCCCAAAACTTTACAGGTTTGTAGTTAAGTTCAAAATGAAGGCCAAGCTTGAAGATGGGTGTCGTCCAAGCAAGGGTGCCAGTGGGGAAGGGGCCATTGTTCACGGATATGATTACAAAAAGGGAATCCCCTTACTTCAATAAAAGTTTCTTCAGATGCATTGTAAAGATCAATTTTGTTAATTTGAACCAGTGCCACCATAAAAAGTGCCATATATTAGATCGGGAGCATTTCGATTGCCTATCAATGACTCAACATAGCGACGGCTGAGGCAGTGGCTTGCAGCTAACAGTGCTTACAGCACTAACAGTGAAAACTACAGCTGACAGAGGTAACAGTGTTTACCTGAGGGGGAAATTGTGGGCACTACGCTTCTGGGATGCCTTTATCAGCTGTAACTGGAGTATGAGGGCAGTGCAGTGCAGCGCATTCATATCACATCACGTCACATGCACTGATATCTTTGGTTATACTTTGTCTCTTTTTCAGTGTGAACATTTTAGAAAAACTACTTGCTTAAACTTTACCACAAACGGTAGGGTAATGAAATGACAAATGTTTTAAAACAAACAAAATGTCAGATGTATTCATAAAACCTGTGGATCAGTCCTGATTTTAATGACAATCTGAATGAGATTCCTGTTCTTTACCTGAGAGAAAAAAAACTAAAACACAACCACGCCCTTGTACACAAACAGCCCCACACCCTGTGCCCTTGGTTTCGGTCACACCCGAGTTCAAGCAGAGCTGACTATGTACCATTGATAATCCTCATTACAAGTCCACTCTTATTGCACCTACTAACATTTATTCTCAAACATAAGTAAAATATATTCTGTTTATGATAAAAAAGGATTTCGACAAAATGTCCAAAACCTTTAAAAATAAGAGGCCAAAATAAAGTCGGCCAAAAACTGACTTACATGCTTTGACAACCTTAGTAAATAGCAATATGGTACAATATCAGACCATAACTTTAAAATTGCAATGTTATGTGACCTTTGTGTTGCCACACCACACAACACCTAAGCACTCTGCAATGCGGGCCGACCTGATACTCCGACAGATTGAGCCATCTGATCCATAAATACCAGAGTCTGGGGCAGTCTAGTTGTGAAGCCACAAGGGAACAGTAAACCTTAATGATGTTCAATTACAGCAGCGTGTTTGTTAACTGAAGTGTCTCAATATATAATTGGTTGTGTCTTCATCCCCCTTGATTGCAACAGATTGTCTACACAACAGAATCTGTTTTTCCTTAAAGAGCAGGCCCCAGGTAAAATATGTAAAGTGAAGCAGCCTTTGTATCTCATACAAAAACAGATGCAGTCAATCACATTTGACAACAAGACACAATAGGCCAAGGAGACTTGGCAGGTGAGAAGTAGCGCTACATATTTTGAGGATTAATAAATCACAATGCAGTGTGTAATTACAGGGAACTTGTGGGGAACATATTTACGTCATTTCCCTCACATTACCTTCAATGACCTTAATACAGGTGTACAAACGAGGACACACCTTAGAAAGTAGCATGCTGAGCACTTTCAATCAGGAGTCCTAAACCAGCTGTCACGGGTAAAAAGTTGCAAAGCAACATTGTAGAAATACTCTCGTTACATGTAGAGGTCTGCATTTAACATTTTTGTTAAGTAAAGATGTACTCACAGCAAAGTGTAAACAATCCAAAGTGCAGCCATTATTCAGAACTCCTCTGATAAGTGTTAATACCTTTATGTTATATTGACAGTTTTTTGTATTTGTAATAATTATTGTGAGTCTTGCGCAAGAAAAAAGACAACATTTATATACAGAGCTAGATGTTGTAAAATGTATTAGAATGTGTTCTTACACTAATTTGTTTAATAAGGTTCTAAGGGATCAAATTAATCTGTTTTGTTATGCATCCGTTTTTTTACAACATATGCCAAGTGTGTGTGAACTTGTTAAAAAGGATTTACAGCCTTAAATATGTAGAAAATACAGAATTTGTAAACAAAATAATTAATGACAGTAGTTAAGTTACAATAGCAACATATTTACTGAGGCGACTTTTGATGATTATATTTAATTACAGAAAGTTTCTCAGCCTTAAATTGAGCAAACATCTGTCTTTGGTATGCAGTTTGATTAAAAAGGGACTCTGGGGTGTGGCAGATTACGTATCCCTCTCGATGTGCAGTGTCAGCCTTACAGCGCCCTCTGCTGCTCTGTCACTAGAACTACAGATCAACCCTCCGGGTTCCACCACAGGAACATGGTGAGGAACCCGAAACACAGAAGGGGAAGAGAGAAAAGTAACAAAGAAACCAAAAGTGGAAGTGTTTAAACTCATGTTAAATCTAAAACAGAACAAGAAAATAATTAAATGTATTGCAGAGGAATAACACTGATGTGGTTGATAGTCCTAGGCATGGTATCAGTGCCTTGGGAGGGGTAAGTACCCAATTTTTCCACCTGAGGGCATCCGTGTTGCAAAAGATCTTAACATGGGTAATACAAGTATTTATTATAGTGTCAGCATTATGAACATAAAATGACAACAAAAAAGATCCACAACACCAATAAAAACTCAGTTTAAGGGAAGCAGAACAATACCAAGCTCAAATTAAACTCAATGCAAAATATGTGCCATAAACGCCTAGTCCACTTCGCACGGAAAGCTAAAATGAGACAACATCTCATTAGATAAATATGCAAACAAATTTATGAAAAGTAATGGGAGGGTAAATATGTAAAGACTTCCTTCAAAGCGTCTGCTTGGACTGGGATAATAATCAGCCTTACACCTACAACCTCACAAAAGGTAAAGGTAAACACACATGGGCGGGTCTGGAGTGTTGTGTAAATATAACCTACTTACATCTCACAATGCCAACATCCTTGAAGGATGGGATTACACTGACGGGAGGAGTATTAGGAGTAAAATGTTTGTGGCAGGAACATATTTTTGTACCCTTTTGATGATTTTTTTCTTTCTTTTTTTTTACAGATTCATAAAATATTATTTAAAATGTGTTCAATGAAGCAAAAAAATAATAATTTGCATTTTTGGACATTGCAACAGTCTCTCTAGACTTCTCCCAGCTGGACAAATTTAGGCTACCGACATCTGGATTCAAAAGCAGCCAAGTGTTTTTGTCTATTTGTCTGCCAGCTGGTGTTTGGGGAAACATCTCAGTAGCCTGTAACACCAACCAGACTGCCATCTGAAATCATCTACATCTCCCCAGAGAACAGTGTGTAATTAACTACATTTGTGATTCACTCTTCTGTCACAAACAACTATTTAAGTAGGATTCCAAGACTTAAGGTCAAAATGATCACCTTAAAGTATTAAAAAAAAAAAAAAAAAAAAAAAGAATGGGACTTTAGTTCCCCTAGATAAGGCGTGGATTGAAACAGGAGATCAAAATAATGGATCCAGAGGACAGAAATGGACTACAATAGACTCAAAACACAATAGTGCAAGAACAAATGGCCGCTCTAGTTCCCCCAGGCTGTAGAACTTCTATAGAAGTGGAATTTGAGACTTGGGCAAAGCCTCAACTGTTACAAGGTGAGGAATTTCTCATGCAATGGTTCTCAAGTTGGGACATGATTCAGTCTTTAATACCCTCTGGAGAAAAATTAAAAAAAAAAAAAAATCCTTGTACAACCAACAGGCTGCCTCACCCCAACTTATAATAACAGCACATGGGTAAAGCCTGGGATGACATTTTTGCTAAAGAATTGCCGAAATTATGAGCCTGATCTATCAGGGTTTTTAAAAAAAAACTATTTATTTAACTTTACTGTGTGATTACTTATTTATATTACTTGTTTTTTTATGTTGTTCTCTAATTATGTTTCTTATTGGTTCTTATTTGCTATGCTGCTGTAATCCTGGAAATTTCCGCTGTGGGACCAATAAAGGATTATCTTATCTTATCCAACTATTTCAAATGTTTATCCATTACTCCTAGCTGGCCATTTCAACTGCTTATACTTTTAGCCAACTATGTGTTCATTCACTAGGCTACTTTAAGCTTAATATGTCTGTTTGTAACTTTTAAGGGAACTCAACTGTTTATCCGTTACTTTTAGCCCACCATTTCCACTGTTTGAAACTTTAAGCTTAATATTTCGACTATTTCAACAGTTTATCCCATTATTTTGTAACTGTGTTTGGTTTTTAACAACCAAATAGGTGATGTTATAGCAGGGGCTTATCTGAATCAAACAAGTCCACTATGTTATCTGTTCAACAAAAAAAAAAAGAAACAAAAAAAACAAAAAAAAAACGTATAAAACCAGGAAACTATAGTAAATCATGATATGAAAATAACAAAAAACAACAACATTTGTGGCCATTTGTGACAAGGTGCCCACATCACTGCTGGTATAGAGAGTGAACACACCCTGTCAAACAACAGCCTAAAAGTCTGCAGCCTTCAACACCGAGCAAACCCAATAAACGCAAAAACACAGGCTTGCGACGCACCCTTTTGGGAGGATCTGATCCTTGTTAAAAACGTCAGGCTAATATTTTTTTCTCTCGTCTATAACACAAAATTTGCTCCATGTGAAGTCAAATCTTTATATTAAATAATCGGAAAAAAAAATGTTGGACACAGCAATGCTTCAGATAACTGTGGCGCACTCCAACCTCAATAACACACAGCCACACCGAACTCCATGCAGGAAAACGTAGATTTTGTCTGGGGAACTATGTTAACGTTATCTATGTGACATAAGGCTGTTCGGTTTGAATGTATTCTTTTTTAGAGGTCATTTTAAAAGTAACATGCTTAAAAATATTGAAAAAAAAAACATGCACATGAATAAGTCAGAATTAATTGAGGATATTTTACTTACCGACTGCAAAGCAGAATCCGACTGCAAAAAGCTGGAGAATAATTCTGTTCATCTTGGAAAAAGGAGCGGGATAAAGACTTTCAGGAGAGACTGCTTGCCTGTTAGGACTTGAACCGTTATAATTTTTATGATCAAGCAAACTTTTTGTTCCGCCATTTATAATCTCCAACCTCCCATCCAAACGTCACCGTTATCCAATCAGAGGAGGTCCTCTGGACGTCCACCCAGTTTTTTCTCCCGAGCTCTCCCACCTGTGTGAATCACAGGTAGGGGGATATTACATTCCAGCAGGAAGTTAAGTGTGGGAAAGCTGGAAAAAAAGGGGATTGGTGATTATATGGCAATATTGTTGTATTTAACCCCTCATATTTCACATCCACCTATATGGATTTATAGTGTTTTGATGGTGAAAGAAAGTGACTTACATATTATTTCATGATATTTAGAGCCACTAAGTACATTTATTCAAGCTCTGTACTTTATACTTTATATATTTACTTCATTTCAAGGGGAAATATTGTACTTATCTACTATATCAATTTTACAGCTTGTTAAGATTAAGATTTTTCATACAAAACGTTGGATAATCTTAGTTTGTATTATTGTGGTATGTTGATTTAAGTGAAAGATATTTCCCACCTCTTCCTTGAATCCATAGTAGTGGCCAAAGGGGCAGCTACATTTACAAAGCTGACCAAATCCAGATAACTACTATTTGTCGTCCTGGGGCAGTTACTCACCGGTCCGCACCTCTTGCTCAAAGCGGATAAGTAAACAGGCCACATACAGAATCCATATCTACTGCATCATGGCCATTAAAATCTCCTGGTAAATCAACAGGTACAACAATGAAAGAGAATGTGCGTGCGAAAATGGCAGGTCAGTGAAGTGTTCAACTGGTCGGTTTTAAAGGAGTACCTTTATTACGAAATACATTTTACTATGACACAGTAGACTGCATTGTCTTTGGCTCTATTTTTTAAACTGTAAAACCTTAAATTGTTGAAGAGAGTCACTGTTCTACAGACCTGCTGATCAGACTTTAACTTGGTCCAGCAGCATGTTTTTAGCTCAACTGTTAACATACAGTAAGGCAAATGTACAGTATAAACTTGTGTTATTTATGTTACATGGCAAAAACATTTATTATTGAGTCCACTCCTCCTTATAAACATACTTACTTTGACTTAGTCAGGATTATTCCCATTGATTCTTACATTATGTTTGTAGTCCCTACACCAGTTATTTCAAGAAAAAAAAAATTATAATAAAAAAAGATAATGAAATAAAAAAGAGCAGAAACAAAGGAAAATCATTAAAAATGATAATAGGAAATTGCAGCAACAGCTTCATGTCTTGGTTGCTCTCTCCTCTGTATTTTCAGTGCCCATGTCGGCTAAAGCACCAATATCATCCCACTAGGTTTAACAGCTACAGAAAACATTGAAACTGATCTGAGATTATGCTTAAATAACACAGTCAACTCTTTTGCAAACTCGATGTTCCGTAATATTTTACTCAATTTGACTAACAAGTATGTGTGAGTACGAGAGGCAATATTAAGAACTTAGACTTTTTTTTTCACTGGCTTCATTTCAGCTGAAAGGATTTCATTAGAATAATCTACAGGTTTTCCTTGAGACGGTAAACACAGTGAGGAAGACCGATTCCTGCAACTGAAGCCAGAGTACACTAACAAAATAACAGGTCATATAATGCAGTCAATATTATCATGTAAAGCTAATTTTTCCTTAAGATTGGAACAAAGCATGATTTAAATTGTGAAAAATAATGTCCAGTCATAATGTCAAAGCCTGTGTTTGTACAGTTTATCCCCCTCTGTAAACTCTGCATGTAAAATTTAGGTTTACCAATTTGAATTTCAAAATATATTTGAATGTCAAAGTGAAGTTACGTAAACATCAGCAGAGCTTCTTATGTTACATTACATTACATTACAGTCATTTAGCAGACGCTTTTATCCAAAGCGACTTACAGTCAGTAGTACATTACATATCATTCACCCATTCACACACTGATGACAGGCTACCATGCAAGGTGCCACCATCAGACTCTAACTAACATTCATGCAACATCCAGTCCACACCGATGGCAAGCCTTCGGGAGCAACTTGGGGTTAAGTGTCTTGCCCAAGGACACATCGACTGCCAAAGCCGGGTATCGAAGCAGTAATCACACAGACGTTTCTTGTTTGTGTACTAGTCAGGAACATAACTCATGGCCCCACCCACGCACAAAAACCTCTTTCCAATCTCCCAAAGGGAAATGTATTTGTTAAATCAATCCCATCAAACACAGCTAGCTGTTTACGCAGCAGGCCTGCACGGTCCCTGGCAGGGGTTTCTCCTGCCCAGTGTCCTCTTTCTTCAGAGAAACCCTCCATGAGCGAGGAGTGACTTAAGCCAAGTGGAGTCAAAGCCCCGGTTCACCAAGCAGAAAACATCATTAGCGAACCACCGACCCTCTGATTGGAGAACTACCTTGCTCTCCACTACGCCACAGCCGCCCCTATGTGAACATCAAGCTAAATAATCAAATCCCACACTGTATCCAAAGATTTGATCATGGAAAACATAAAAGGTATATGGTAAATGGACTGTATTTGAATAGCGCTTTTCTAGTTTTCCGACCACTCAAAGCACTTTTACATTACATATCATTCACCCATTCATACACTGATGACAGGGGCTACCATGCAAGGGCCCACCTCCACATCAGCACTCTAAGTCTAACTAACATTCATACAACATCCACACACTGATGGAGCAACCTTTGAGAGCAACTTGGGGTTAAGGACACATCGACATGAACTGACGGAGCCGGGGATTGAACTGCCGATCCTCTGAGTGGAGGACGACCCTGATCTCCACTGAGCCACAGTCAATTTATATGAAGACACAAAATCTAGAAATTGAACATAAGTTAATTATCTTAAATTTGCAAATTAGAGTTGTTATTTGAACACAGCATTACTGCTGATCCTATAGAAACCAACCTCAAATAAACATAGCCACATCAAACTTCATGTCATACAACATCGATTAGATGGGAAATATAAGTTCTCTCTAAAATATTAGGCTGTTTGATTCATGTGACATTTAAGTTGCATACAAACATTTAAGTATGAATTTTTGTTCTACTTTCGGCTGCAGAGGATTCATACATGTGCAACTGAAGTCACAGTGTGGGAAGTTATGTATCACTATATCCATCATTATCTTCATCTCAAATGTAAAATGTAAAAACTAAGATAACATCAAATGTGGTTTGGGCTCTTAAAAGTTACAAAAGGGTAAACAGACATGTTTATAATGTATATAGCATGTAGAAATGGCGATTATGTTGTCACTAAAGCAAATACTGTAATGTCTTCTGGATAACAACATGTTTAAACAGCTGGGCGTTTAAAACAATTGTGATTGTTTGTTGCCAGTCCAAGTTGAAATGGGTTTTAATCAAGAACGAACTGAGGAAAAAAGGTCTCTGTAGATTCTTCCTCCTATTCTGAGCTTGATAAATAAAATGCAGTGAAGAAACGGCCTCACTTTACCTCATTTCAAGGAGAGACTTTAGATGTGTTGAATTACTCACATAAGCAAGTCTGTTCTTGCCCAGCGTTTGTCCCCAGGCATTTTTGTCTTTCTCTGCTTGTCTCTGACTGTTTGCAAACATCCTTGGAGGGAGACAACAAAAGCATTTAGTAAATGAATGACCATTTGAGACTTCGGTGAAGCAATTACTATTGTTTTCACAGTTCGTTTGTCCATGTCGGTCACAAAAAGGCAGACATTTTTTGGGTGGTGGGCATGTTTGTTGTAGTTTAATGATTATCTCGGCATCTGTTTTAAAAATAAAGGGGCATGACTTGGTTTTTCTGACGGAGAGGGGGGGGGGGGGGGGACTGTTATGAAATGAGATCTTCAGAGTCATGGTTTTGAAATACTTTGCTGAGAGGGAGGCTGTTTGGGCCCGCTGAAATGCCTCTATTGTCTTGCCCACAGATCCTTTGAGTTTCTCAACTCTTGTCACTTGGAAAGAGGGCGTGTGGGAGAAGCCAGCAAAACCATACATTCTGATGCTATCACTCACAGAAAGTCAATATGAGTCAATATGAAAATCCCAAACTGAGGGAAAGGAGACGGGGAGGAACAAAAGCAGGGAAGCTTAAATATACATAATTGCCTATAAAAAGTGGAAGTTCTCATGTTTTTAACAGAAAACCAACTGATCAACAGAAAATTACCACTTAATTATCAAAGTGGCACCAAGTCTGTACAAGGTGATCTAAATCAAGAGATCAGTTGGACTGGTGCCTTATGGGAGAGAGGATACAATAAAACCACTCTTAAAACAAGAGTTGTAGACAATAGTACCTATTTTAATTAGCACTAAACACAAAGTACAGCTGAAGCTCATGGGAATGCCATTGGTTTTGCAGGTATTTGGTCAAAAACCAAAGTATTGGAGAATTTGACTTTTTCCACAGGGTCACATTAGTTATTAGAATTTATTCTGATGGGAACACGAAACAGAGTACTACATTTTAGGACAATCCATCCACCACTTGGTAAAAAAACCCAAAAAATAACACATCAACTTCCTGGTAGCGCTAGAGGCCAAGTCAGGGCATCACCTATGTCAGTAGAATTGAATGAAAGCAGCAAAAAAACAGGAATAGCTTGCAGAAAGACAATGTGCAGTCTGCGAGAAATGAGCCACTCGGGAAAAGTTTTGTTTGCCGGCTTGTCAATGAGCCAGAGCACGAAATTCAAGCTACACAGGAACCGCCTTAAAATCAACAGCGTTAACGTTCTGGAGTGGCTGAGTTCAGATATCAACCCCCGAACCAGAGATTGTAGCTGTTCACTCGTGATCCCCGTGCAGCCCGACAGAGCTGGAGCAAGTTTCCCAAAGACCAATGGGGAAAAGTTGCAGTGTCCAGACCTGCAAAGCTGACTCATACAGACCCGAGGCTGTGGCTGCTGCCAGAGGTGCATCTACTAAACACCAACCTGAAGATACTGAACACATACACAAAAAGTATCTTACACTAGTCATTTCTGTTTGGACATTAAATTGTCTTATCGTAGGTCATTAAATCTACTTGGCTTCAATGTTGTAAGGCAACAAAAAATGAAAACTTCCAGGAGGGAGAGAATACTCTCTCTAGCACTGTAGGAGGCAAAGTTACCAAACTGGCTGCTATCTATCATTCCCAACGTGTCTTGTCAAGTTAGAGCTTTAATGAATCCCCACCTTAATTTGTAACACCACCACAGACTGCAGCATCACACGTGGAGAGTAAAGCATTGAAAAACGCATATTTTCTATTAACAATACATGTTTTCAGGAGTGGTTTTTGGCACGTGGTCTCAGTTTCTGTGGCTGGCATATTTCTTTAACAGTTGCATCTGTTAAAGAGAAGCATCCCAAAACACAATCTTGAGAGGAACATTGAGTAATATGGCCTCTGGGTGTGGCAAAGCAGAGGCTGAACATTTCACATGACTACAGTAAGAGCAGCTTGGCTGAAAAGATTATTCCTCTGCAAACACTCAGAGCTGCTTTTCTGGCCACATTGGGTTTTAATTTTTTATTAGCTCAACACACAGACACCTTTCACCATTCATCAGACTTTTGGAGGAAGATGATCTGCTCTTGCTGAATGTCTGGAGACACTCACCATGCAGCAAAAAAAAAAATGGGGGGTCCTCTTCACACATTTAAAAGGAGTTGGCCGGAAAAAAAAGGAGAAGGGCAGGTCCCAAACTGTGGTTTGAGGTTATCCTGAGTCATGAAGGAACCTCCTCCTCTTCTCCCTCTGGAAAAACTGACAGGGAACGGCCACATGAAGACAAGTCAGTCCCACCAGTCATCTCTGCCAAAGACAGCTGCCGTGCATAGGGGAAAAACAATTTTTATGAGTCATATGTAAATAGCTGTGTTTATATGGCTTAAACTGGATATGGGGGTTTTCAAATAAAAGTAGCATTTTGCTTATTTGTAACTTCTCATACATTAAAAGGCTAAAGGACATCCAAAAGCTTATTTAAAAAGTATTTACAAAAGTCTTACTGTGATATTATGATCTTCTCAATGCAGTTAGATGGTATTTGTTTGTGTTTTCAATTGTTGTGCCTGTTTTCCAGCCAGTGCTGTTACTCAGAGTCATGTGAAATGTCACTGCAACCACACCCAGAATCTAGCCTCCACCTGGTGACCACAGGAAATCCTCCTACAAGCTCAAAAACACTACAACACTAAGAATGCAGGTACAGTTGTGAGTTTTATGTACCCACTGTTACATCATATTTTTATATTTAAATCTTAATGTCACTAGCAGTGCCTCAGAAATATTTAAAAAGGAGAAAGATATAGCTCTTTAAAAGTACTGTCTCTACGGACACCATGTGGCAGGAAGGCTGAACTGCAGTCATAAAGAAAATGAAGTACAAAAAGAGTATGAAAAGAAAATAGAAGTTTATTGAGAAGTCTGAATCCTGCTCACCCTTCCACAGTAGCAGAAAGACAACAACAACACAGACAAACATTAGTTAAAATCTGGACACATAAATACCGTTTCTCTTGTATCATGAAATCCAAAAAACAATCAATTCCAGTCACACAAACGTAAACGGGAGGGAGAAAGGAACGGACAGCTGAGTGTCTGTCCCACTGCTTCAGAAACAAAAAAAAAGGAAGCGGCTGGTGGTCGGTCTGTCTCTAAACCTGAACATAAATAATGAGACTGTGCTGTGGAGAGACACCAGTGGGATCAGTGCAGTGGTGGAGTGAGCTGAAGGATTCAGATTGTTGAAATTCCTCTTTCACCGGGTTACGTCCTCGAACTTTACAGGGATGGTTTGACATTTTGGGACATATTCGCTTTCAGACACCGAAGAGAAGACAGACGTCCTCGTATATGTAGGTTTAATACAAAGCTACAACCGGCAGCCGGTTAGTTTAACTTAGCTAAAACACTAGAAACGGGGAAGGAGATAGCCTTTCTCAGTATAATGGTAATAAACTCTGCCTACCAACACCTCTTAAGCTCACTAATGAACATCTAGTTTGTTTAATGCGTACATAAGGCTAAAAAACTATTCCTGGCAGGGACCAGTTACTTTCTGGACTCTAACGCTGGCTGTGGGTTCAAATACCCATACTGCCAAACTATCCAGTATGCAAGAAAAAAGATTTAGTATGTCCCAATACATAGTATGTCAAATGCAGTGTGGCAAAAATACCAGGATGTCCTGCTGCATCCAATTTCATTTAGCAGTATGCAAGCCATCATGCTTTTCAGGCAATTCTGACCCACAATCCTCTGCAAAGTGGACATATAAGAAGAGGGTCAAAGTTCAAAGTTGCAATGTTATGAGAATGAGGTATGTCCCACTCAAGGCATAATGAAAATTAGCTAACAAAGTTAATTAGTGAGCTTTAAATGTCCTGGTAGGATCAATTTGTTATCTTTCGACAGAGCTAGCCAGGCTAACCGTTTCCCCGTTACTGTATAAGCAAAGCTAACCGGCCGCTAGCGATAGCGTCACATTATTGTAGAGTGGTAACAGTCTTCTAATCTGCTCTCTGCCAGAAAGTGGAAAATCATTTCCCAAAATGACAAAGTATTTCTTTTAGGAGGATGAAGCTATGAGGGGGGGGGGGGGGTGACAATACAAACACAGCTAAGCCTGCTGCTGCAGGAAGGGGACACGTCTCAGAAAAATGTAGCACAGGTTATTGTTTCACTTCGGTACCAATACAGACAGTTGTTTGACACACGCACAGACAGCTGGAGAAATGAAGCAGGTTACAATTGTCTGAACGATTCGAAAATTCGTGTTAGTTTAAGCTATTTCTACTTTACTGCCTCTAACAGGAGAAAGGAGAAAGAAAAAAAACTACTGTTGCTTGTGCCTCTTAAAAAAAACCCAATCTGGGTATGTTTTCTGAAATCTTAAGGCAAATTTAACAGAAAGCTTTGTGCAACAACACCAAAAAACATCGGAAAAACCGGCAACCAAATTCTTTCAAACGACCAAACTGTCTCTGCGAGTGCCAGTCGAGCGTACATGCATTTGGGGGGCTAATGAGGTGGGAGGCTTCAAATGATGGAGGGTTTACCACCACCCTTTACCAAACTGTGCCAAATACAGAACAAACAAATGCTTTATGTCGAACAGCCCTGAACATAAAACCTTCTCTACGGGAAAAAGTTCCCTGTAGCGTCACCCACGGATTATGACAGCAGAGTGAACAGCAGCAGTAGCATGAAGCCCCTGTATTGTTCAGCTTCCTCTTAAGTCACCCTCCTGTTTTTGGCACTGATGAGTTTGGTAAGGTACGTGCATGGAATCCCACGTGTGTGGATGCATCTATGTGTTTCTGTATGTATGAGTGCATGTGTGTGTGTGTGTGTGTGAGTGTTTGCTTGTGATTTAGATCATGGCTGTGTGTTTTTGTCGCTCTCACACTTAAAAATCTTGACATTTTTTCCATTTGTCCTAATCTAAACCAAAAATAATACAGTCTTCGGGGTGGGGAGGGGGCACCTGAAAAGCTGTGTAAAATGCAGGTGACCCCTCCCCATCTGATGATAATCTTTCCTGTCTTCTCTCTCTTTCTCTACCAAATCTTCCTCCTCCTCCGCCACCTCCTCCTCCTCTGTCCAGGGCGCTCTAGCGGATGGCCTTGACGGGGCTCTTGAAGCTGGAGGCGGCTTGCAGCTGCAGCTGGTAGGCCATGGGGTGGATCTTGAACCCATACAGCCTGGAAAAGGTTCAAAGTAATAAACCAGTGATTATTTCTTCAGTCAACTGTTTAAGTTGGTTAACAAACAGTTTAAAAAGTTACTAGCGGAAACAAAAACTTCAAATATTAACTTCAAATAAAATTGACGAGATGCAACACAAACATGCATACTGAAATAAATGAAGCTGTGTGGATCTTAAATCGGTGATGTATTTGCTTTTAGGGCGAGAGCGGTGATGTTTGATCTTAAGCTCTGACTGTTTCCCATCACCCCACCCTGACTGTCCCTCATGTGATGTTTTATGTAAACATATGCGCAACAGAATGAAATACAATGCAAGAAAAGCATTTGAGGAAATAAGACTTGGGTGTAGACTTTCAACGAGTGATCAGAAACCTGTAAGCCTCATGTGCTAAAAATTATTTGTGTCATCACATATAGCAAATCCTGTACAACATATTTTGATAACAAATTAGTTCACTATTTCTTTATTCTGCAAATTCCAGCTTCTAAACTGTGAAGATGTTCTACTTTTGTTTTTCTTAGGTGATATAAAACATTATTTTTCGGATTCGGTGTTGGTCTGACAAAAACAAGCAATTTGCTATCATGTCCTTTGGCATTGTTGATTTTTTAACAATATTCTGACACTTTATAGACAAAACAATGACTTCATTCATTGAGAATCTAATTGGAAGATTAACCGGTTGTAAATATAATAATTAATCTGTCTACATATATAATATTTTTAAGTTATTGTGGATTCTTTGCTTTTTTTTTTACTTATTTAATATTCTTTACTGTGTGATTACTTATTTATAATACTTGTTTTGATCTTGTTTTTACTATGTCGCTTGTTTGCACTATCCTCTCTGCTGCTGTAATCCTGCAAATTTCCCCGCTGCAGGACTAATAAAGGATTATTTTATCTTATCTTAATTGTTGCTTGCAACTGTAAGAACTCTGACATCAAATCGAGGTGCCTTCAGTATCCTGAGTAAAATTATCATGACGATCAGCTACACATTATTAGTATTAGAATTACAATTTATCTTAAGAGCATGAACGACATAATAAATGACAGTTTTTCTTATTTAATCAAAATCAAACAATGCTATCATTGGTGTACTCTTCTCTAATGACATTTAAATGGAGATTATTTCTAATGGTGAGAACAGTTACACACAGCGTGCTGCTAAACATACACCCATTGGTCAGAGTGCAGATAACCAGTGCAGATAAACGACAGCACCAGTGCAACACAGTTCCAGTCAACAGGAGCACACCTTCAAGTTCGACCTGCTGTACTAACCTTGGGACAAACTGATTGGCGGGCCTCTTGGGCCTGTACTCAGGGTGAACCATGAAAAGCATGTGGGGGAAGCCAGTGCCAAAATAGGCTCCATCTGTGTGGTGGTGCCTTGAGGACTTGGGCGTGTAGACGTCCATACATTTAGGACAGTACAGCTTCACCATGGCCTCTCCTGGGATGTCTGACAGACCTGTGGAGGGAGAAGAGGAGGGACAAATAAACTGGTTTACATAGAAGATTAAATCTGCACAAGAACACTGCTAGTACATTACCCAAACTTCCTGTATTTTTCATTGTTCTTCAACTTTCTCCTCACGTTCATGTAAATTAAGATTTGAATAGAAACAAATGGGATGACTTCAAATGAACTTTGTCACACACAGCAAGGATTGGTGGCTACATAAATATACAGACCCCAAACCCACAGCGCCCTTAATACACGGATAAAAATAACAAAATAAATGACAATATTTAAAAATTTACCGGAAAAAGTAATTACGGACCAAGTAAAAACAGGGCATCATGAAACAATTGCAAAAAAGGACAACATATTAGTTAAAAGAGATTCCCAGTCGTTCCTTAACAACTATCAATTAACTGTTGCAGATATTCTTAATATGCAAAGCTATAAAGAGACTGTGGTTACGTTCCTGAGTACTGTAACACTATTTGATCCCCTGTGAGACAAACTTTATATGGTGACAAAATGGTTATCATCACAACATTTTCATGATTACCAGCCATCGTGAGCTGCTTAACCCTGTCTTGAAAAACATGGATGTATTGCATTTAAGAATTGATCTTTTTACTTACCGATAGGAAGCATTGGCTGATTCTCACAATAGACTCTGGGGCAATAGCCAAAATCTCCCTGTTGATACTTCTCCAACTGCAAAGTATAAAACAACAAATTATAATACATTACAACTAATAATAAGTGGCAAACACTTGTCATTTAACAACTGTCATTCTTTTAAAAGGGGGGCGTATTTAGTTATTACAGTAACGATCATAATATGGTTATACAATGTTGGAAACAAATGTCCTCCAACTACAGAAGTTTGTCAGGGCTCGTTTACGATGCATTGTGGTTGTGACATTTTTGCCGTGTCATCACGATTCATATCTCTTCAGCCAATGTAATTATGATTAAATTGTTTACTAGAGCACATTGGTGCAGTACCATAGCTAGATATTTTACTTAAGTGAAAGTAATACCACATTGTAAAAATACTCTGTTACAGGTAAAAGTCCTGCATTCAAAATGTTACTTAATTAAATGTATAAAAGTATATCAAAATATACTTAAAGTACAAAAAGTAGTCATCATGTACAATGTCCAATTTCAGAATAGTATAGGCTATATAATTTATAATTATTGATGCAATTATGTGTATATCACTTTAATGTTGCAGCTGGTAAAGGTGGAGCTTATCTTCACTACTTATACACACACAGCGGGTAAAATAAGTATTTAACACGTCACCATTTTTCTGAGTAAATATATTTCTAAAGGTGCTATTGACATGAAATGTTCACCAGATGTCGGTAACAACCCAAGTAATCCATAAATACAAAGAAAATTAAACAAGTAAGTTCATAAATTAAGTTATGTGTAATAAAATGGAATGACACAGGGGAAAAGTATTGAACACGCTTACTGAAATTTATTTAATACTTCGTGCAAAAGCCTTTGTTGGTAATGACAGCTTCA
Organism: Anoplopoma fimbria; assembly: GCF_027596085.1. Lineage (NCBI taxonomy): Eukaryota > Metazoa > Chordata > Actinopteri > Perciformes > Anoplopomatidae > Anoplopoma > Anoplopoma fimbria. The sequence goes on from NC_072458.1 coordinate 9,523,920, forward strand.
AGACGCCTCCTGTATGGAGAAACTGGTCGCATGCATTGCTCAGGTGTGATTTTGGCCCATTCTTCCACACAAACAGTCTTCAAATCTTGAAGGTTCCGTGGGCCTCTTCTTTGAACTCTGATCTTTAGTTCTTTCCATAGATTTGCTATTGGATTCAAGTAAGGTGATTGGCTGGGCCATTCTAGCAGCTTTATTTTCTTTCTCTGAAACCAATTGAGAGTTTCCTTGGCTGTCTGTTTGGGATCATTGTCTTGCTGAAATGTCCACCCGCATTTCATCTTCATCATCCTGGTAGATGGCAGCAGATTTTTATCCTTCCTTCAATTATATAAAGTTTACCAGTGCCGTATGCTGAAAAACAGCCCCACACCATGATGTTCCCACCTCCAAACTTCACTGTTGGTATGGTGTTTTTGGGGTGATGTGCAGTGCCATTTGACCTCCAAACATGGTGTGTATTATGGCATCCAAAGAGAATTTTGGTCTCATCTGACCAGACTATATCTCCCAGTATTTCACAGGCTTGTCTAAATGTTGTGCAGCAAACTTTAAACGGGCTTCAACATGCTTTTTCTTCAGCAATGGAGTCTTGCGTGGTGAGCGTGCATACAGGCCACGGCGGATGAGTGCATTACTTATCGTTTTCTTTGAAACAATTGTACCTGCTAATTACAGGTCTTTCTGAAGCTCTCCACAAGTGGCCCTTGGCTCTTGGACAACTCTTCTGATAATTATTTTCACTCGTCTGTCAGAAATCTTGCGAGGAGCACCTGGTCGTGGCTGGTTTATGGTGAAATTATATTCTTTCCACTTCCGGAACAATAAGGTTGCGAAGGTCTTGAGAGAGCTTTTTGCTTTTACCCATCATGAGATGTTTCTTGTGTGACACCTTGGTAATGAGACACCTTTTTATAGGCCATCAGTTGGGACTGAACCAGCTGATAATTTGCACTGACAAGGGGCAGGATTGCTTTCTAATTACTGATAAGATTTCAGCTGGTGCCTTGGCTTCCATGCCTTTTTGCACCTCCCTTTCTTCATATGTTCAATACTTTTTCCCTTTCATTCCATTTTATTACACATAACTTAATTTCTGAATTTATTTGTTTGGTTTTCTTTGTATGTAAGGATTACTTGGGTTGTTACCGACATCTGGTGAACATTTCATGTCAATAGCACCTTTAGAAATATATTTACTGAGAACAATGGTGACGTGTTCAATATTTATTTTACCCGCTGTGTGTGTATATGTATATATGTACACACACACCCACACAATAAACTACTTAATAAAACATCATAGCTTATTGGTTGATTTATATTTTCCATCAAGCAACTGCAAATAAACTGGTAACTAATATTGTCAGAGATATGAAGCAAAGTAAAAAGGACAATATTTCCCTCTATATACTGTATATCTCCGGACCACAGTCTCACAAAATTCTGTGGCTAAACACTGAAGTCCCTGTTAGTTTTTCCACTTCCTATTTGAGGACAAACAATTCTACTAATTATTGCGGCTCTATATTGTTTAGCTTTTCAAGCAGATTTGCCTACTCAATATTGAGACAAGGCGCTTTTCTGTTGTTGCTCTGTTGGAAATAAGATTAAAAGATGAGACTCATCATGCTCTATGATGACAATGTTCTTGTCCTTCGATCACATATGACACTTCCATCTAGTGTTTTGATGGTGCTATCAGAGGGTTCAAACTGAGTTCTTTAATGTCACATGATGTGAATATTTTTTTTCCCCCGTTAAGAAAGAAAGTAATGGAAAAACATCTTCCCTAATGCAGACAGAGGGTACTGGATTTTGCTGAAGCAGCTGGCGCCTACCATCTGTGCGATGCCTCGGTTAGTGAGGATGTAGCGTGCGTGGATGAGGCCATACAGCATCTCAGCGGCCTGCTCGATCAGGTCACTCTGGTTGGGATTGTCCTCCAGCTCCTCATCTGAAGACAGAAGGCAACAGAGAACATTGTTGGTGTCCACATTTCTTTTTGACATTTTACAGAGATGCAAAACATTTACAAAAGGACAGGGAATACCAAAAACACAACAAAGTGCTCTTGTGACATTTAATACTTTTTAAAGTATTATTCACATCGTTTAGAAGATTGAGTGAAAATGTACAGCGAATTAGAGGGGAAAAGCGGTGTGTGTTTTAGTATGTGTAATCATCTGACAAGGAGAGAAGCAGCTGGAGCAACAGCTGAGCAGGATAAACAGCCTTGAAACAAAACAATGCTGGGATCAAATGTTCATTCACATTTTTATTTGATCGATGACATGTGCAACAGTGCTCAACATGACAGATCAAAAGAGCAGCATTACGGTAGACTCAGGATCACCAATGAAAGAAACACCTGGCAGCGACTACTACTGCAGCTCTTGATCACTGTTCTATTTGGTCTCAGTATTTCATTTTTTTTAAGCTGTTAAAAGAAACTCTTGCTGTTGTTTGGGATGATTATCTCTCCTGTCTAGACAATGATCCACCCTTTCAAAAAACCCCGCAACGGATGGTTCCGAGTGCTTTACTAAGTTTGAGAATGTGGAGGCATGAACATAAGATACGTACCTGGTTCGAGGTCAAGGATCATGTCAAGGGCTTGGCGGTAGTGGGGAACCTGCTCATTGAGCCCTGTCAGATTAAACTTGTCCTGGATGTAGTCTTCATCCACCTTTAATTGAGGGAATCATATGAGAAAACTGATTTATCTGAAAATATTTAGCATGGCTTATAACAGGATAGGTTTATGTTTTATAAAGTGAATGCGCACACACACATATACATATATATATATATAAACACACACACACACACACATTATCAAACTGGAGTTACATTACGCTGGGATTTTATTGCGGCTAGTATGTGCAGGAAAAATGATTACAGCAACCAATAACTCTTTCAAAGTACATGTAGGTATGGAAGTATTGCTTAAGCTTAACTTGAAAAACTGTCAACCTATTTAATTAGGAACAATGGGCTCTGGCTGATCAAGCTCTAGTGCTGATCCAAGACAACATTGCTGAAAGTGTGAAAATTAAAACTGAATGATAATAAATGTTCTTAACAACTCAAAGGCTGGAAAGTCACAAAAACAAAAAGATTTATCATAAAAGAGAAATTTTCAATAGAAAAGGGAGCATGTAAACTATAGGATGCGGCATGACTCCTTCCTCGCACACTTAGATAAACTTTGACTTTACATAGTAAAATAATAATATAATATTTAGTTCAATGGAAGTACAACTTTTCTATCAGGGTGTAAGTTACTCTGGAGTTGCTTGACGCAACTCACTTTTTTCCCCACACCTTGCAGATTAATAAGTTTTCTACCATCAAGTAAGTTTATTTTGTAGTTCACACTCTTCTGGAAATGAGTTTAAGGATGTGATCTGGGAGCAAAATGTCTGAAATCTGAGAGTGCTGGAGCCAGTACACTATACCATTCTAGATCAGGGCTACATTTTGGTGTGTCCTGGGTGTTTAGTGAACATAAGAAGAGAAACAACAGTATTACAACGTACTCGACTCATACCTTTAGATTTCTGCTTATAAATAACAAGTTCAGCTTTTGTTTTTACTTCATCCTGATGTGTCACTGCCTGGATGGCGACAGTCAATATACTAAGACATTTCAGACAGCACAAGGAAACTCACCTCACAGAAGAACTCATTCCCCCTCAGTCCACAGAACCAGGAGATCCATGAAACTTCTTCTGAACTGCTCATCTCGGAAGACCTATAAAGGACACGGTGAAAACAGTCAGATATGATCCAGAAATAAATCAGCCAGGCTTCATCAACACCGCATTCCCACTGTGTAACATAACAGCCATTACATCCAGCGTCAAAGGAGGATCTGCAGCTGGCCAGACTCTTTCTCTGCATGTTCACATTTGATTGTACCTTATACTAAACAACATATCAGGACAGGAGTGAATTAACGCTGACATGAAGCAATAGCTGATAGCCAACCCTGATGACGGCTAGGCTAATTACCTAGCTAGCATTATTTTCTCAACACTGTTAAATGTATAAAGTAAACATCACAGCATGTTCTTTTTAGCCTTGTTAATACATATAACTCGTATCTTAAATGTAACGTTGTGGTGTGGCCGTACGCGACGAAAACGGGTTAAGGTAACCAGTGTTAGCTCGCTAAGCTAAACCCCGCTAGCGGCTAGCACTCAGACTGAAATCCAACATGGCGCATCGCTACAAAACGGGCCCCGAGACCAAAAAAAATGCTCTTTTTGGAGCTCACTCCGCCTCTGCGTTTAGACGTCTAAACACGATTACGTGCGTGATTCAGCAAACCTACCCGGCGTTCAACTTTTATAGTACTTCAAAAATCCGACAGATCAGAAATTTAGCAATCACACCGGTGTAAATAAGATGGACACCGCCTCCCAGTTCACCCTCTAGGTTACGTTCTTCCTCTTCCTCCGGAGACTCGGAGGCAGCGTTCAGAACCCACGAGCCACTGCTGCCCCCCACTGTTTACTTTGAGTATTACATAAGGGTGGCTCATATGTCTTGCAAATGGCAAAATACCCCTCCCTTTTTTTTTTTTCAAGAGACTGCATCAGGTTTGGAATTATTTCCATAAATAAAAAAGAGCCCAAAATCCTGAGCACTCTTTGCACTTATTATTATAAGGCCTCTAATAACATAACTTTATTTACGCTACTTATTTCTTACTTTATCTTACAGAGCTTCCACATTATTAAACATATACTTTTTCACTATTGTAAGACTGCTTAAATGCAAATGGTAAATGTGCATAAAAACTGTCCTTTTTATGGACAGCTTCCCGAGATTTTGTTTTTGGGAGACAAACTTTTTTTATTCAATGTACCACATTCATAGCTGCCAACCGTTTTCAAAAATGGTGGCTTTGTTTATAGAACTGAGGAGTGAAGTTTCCCCACCCTTCAACCACCCACTTATTCTAGTTACCTTCAGTAGCCTAATATGCAAATATCCGCCTAAAGCCCAAACTAGTACATCACAGTGAAAACAATTGTCAAATGTTGTTATTGCTGCATGTTTATCCAGTTGGAAACGCATGGCTTTTAAAGATACCGCTTCAGGGTTTGGTGTGTTCAAGTGCCTGTAGGAATATTCAACATCAGGCAAGTAACAGTCAGTTGTCAAAATGGAAACACTTGTAAGCTATTAAATTCAGAAACCATTAACAAACTCCAGATTTGCTTATTGGTTGTTTCACAGGTCAGATTTCCTGTCTACATACTTGGGAATACTTGCTGGTTGAGCTAAAAAAAGAGATTGAATTAAGAGGGACCGAGATTTGTGAGAAAAAAATTTGGTGAATCATTTTATCCTTTTTGACCTTTGTGTGAAGTTTTCATAATTAGCACACAAGTTATTGAGTTATCCCAAAAACATGTTTTGTGAGGTCACAGTGACCTTTGACCATCAAATTCTAATCATTTCAACATTGAGTACAAGTGGACGGTTTTTGCAAAATCTGAAGAAATTCCCTCCATGCGTTCCTGAGATATCACGTTGACAAGAATGGAGGTACAAATGATGTACATATAACCTGAAAACATAACAAACAATAACATAGTTTTATTCATTAACTTTCATTACTATTAATATCTCCACCAGGAGGATCATGCAATTGCTCGCGCATCTGTTAGTGAGTGTGCACCTCTGTGTCTGTCCACTGCCTAACTCACATTCTGCTGTAGCAAACGGTATAATATTCTGGGTCACCAGTTATGGCTGCATGCTCATGGACCTCTTGGGGTTGCGGTGACTCACACTTTCTCAAAAACCCCTCTTATTGGCTGTTTTGTACTTCCAGTGATTGCCTGCAGACCCTTCACCCATGCGCTACTCTGCGCCCACAGTGTGTTGGGCTAACAGCTAACTGAACTACCAGTACACACACCGCTGTGTACCTGTGCCTGAGGGCCAGTGGGGGAAACTGTTTTCTCACTATTATTTTGGACTGTGTTTGGCTAACTGCTTACACAACTACCAGTTCACACACAGCTGTACCTCGCAGTAACTCAGCCGCTGCTAAGCAGTCAGACAGCTTGGTGAGGTTAATCTTGTTTTTGGCAAGATTGTATAAAGTGTATGATAAGACAAGTTTAAGTTAATTGCTTGCCTAAATCGGCGATTGTTTTGAGTTTGAAAAGAGTGTGTTTTTAGTTACCTAAAAGCCTGTTAGTTGTGTAAATCACCGGTTTAGTTGGCTAACTTTTGCTGTTTTGTAGTGTGTTTGTGTAACAGCTGCATTCCTATGATGCCGGCTCAGTGGTATAGTTCACTGACACACCTATAAAGAATTAAACAACCCTATTAGTTACACCTATTTTCCTGCAATGACATGTCAAAACATGTGCAGTTAAAAAGGTATTTCATCTTGCTCAAGTTTTTTTTACACAATATTCTAAGAAGAATGAGACATGCCATTACATTTTCCATTAAATCAAAAGTAGTTTATTTAACTTTGCCTTCTCTGTATAACTTTATTATAATAAGACACTTCTCTGCTTGTACATTGCTCCCTTGAACTAAAAATGGCAACATTTGTTTGTGGGAATGTAAGTTGGGGTAGACAGAACTTAGATACATACCAATATACATACATGTGTGTATATTACGGTTCCATTAATAAAACCATAAATGGTAAAAAAAAAAAAAAAAAGAAAAAAACAGTTTGAACCACTCCAGGTACCTTGGTAATGCTGGAAACACAGTACAATCTTTGAGTATTTTTTTCCTGGAATACACTACTTTTGTTTTTTCTTTTAACATGGGTACATAAAATAATGCGCACATCAACATTAAGAGTTAAGGATGGATGAAGGACTCTTTGAGCCAGTGTTAAGTGTTCAGCTATCAATGTGTAATATCAGTAACAGGCAAGGCAAGCTGCACTGATGGGTTTGTGTTCATGCTAAGAAGTGAGAAAAATAAAATATGTCCAACTTCACTTGCCTGCAGAAGAATGTATGATTAAATTACACAAAGAAAAAACGGGTGGAGTTGTCCACTGCATGTTGTTAATTCGAATGATGAGCATATACACACAGCTGAATGTATACATGTGGATGTATTTAAGAAACAGTAGAATTGTCTTAATGATATTGGTTCAATCAAGTGTGGGCAAACAAGGCAGAAAAGTGCTTGCTTCATGTTAACCCCTCTGGTCCCCCACCCCCTTCCCGAGTTATTACACAAACACCAGAAAACGCACACATGCCACACACATACACGCACGCACATATACAAATCAAATGCCCTACTCACAACATCCCAGAGACGATCTTCAAACTGTTTTCAGTAAACAAACACAAACCCCAACTTACAGCAGTGAAAGAATTTATGCAGGTGTATAAATCGCTGTCTAGTTCAGCTTGGATGTCTCTGTGTGCCATTTTATGTCTTTCATGTATGATACAAACTATGTTTACAAGTGTGATCCTAACATCAATCCAATATCTTTTCAACACTCCAGGTCGGCATTATTCGTTGCGAGTGAAATCTGTGAAACCGTGTCAACTGTAAGAAGGTGACTCGCATGACACCCTGTCAGCATTGTCCTGAATTCTATTAGTTTGGGCTTCTGGTTGCAACACCATGTACTGAAACAGCCAATCCGAGAACACGCACGATGAAAAATACTTCCTCAGACAAGGAGCTCTTGGTAGTAGTCCTTTCTTGGTGTGAGGATTCTCCACAAGAGCACAGAGGGGTGGGGTATAATGGTACAATACTCGGGCTGGCTCTGTACTCTGGGCCCAGACAGAGTACCTGTCCTGTTGCATCACATGTAACTTGCACAACAAAAGAGAAAAAAAAAGAAATAACAGCACCCGTGGGTTTTTGTTATACTACAAGGAGTGCTTATTAGAACATATTCAAATACCTAGTAAAGCATAAACAATTTATATGAAAGTCAAACTTCTTTTCTTTATTCTATTATGACCTACATTTTCATTTAACATTTCTTTTCCTCTTACAAGATCGATAGGTATTTCATCCTCAGAGAGAAAAAAACCCAGTGTTCCCATAAAAATGGAAGTCACTGAGGAAATAATGGATGTTAAAATAAAGCCATTAAGCTAGCAATACAGTCGTCATAGGGTAAACTAAGCTCACAAATGACAGAATAAAACTTGGGGAAACTTTTGAGTTACGTAGAACTTCTGAAGGTGAGGACAATGCTACGCTGAGGCAGAAAAATACTATTTCCTAAAAAGGACCAACCAATAACTCAGGAAATGTCAGAGCTGTTCAACAATGAGAAGGGGAGGGGGCAGCAGAGACATTGGTATTAAAGAAAAATCAAAGTGTAGGTGAGCACTGAGCGGTAGTACTTCAATGTGTCCCATCGCTCACAGTAATGAGAGAAATAGTTTGTAGGAGACCAAAAAGTCAGTAAAAGGAGGAATTGGGGAATTTAGTAAAAAGGTATTTTTAATGACCTGCTTTTTAGAAGAAAAAAAAAAACACACCCTCCTAACATTTCATTGAGGCTGAAACTCAACTGGACACAAGGCCAAAAAAAGAAAAAAGAAAAAAGACACAAAGAGAAAACAAAACATGTTATGGTACATTGTTCTTGTTAAAAGATGAAGCTGCACTCTTTCCCTTTGTGAGGGAAGTAATGCAGAACTGCACTACTGAATACCACCCAAGGCCAAAGTGTGGTAGAAATATACACAGGTACATAAATATAAAAATTTGCCCAATCCAAACATTTTTGCCAATTTAAACGTTTTCATTTTGCAAACACATGACTGCATGTGTTCTGTGTGTAAATATGTCATATTTGTGCTTGTATATATGTGTGTGTGTGTGTGTGTGTGTGTGTGTGTGTGTGTGTGTGTGTGTGTGTGTGTGTGTGTGTGGAGCTTTGTTTGAATGTCCTCTGAAAAATCAAAGTGCACCTCCATTTGCAGAACCACATGCTTGTCATATCAAACTGGGGTGAGATTCTTGAGGGAGGGAGGGAGGGAGTGAGGGGGCACAACTGAATGGAGAGCAAGAAGGAACAAACGGAGAAATTTACAATAACGGACGGTAGATAGTAGATTGATGCAAAGGGAGAGACATGACCAGGGAATGGGTGGGGGGGCTAAAGTGAATTTGAATACCATCTCCATATACTGTACAATGCACTAATATGCTTAGGGATGCCAACAGATAAGCCATGAAGTAATTATCAAAAAGGGATTAGATGCGAGAGGGTGGTTTTAATGTGGGTGGGGTTCATCTGAAATGTTTTGAAAAATTTCATCACTTCCTATTTTTCGGAGAGGGCCAGTTGCCACGCCGGTCACCGCGGTTGCCACCTCCATTTCCAGGCCCGCCAGAGCCGCCACCAGGCGGCCCTCGAGGGCCTCTTCCTCCCCCTCCCCCTCCCCCTCCTCCAGGGTTGACCCTGCGGTTCTGTCGCTCCATGCCAGGACGCTGGCTTGAGAAGCTTCTCTTATTAGCTGAGGGCTCTTTTCCTGTCATGTCGCGGTCGACCACACCTCCGCCACCGCCTCCACCCCTTCCCAGGTGGTGGGGATGGTGAGAAGAATAGGACTTCCCTCCTCCTCCTCCTCCCCCCCCCCCCCTCCTCCTCCTCCTCCCCCCCCCTCCCTCCTCCTCCCTCCCTGTCTCTGAACTCTGTGAAGTCGCTGCTCTCGGAGGCGGTCTCCCACTCCTCGTTGGCCTGGTCTGAGTTCTGGTTGGTGAAGTCAGGGGACTTTGCTCCATGGCTGTGGTGGTGCTGGGGGTGGGTCTGCCCAGCGTTGCCCTGGTTGTAGTGGTGATGGTGGTGACTATTTGCATTGTTTAGATGCCCGCCCCCACTGTTATTGTTGGTTGTTAGTGTGGTGTTGTGGTTTGCATTTTGGGCATTGCCCGTCACAGGAGCAGGGATGGGGGCTCCGTTACTGTCCTGAACTGAATTCAGGGAAGGAGAGGAGGGTCTTCCTCCCCGATGACCCCCACTCCTCCGTTGATCCGTGCCGCATTCTCTCGCTCCTTCAGTCTCCGGAAGCGGGGGGGCTTATCCTGCTGATGCTGGGATCGCCCGTGGCGCCGACGTCTAGGTGGTCGCTCAAACCCACTGGGAGGAAACCCACGGTTAGTGGGAAGAGGGAGCGCATTTGGCCCTCCAGAGTTTGCCGTCGGGTTAGTTGAAGCTTGCTGGGTCACAACTCCTCCATTTTCAGTGGAAGATAAGGAGGCAGGTGCTGCAGCGGGCAAAGACGGCTGAGGGGGATTGGACCCCTGACTTTGAGTATGACTTGCATCAGCTATCTTGTCTTTCTTCTCTCCTCCATTTCCTCCCCTGCCAAAGTCTTTGGGTCCAGAGCTTTGTGGCGGGCCTTGCTGCTTCCGAGCTGAGGCTGATGGCTTTGAGGACCCGCTGTGAGATGCTGAGCTGGGTCCAACCCTGTGTCCCCCAGGTGGTCCTCCGACATTGCCACCACTTCTGTAGCTGTTTCCTCCTCCACTACCTCCACCTCTGCCCCTCCTAGAGGGTACACCCCTGGGAGTGAAGACCCGGGCCTGGGAACCTCTAGGAGGTGCAGATGACATGTTGCTGCTGCCAGTGGTGTTGGCATTATCAGAGCCATTCTTGGTGTTGGGTTTATGATGGTCTTCCTTGTCGGAGGGACCAAGGTCACTTGCACCACTCTCACTGCCAGTCTCTGAACCTCTCTCCCTCCTTCTCTTGGGGATTTCCTCATACTCTGAGCCCTCGCTGCGGGTTTCACTTCGGTTCCTGGCCCTGGCTGGGTTATGCTGGGACCGATCCTGACCATGCCTGCCACTGCCCCCCTCGCCCTTGGACTCATGGTGGTGGCCACCGCCAACGGATGGGCGGTAGTCTCTGCCACTCCTGCCACCCATTCTGCCTCGACCGCCACCAGTGGGGCCAGCAGCAGCCGTGTAAGTGCCACGGAAACCACGGCCACGCCCATAGAACTCTCCCCCTCGTCCGCGACTGGCTCTGCTGCCTTTGGCAGGGACTCCATGGTGGTGGGAGGGGCCCCCTCCTCTCTCAAAGGAGCGGTCCCTGTCCCTCCTTGAGGAGGACCCTGAAAATCCTGAAGAAGTGGTGTCTACATCTTTGGGCCCTCTCCCAGACCCGCCCCCACCTCCTCCTGTGGATCGTTCTTTTCCTGCATTCCTAGGTTTGGCTGTCTGGGCTGGTTCATCTTTAGATGGAGCTGATGTGTTCTGGGAGGCGGAGGAGGCTTCCTGCTTTATGGCGGTGGATTGGCCACCATCTTTCTCTTTCTCTTTCCCAAAGCTGGTTTTTTCTCCTCCATCAGCTTCCCCTCCATCTCTCTTAATCTCCTTAAGCAATGGCTTCTTAATGGGGCCAGCCCTCCTGTTGGCATTGCTGCCTCCTGTCTGGTGGGAGGGTTTGTGGTCGGATGGAGTGTTGGAGGAGTCCTCCCCTCCACGAGAGTTGTTCCCACCTCCTGCATTGGTCCTCCTACCATGAGAGGACCCCCCACCCGTATTGCTGCTTCCAGGCCGTGGGCCCCACTGGGTCTCGGTCTTGTGCTCCCGCCCCCCTCTTTGGTTTGATTTTGAATGAGGGTGCTGCTGCTGAGGCTGAGTATGACTGCCATGTTGAGAGGGAGTTGGGCTAGAAGTCATGGCGGAATGGGGAGCATATGCCGGGCACGTTTTCTCCTGTTTCGCATGGATGCTACTGCTTGCACTACCACTGTTGCTTCTTTCACCATGACTTTGCCCGACACCAGCTTCACTCTCTCTCTGGGATGGGTGATGATGCAGGGCAACTTTGACATTGCCATCTTCCCTGGCAGAGGAGGAGGAGGAGGAAGAGCAGGAGGATGAGAGTGAAGGTTGGTTGATTGGGGGAGAAGAGTCTGTCTTCTTAGCAGGGGCCTCAACAACTCTGTCTCGGCTGTTTTCTGGCTTGTGGGGGTGGAGAGAGAAGTGAGGCTGCTGAGGGTGGTGGCCGTGATGGTGGTGGAGATGAGAGTTGCTCTCAACAGGGGGATGATCGGCACGACCGTTACGATCGTAGTGAGGGTGTAGGGCTCCCCATATCTGTCCCTGCTGAGACCCCCGTGGGGGCCCTTCATCCTGGTGGGCGTAGACATGCGGCTGATTTCCCCTCTCAACCCTCTGCTGCTGCTGCTGCTGCTGCTGCTGCTGCTGCTGGTGGGGATGCATCCTTGCACCCTGGTCAGGGAAGTTGCTGTAGTTGCCCCGCCCACTCATGTAGTGATGAGGGTGGCCTCCTCCTGGGGCCCCAACTTGATTTCCAACTGGAGGTGGAGTCTGATTAGATGTCCCAGAGTTGGAGCCGGGCTGCTGGATGGTACCCAATCCACCCTCTCGCATGCGGTGTGGAGGAGTGTCGCTCCTAGGATTTAGAATGTAGAAAGAACACAAAATTAATCCATGAAATTAAAAGGGTCACCTCACCAAAATTACAAAACAACTTATGTTCCCTTATCATGTCAGTATTTGGAGCATATGCAGTATGTATATGTTGGACACAGTATTATATACACCTGTACAATCTAAAGTAATCAAATTAAACAGCCCTGAAACAAATACCAACTTTGGAAAACTATTAACATTGTTCTCAGTACATACAGTAGAACGTGTTAAACCTAAATCCCCCGCAAACTGACTTGTATATACATACCTGGGCCCTTTGGCTACATCTTCATCCTCCAAAGCCTGCTTCTGCCTGAGGGGTGATGTTAGCCCACGGCCCTCCCCTCCGCCAGGGAATACCTCCTGCCCCCAGGCCATCTTAGGATCCATAGGGGGGGTCCCACGGTGAGGGTGTCCTGGGTGCTGTTGCTGCCTGTCAAAGGGTTCTGAACCAGATCCCCCCGAATCAGACCGCTCACGCCCAATAAGCCCTGTAGTAGGGAAGAATAACTTTTAAAGAACATACCCACACAGATACTGACAACAAAACAAGACATATTGTTGACTTGAGTCAACAGTGTGACTATGCAGTGATCACTTCAGCCTGCGTACTACTACACTAACGTCTGAACTATGTTGTGTAGTATGGCAGTTTTATATAATCAAATTACTTGAACAGTTAAGTTTTGACTGATTGATTTTAGTATCTGATTGATTTTAGTAATGTCACATCCGCTCACCTGATGGGTGCATGCCTGCTGAATAGTATTCCATTGGCGGAGGCCGGCCCTGCATCATGCGGGGGTCCATGTAGGGCATCATCATCCAGCGAGGGTCGAAATTCATTGGCAGTGGTGGGGGTCGGACCATATTGCTGGGTTGATACATTGGTCCACCTTGCTTTGGTCCAGGACCCGGCTGGGGTGTTGAACCTGGTGAAGGACCCTGTGGAGGCTGGGGGGACAGCTGGCTTTGTGAAGCCTGGCTGTGCTGTTGCTGTTGCTGCTGCTGCTGCTGCTGCTGTTGTTGCTGTTGTTGTTGCTGTTGTTGCTGCTGCTGCCACTGCTGCTGCTGCTTCAGGAGCTGCTCCTAAAGACAAATAAATGTGAAACAGAAAACATAGCACCAGGATGTTTAAGAACAGATATATCAGACTTATTTATAAAGGCATGCAAGCATTGGTAGCAAAATAAGTAGCAGTGGTGGTTGTTTTTGTATCTGTATAAAACATACAAAGAGCTCAAGGAAAGGGATATATTTCAAACAGATCTAGAATGCAAAAAACATTCAAGCAATACCTGTACAGACAAGAAGAGATTATTACCTGCTGCTGCCTCTGAAATCGAGGTGGAAGAGACTTCTGGTACTTTGAGTAACCCTGGCCAGGAGGACCACCAGCTTGACGTCCTGCTCCTCCGCCAATGTTCTCAATCTTCACTGGGTCGACTCCTCTTTCACCTCCACTTCCTGCACGAATGTGCGGAGTGCCCATGATCTCTTCCTTATTTTCTCCTGGTAAAGGTACGTCCAGCGTCGGCTGCTGTGGCTGTGACACAGCTGGCTGTGGACACTGTTGGGCTTCTGAACCAAGAGAAGGTTGTAAGGTTCAATCAAGGCTCATTATCATTATTTGAAATGCCATATTATACACAACAGGTGTCCAGAAAGCCAAATCGCATGTTAGTGATCCAAGTTAGTGACCTGAGAAACTCACCTGCAGTGGAGTCATAGCTGCTGTTGCTGCTGGCTCGCTGTCGTTCACTGACTCCAGGACTGGACCCCGGCTGGACAACCAGCACTGGAGGCTCCTCAGGGTCCACACAGGGGGATGGGGGCTGGCTGATGTTGGGGGAGGAGGCAGAGGCTGAAATAGATGGACTAGGACTGCCTGCTGTGGCAGCTGTAGAGTTTCCATCCAGGCTGGGGCTTTTACAGCCGCTTCCACCAACTCCTATGTTGCTGCCCTGCTGCTGTTGCTGCTTTTCATCCAGCCTCTTTAGTTTCTCTGCACAGGCTGCGCGTCTCTCTTCCTCCATCCTACGTTCTTCCTCCTCGCGGCGGCGACGAGCACGCTCCACAGCGGCAGAGATCTCAGTGGAGGACTGCTTCCGGCGCTGGCGCCAGGTCTCATCCTCATCATTATCCTGGGGTCCAGGGACCAGTAGGCCCGGTTGGGCAGGAGGAGAAGGGCCTCCTGGTGCTGGCTGAAGTTGGCTGGGGACAGGTTTCACCGGGCCTTGAGGGGCACCCTGATTTTGGGGCCGGTCCTGAATAGTTAGAATATATGATTGCTTCATTATGCAGCTTTCAACTACTTAGGTGACAACATTGCAATCGTCATGAGAAAAATGTTCAACGAATGATTACACAAACCGAAAACAAACCTCAAGAGGCAACAGGCGATCTTAAAACTAAAGATGACTTATTCTGGGGCGGTGGATGAGATAATGATAGAAATTATTTGTCTATGAGGCGCTATCCAGATGGCTACCTGTCGGTAATAGGAGTAAGGCCCTTGTGGGGGGGAGGACTGCTCCCGGGGACCACCCAATCCAGGCCTGCGCCCCTGTATACAGGCAGACAGTTAGCCATGCTCCACCACAGTAATCTACACTGACAAAAACACGCACGGACATACACTAACACATCCCTGTCCACAAGTAAGTCTTTGCTCAACAGGATGTCCAAATTGTCCAGAGTTGTGAATTTGGACATTACATCTTTCACAGTTTGAGCATGGCCTGTTCAAGGCAACACCCTGTTTCTTCTGGTTTGCACGCTACCTGGTAGTTGGTTGGAGCTCCTTGGCCCCCCCAGCCGCTGCCTCCCTCCTCGGCCCATCCTGGCTTGCTGGAGGGTTGGGGGCCGCTGTCAGCATTAGTGGGAGGAGTGCGGCGGGAGTCTCCGCCGCTGTCCGAGGCTCGAGAGCGAGAGGTTACAGGAGGGGCATCCTGGGACCTCTGTGGCTCACTGAGGTCAAGATAAACTTTTGTCAAACTCATTATAGTAGCTTGTAGAATATAATCACATTTATGCAAGAAGAAAACCCTGTATCGTCATAATTTGAAGTGAACTCATGCTGAATGTACTTGGTCACATACCGCAAGTCATTCTTGCTCTCGGTTTTCTCCTCTTCCCCCTCTTCATCTCCTTCATCATCACTGAACTTCAACTTGGCGGAGTAATCAATCTCCTCATGAGCCCCTGTTGAGCAAAAAAAATTTCATCAGGACCATGTTTATACCAGACATCCATTCAGTGCATTTCTTGCACATTATTCATCATCCTTCACTTTGATGGACCTGATCTTCCAACCTATCCTCCTCCTGAGCTGATCGTAGCAACTGACTGCTTGAATCAGCAGGAAATATGATATGCAGAATCATCTGCAACGTTAAAATGCATCAATCTGACTCGCTACCACTGCCTTCACCTCATTAATCATTTAGCAGTATAAGCACTAAATCAACATAAAAAATACATTAATGTCAGGATTTAATGTAGCACAACAACCAAAAAAGAAAGCCTCTGCAGCTATAGCTAAACTCTGAATTGACTGCAAATGTTACACTCCTAAATACAAAATGAAATTTTTGTTCCATCTCCCATCTGATACATTAAACAAATTTGATTTACCTGCCCAGCCCTCATCTCCATCATGGTCCAGCTCATCTAACTCTTTCAGGTCATCCTGCTTTAGGATAGGTGGTCGCTTCACAACCTCTCCACCTGTATCACGTGGGCCGCCCTGAGACCTGCCATCAGGACCACCCTGCCCACGAGAGAACCTGAAAGAGGGGAGGAGGTTCTTAGCAACTGATATGTCGAAGATACAAAAACGTGCCAGATTGCCAGGGGAATAAACTAATATAAAGTAGCACAACACTAGCCTTACAATTGGTATTGGCAAGCAACATACCTTGGAGCAGGCCCTTCTCCGGGTGCCGGGTACCTGAAGGGCCCCTGAGGGCCATAGGGGGCCGGGAAGGGCAGGTATGGAGGATACATCTATATATATAAATAAAAAAAAAAAAAAAAAAAAAAAAAGGTTCAGATACAATTATCTTTTTATATAATCAGAATAGAGCTGTTTTAAAGAGGACATGAAACATGCATGTTTTTTTATTGATAGTGCCCAATTATATATTAGAAAAAACACCTAGCATAAAATCTGATTGTAAAAAGTTAAAACCACCGACAAATTAATTTTCATAAATTCTGCCTAGCCATCTAGCTAGCGAGCCACCATGTTGGAGTGACGTTTCGGCAGATAATACGGAACAAAATCGACAGTGAACAGTGTTCATCCTACAGTTAGGGAAACATGATCCCAGAAATAAAGAAAGACATATTTAAAAGAAGAAACCCTAAAGCTGGAGGAGGACCAGGGAAAAAGCTGAAATACACCACAAAAGATGGTGATGAGGATATACTGTGTGCAGTCGCCTCTGTTTTGAGGGATTAGCGGTGTACAGGAAAGTGGAGTATGTGGAGTCAACAGTGGTGCGACTACGGGGGCTCCCCCGGCCACACCGCCTGGTGCTGACGCTGACTGCATCCATTGTCTCTGTTGGACTCAGTTAAGCAAACCAACCTCGAATGGAACAGGTTACCATACTGCAACATGAAGGCGCTCTTGTCACAAAAGACTTAACAGAGCTTCTTTTTTTTTTTAAATGCTTACATCTGTCATGTTTGTTATATAGTTGTAGTTGAAATCCAATTAGTAACTAAGCTTAACTTGGCTGACTGCTCCATTAGTTGCTGTGGCACTCTACTGCCTTTGACGTATGCAGGAATCATATAAAAATAACAAATGTCATGAAAAGAAAGTGTTGCATTGGCCAATTCTGCACACCATCTGCAGACAAATGTCACATTATTTATATGAGCCCAGCAGATGCACTGCAGAAAAAAAACATTAAATATATTAAATAAAAAAACACTAGAACATTAACTGAAACTAAACAGGAAAACGAGGAAAACTTACGAAGGGTGGCATGATCCCTCGGTATTGGGGGAACCCAGGCCCCACAGGGGGCTGAGGCAGGGGCAAGGCGGGGCTGCCTGCTGGAGGGTTCCTAGGTGGCCCATGGGACTGAGAATTTGGAGGGGGGACCCCGGCTGCCCCATCCATCACAAGAGCCCCAGCAGTGCCACCCTCCACTGCCCCCTCCCCAGACAGGGTGGGCGCCAGGGCGCGGCTCCCACCGTCCCGCCAACTTGTAACGTCTGAGGGGAAAACGACAGAGCGGTCAGTATGCTTTAAAAGGCTTTTAAATGGAATACGGTCAGATATGAAAAACCATTACTTTAGAAAGACAACACATCCTTTCAAATAAGACGGAGTGCTATCTGGAGTTCTAAAAAAAAAGAAAAAGGAATGGTTGCCATTATTTTCAGTTAATTAAGTAGGAAACTTTTTTTTCCTTCTCATTCCCCAATTAAATTTGGTGTTGGCAAACCAACCATAAAAAAACAACAATACAAGAAGTTTTCCCACCACAACTGACTTCCTTAAATTACTAGTTGATCAATTATTGGAGTTTAAGTGGGCATCACTCACTCTGGGGGCGGAGGCTTGGTCCGGGCCCATACCACTGATCTGCAGTGCCCTGTTCTCTGCCAGCTTTGTCCTGGTCGCCAGCCGCCTGCAGGGTGGGAAATTCCTCGCGAGAGAATGGCGACGGTAGGTTTGATACCTTTCCACCTGTAGAAAGGAAACATATGGAGTCATGTTTTTAATTCAATAGAGGGCCATGTGTAGGGAAGAGCTTATTCCAGAATATTTCTCATAAGACATAAACATAAAGTAAGACTCACCATCCCCTTGTGTTCCATGTGTAACACTGGCCTGTGCCCAGGACCTTGCCCCTACGGCCTGGGTTGAAGCTGGGGCCAGAGCCTGAGGGGGGGGGACGCACAAACACACACACACAAAGAGACAAACACCATATGATACATGTCAACTATGGCTGCCATATATTATCTCCATTATCGACTGTCGATAGTGTGACTTTGCGCTCATTTCACTGGGGCGGTCCGTACCTCTGAAGCTGGCGGGGTTCTCGGGCGGGTCGGTGCAGGTGTCGGTAAAGCCACAGGCTGCTGCGATTCCGGCTGCGGTGCTGACAATGCATCGGTACTTATAGAAAGAAAGAAGTCACAAAGAGGAGATTTTAGACAAGATAGCCTCAGCAAAAGGAAAACTTTAAAGTGTTTTTTCCCCCTCTATCGATTGTATTGTACTTTAACTAGTAAAAGTTGAAAACTAGCGTGATTGATTTGTTGCTTAAGGGGGGTTGCTAACCTCTTTGGGTCTGCTTGTTCCTGTTTGCTTGCCCATCCTGTGCCGTCTTTGGGAACGAGCGAGACGTTGGGATCGTTGCCTTTGTTCTCTGCCTTCAGACTGGGCAGGTTGGCAGGGGGTGGCATACGCCGTGCGGAGGCAACTTTACCAAGAGACTGCAGGCCATGGCGGGGGGGAACTGATATGGGGAAGAGAAAGGAGGTCATTAGCACAGATGGACCACTGAAATGTGACACCAATTGAATCTTCTGGGTGTAAGGAGGTTCCTGATGACAGGGATGGCGTTTGCTTGATACACAATTAGGATGCTGAACAACCAACAAGGCTAGAGGCTTGGAAGTTCCAGTCTGGTGATTCTGATGAATATGGATTATAAAAAAGCCTGTAGATATAATTAAAAAAAAAAAGCCAACCCACTTCAATTAGAGTATATGGCAAAGTATTGGGAAATTGATGCTCACAGAAGCATAGAAAAGCCTTCAGATTGTGAAAAGGGAAGCTGTGCGGAATATCAATCCCTCATTTGTTTCCTGGAGGCTCACAGAAACCGCAGCAGTGCATGGCTTCACTATGTAGGAGGAGGAAGTATATAGTTTGGAAACGGGGACAGCTGCTTAGATCAAGTGGGGAGCTTCTGAATAAAACATCGACTGGGGACTCAGCACAGAAGTCAAACAGTGTCCACAAGTAAGGCTCTGTCTCAGGTCAGGCTCAGTGGCTCCACTGACATGTCAAGGCTCGAGAGCCAGTCAACTTTCAGACCATGCATGATTACTTCTTATATGTCTACAGATGAGAAACATTCTAACAGAGACCATTCTTTTTTTATAGACTCATTGAAACAGATACTAAGGCCTACAACTAAGGGTAGTAAATATCCTTGATCCCTGAATAATATTAACAGCATCAGCAAAACCAGGTTGGCAGGCAGTTGAGCGATGCAGCACATCATCCATTTCCTGTATTGGAAAACAGCACCAGAGCTATTAGGGAGACAGCGGGCTAATGCATCAAAGTTGCGGCACTTGGTGTCGGGAGACAACACAGCACAGCCAGGCACTTTTAATCAAACAGCCTACGGGTAAATCCAACTGTGCATAGCAGATCAGTTTCTTAAGCCCAGATCTGATTAATTACAAAACAAGTCGCACATCTAGTGACAAAACAAAACTAAAGTGGCAGAATGAAAACGGAGCATCACAGGCAAGCGGTATTGAAAATGAATACCCCGGGTAGACAGAAAGAAAGGCCGATCCAGTACAGTGGATGAATGTTGTAACAATGACAGCTGGGACATGACAGAACCTCGATACTCACCAACAGGCTTTTGTGTTTCAAGGCTCTTTCCTTTGTATGTATCAAACAGGTTGAGAGACGCATACTTGGTTTTGCCGTCCTTCCCCTTTGCAGTTTGCCCAGAGCGCTCTGACATTGCGCTGTCCGCTCATTGAGTATGGTGAGCCCTGAGACTGGGGAGGGGAGAGAGAGGGGGGAAAAGACAGAGAGCGAGAGATGTGACACCAGCTATACACAGAAAGTGAGAGTAAAAGTGCTGATTGTACAAGCAGGCTTTCAAAACAACGAGCGAAACAGAAACTATTTCACAAATCAAAATATCCTGAACGTATGTGATGTGCACCCGTCAGATTCAAATAAGTGATAGGACAGCTGGATATGTGTGGTATAATTAAGCAGTCATAGAATAACTTACAGTGGAACTGACAAAATGACATGTTTGTAGAAGAGTTATAATTTAAAAAAAAATGTTTTAAAGTTCACTAACCAGATATGTGCATTACACAATTGTTTTTTTCCCCACATTGATACTTTTTCTCGTGCACCAAGTAAATCACAGAAGCAGTCCACAAAACTACACAAATTTTCTGTTGATCATTGTGCACCTCAATTATGTAATTTTACAAGTTAAAAGGATGAAAAAAATAATAGAAAAAAACCCTTTAATGCCTCCATACTTAAAACAGACAATCTGTGCCATTCAACATTTACCAACTAAGTAAAGACATTTTGGCTGTAAATTCAAAGGATTTTTAGAAGTTCAACAACTTAAACAATATGTGGATTCTAAACCAATATAACTAAGTTAAATGGCTGGAGAATGATAAAAGATGATGAGAGAATGCCTGTACAATAATAAACAAATAAACTTATCAAAACAGAATAGTTATGTTAAGCACAAGCAATGACTACATAAAGGCCATTTTCATATTTGGCTGTTATACATTCAGCACCATTTATTTTGCTCCACCCATGTTGCTTTCACTGTTTACCTACTGCTGTACGGTCCTGACAGCCCAATTCTTACTGATACATATTGAAAAACGTCCTCGGCTTATAATGTCAGATACACTGACATTTGTGCTGCTTTCCAATTAATAAATTCTGGTGTGCCGAAGCGTTTTATGAGGTGGAAAACTGGAATAGTACTGGAAGTACTTAGGCATCCTTTGCAAAGACAAATTTCAGCTAGGAGAGGTTCAGCATTATACCAGCATAAATACTTTTAATGTGAACAGACCTAGTGCAGTGCATGACTACACACCTCATCACAGGAAACTCTGTACAAAAGAGAGCAAAAAACTGAGCCCCGGTCTCTATGGCAACACATTATAAATGATATTCTTCTATGCCTTTCCTTGGCTCCATGGCAACTGCCAGGCCTTTAACTTGAACTAATTTTACTGCACATCAATAAAACACAGGGAGATGACATCTGTCCAATTTGAAGGGATTTGGCTGTATCCAGCAGGTTAACCAGCTGCCCCCACTCTACCCAACTCCCATTAGGAACAATTACTGAGAACAGATGATTCTCCTCAGATTATTATGCAACAAATCACATTAGTAATTAGTAACTTGCTTTGAATGAAGTGGTGAAATTATGCGAGTCAATCCATATGGACCATATTTTAGAGCTGAATACTAAGCCAAACTAAATGGATAGCTGAAACAAGACTCACACCAGCAATGTGATGAACAGCGGTGTGACTATGTGTAGACCAACCAGCAGATTCAAAGCATCCCGATGTAAATAAATCATAAAAGACTTGAACGTAAAGCCAAGTGCATTTCACTGCATTGATAATCCTCATTTTGACAAAACGCACGAGGTCTGCAATACGCATATCACTGAGGAAAAGAGGTGCAGGAAAACATGAATGACTACCCAGCAGCAGCACTGCATCGTGCCCCAACAGCCAGATGAGATTAGAAAATTAGGTCGTGGGATGGCTGGTCAACTGTACGTTGTGTAGGGATTAACGGGGGCCAGCGGCTACACCAAAGCCACAACTGCACAACACAACTCCAACACACCAACACACACACACACACACACACACACACACACACACACACACCACAAAGGGGCCTTGAAAAGCCAAAGCTAACCATAAACACACGCATATTTGGGCAAAATGTGCCGGTAGCTTTGACTGTAGCGGTTGCAATGAGATTAAATATGTATAACGTGACGAAGCTACAGATATGTGTGTGGCAGTGCTAGCGTTGGGAGGCTAACACGGGGCCTGGTGCTCGCGTCGGGAGGGGGACTGCGTTGATGTTTCATAATGATGTGTCCTCTCAGCGGAGCGGCGTCAGGAGCTCCTCGGCTCCGCGAGGCCCTGCGTGTACACACACACTCACACACACACACACACACACACACACACACACACACACACACACACAAACCAACCCAACGCTTGTGTGGCGGTCGCTGCTTCTGTTTAACTCGCAGGAGGCAACGGGCAACTCAGGGGGAAACAGGTTTTAATAGGAGAACAAAACAAAATGGCGGCGGCGACGGGCCCGGTGCGGTGAACGTGATTTAAGACCGGCTGTGGAGCATCCCTGAGCTCCGACCGGGTCAGCCTACCACCATAGCGCTAGCATTAAAACACACCGGGAATATGGGCGAATAAAGGGTGGATTGTGCTTAAAAACACCCATTGTAAACAGCCGTGAGCGTTCACCATCGTCCACTGTTAGCTCCGTGCTAACGCTCATCCGCTCACGTTAGCTACGCACAGCGGGTCACTGTGGCAAACACACGCTGACATGCAACGATGTGTCGCCAACGAGCTAACTGAGCGGCCAGCATTGCTCGAAAATGACCACATGCAAGTGAATGCACCCACATGTATCACACTCACTCATCTGAAAAGTCAAACGCGCTGGCTAACCAGCTAGCACGTCCAGGCTAGCGGGCTAGACAACCAGCTAGCATTAGCTAGCTAGCAACAACAACCGAGACGCGGTGCCTTTCCAAAAAGATAACCCTGCCCTTCCACATACACATCCCCCCGGGTAACGTTAGGCTAACCCTGTGTCAAACGATTGTGGTGATTTCTGCTCGATATCATGTAGCTAATCGGCGTTTGCGTGAAAGCAGCCACGTTTCCCGGCCACTGACCTGGTCTTGTCCCGACTTGTCTCGAGGTTGTATCGCAGAGTGAGGTTAGCTAAGCTATCGCGTAGCTTTCTAGCGAGCGACCCCGCTAGCTAAGCAGCGCTGTGCGCCTGCATGCAGTCAAACACACGTACGGTCTCTGCAGGAGAGCGCGCACACTTAATCGCGAGTAGCACTGTGTAGGTGAACAAGGGCTTCGGCTTACTTGCACTCCTTTTCCTTTTTTTCCAAAAATAAATGAAAAGGGAGAAAGAAAACCGTCACACTGGACTCGTGCGTCCTCTGAAGAGCCGTCAACGGCTACTGGGCTTCAGAGAGATGGAGCCGTTTGGGACCTCCAACATCAGCGCGACTGCTAGAAACATTTAAATGACTGCTATTTAACAAAAAACACCTTTGGAATAAAGTAAATATAACAGTTGTCATACCCTTATGGGCTGGGTATTGATTTATTAAGTGTAGACTTTTTGCACTTAAAATTGTTATATATCCTCTATATTTGGACTGTCATAATACACTATGAGCTATTGGGATTATAGACTTTACATTAACTTTACATCATAGCACAGAAAAACTTACTCAAGGGCTGCAGAGAAATGCATGTCCAACAAAGATAGGGCATTGTTGTCAAACAAAGAGGGTATCTCAGGTCACACATATATATATAGTACAATATCTGGGAATTTGTTGATGTGATGATGTTGAAAACAATTAAGCAAACGGTGAAATCGTAAATCCTCTCTTATTTACGTTCCTATATGTTATTTTAATGACTATAAATATCCTAACAACTTTTGGAAATCAGCACCCTGATTTTAGTTCTTTAGTTTTAAAGTAATTTCATTAAAAGTTATGTCAGAAAGACATGCAGGGGAAGTCACTGGTAAAGGGAAATTAATATAATGTCAGTGCAGATTTGTCAACTGTAATCTTCACGTTTTGTTTTTTTTCTTCAACACTGGTTAAAATAAAGCCCATTTCTTCTGCTGTGTTGTAATCACTGACAATGACTTTTTTTTAAAAGGTCTTGTAATTTCTGGTCGTTTTTCCTTTTGCTTAATCATGAATGACATTGCAAATCAGCTTGGCTGTGCCCAAAACATGTTAGAAGTAATTTATTAATTCTACAGATAGTACAGATCAGATCATTTCCTGCATGAAAAAAATGTACCGTAACCCTGTGTACAATGCTGGTGATACATGGCAATCCTGGAATAAAATAGGTTATCCAAATCTGAGTAGAGTGGAGTTCAAACTGTTTGAAACATTTTAGAATACATTCTGCACAAATGCAAGAGAGGCTACATTATGTATTTACCTCTTCATTCTCAAATTCAGTCACACATCTAATTCATCATTTTACTTAAAGTAATCATACTCCAATATAAAATTGCATTCAATTGTAGTTTTATAACAATAGGCTATTCACAATATTTTACACAATTTCTGGTTTTATAAACGCAGAACCAAGTTTGGTCAGCATATATCCAAGGCACACTCACAGCTTAATAAGGGCAATACATATAATAAAAAGCAAATACCCATTTAAGATTTGAAAGTAGGCTGCTTCAGTATTAATCAATATTATCTGAGTAAAAAGGAATCACTTCACATCAGTGTCGGCATACAGTGAATCTGT
Organism: Anoplopoma fimbria; assembly: GCF_027596085.1. Lineage (NCBI taxonomy): Eukaryota > Metazoa > Chordata > Actinopteri > Perciformes > Anoplopomatidae > Anoplopoma > Anoplopoma fimbria. The sequence goes on from NC_072458.1 coordinate 9,548,727, forward strand.
TTATGAGGTGACTTATTGCTAGTTGCCAGATGTGCTTGAATCTATATTGCATTAACACCATCTTGAAACCGTTGAAAGATATGGCTCTTCTTCATGGTGGAAGACTGGGATCTAATACTTCAATGTTGTATTATCGTACTGTAAAACTGAGATTTTGACGTTAGCTTCAAAACAGCTTGATTTAAGTCCCTTGCTTGGTCATATTATCTTCTGTGTAGGAACAGAGAATTCACCAAATATTGTGACAGCGCAAAGGTTTTTAGCAAAACCCAGACTTGGTAACATATCCGAAAACAGAAAAATAGACATGATAAATTGAGACGAAGATAGATTAAGATAAAGATAAAATAACAAGAAAATGTATTTTGAGATCACCACAGCCCAAACACAATTTTCACACTCTGAATATCATAAAGTAAGTTTAAAATCTCTTTTGTTTTCTTCCTGAGAAAGTCATGGGAGTAAACAACAGCGTCCTGTTTCCCTTTAGCTCCAGAATGTATTGGAATCTAAGAGACAAACACAAGGTGAAAAAATAAAAACAGGAGTCAGACTATCAGTATACAAATAAGTTTTCATGCATTGTATCTGCTGATGTTAATGAACTGATGCTCACTTATTTACCTCCCTCCCACATGCTCTACCGACCACCATACAGGTGGATCTTGGCGAACGACACAGTCTCATCATAGTCTTTGTGGCCCTTCTCGTAGATGACAAAGATGTACTTTCGGTCCTCCGGCGAGCCGCTGTCCAGTGATGTGATGCAGGAGTAGCCGCTGGGACCCGCCCATAACTGCGTAGCTTTATTCACCCAAGAGTCACCCTCATTCAGCGACCAGCGTAAGGTCAGGTTAATTCCTGAGAGGAATGAGGCAATTTTTTAAATTTTTGATACTGATCTTTTTTTAACAAGGACCTGAAGTAAACTAAGAAAAACTAGAATAAGTTCTTTATGGTTGTAAGCCTCTGTCAACCAGTGAGGTTGCAGTTAACATTCATTTCTGTCCAAAATGTCATCACTTCATAATTTTATCCTATAAGACATTGATGTGAAATTGTCACAGTAAGTATATGGATTCTTGAGTTATGGCCAAGACATCATAGTGACCTTTGACCACCAAAGTAGAATCAGTTCATCCTGGAGTCAAGGTGGACGTTACAGTTACATTTGATGAAGTTCTAGAGATATCGTGTTCGTGAGAATGGTACAGGCAGACAAACAACCTGAAAACATAATTCCTCCAGCCATTTCCATCGTCAGTGAGAAGGAATATTAATAAAATTCACTTCAACCAGCTGTGACATTAAAATGCTGTATTAATATGTCTGTAATTCTATTGCAATAATAGTATATATATATATATGATAGTAATACATTCTAAAAGTGGTCCTTCCATCCAACAAATACTTTTACTTCTGATAAATTATTTCATCTTGCTATTATTCATTTTTAACTTTTGAATGAGGTACTTTTATTTTATAACAGCATTTTTACTTCCACCACTGAGCCCCAGTGACAAAGGTTAGGCAAGAAGAAGAAGAAGAGAGACTGTTAGTGGCTCTTACTCTGTTGCTCATTAGAGGGGTTGGTGAAGTAGAGCACTTTGTCTTTCAGCAGAGCTCCGGCTGCTACGGCAGAATCCACCAGCTCATAGTCAAAATAAAGATTATCTAAAGGCAGGGTCAATCCGCCGTCACGGCTGCGTACCACCATGCGACACCGACAGTGGTAGTGGTTCTGGTTCCGCACGTTGATGACGATGCTGCCGTCCATCAGCTCCACCGGCTGCAGGGGAGCAGAGAGGCTTAATCTTGACCATGAAGAAATGCTCTGATATTGAAACATCGACTGGTATTTGATTAATTATGACAACTTTCTATCATTGCAGGTGTTTTAAAACATACTTTTCCCAGCTATGTTTCTTTTGACCACTAGGGGGCAGAATAACTCTGCAACAAGCTGACACATGAACGGCCCTATTAAAAGTTGTTATGGCTCACATGTCACACATCCAGCAGAAACAATGCAACATTAGCACTCATCAGGAGTCATATTTATATGAAATTTAAGTGTGATCCTCTCTATCTTATTTTAGCTTTGTCTGTTTTTTTTGCCTCCAACTCTACTTTGCCTCTTAACTGCTTGAAATTTGACCTTCTCCAACAACTAGATGCTTTGTCTGCTGTTTAGTTCTGGACAGGCAGCGTTCAGTCAGTTGATCATATGATTATATAATTTTTTTTATATTTATAAAATATCTCCCCAAAAAACTGGGTTGATAGGAGCCTATAGACTGAACCATAGAGTGTATTTGCAGGGCATAAAACCGAAACAGAGAACCAGAACGGGCTAAAAAGGTTGTTAGAGCTGCAAAGTTGGGTGATAATTCCTGGTGGGGGTCATATTACATAAATACATTTGATTCATTGTTAAGACAAATCATATATATGGCTGGAGCTTTAAAGAAGTAACATTTTTACATTTTTGCTTCCACAAGCAGCAGCAAACGTACCTGGCACTCGTCAGGGCTGAAGTCCAGTGCCCTCTTTTTCTCGTTGTAAGGGATGCTTTTCAGCGCAGCGCCGTTGTACCAGTTTTGTCCGTGGTCATCACTCAGGATGCAAAAAACTCCGTTTCCTGCCAATGTCCCATGACCACACACCACCAACCTCCCCTTAGCCGGGTTGTAGCGTTTCTGTAGTGCAAAGAAACAAACAATGTGGACTCAGCACACAATAAACAAAAGGTGCAGACTTGATTCTTAAACACAACTCTTTACTGATTTTCAGGGGAGAAATTCAGGGAAATTACAAGGTAAGAGTGACACACTATCAGCAAGATATAGTATATGGAAACAGCGTACTCTAGAATAATATACAATGATTAAATAATGACACTTACTTTTGTCTGTATCAATATAGAAATGACATATTGTGTATGATGAAATAAAACAGAATAACATGAACATAATGCAGTATGGGATCTACAAATAAAAACCAAAGGTTGCTTTACATGGTCAAAATTTAAGTAGAAAAAAGAAATCCCAAATAGATTTACTGAACATGAAAATTTGCTGTAGAAAGAGATAATACATCATTCCTGATGTGTTATGCTACAAAGACATTGATATCTTATGGAACAAACAATAATAATTATCCACACTGCTGACCTAATCTATTAAAATGCTCAACTCAGACTATGGAGAGCGATAAGCATGTATTTTCACAATTACAACAACAACAAAAAACTCCAATTATGTAATGATTCTGTTGATGCATTTTAAATGTACTGCTGTCAGTTTTTAATGCATTCAACGTGCCAAAAATAAAAAGGCTCCCCGTCCAATGTATTCTATTTATATGATAAAGAGGTGATCTGATTGAACAAAAATAACATTTTACAGGTTTAAAACAAACACAATTTGAGCTTATTATTATCTAAATAAACTGATGTATAATTTAACTGTTAATGACCCCACACATTCTTTTGGCATTATGCACTGTTTTCTTATAAACAGTACATCAATACCAATACATCTGTGATGAGTCAATTTCAGAGTCAATAACACAGACTCTACCATATTAGTCTGACTCTAATAAATGGACAAAAACTCCACATGAAAGTCTCAATTTAAACGCCACTCACTGGAAAAGGAAAGATGTTTCATATTAGGTTTCATTCTAACTACAGCAGTATTTGTCAGTCCTCTACTCTCCTTCTAGAACAGTCTCCATAATGTTTCTGTTGATTGGTTTCAACTTGTGACTGCTGTTCCTCTTTGTGGATAGTTTGTCTGGACAGAATGTGCCTACAATATACTGTAGGTGCAGACTATTTGGTCTCGTGGCCTCCAAAAAATGCTAAATCAGTTGTTTTTTTATAGCTGGTAAATGCTGTCAATAAAAGCAGAATGACACACCTTAGTTTGTAGCAGAGTTTCTAACCGTGAAGAAGTAACATCAGACTTTAAGTTCATTACAATATTAAATGTATTATCCAATGAAATAATGAAGTGAAAACTATCTTACTCATTTTTTCATTCAGTACAACAAATAAAACAATTCAAATTAAATTAATGGATCAGTCAAATTCAAAGAGGTAATTATGTCCAATGCTTCCAATAGCATAATTACTTAGTTGTGACAAAGGTGTATGAACTGATCTTAATATCCCTGTAGGGAGCAGATAAGGTTTTTGTATATCTTCAACACCACAGAGATTTCTGCCTTTAAAATCTCTCCACCTACCCTGTCCATAGCTTACAATCACAATATGTGACATGAATGCAGCACAAAGGTAATTTAGCTTAAATCTTATCCCACTTTACAACTAGGAATCAGCTCAGCAGCTGCTCCTCACATCATACTGTATGGTTCTATCTCACCTGGATGCCGAATCCCGGCCCAGGAGCAAAGCTCTTCACCCCGAGCTGGACCGACAGGTTTCTGGGGGGGCTCCAGCTGAGGCCGTCGTCCCGGCTCTCCACCATCATGGTGCTGGACGGTTGGCAGTAAGAGAGTCTGAAGCAGACACTGTAGACCAGAATCACCGAGCCCATTTCCTCATCCACCACCACGGCGCCCAGGTTCAGGCCATCACGTGTCTGTCCATCATCGACTATGAAGGAGGTCGGGGACCAGGTGGCTCCTGGTGGGACAAGAGGAGGAACAGGAGAGGGTTCAGACACAAATCAAGACTACTTTTACACCAAATTGTATATGTTGGCTCAATCTTCTTGAGGAAAAATACATTCCTTAAAGTTTTTTGGTTATTCAACTTTCCACTTAAAAACCCAAAAAATCAGTTTCTTTAAAGTTCATCCTCAAATTCCAATTTAGTCTATTTCTATTCCTGCTCTCCTGCACACTTTGCTGTAAGGTTGTGCTTAAGCCATTTATTTTACAGCGATCAACGCATATATATATTCAGAGAGACAAAGTTTGTATCCTTAAGCAGTTGTATTACTTTTTGTGTCAAAAAATGCAGATTCAAATGTGTACACATGGTAAATTTATACTCTCAACTTTAAGCTTATTTTGAGTAATCAGATCTGTTAATAATAATAATTGGTACTTCCCGAAATGTGTCCGTAAGACAGAGAACTAACAACTGGTATCACATTTGTGCACAATGTCATATTCTTCTTTACTCAACATTTTCTGATTTGGTTTTGACAATTTTAGACTGCATTTTATCTAGATAAAGATCTTGTGCGACTGTTTTTTAACACAGTTAACATTTAAGTACTTCTCCTGTTAAAATAAATGAATGCAAACTAATTGGTTGATTTTTTTTGTTTATAATCCTCAAAGTAAAGTTTTTGAATAAAATAATTGTTTTTATATCAGCACTGAGAGTAACGTAGCACATCGGCCAAAGTTTTGAAAATCGGGTATCAAATGATAACCAGCTCTAATTTAGATAACGCAGACTTGTTGTAGTCTCTGCTACTTCTTCTTCCTCTGCAGTCTTTAAGGAAGTTTATCATTTCCTGTATTTTAGCTCATGTACGTCTTATCACAATGTCCACTTTCTTGTTTTGCTCAGTGAGCAGAACTCTATTCACTGATGAAGGCCACACGATGTGGCTGAAAGCTTTAGAAAAAAGCAGGACTTATTTTGGTGTGTGTGTGTGGATAATCGGACTGTTTCTGATGGCATGAATGTCGTGGTCGCCCTGCCTTTGTCCGTGGACCGCCGCATTGCGAGGAACTTTGCTCCATAGTCCATTGCCGTCGACTTCCTTCCCTCTGAGAAGGCCAGCAGGCTTCCTTTTGGGGTGAAGGTGAGCAGGGGGATCCTGTAGGTGTTCACCTCCCCCTGGACTCCGCTCACCCACAACAGCTGCTCTTCATACAGCAGAGGGTCAATCTGGAGTGCAAAGAAAGATGAGACAAGAAAATGAAGAGAGATAGAGGCTGACTAAGGTAAAATGGAAGGAGTTAAAATATCTGTGAGCAACACCAGTCAGGTGACACAATCAGGTGATGATCACACTTTCAACTCAGGAAGCATTTATGTTATTCATTTATTTAAAAGCACAAGGCTGCAAGAGCTCCTCCCACCGCTTACTGTTGACAGTAGGCTTCAATTTTGTGGTACTGTATTTGAGAATTTTCATTTTAACCTACTTTATACTTCTGCTCGACTACACTTAAATATTGTATTCCACTAGATCTATTTGACAGCTACAGGTATTAGTTAAGTGTCAGATCAATGTTTTACAAACAAACCATGATAAGTATATAAAATGTAATGCTTTCATCTCTGTGCCTTTTACATAATTACATTTTCTAATGACTACCAGTGCTACATGCACAAGTGTAAAATACATGAAAATGAGAAAAGGAGTGAATTCTATGGGAAATAGAACTGCTCAAAAAACATTTGATATAAATAAATAAAATATCCTGCTGCCTTATGGACCTAACTACCCAAAGACACACCAAAGTACTGTATATATATATATATATATATATATATATATATATATATATATATATATATATATATATATATCTCTACTGATAGTAGCCTGCTGTCTTTTACTTCAAATGTAGTATTTCATAGTTAATTATTTGAATAATTTTTCCTCCACGAACTATAATAAAATGAATGCATGCATAGGCTGGACACAATCACAGTGTTATGTGACCTCAAAAAGTCAGTTTGATCACTGAAATCAAGCTGAATCAACACTTTTGGTAGCTTCTACTACTCGTGTACCAACAACAGGGTAACTGCATTGTGTTGTTACGTATTTCTATGATACTTTGCTTACTGAACCTACCTGATCAGGGCTGAAGGTACGAACACAGGGAGACAACAGGGAGAGTAGTAACGACAGTGCAGCGAGCCGGCTTCCTGACTCCATGATAGATTCAATTCCTGAAAAGTTCTTCTTTATTCCGGCAGAGAAATACCATCAAAATATTACACAAGTACAGGTGATGAGTTTAGAAATAAATCCACAGAAAAACAATAAACTGACAGAGAGGTACAGGCGGAAATGCTGCCCTCAGCTCAAGATACCACAGCGTCTAGAGCTAGTCACATGACTGCCCCCCTTCTTATTTACCGCCACTCACCAAAATAAAAGAGGAAATAATAAATTATATACAAAATGGATCATAACGATCACATATAATTTCACATAATATATAAAGAATATAAATTATATACACCTTTTTTAATTAGATTTAATTTGTTTTATTGGCTATTTTATATGAATTATGTGTGTATGCTAATTATTGTAGCTTATGCAGCGACTGAATGATGGTTGAATGTTTTTGTTATATCTGAATAAGAAAAACATATTAATCTACATGAATATACACAAACATAGTAAGATACCTTGCAATAAAATTTCACATCTAATATGCCACATACTTTATGTCTATGACATTTTGTTTCCGCTGAGGTGGAAGATCAGGCAAAGATAAATGCTGTCAGCGGGTAAAAATAAACTATGTAACTAGTTTTAGTTGATTTATGCATTAAATGTTCTGGTAGTGTTCTTTGATTACCATCGGAGTATTACGCAAAATACACATACAACTTTTATCCAGATGGGGGCGGAATTTACCCAAAACCTCAAATGACACATTAACCATCCAGTGTTACAGTATAAAGTATTGTACAATGTACATTATTATTATTTGTATTATGCAGTGTGGTATGGGAAGCACAAGTGTATGAATTGGTGTCCCTTGTACTACCCTCATTGATCCACATATATACTTGGACTTAATGAGTTAAAGTGTAACAGTTCCAAAAAGCAGCAACACAACGCCAATGAAAACAAACTGGAAACTCTCCAAAAATGTCAATTAAAGAAAGACTTAAGTCTATTTCACAAAATCACAAGTCCCACCACAAAATAATGTGTGAGTAAGCTTTGTTCATTAGCATCAAACATTTCTAGTGTTGAGCTGAGAACCAGAAACCACATTCCTGCAGTCATGAGGCCCAGCTGATCTGGGTCACATGCTAAGAGAGAGCGAGAGAGAGAGAGAGATAGAGAGAGAGGGGGTGAGAGAGAGAGAAAGAAACTGCTGAGAAACATTTGACAGTTAAAGTAACACGGCCTGTGTGCGCAGGCAGATATACAGTTGTTGCTTTCAAGGGATCTATGTGGACCCAGAAGGGAATACAACCATCACAGCTTTGTTGACATGATGGACTTTCATCTAAGATGCAGGTAAGATATGTTTCATCATGTGAGATATGGACTTTTGGTTTCATTATTGATGATTTCAGGACTTCACAGTCTTAAAGGTAAACTAATCAAATGAAACATGTTGGATAGCCACAGAAAAACACAAGCTTTTTAAATGAACATTTAAAAACTAAGAAATCTGACATGGATTCCCCTTTTTCTATGCCTTTACGTCTAATGAGAGCTTTTAATAACATAGAAATTCAACATTTTGGAGATTAACTATTGTAAACATGGCATCCCTGCTCAACATGCAAATATCTGTTTAACTCAAGAAAATAAAGGATCTTGGTAAATGTTATTTTTTAGCAGGAATTGACCTCTTGATATACACAATTACAAAGTGATTAAGTTCAGCAGGACACACAACAGATAAGGGCGTGAAAACGGACAAGATGTGATTTTAAGATAATGGTGGTTGAGTTTTTACTGATGAGCTCAAAACATCTGCGCTTTTACTGGTGAAATACTGCTGCCTGCTCAACGCTGCCTTCTGCTTCCTTCCTCAACAATATTATTTGGTTGTTTTTTTTCTCCTCTTGAGCAGGTGCAGTGAAAGAAGGCAATGATAAACTGTCCACAGTCAGTGTGACTTTATTTACATGCAATGAAGTGAAAGTGAGTAATAAAGGCCTAGAGGAGGTCTATGTAAAGAGAGGGCTGAGAAAGAGGTAAAGAGGTCTGAGGGTACAGCGTAATATCACAACTGCAGCATTGAGTTTTCACACTTCAGTGCTAAAATGTGGCTCTGTCACAGCCATGCAGGCGAGAGCACACGATGGTAACAGGCCCAGAGAGAGCTGGGTTTGACTGTAAGTAGCATTTATTTAGTTTTATCACAAGAAGTCTGCTATGGAGGTGCAGAGTCACAACTAAAACATACCCTTTATCCTCTATTAACAGACTGAGCTACAATGCCATGATAAAATATGACATTCTGGACATTTTAGTCTAAAGACAGTGCAGATATGGGCAACATTAAAAGGCTTATAAATATGCAAATTCACTTAAATCTTCTCCTCAAAACTGAATTTATTGAATAAGAGGGTAATCGCCTCTTAATGTTCCGCTTCTGCCAGCAGATAACAGCATCACAATGTCACTTGTGTTAAGGCCAGCAGCTGTGAAAGCAGAAGTGATCTTGTTTCCTGCAGGTTTTGAGACTTTCTGACCTTCTTTAAATAAACTCTGGGCATTTTTATCAGAGCTAAAGGCTGTTGTTTACTTGAAAGGCTTTTGAGAAAGAGATGACACTCGCCTGGAATAAATGCCCTGCTTCTTCAGGCGTGACATGTTTAACCTATCAATTCGCAGCAGTTCCCAACCTTTCATCAAATCACATGAGCTCAAGAAAGCTTATGCCTCATCTGTAGGCTACTAATGTTCATAGTTTATATGCATGGGGTATAAACTGGATGATAAATAAGACTTTAATTTATTTAAAAGTGGGTACAGTCCCAATATTTTTCATACTATATAATCCTCATTGCACAGGCTGCTTTTGTCAAGTTTGCTCTGCTAACAGTGAGGCTACTTGTTGGAGTGACAGAAGATGGGTGTTTCAGCCATTTATCCATTAGGCTACTTTAAGCTAATGATTACTACTTCAACTGTTTATCCATTACTTCTAGCTCCCTGTCTCAACTGTTTAACAATTAATTTAAGCAATTGCAACCATTTCAACCTTTATTAATTTCTTTCAGTGAACTATTTGAGCTTAATATCTGTACCTTTGACACTAGCTAACCATTTCAACTGTTAATACTTACCTTTGACACTAGCTGTTAAACTGTTTATTCGTTGTTTTGACACAAGTTAACTATTTGATGTAACTCATGATGTTACAACTTACCGTCTATTGTAAATAGTTGAGATTCCCACATACCCCTTAGCAGTTGCATAGAGGTGTGCCTCTGTTTAGGAATTTATTGAGTTAGGAAACACCTTCAGATAAATAAATGTACCTCTAGACTACTTTATTTGAGATGATCAAATATGCTGCCTCACTAATTTCCTCCTAATTGTTACACAACAGCATGGCTCCTGAATAATCATGTAAGCATCCTGTATCGGTCACAGTGACATGGTTTCATGTTTATTTTAGACAGACAGGCTTTTACACCATAACCTCTGTTGCAGTCCTTTTTTTTGTGACTTTAATATGATTGCTAAGTGATGCATGCTGTCACATGAAACTGCTGGATCCTCTTTTTTTATGACTTGAAATGAAAGATCCATGAAGCAATGATAAAATGTCCTTAAGCCCACTTTCAGATGTAGTTTCCTCTTATAAGGTGAAGTTATTCTCAGATGTCTTGTGCGCGGTTTCTTTTCTAGGACAGAGTTACCTCTAAGATGATGGAGGACAAAGGCGAAGTATGTCATGTGATGGAGGAGTGTCAGGTGGATGTGCAGATCAGACAAAACAAAGCTCAGCCACAGCAGGCCAACATCAACAGACCCAACTGGTCAAATGGTAAACAGCTGCTTCTTTATTTGTTTTATTTGGTGAATTGTGCTGCAAAAAACTTTACTCCAATATTATATTCATGAGATTATCAGGAGGTCTCATCTGGTCAAGTTTACAATTAAATATGTCCTTCAGTATTTAAAGGTACTCTAAGGAAATATCTATATGGGGTTCTATTTGTGCCAAAAATGCTGTTGTTGTCTATAATGCTCTTGTTATAATGCTAATGACGGCACTGTGTTACACAAGGTATTTGACGTTTAACATGGACTGATATCTTGTTATTTCTTTCTTGTGCCGATGCAACACATGCGGCAGTCCACTATTAATGGTAGATGCTTTGCACAAATGGATCCTCATAATATTCATACCTGATTAGCAGGTGCTCTTGGCAGCAGACAGCCTTGACGAGCCTGTACCCAGTCTTAAATAAAAGGCCAACAAACAAACTCATCAATCTAACCTTTTTATCCAAATAGTCATATAAAGAGACTCGATTTATTATTCACTGCATCTTTCTGACTTTTACATTAACCCTGAAAAAAATACTGAAATTGTTTAAAAGAAAAGAAGTGTAGTCACCATAACATCACGCTCACATAGATACCGGGAAACAGACTGGTTAAATGATAGATCTTTTAATTACTCAACATGGAGCCTATTATACTTGTTATATATGGAACATTTGGGATTTAAAGTCAAGTTTTGTAGGTTTGTACAACATTTGTTTGCGCCACATGTTTGTACTGACTGGCCCTCCTTAGGTTAGTGAGGTATGAGGGGTTATTTATATTTGACTGCCCTAATTTTGTGGTTTTGTGGTTTGGGTGTGCCACTTTTGACTGCTGCTATATACTATGTTGCTTCTAATTCTCATTCTATACCTCCATTTTCTTCTATGTTATCTTCTAAAATAAAGTGTTTCAGACAAGTGCAGGATCTTGTCACACTTCTATTTCCAGCATTTAGGTAAAAATAATCCTATAGTATATTACTCTCTCTCTCTCTCTCTCTCTCTTGCTCTAAGGTCAGTGTGTTGTGGCGATGCCAAGCTGTTCAATGCTCAGCCCGAGCTTTGATCTGTCTCTGTGTCGTGCCAAACTTGAGAACGATGGCTTTCAGGTCAGCACACACACACATACAGTATGACCCACCGTGGCACTGCAACATTCAGAAATCTTAGGTTAAATCTGTGTTTAATTGAGGTTGTTAATTTGTGTGATATTTTAGATTCCATTAAGCGACATGGAGGCTCCACTGAAGACAGCTCTGGACGTTCCCTCAGTCAAGAGATACCTAGTTTTCAACTCCGCTCTCTTCCATTTTATAATGGCACCGGTATGTCTTCCAGCTCTCTGTCCAATCCTGTGTAGCTCTAGAAACCACAGGTTGTTTTGCACCACAGCTGGAGCTTTGGGGGGCAATTAGCTTAGCTTAGCATTAAAGCTGGCAGAGAGGGAGAAGAAAAGAGCTTGCATGGCCCTGTCCAAAGATCAAACTATCTGCCTACCAGCACCTCAGAAGCTACTCAATTCACACATCAAATCTTATGTGATTAATCCTTACACATATTTTTAAGTGCTACATAGAATTATATGCTTAAACTATTTCTGGACACACAGAGACAAACAAATGTATAGCTTATTTGTGTACTTTAAACAAATCCAGGCTAGCTGTTTCCGCCTGCTTCAGTCTTTATGCTAAGCTATGCAATGCTAAGCTATGCAATGCTAACCTATGCAATGCTAAGCGGCTTCTACTCTGTAGAAAATGAATCAATCATCAACACCTAGTGATTAACATCTGAGTGTACTTGTCCTGTCACTGAACAACACTGCTAATTCATTAGCTGATGCAATTTCCTGTCTGTTATTTTTGCTTTTACAGTATGTGTGAAACTTTTATGCTGCAGTCTTGGTTCCTTAGATGCAAGCTGCAAGTTCCTGATAGAATATTTTTACTTTTCGTATTTTAGTTAATATTCACAACCTCTCTTCACCCTCCACTAGTTGCTGTATGTGGTGCTGTGGTGCGCCGTGTTCTCCACCCTCCACCTCTATATCACTGTCAGTGACTACTGGGTCCTCTGCCTCTCTGTCAGCCTTGTTTCCATCTTCCTCACCACCGCCATCATCTTCGTCCTCCACTACAGTAACAAGGAGGTAAGGAGCGAGTCTGTTATCATAAAATTAGTTTACAGTTATTCAGACATTGTCATTTGAATTATCTGACATCTGAGTTTGGATTCATCTGAAGAGTGTTTCTTTAAATTCTATTTTTTTTTTTATAAATCGCAACCGTCAAATGTGAAATAAATGATTCTCAAACATCTTTTACTGTTTACGTGTCAGATCAACATGAACGTAGACGTTCGGTTAATCCAGGTGAATGAGAGGTTGGTGAAACACAAGCTGCTGGTTGCCGTGGCTGACTGGGTGCAGTCCTGCACTGGAAACATGAAGGTTGTTCTTTTGAAATAAACTCGACTGTGAGAATGTCAGGTTCCATATGTGCCACACCAGTGACTTTATTAGTCTAAAAGACATTAGAAAGTAAAACATTCAAATCCAATATGCCGTCTTTTATTGATACACAATATTACTACCAAGAAAGGAATCTCTGTCTGTCTGTCTGTCTTTCATTGTGTTCTTTAAATATATCAAAAACTTCTCCTCCGATTTACTTAACACTTGGTGTGTGTGTGTATTGGGGACCCCATGAAGTGCTTTTTACGAATTTGGTTCAATTTGGACTCTGGAACTGTGTGCCCTTGCTTGCAGGACCAACGTGACATAAAATTCATCTTTGACATCTGTCCATAAAGAATCTTAGAAGTAGAAGTAAAGTACTATGTAAAAGTCATAAAATATATACACAGAGTAAAAGCATCTTTTTCAAAAAAGGAATGGAAATATGGAAACATTTGGAGGTCAGTTATAGAAATAAAGAGAGTAATTTTAACACTACAAAGATGGCTCAAACACTATACATGAATTGTACTGAAGTGCATCTCTACTAATCATGTGGGTATAAAGAGCTTCAATGTGATCATTCCAAATGTTAAAACTCGCCAAAAGTTGAGATGTTGGTGGTGATTTAGTTGTCTGGAACGAGGCTAGTACATTAATAATTAAAATTTTGCGTTGGCAGCCACTGATGCTGTTATATTCATCTCTCTGTGTCTCTCTGCAGCTGTACTTTGTGTTCTGGGACATGTCCCGCTGTCTGAGGGCACTGACTGAAACTTTAGAGGAGGGCAGCTTTGTGGAGAATGACACCCAGGTGAGTGAGTCGAGTAGGCCTACATCTGTCCCGCTGTTTGTTCTCCTGCTGCTGTATCGATTTTTTCTTGTGCTCCAATGTTAGTCCTCCCTCAAAATCAATAGAAACACAGTTCTAGCTGCTGTTGAAAAGATATGTATTTCTATATCATCTGGCAACCAGAAGCTTAGCCCTTGAAGGACAGTATCACATTTCATGGCTTCCATTTCTGCAGCGTTGAGGAAGTTTTAAACCATCAATGTCACACTTTCACCAGAACAAACTGAAGAGGAAATTGTCGCATCTCGTTCTTGTGACTGAAGACGCAGCTGTTGACCCCGAGGTCGGAGGGTCAGATGAGGAGCAGGACTCGAGTGAACAGAGGCCCCTGCTCGGACATGAAGATACTGGCTGCAGTAGCTCATCCAGCCAGAGTGAGGGCGCCAAAGTCACCACCAACTACAGCCTCATCCCTGATGCGTCGTTACCTGCTCAGGTAAAGAGACATGATGCTGTGAGAAGACTTTATTCCCACACTGAGGGAATTTATATTAGAGCAGTGGTATTGTCTAATTATAGATACATCAGAAATAGCAATATATTCGCTGCTACACAAATAGAAATTGTAGTGCCTGTAAACTGTTTTTTTTGGCTCGTTTGTACAGGAGCCAGAGTATGTGGAGTTTATATTTAACAAATCAGTTATCAGGTACATGTCTTGTTCATAAAGCAACACAGAATTAGACAGATTTAAACCTTAGTACGTCTTCATTCATACGTTCACTCATGATGTGTCCTGATTTTGTTTATGGAACAAAAGGAAGGAAATAAGGAAATGTCACAACAAAAATACTTATCAAAACTCTACATAGTGCTGCTCCTCTATGTGTGAGTGCCTTAAGTTTCCTTAAGTACCATCACCAACCGTGCCTTTACTCTTTTCATTCTCAGGGTTAAGGCAGGTTACTAAAACTTCTAAGTGTTAATGTACTTGTTTGCAGGCTAAAGCCTACCAGCTTTTGATGACGTACAGCGCAGCTTATGTGAGGCTGCTGGTGTCTGAGAGGCTATCAGGACCGTCACACTATCGCCTACGCCCCCGAAGGAATCACTGCTCCACCGCCCATCTCTGCCTCTGCCAGTACATCAAAAAGAAGATCCTTAGATAACAGAAGCAGAGTCAAACCAGGAACTTTGAACTTGTGGACTACACTCTTTGAAAGACTTTTGCTTTGCCCTTGAACAGACAAACTGACATGTAGGAGCATTTCCTTTGGAGCATTGTGTTGTTTTTACATTACATTACATTACAGTCATTTAGCAGACGCTTTTATCCAAAGCGACTTACAATCAGTAGCTCAAAGCTTATATTACATATCGTTACATATCATTCACCCATTCACACACTGATGACAGGGCTACCATGCAAGGTGCCATCTGCCCATCAGACTCTAACTAACAATCATACAACATCCAGTCCATACCGATGGAAAGCCTTCTTGCCCAAGGACACATCGACCTGGACTGCCGAAGCCGGGTATCAAACCATCGATCCTCTGATTGGAAAACTACCCTGCACTCCACTGCGCCACGGCCTTGTTTTAATCAAGTCAAGGACCTGTTTGGAGCTTCACATTCTTGATTTCTGTCTACAGGCTCCTGTGTTGCTCTGCTCACGCCAGCTCTGTGTTTGCGCCGTTCATTCGGTCCTAACAATCTCTGCACTGTGCCAAACGCTGTCTGATCCACTTGCTGTAAAACAAGATTTGCACTTGTATACATGACAATCATGGCCTTAGTTACTGTTACATTGTTAGCTATTGGGATTTACATAAACAAAATGTATGATAACATGATCAAATACAAAACATGAATATTAAACTAGTGGTTTCATATCTTTTTGGCTTTTGACCTTTTACTAAAAGTGAAATGTCTTTGAGTTGTCAACAGTTTATTGTTTCATCTTAATAACAGTTCAAGGCCCAGGGATGTCCAATTATTATTTAAATTTACAGGAAAAGCGAAAATGGAAATACCACAATGTAAAGATACTCTGTACTTTAAGGTATGAAAAGAAAAAAGAACTGCATCATTATTATATTTTATATTCTTGGCTTTATATTTGTTTACGCAGCTTTTTCATGTTTCAGTTGCTAGATTTAAAGCGACTTTCACCTAATTTATAAATGTAGTTTAATCTGTAACAATGTATCGTATTTCCTGAATGGATCACGTTTTGAGTGTAGAACCTGAATTCGCAAAGTTCAGAGGACAATATTTATTTGAGGTATGTTTTTAATGTAGTATGAATTAACATTAATTAGAAATGCTTAATTAAGTACCTCAAAATTGCACTCAAGAACAGTACTACCCCATATCCACCACTGCAGTTGGAATGAAGGACTTCAAGTATTTCAAGTTGTTGTACTTTTGCTAAAGTTATATTTGTCTGTCTGTCTCCTGTCACCACTGCTTGGAATTTTGACAGAAGCCGACTTCCCTTGATGCAGCTGTGTAATGATGCTTAAAGCGGCTTAGCATGAATCATTGACTTAAGTTTCCTGGATATATCAACTGAAATGTCAGCAACAGAAGTATAATCAGACTGTGTTTGTTTTTTGTGTTCTCACACCTTCACTTTTATGTGTGTAGGTGGATTAGATATCTTTATACATTTGTGTGTGCAGGTTGCTGGGTTTCTCACATATTACCAACGATTACCCATCAGTCCTGGTGCTGTGGCTGAGATGACAGCCCAGCAAGAGAGCTGCAGGATGACACAAACACACACAGCGAGACAGCAAGCGTGGCTGACCCAGGCCCAGGGGGAAGCTGGGATTGTGTGATGGAGGAGAGAGGCGTGCAGCGTGAGGCCAAGTTAAACGATCTCAGAGACGCTGACTGTCCTCAGGAGGCTAAATGGCCATCTGCGATCCTGCACACACAGGCTGGCTTAGCTCCCACCTTTAGTTCCTCCCTCAGACCTCTTTTCCATTGGCCAGATTGTTTGGTTCCATACTTCACCTTTTCACAGATAAGATTTAAATTGACTGTAAGATAAATCAACGTGAAAATGTTTTCAGCTAAAAAGCTCTAAAAACTCACTTTATATAGACTGAATTTCGAACTTCAAGTGAACCCAAACATGACTCCAAATGAATAATAATGCTGCTCCATAACTGCTGGATGTGAATATAGGCAGATGTTCGCTAAGATGTTCACCATATAAACTTAGTAGGTGATGATATGTCAATATTGTGTTCACAACAGGAGCAAAACGCAGGAGAAGAGAGAGAAATAAGGAAATAAAACGACATATTAACTGTTTTTATGGTCCGATTTGAAATGTCAAATTAAGAGTGCAGTTGTTGTAGTATTCTCAAATTTAGGGTTTTGTACTGTATAGCTGCTTAAAGACCTTTTCATCCTTATGTGAGGTAAATGGAGGCGATGCAAGAAAACAAATGCTGAAGGGATGTCATTAGTTTTGCAGGTATTGAATCATCAGCCAAAGTGTTAAATTAAATAAAACATTTGAAATTATGATGTTGCTAAAGGAAATTTCAAACGACCACCAAAGTTATAAATAATTCATTCTGACAGGTACACGAATGACTGTACCACATTTGATGGGAATCCATCAAACAGTTGTTTAGACTAAAGTCAGGTGGTCACTATTTATTAGGATTTATCTTCTGGGGACCATGAATATCTGTACAAAATGTATTGGCAATCCATCCAACAGTTGATGAGATATCAACCTGACAGGTAGGTCCACATCTCTGGCTGCCTGGAGGAGAAGGCATAATAATATGTATGTGGTTGAGATGATGCAAAAAACAACAACAATTGCCACCATAATGTAGGAAAATGAGCAGCTGTAAAACACAATGTGATTGAACAGAAGACAGTGAGAGATACTGTAGTTCCTGTTCTGACAGGGGGAAGAAAAAGAGAGACAGAGAGAGAGAAAACCGGGGCAACTGGCCTATAAATAGCACCTTAGTGATGAGAGGCGAGAGGAAAGGCCACAGAGACACAGAGAGGAGGAAAACAGACCGGAAGAATGAGACACTGCCTACACCAACGTACCGTTCACAACCCAAATTTTTTTTTATTCATTACTCAAACAACTGAAGTCAGAAACAACCAAAGTGTGTGCAACACAGCCATGAACATGTTTATAATAATAAACCCCAAGAGAACCACACGTACACGGGTAATTTTTGGCTCTTTGTAACAAGCAACCCATTGCATTTACAAGCTCAAAAACAAAAAAAATAAATAAGAAAATAAAGGACACATCTCCCAGATGTGTAAGTATACAGCTATGTTGCTGAGCACGGAAGAGTCCCATCAGAAAGCACACAGGGAGATGAAGCCTATCGCTGTATAAACTAACGTTAGATATGCTAGGAGTGACTCTATTCAGTAGACACAAACTCACCGCCAGAGCCCTCTGTACAATAATAATACTTTACAATACTGTGCTTCATTTACTCTTTTATAACTGAAATATCACTAAGTCAATCATATAAAGACAGGGCCTGCATTTATCAAACGGCTAAAAGTCAAAGAGTGTAAAAACCCTTAATTTTACTCCTACTAAATAACTTAAACAGTTTGATATTTTGGGAATTACGCTTCTTTCATCTTTCTCAATAACAATACTATGTATATGAAGCAACAGCCAGAAGGTAGTTAGCTTAGCTTAGCAATAGGGGTAACAGCTAGCCCGGCTTTATCCAAAAGTAATACTATCTGCTAACTAGCACCAATAAAGCTCATTGAAAAACATTTGTTATAGCTCTAATTTTTTTAATACGTGCGAAGACTGAAGTGTAAAAACAAGGGGAAAGAGCCAGGCAAGCTGTATCCTCCTTTTTAGTCTTGATGCTTAGCTAAGTTAGGCAAACTCTCTCCTGGCTGTATCTTCATATTTAGCACACAGACATGAGAGTGCTATCAATCTTCTCATCCAACTCGCTGCAAGGCAGCAAATAAGCATATTTCCCGTTAAGTAGAAGTACCGCATCAATCAAAACAATTTTATCAAATTTCAAATGCTCAAATTTTAACCAGTTAAATTTATTGGTTATCACACACCTCCTGAGAAACTTCTGTCTGATTGTTCTAACCATTATTGTTCATCACGAAAAATCTGTTATCTAAAGCAGTTGTGATAATTCAGTATTTGATAAGTAACATGTTTAAGTGAGAAAACTGATCACTGAGTACAATACATTTAAGGGTTTCTTTTAAAAATGTGTCTTGAAAAAAAAGTTTTTAGAAGTTTGATAAATACGTGCCCAGATGTACTTAATATTATACATGAGTGATAATCAAATGCAATGCAGTTGCCAATAATAATAACAATAATAATAATATATAAACAACAGAATTAACTGTAGTTATACTGTCTCTCTTTGTGTTCATTATTAACAAACATCATTTTTTTATATCTCTGTATAATTCTTTAAAAATAGCATCATCATAGGTACCAACAGAGGAGAGAGGGGGGGTTGGGAGCAGAAGGGCAATATTAATAGGTCCAATAACTCATCTGGATAGGAGAAAGACAAAACGACAGAGGAAATAGACCAGGGGAAAGATTTCATAGAGCGGAAAGTGCTACAATACAGAATAGGCATTAACATTTTCTCTCTCTCATATTGGACACATTCATTTTCGGTTCCTCCCATAAACCTCATGTAATAGTTAATACAGTAACGTTGGCTTACAGCTCTGTTGGCTCTTATAAACAACAGCACACCTGCTGCTACATTAAGGAGACCATACTCATATGAAATGAACCCTGACTCATTGTGTTACAACAGTGAAACAACGTCATAGGAGCTCACAGCCACACATCTAACCTCGATATTTAAGACAAATGGAAACAAACTGAGGATGACATGCAGGGCTATGCTGCCTCATAAATCTAACGTTGTACTAAAGGTTCACACACAGTGTCTGAAAGATTAAACAGCTAAGAGATGTGCAACACAAAATAGGCCAATACGCTTCTAAAATACTTACGAAAACAAATTTTGCAAACCTAAGATTCAAACACTATATAATTATTATCTAAATTGTCTCCTTTTCTTGTTTTAACAGTAACTTGTTTGAGAAAAAAAATAACCGTACCACACACTTGTAGATATTTTAGGAAATATTCCCACCAACAGCTGGGAGACAAGCTATTATTGCACTAGACGCCCCATTAGCTTAAATTTATATTCATCATGCACTATAAGAACTACGAATGTAAGCAGCTGCATCTTCTCGTGTGGTTACTACAAAGTGCATCATCATCAGATTTCAAAGCCAATTTCAAAAGTGCCTGATAGCTGCAACAAACGATATACTGTAAATTATAGCAGACCAAGTCAATGCGTGGGTAGATATTGAATTAATTCATAAATAACAGATCTTAAATTAATCAACGAACATATAATTCATAAATTATGTATCATCTCATCCAGCTAAATGTCTATGCAAAGTGTACGAACAACCCATCTCAAATAAATACTCAGTCTCCATTTGGTGTGTTAAATGAGTATTGATCACCGCCTCTCACACTTTCAATCAGTTTGACAGTCTCTATCAATAATACTACTACTCTGTAAATCAACTCTCCCTCAACATGGCAATGTTATTTTTTTTAAAGAAAAAAACATGTTTACCGTAGTTTTATTTTACTTGTAAGACTAAAATGTGCATTTAAAAATCCTAAAAAAAACAACTTTGTGGGCCCATTTAGTAGATTTAGTTGTTGGAATATTTAACACGGTGACCTATGAATTAATCAGCGTCAAATACATTTTTAATACAAGGAGCTTAGCTTGCCTCGCGCAGCTCAAATCTGAGTGTAAATATTAAATGTCGCTGTGCTAACAGGAATACTGGGCGTCATTTGACAGCTGGTTGTATTTGGCATTTGATCATCAGCTGTGATTGGTTTGTTTTTGGTCGTTGTGTTGTGTGTTTGATGGCAGCGGGGTTAGGTCAGAGCTGTGTGTGTGTGTGTGTGTGTGTGTGTGTGTGCTGTACACAGTAGGGACAGCAATGCAGTAGCAGTTTCTCAGTGCTCCTACTTCCTCCAAACGCGCGAGAGTAGTTAGCTGGCTAATATATGCCATGATTTTCCCATCTGCAGTTACGGCTCCCAGTCGTCGTCGTGGTGCTGCGAGGCGATGATGACCACCACGGTGAGGATGGTGCACAGCACAATAGAGGCGATGCCAACAGCCAGGCTGATGAAGGAGAAGTTGCGCGCCTCGCGGGAGGCTATCTCCGCAGTCACCATGTCCCCTCTGGCTATGGCCGTGCGCACCTACATGATGCAGGGAGGGAAGGGGATGGGTGAGATGGAGAGAGGAGAAATTAGAAAAACTGTTATGTAACAAGAAGATGCATGAGTGGGAGCAGGAGAGAGTCTGAAACACCGCGAACGGATCGATTTCACTGCAGCATCGCCTGAATGTGCAGAAAGAGGCCACTCCACCATAACAACATATACAGCTCAGACCAGTAGGCCCATGCCTTGTCAGCTCAACTTAACTCAGAGCCAGCTGAGCAGGCCCAGAGGAAAAAATCCATTCTATCCCGTTGCACTGACAATGGTGCCGTTACGTAATGTGGTCTGCTGTGTACATGTTTGGTCAGGGCGGTCTGCCATTACAGAGGCAAACAACAGGCCTCATGGAGGTACCAGAGCCACAGCCTTGGCATTTCTCACATCACACTCAACATTAGGTGGAGGTGCACTGGCGGTGGTGCACTGACCCAAGATCTATTGTCTTTAAATGTGTTATGTTAATTTTTGGGGTTGGCAGTTTCCTTCTGCTGTTTCCTGATTCTGCATTATTCAAAAGTATCGAAAACATCAGGGCGTCAGAATCTGCTGGGCGTGGCCGGAGAATTTGGCTGAATTTAACTTTCAAATCCAAGCAGACATTACAAGCTAATTTTGACACACGGTGATTTTGTTGAAAAATCACATGTATTAACTTCATTAAGTGCACAAAAAAACAAACATTTAAAGGGTAGTTCCTCTGTCATAGTCTAACTATCATGCTCACACGCTCAAAGTGTCTAGCAGGTATAATGTTTACGATGTTCTCCATCTAAGCTTAGCATGTTAGCATGCTCACGTTTGCTTGTTACCACGAAACACAAAGTACAGCTGAGGCTCATGGGAGGGTTTTTAGTCTTGTGTATATTTGGAAATTATTAAGTATTGGGACGAAATTAAATTTCAAAGCCGCTATATGAAAATTCAAGGAATCTCCAAAGTTATTGGAAATTCATCCTGAAGGGGGACATGATTGTGTAAACCAAAGTTGTTGAAACATTTCACTCAAAAATAGAAATGTCAACCTACTTGTGGCGCTAGAGGAAAAGTCAGGGGGTCACCAAAGTCAGTAGGTGACCCCCCCCCCATCTAAAATGTAGATGAAATATTTGAGTAAGGACCAAAGTGATGAATGGCATCGCCATCCCTGGAGCCATGTTGCTAGCATGGCTAAAAAACACGTCTCCCATTTTTGAGGTTATTCCAAAAAAAAAAAAAAAAAAATCTTAATGGGGCAAAATACGTGTGATTTATCTGACTGTTCTACATACTATAAAACATTTTTTTTAACCACAGTGTCATCCTAAAAGGCAAGTACATTTCACACTTCAAAATAAAATGAAGGGTAAGAGCCTCAAGGAGCATTTACATAAGTGTCGCTGGTAAAGGCGACATTATGGAAATAAAACTCAATGATCAAAAGATATGATGAAGTGGCATTTACCTGCACTGCTTTGATGATCGCAATGATGCCTGTTGGCCAGAAGCAGCAGACGGTGGTGAGCACGGCGATGGGCAGGTAGTCGTGTGGCGGTCGACGGTCCATCAAGGTGATGCTGGGTGGCATTTGCATGGGATGAATCTGGCCCGGGGGGATCCCTGGGTGGCCTCCACCGGCCGGCATGTAGGGTTGTCCCTGAACAGAGAGAGAGAGAGCGGAAAAGACAGTGAGTAAGTACGAGTGCTTTTCTAAAACAGTAAAGCAGCTTACAAAGCACTTTCCACTCCAAAAGACACAGGAACAAGGTGACACAGTCAAGAGGAGGACAGCTGCATGAGCATAGTCCCTGTTGCATGCATGAAAGAGTCGTTCATGCTGGAGCTTTATCAGCAGCATAGCCGGAAGTGTATATAAACCTCTTATTAACTTGTAGGAACTAGCCTGCAAGATGGTACAGTGTTGATTTTGCTCTTGATAGCATTTTTACCCACCCTCATGTAGTCCTGTCCACAAGAAGGTATGCAATATAAAGTATACTGCTAGGGATTTTATTTATTTTTATTTGGTGTGGTGAGACTTTCGGTGGTTTGACTTTCGGTGGTTTGATGATTCACAATCACATTCTGGGGCCTAAGTTTCACCACTCTCAGTTTAGCTTAGGGGGAGGTGTGAACGGTTTTATCTACTGTGTAAACATGTGCAGCTATATTTAAAGAAATAGTGTCCAATAGTGAAGAAAGTAAAGGTACAAAGGCATCTATTAAAGATCTTGAGCAGTGGTTCACAACCTGTATTTGAACCAAAGCAGTGCCTACTCACATCAACTCGTCTCAGGTTGCATGCTTCTATGAACTCAATCAAATTTTTCATTGTTGTTTTGGGAATTTGATTCCGTTAATAGAAAGCCAGCAGCAGAGAGTGATAGGAAATGTGAGAAGAGATATAGATTGCCATGCAACAAAGGACTCGAATTGAGTATTTTGCGGCTTGTGGTTGCCACTTTAATCCTGATCCCACCAATGCAAGGTTTGAATTACAGGGGGATCGTAACCTTGTTATACAATTTTAGACACCCATTAAGTACACCATATAATTTCTTAACCTTGATCTCAGTTGAACATCTTGTCTGCGTGCCTCTTTCGCATCATTGCACTGGCTGACGTCCTCTTTAAAGTCTATGCCAGTTTGCGTTGCACAAGTCAATGTAAAACCTTGTAGGTTAATGTAAAATAGCAGTTTTGCTGTAGTATAGCCTACTTTGTAGGAGACCCCTGACTACAAAAACTGTTGTGTGGTATGTCCACCATGAGCTGGTGTGATGGAATTGATTTATTATCATCTACAGCAGGGGTCTCAAACTCGCGGCCCGCGGGCCAATTGCGGCCGGCTAGACGATATTTTGTGGCCCCCACCTTAATATGAAAGTTTAATGTTAGTGCGGCCCGCGAGTTTTATATGAATGGCACTTTACAGTGTTGTGTGCGGAGCTGAACGAACCTACCAATCACGGTGGGGTATATGGCTCTCGGGGGCGGGACATCGACCGGGCTTGATGCAAGCAGAGAAACATTCTCAATGAGTGACAGTGACAGCAGCGTTGCCATGGAGAGTTACAGCAGCGTTGCCATGGAGAGTTCTCTTCCGTGCCTGGCTGGCTGCCGCGTTTCTATGAGGCAAACGCGGACATTCGTCCCAGCGCGCTGCGTTCACAACACCTCCAAAAGAAAGTTTTTTAAGTTGCTGCCCAGCGGGACATTATACGTATATATGTCTCTCTCTGACAAAATAAATCAAAGTGATGCGTACGCGGCGAGATAAAAGAAAAGTAAGAAAATAATGTAGCCTAATGTGGTCTGCAGTCACATACCGACACCTGTCCGTCGGCAATAACAGTCCCCGATAAAGCAGAAGAGCTGCTGAGTTTGTGTCCAATGCACCCGCACAGCCAAGGATATATTTCAGGAGCTGTGCGAACAGACTGGTGGGCATTACCACGGATGGAGCCCCGTCTATGACCGACTGGTAGCGCTGGTTCAAAGAAAGTTAGAGGAAAATGCAGATCCAGCAGTCGTTCTGCACTGCATCGTACACCAACAGGCACTGTGCAGCATGTCATGTCTGTTGTCCTGAGATGTATCAGTTACATCAGGTCCAGGAGTTTACAGCACCGCCAGTTCAGGGCCTTTTTACAACATATGGTGATGTACTTTACTTTAGTAAAAGTACATCATTTAGTAGTGTCCTGAAGAGATTTTTTGACTTAAGAGCAGAAGTGAAGAAATTCATGGAAGATGACAGAATGGATGTTCCTGAACCCGATGATCCAGGGTGGGTTATGGACCTTGCATTCCTAGTGGACTTAACACAGGAGCTGAACATCCTTAACCTGAAGCTCCAGGGCCCTGGTCAGCTTATCACTGCAGCTTATGAAAATGTGAAAGCCTTCTCCGCTAAACTGAAATTGTGGAAAACTCAGCTTTCTGTAAAATATCTCAGCCATTTCACAACATGCAGGTCTCTCGTGGAGGAGGGCACAGCCTTCAGTGGTGGTGAATATGCCTGTGCTAGTGAAAACCTTCTGCAGGAGTTTGATCAGCGTTTTGCTGACTTCAAGGCACGCTGTGACACTTTCCAGCTGTTTGCTGACCCCTTCTCAGCTGATGTGGAGAGTGTCCCAAGTATGTTGCAAATGGAACTTATTGACTTGCAGTGCAACAGTGATCTAAAAGCTAAATTCAGAGAGGCACAGGGAAAAGCAGACATGACTGGACAATTCATGAGAGAATTACTTCCATCCTTCCCTGAGCTGTCAAAAATGTTCAGTCGGGTAATGTGCCTTTTTGGAAGCACGTATCTGTGTGAAAAACTTTTCTTGACTATGAACTTTAATAAATGCAAGTACTTAGTGATGCCCATGTTGAAGCTGTACTCAGAGTTTCTACTGTAACCTTGATCAGGGCAAATGTTGCTCAGCTGTGTGAGCAGAAGCGCTGCCAGGTCTCAGTGGCAAGAAATAGAATAAAGCACAAATGTATAGAATAAAGCACAAATGTATTCAGGGATTGTATGTGTTGGTTCAGTGCAATGTTTCAATAAGTTATTAAAAACATGGAAATAAAAAAGTAAATTTTCAAAAAAACGCATTGCGCTTTCTTGTAGTGCTTGAACGTTGAAGTGGCCCTCCTATGAGACGACAATACCAGCAGTGGCCCCAAGCCAAATTGAGTTTGAGACCCCTGCTTTATGCTTTTTCACTTGTCTGTATGTAATAATAATCCTCACAAAATAAGTCAATAAAAACCACATGAAATAATGAAAATTAACATTTAACCCAAATATGTCAAATACCATATCAAGAACAGCAACATGTTAACTCTAGCAAATGTATAGTTTAGAAGAGACAAAACAGTGTTTCATGTAACCAGGGGTTTGTATTGTTTCTCTTTTTTTCTAATAATTTCCAATGTAGTTTCCTGGAAAGCATTATGTCATTTTGTACTAATCATAGGGGTAAAAAAAGACAAAACACTGTTTAATCTAATAGGTAACACTGATGATTTTCCATCAAGGAAATTCCTAAAGCAATTAACACTTACTACAACCTGAGCTCAACCAACTGAGATGACCAAACAATATCTGGAATTTACCAATAATTAGTCCCAAATTACAAAAAAACTTCCTAGTAAATTATTAGGAAACTATGAACATGTAAGAGGAAGTGTTGAGGATGGAAAACATAATTATTATCATTGATATGAGGAGGAATGAAATGCTAAGTATAATGACACAGACTGGTGTAATTCTGCTGTTGAAAAGCACTTTAAGCGTCTCTGACTCACCGATGCCATGGGGTAGACAGGTACATAAGCGGTGCAGGGCTGCAGCTGAAGCGGGTAGCCCGCGTGGAGGTATCCTACAGGGGCGTGAGGCATGGTGCCTCCGGGGCCCTGGGTCTGGACCGTGTAGCCCTGCGGGGCCCCCTGTGGACCCAGCGGGCCGCAGTGGAACTGGGTTTCTTGGAGGTATCCGTCTGAGCCCGGAGGAGGAGGCGGAGGAGGGTAGTTAGGCTGGTTGCCTGGTGCTGGCTGCATGTTGGGGTGCTGGGGTACGTTTGGGTCTTGCGGGCCAGAGAGGTACGGAGGAGGCTGCATGGTCTGACGGCCAGAGTCATCGAGACCTGTGAGATGAAGAAGAAGAAGAAGAAGAAGAAGAAGAAGAAGAAGAAGAAGAAGAAGAAGAAGAAGAAGAAGAAGGAGGAGGAAAGAAGGTAGGAGAGGAATTACAAATAGAAAAAGCAGAGGAAGAACAATAAGAGAAACAGGTGTAGTGAGCGCATGTTATCTAACTCAAGCACCGTTAGACGTCTGTTCGCATGTTGAATGTAATATGTCTTATCTCACTGTTGAGGAGGGGGAGAAACAATTACACAGACCACAGCACCTCAGCAAGACTTCAAAGAGAATCCACCAAGACAGAAATCCTGTGTAGTCTGTGTGCTAATGATGACAGTGATTGACATTTTCACCTCCAGAGAAGAAAAGGCCTTTCTTTTCCCCGTCTCCCTTCAAAAACAATGTTTATTAGCAGTTAGAGATGTGGCATTTCTGAGGGGGGAAAACTTAATTTGATGGTTAGTCAATCCATCAGAAGCATCCTTCTGCTTTTGAACATCCCATGCTCACACGTCTGCTCCCTTTGTGTTTGTTTAACATTGAAAATGACTGATGGGGCGTCGTGTTTTCGCAGCAGGGAAGTGGCCGAGGGTACGGTAATCCAGTTTGATGGGGACATGAGGAGGGAGGGAGGAGGAGAAGATGGAGACAGACGGATGTGAGGGTGGAGAAGTGAGGATTCGGTGGTACGAAGGAAGGAGAGCAGGAGGCAGTCGGAGAGCAGAGCAGCTGAGTGATGAGGGATGACGACTTGTGCTTGGGGGACCGGCTTTACATAACAGTCCCCGACTCTGTCACAAGCAGGAAGTGGACCAGAAACAGACAAGGGGGGGAAAGGAGCGAGCACGAGGGAAGGGACACCTTTAAAAGGGCACGACATGACGAGCAGCTTGGCGAACACGAGAAACGAAACACACGTTGGTGTTTCTCCATTTAAAGGCTTCTGAATCCAGTTTGTCAAGATAGGATGAAACAGAAGAAAGAAACTAGGAAGTGGTGGATTTTCTGTTTAACAATATATGACATGAGAGAGTAAAATGTCTGAAAAATTGGCTTTAAACAATACTTGTCATAAGCAACCAGCAGGTGATGCGGCAGGTATTTCCAGTAGAAAAAAAGGACCAAATTCACAAAAGAGGCAAACTGTATGTGTGGGCTACCACTTAGCTGCCAGAATTGAAATGGATAGATGGATGGAGGCCATTAGTATTCACAATCAAATATCAAGTGTAATTTTTCAAAGTAGAATGATTCATTTATAAGTTTATGATTGATAACGGCATTGTTATTTACAATTGTACTGGTAGTTCGGTTAGCTATGCCCCCTTTGTCTACCTTGTGGTCCCAACCGGATGGGGGCTACTTAAGAGTAGTGAGTGAGGAGTCAGCAGTCAATCAATGGCAGTATCAAACAGGCAAAAGAAGGTGTTTTGAGAAAGTGTCAGTCACTGAAACCACAGGAGGTTCCTTGAGCACGCAGCCATGAGCACCCAAAAATGTTATGCAGTTTGGCGCAGCGGTGTGCAAGATTAGCTTCGGACAGACACAGAGATACACACCCACAAGCTCACATATGCACACACACACAACTTAACTCACTATTTCCCGGGGGAGATAATAACTATGAACAGACTTTTCTCACAGGAGACATTATGACTCGAAGCAGCAGGAACAGCACACAATGTTTCTAATAACATGAATGGTTGTTGAGTCAGCTTGCGCAATACTGAGTATACTGGGACCTAAAAGTAATGAAGCCCTATCAATATTATTACGTAGGCTTAGACCTGATCGAGACAATTGTATTCATACAGAACAAATTTGTATAAAAAGTCCATCCATTAGAGACATTTTGTTGATTGTAAGTTACTGGTATCATTTTTTGGGGTATATTTAATATTTCCCCCAAAAATTTGAAATTTGAAATTCCCTTTTCTTGTGACAAAATGATAATACTCCCGCCTGTATTTTCCCATTTAGGACAGTAAGAATAAACACTTAAGGTTTTGATCTGTTATTGCAGGTGTAAATTAACCCGTAGGTTAGATGGAAGCAGCAGGGGGAACCATGACAACTGAGAGAACATTATTTAAAATATATAATACTGAGCTTAACTGAATTTTAAATGGACCAAAATCAGTCCTTAGACATCTGCAAGTTATCATATCCCTACAGTATTTGAATTGGAAAACAGTGTTCTGCATCCTCATAAATTACTTTTAATAGCATCAATAATGGATACATGCTTGATTAACGAGGCAGGTGACAACAGGCAGGTGTTCGTCCCAAACTGCAGTCTCCTGTACAGTCTGCCCTTTACAGTACCAATGGCAACTTTATGCGTCTCATTGTGACCTTTATTCTTGTATTCTTTACTGTAAAGCTGCTGTTTGAGCTCCATCATCAGTTGGCGCTTTAACGTCCTACAACAAGGGACGAGAAAACTGGAATGACGAGACAAAAATTGCCTCTTTTAGTGCACCACCACACGTTTAGGATTATTATTAATTAAGGCTGTTAAACACGCGCAAGCGGAGGTGTGCACGCGCAGAGGACACCCACACGGATGCCCATAGTGATGCGAGATGTAGCCGACGTAGGCCTTTCTCTAGTGATGACAATGAGACACAGGGGAATAGAAAAATATCAAGAAGACCTATAATAAATATGTAAGGTCGCCTGCTATGTAAACATCATGAAAAGTAATTTAGTTTGAAACAATAAATAAACAAAATAACCTAAATATACAATCACATAAAGTCTGAAAATGTCACTTTAAACTCTATTGAACACCATAGAGTAAAAAAAAGAGGCCCTGTGGTGCCTTTTCGTCCCCAGGCTGCACCCACACAGCGGTGCAGCATCCTATAGAAACAGCGCTGTGCACATAAACAGCGGATAGATATATTGACAACGGGGGAGCTGGGGGGGGGGCTCACATCAGCCCGATATGTTCTCGAATCAAACAATGCGATGTGAATTTAAAAAAAAGCACCGAATCTATGGTATTAAGAAATGGCTCAATTAGGCTGCCAATTAGGCTACAAAATACATCATATTTTACACAATTAAAACAGCTCACCGTGTTTTTCCGACGACATGCCTTCCGATCTTCTGTCCTCCCTCCTGTGATGTATTTTTACTCCAAGCTGATGCTGAGAAAAAAAAAAATCTCCTCCTTTTCGTGCGCGATGATGCAGACTTTTAGTCCGAACAACCCATCCTCAAGATGTCTTCATCTTAAAATAAAACACCCACGGGTTTTATTATAATAGTAACTTCTCTCTTCCGGCGCACAGTGCTCCGTGTCCCTCCTCTCCTCTTTCTCTGTGCGCCTGGCTGGTCGTCTAAATAGGTTTCTCCGATAACGCGTCGCCGTACATTGAATTAATCAGACACAAAGCTATCGTTGTCTTAAAGTGACAGCCCGGACTGGCGGAACCGCACACGCACTGTGCTGGAGCATCCCATTAGTGCTCAACAAAGAGCAGCCCATTCCTTTCCTCGCGTGACATTTCACCACCTCAGTGTTTCTTCTCGCGCACATTATCCTCAGATGGCAGATGTTTTCCTCGAGGAGGTGTTTACAAGATGCCCCAAAAAAAAAAAAAAAAAAAAAAAAAAAAAAAAAAAAAAAAAGCTGGGATAATAGGCTGGTAATGATGTAGGCAGCCAAACATTTTCAAACATCATGTCTTTTTGGAATACAGATTTTTATTACTGTACAATAAATTACAATCCAGATGTTTTCACGGTCAGTCCCACATTTTATACTTTGGTCTGGTTGCTTAAAAACATTCCCTTTCTACATGGTCAGGATTTTTAATGTAAACATTGACATGTTTTGTAGGCACATACAGCACTTGTTTAACACATACACTGTCTCTCTACCTCGCCCACATGGATCTCCATCTTTCTCACACCTCTCACACAAAGAAGCACTTGGCGGAGGCAGTTAATTCACCCTCCATCTCTCAGTGGGTGTAGAGGGAGGCGGTGAAGACGATGTCCCTGCGGATGGCCAGGGACGCCTTCTCCATCTTGCTCCCAAGGACGGAGTCTCCCACGATGCGGGCGGCCTGTCGCACCTCCTTCAGCACCTCGTCCAGGCGCTGGATGCAGCGGACCACCGTGCCCTCCTGGACGTCAGTCAGCTGGGCGATCTCTGCGAACGGCTGTGATGAGGGGACGGCCGGAGGGAGACAGGAGGAGGAGGACGGGTAGCAGAGAAGACATGGCATGGTGAGATGGTTCATGATGCAACACAAGCAGGAAAAGAGTTGAGGATGTAAAGTTTAGTAAAATAGATCCAGAGGGAATTAAAAAATCTGCCTGAATGTGATTTTACAATGAATAAAATCTGCTGCAAAGTATTTTAAACAATAAAACCATTTATGCTTATAATAAAAACATATTTAGACAAACAACAATAGCTTAAACTCAATATTTGATATCACACAGGATACTAATAAACCAGCAACTCAAGTATATCAACTCTTTGATGATGATCACAAGCCTTTGCATTAACACTTGTTTCAAAGAATGTTCCTTGTTAGCTGGATTCTGCACCCAATTGTTATCAGACCTCAAAATGAAAATATGGCTTTTCTCAGGTCAAAGGTCATCTGTAGCTTTTTGCCAGCTTGCAGGAAGAGGCAGAGTTAGGTGACCTTTAGGGTTTATATGAGGGACTCACAAGACTCCTATTAAAAAGAGGAGAGCTCAAAATCGATTGCCGAGATGTCTTGAATGCTTAATAGCCTCACTTATAAGATCCTCCCAGCCTGTTAAAAGCCTACGTCTTTCAAACTCCTGCCTACAGTTTGTAACACGTGCCAGGTACAACAACAAACAGTAAAACCTCACCATGCCTCTGGCCCAGCAGTACACCACCTCTGTCAGGCCAAACTTGAACTGGCCGACAAACTCCTCAGCTGTCTGTGGTATCCCACATTCCTTCTGCAGCTCTCCGATACGCTTGGCCACTGAAAGCACCCGATCGATGCCCTGAAAGAGAAATACAAAGAGAGAGAGAGAGAGATGGGAAATACAGAGTTAGGCCTGAATGAGATTTTTAGTAAGCCGCCCTTAAATGCATCACTCTCTCACCTCTTGGTTGGAAGTTCAAGAAATCTGTTTTACAAACTGTACTGTGCTGCGTCTGCTCTCATATAGCAGGACGACAGAGCTCCGGCCATCACTAATTCAGGCCCTCATAAAGCACTTTCATGTATCGGGGGTCGTTTACAGCACACACTGAACCAGCAGAGGCGTATTTGACAGGAGACGGGTGAGTGAATTAATAAGTGAGAGAGTGACCGGGATGAGTCAGGTGAA
The DNA here is from genome assembly GCF_027596085.1 of Anoplopoma fimbria. NCBI lineage: Eukaryota > Metazoa > Chordata > Actinopteri > Perciformes > Anoplopomatidae > Anoplopoma > Anoplopoma fimbria. Next base: position 9,580,987 of record NC_072458.1, read on the forward strand.
GTGCCCTTACTGTCCTTTCTGCAGGGAGTTTGTGAATGAGTCACCCACTGAGAAGGCAAGTCTGTACAGTATGTCAGTACACACACTCGTCACGACTGTCACTTTAATATCCTCGTTTGTCACGAGTGCAAACCAACAATGAGCCACTTCCTCCTTACCTCCTGCAGAGTGCTGGTAATATGCGGCTCCACCTGCGTTTTCTGGGTGAATATCAAACAGGACAGCAGGGCGGCGCTCTCCTCGGGGGCCAGCGGGCTCAGGACGTTCTCGAACAGCAGCTCGGTCAGCAGCAGCTCGTGGCTGCTGATCTGACAGGCCACACGGCCCTTCAGCTGCACCGCCCCGCTGCTGTCGACATACTGGAGGGACTGCAGCACCTGAGGGAGACCAGCGGTGAAATAAAACTAGTTCAGGATTAATTGTGCTGAATTGGGCTGCACTCAAACATTTTTGAAATGGCAAAAAAAATCTAACTTAAAAAAAGTACAAGTTTTTAGGCCAGACTGAATCAAATCCTATCTCCCACATATATTTGCTCAATAATTAACATAAAAACAAACATTTCTGTCACAATAGCTTTAAAGATAATATAAGATAATCCTTTAATAATGGACACCTCAACAGTTACATTACATACTATAATGGTGAACGTGGCTAGCATTATACGGCTAAACATCAGTATGCTAGCATAGCCGCTTGCATGAATTTAGACTGAATTTAGATGATAGGCTAATAATAGCCAGAAAATTAATCAACAATCATTTGAAAAAAACAATTGGTATTTTAAGTAATTCATCAATCAAAAATTACTAATATAATACTAAGCACTTAATGTTCTGCATCTTAAGCCTTGAGCCACAGACAAACAAAACATTGAAAGACATAACCCAATTGTGATGGTGACTTTTATGGCCTAAAAATAACTTTTAGATAAATCAGGTAGTTAAAAAGCTCTTCAGCGGCAAAGCGCCAGGATTGGATGAGATTCGACCGGAGATGCTAAAGGCTCTGGACATTGTTGGGCTGTCTTGGTTGACACGTCTCTTCACTGTCGCGTGGAAGTCGGGTACAGTGCCTGTGGAGTGGCAGACCGGGGTGGTGGTTCCCATTTTCAAAAAGGGGGACCGGAGAGTGTGCTCCAATTATAGGGGCATCACACTGCTCAGCCTCCCCGGGAAAGTTTACTCCAGGGTGCTGGAAAGGAGGCTCCGTCCGATTGTCGAACCTCAGATCCAGGAGGAGCAATGCGGATTCCGTCCTGGACGTGGAACAGCGGACCAACTCTTTACCCTTGCAGGTCTGTTGGAGGGTGCATGGGAGTTTGCTCATCCAGTCTACATGTGTTTTGTGGACTTGGAGAAGGCCTTCGACCGTGTCCCTCGGGGAGTCCTGTGGGGGTACTGCGGGAATATGGGGTACCTGGTTCGTTACTACGAGCCATTCGGTCCTTGTATGACCAAAGTGAGAGCTGTGTCCGGATACTCGGCACAAAGTCGAGCTTGTTCCCAGTGCGTGTTGGCCTCCGCCAGGGCTGCCCCCCTTGTCACCAATCCTGTTTGTGATTTTCAAGGACAGGATTTCAAGGCGCAGCCGGGGGAGGAGAGTTTCCGGTTTGGGGACCTCAGAATCTCATCCCTGCTTTTTGCAGATGATGTGGTTCTGTTGGCTTCTTCAGAACGTGACCTTCAGCACGCACTGGGGCGGTTCACAGCCGAGTGTGAAGCGGTCGGGATGAGAGTCAGTACCTCCAAGTCTGAGGCCATGGTTCTCTTCCGGAAAACGGTGGATTGCACCCTCTGGGTTGGGAGTGAGTCACTGCCCCAAGCGAGGGAGTTCAAGTATCTCGGGATCTTATTCACGAGTGAGGGTAAAATGGAGTGGGAGATGGACAGGCGGTTCGGTGCAGCGTCAGCAGTAATGCAGGCGTTGTCCCGGACCGTTTTGGTGAAGAAGGAGCTGAGCCGAAAGGCAAAGCTCTCGATTTACCAGTCCATCTACGTTCCAACCCTCACCTATGGTCATGAGCTTTGGGTAGTGACCGAAAGAATGAGATCGCGAATACAAGCGGCCGAAATGAGCTTCCTTCGTAGGGTGGCTGGGCTCAGCCTTAGAGATAGGGTGAGGAGCTCAGACATCCGGAGGGAGCTCGGAGTAGAGCCGCTGCTCCTTCGCGTCGAAAGGGGCCAGCTGAGGTGGCTCGGGCATCTGATCAGGATGCCTCCTGGACGCCTCCCTTTAGAGGTTTTCCAGGCACGTCCAACTGGTAAGAGGCCCCGGGGTAGACCCAGAACACGCTGGAGAGATTATATATCTCGTCTGGCCTGGGAACGCCTCGGGGTTCCCCAGGAGGAGCTGGAAAGTGTTGCTGGGGAGAAGGACGTCTGGAGGACCCTCCTTAGCTTGCTGCCCCCGCGACCCGGCCCCGGATAAGCGGAAGGAGATGGATGGATGGATGGAGGTAAACACTGCAACCTCATCTCGAGACCCAATACTAGGGTTGAGAAATTGATGTAGGACTTTGTTGTAATATGTATTTAGGGTAAGCTTAAAGCCTAAAGGTAGATGTGAATGCTTTAAAATATAACTGAGATAATGAATTACTACTTCAGACATGTGACTTGAGTTAGATTTTCAATTTACAAAATAAAACCCCACTATATGGGACTAGAAAGTGACCTTATTTTGAAATATATAAAAAAAACCAGACAGAAACAGGTCAGGACAGCGAGTCAAACGTCTAATCCAAACCTTGATCCTCTGGTGGTATTCAGGAAGCAGAGACAGAGACTGGTCCGACACCAGGAACAGCAGCTGGTCCAGCTCCTCCTGCACTTTCATCCTGTCCTCGACCCGAGCAAACTGAGACACACACACACACAGACACACACACACACACACAGACACACACACGGCGTGGTTACCTCACTTGAGTATACAACAGCAGTGCTGCAGCACTTGACCTGATTTCAGTGCAATAAAAAATACAAGAGAGGAAGACATTGCCTATTGTAATCTCATTGAAGGAACAGAGCTGTCTCTGGGTGAATGTTACATAAACCCAATGAGGCCAATTACTGTAAACTTACAGCTTGCATTGTAGAACGCACTGCATTAACCATCACTTTAAAATACTCACAATGCTTCATAAAGACACAAGAAAGTGTGATAGGAGACAGTGATACTGCAAATAAGAGCTTGTTATCTTGCAAAGTAATGTGAGAGCTTTCGTGTGTGAGCGTGAGGAGGCTCAAACGGCACGCTGCTCTGGTGAGACAGTGATGAGCTGCAGCTATGAGCCTATATGGGTAATTATAGAAACAGCCGGCTCCGATTCTCGCATCTTATCTCCTCAACGAGGCTGCCATGGAAGACAGGGTACACAAACGCGAAAGCAGAATTCTTGTGGCGTAGTTGGATGTCTCTATTGTGAAATGAGAGGAGAAATGATGAAAGGATAAAGGGAAACTGATGCTGTGAGAAATGAGAGGAGCCATCAAAAGGGGGTCGATTGTCTAACGTGTTATGTAAGGGTGTGATGTTAATTAGCTGCATAAATATGCAATCGCTGCACAAGAAAAATGTATGTCTTTATTAAACCAACAATGAAACGAAATGCCACATCATTTATATGCAAAGTGAATCCTCAAAAATATAATAGTGCTTTCTGAGAGGATAAACAAATCGACACACACCTGCTCTGCGAACGTGGGCGAGTGAATGCAGTTGAACTCTCTGAGGCTGTCCTTCAGCACACGGAGCCTCATCGAGTCCTCCACCACGTCGACGCTCTTCAACTGGAGGTCGTTTACGGGGTCGAGGGATGCTATGCCGTTGGGGTTGGCCTCGGCCAATCGCAGGAGCTCCTGGGTCGCCGTGGAGATGGCTTGGCCGGGAGGGTCGAGCCTGAGGGACGAGAGGATGATGGAGACAATGCAAAAAAAGGAGCGTAAGAAAGACTACCTCTTTTTTAACTGACAGCGCTTGGTGGTCTGATAGAAAGTTTTGTGAAATACATAATGGAAAATAAATAGGATGGATACCAAAAACAGACAAATATACATTCCTACAAGGTAGAAAGTAAATAAAAAAATCCTAATCCTTTGCATTAAAACCATAATTTATAGATCATTTAAAGAAAGCCTTCGTCAACCATTCAATTAACAATAACAAAAATTAACATCCTATATAGAACAAAAAAATACGAAATTTTACCGATTAAAACGGCTTAGAAATGTGTTTTCTAAAATTATCTCCAGACTGAAAGATAATTCATATCTTTTTCTTTGGATAAGGGCTTTTATTTTGCTTATGTGCTAGCTTATGTTTGTTTGAAGACATAAAGGTGTCCTGGGGAGTTTCTTTGTAAACAAGCTAAAATTAATGTTTAAATTCATTGTTTCAAACCAAATTGCATTGCATGTTATTCCTAAATGAAGACACCAACCAAGCTCCCTCACATACCTGAATCGTGGCTGCTGCCTCTTGCTGTAGTTGTCAATGATCCTGTCTGGAATGACTTTGAGTGTTTTCACTGTGATGGCTGAGATTTCCCGGAGCTTCAACTTTTGCACCGTGTGGCTGCAAGGGCCTGACCAAAACAAAAGGTACAAGGGAACCATCGCACATGCTTTTACTTCTTTTGCACTCACTGCAAACTGATCTGTGAAATAAAATGGCTAAAATGTAAATGTACTTCATGTCTGCTAACCAACCTTCAGGTATGAAGAGAGCCGTGTTGAAGAGGTGAGGCAAAGCATTGTTGTTGTTTCCTTTTCCGTCTTCTTCCTCGTTGCCCTTCTCGCAGATGACGAGAGCTGTGAAGGTGCGATTCACAGCATCACTGGACACCTGGCGTGGAGAGAAAACAGTAGATATCAAGGGACGGATGTAAGAATCAGGAACATGCCTCACAGTCTGAGGACATGCAGGTTAGGTGATATGGAAACTTTAAACTCCCTGAAGGTGTGAATGTCTTTGTTTGTGTGTGTCAGCCCTGCGACAGACGGGGGATCCATTTAGCTTCAATGTCGCGTATGCCTGACTCCTGAGCACGGAGCATACTAGGTGTCCTCTACTGAACTGATTTACATAGTTTTACATGCATTTTCATGTTTTCATATGTTTAGAGACATAGAATGTGATTTATTTACCTGTGCCTAGTTCCTTGAAAAAATCTCGGCTTAATTTTCTGTCCTGAACACGTATCCCTTTTACCCACATGTTCCTTGCCTATTTGCTGTACTTTAATTTAAAGTTTCTATGAAATAAACATCAGAGACACAAACTACAGAAAGTAAAACTCCATGAGTGTAACTTCCAAAGGATCTACAGTTCTAGTTGTCAGATTGCTTATTGATCTCTTGGAAAAGCAGGCCAAAAACTACAGCAACGACCACTTAGAATATGCCAAAAAACTAAAGAAAACACACAAAGGATTGCCATCAAAATAATTAAACAGTCGGATTAATATCTTTCAATATTTTTGACTCAACAACTCAACTTTTTATGCAGCCATCCTGGCAAGGTCTCCCTAAATCCCTCAATGGGTTTTAGCTGGCTAAATAAAGAGTAAATAAATAAATAAACTACTTATAGCGAGAAACTCTATATTTAGAACACCAGTACTTCTGTTTAATTCACACAAGCTGATTGACAGTATGACAGTGTGTTAACTTTAAATATCCCTATAAAATAAATCTATGTTATTCAAGGCTTGGATTTAGCTTCACTACTTGATAATTTCACTTATCAGGATTTAAGAAGGCAGTTACAAGCTGTATGTGTACATTGTGATGAGTGTTACTGTCTTAATCTGCTGCTACTCATCAACACACACACACACACACACACACACACACACACACACACACACACACACACACACACACACACACACACACACACACACACACACACACACACACACACACACACACACACACACACACACACACACACACACACAAACACAAACACACACACACAAACCTGTAGGATAACTCCCAGGGCGTTGAGATGCTGCTTGTTGTTCACCACCACAACTCGACCCACAGACAGAGCTTTAGCCCGTTGACAGACTCCAGAATAGCTCTCTAAAGCCAGAGACAGCAGGGAGGAAATGTAGCAAGCGGCAGACTGAAACTGTATGCTTATGATTTTTGTTGTGTGTATATATATGTGTGTGTGTGTGTGTACCTGGAGAGCCTCTGTGGTGGTTCGTAGCTCCGTCACCGTGTGGTAGTAAGGCAACATGTCCGACAGCTGGCCTTCTGTTTCCAGAGGAGGCAGAGAAGAAACCATCTGCTTCAGCTGGCTGATCCTCTTCTCATGGGCCTACAGCGGGAAGGAGGAGGAGAAGAAAGTGAAGAAGTTGTCACATTGTCACTACTTTTTCCAAAGAGGACTTTACATCTATAATCAAACCTGCTGTGTTCTGCTGGTGCACATTACCTGAGTGTCCCTGTGGCTCTCAGAAAAGCTCCTCCTCATCATGTCGGTCACGCGCAGCGCTTCGACCCGCAGCAGGTTGAGGATCATCGTGTAGGTCAGTCTGAACTGGGACTGGAGGGTGGTTGGTTTACCCTGAGCAGGACAAAGAGGATGATGTCAAGAAATAAAAAAAAAAAAACAGTACACGACTTAAACTTCTCCGAAACTTTTCCTCTGGATCCATTTCAAGGATCAATTCATTGTTGGTTTTGGTCTTTACTTGGGAATATTGAATGTGGACAAGATTTATCCCTTTTTAATTTAGTCTGCCATGCTAGGTATAATAAAAAGCTATTCAATTCCCTTTACATTTTAATCAATATAAAGTTTGCCAATCTAAAAGTTTCTTGACGATGATGAGAAAGGAATGAGCACCAGTTGTATTTTAGACCTTTTCAAACTTGACAACATTAACATTCTAAATGTGCCCCTTTGTATTTCCTGTTGTTTGTCAATGCAGTAGCTGACAGGCAGTAAACTTAGACCAAATCTATTGCACTTAGCAACAGAATGGCAATGAAAAGGTCTATAGCAATCAGATAAAATGACTTTCACATTGTACATTTAAATTCAAGAGGATAAAAGCTCCTATTAGAGATGAAGGTGAATTATTTCTTTTGAAGAGCACATTGAAATCCAAACATTTCTCTCCAAGAGAAAGTGAGCCAAACTAGCCCACTCAACTCAATAATGCAACATTTTCGTTGAAACACGGCCAAAATAAACAGGAGGCTCTGCTTTAAGAGATTATACATAAATATTGACCTGCAGAAAGAGATTTATTACAACTCCAAATTATATATTATATAAACTCATTTGGCAGGTGAATGTTAAAAAACATGGAGTGCCTCACCAGCATCATGACATGCAGATCTGCCATCTCGTGAACTCCGGCTTTACACAGAATGATGACGGTGCCTGTGGCGTCCAGACCTCTCCTGCCTGCTCGGCCCGCCATCTGAATATACTCACCTGAATGCGCAAGTTCAGAACATAAAAGAGACGTCAGCTGTACTGTTGTTTTCCCTCAAATCCGATTCATCCTCGGAGATGAAAGAGCATAATAAAATTATGCTCAGATGAAAGAGAGGCAACACAGGCAGAGACGGAGAGATCCAAACCTGGCAGCAGGTTTCTAAAGCCGGTCCCGTCGTGTTTCCTGATGCTGTCAAACACCACAGTCCTGGCGGGCATGTTCACTCCCATTGCAAACGTCTCGGTGGCAAACAGCACCTGGGAGATGAAGGGAAGATGAAGGAGGATTCTTTTAACCAACTGCGGGCCAAAGTTTTTTGGAAGATTATGCTTGAAGTAACAGATAAACAGGTCTGCTATTTTGAATTGTATTTTGCAGTGCTGTTATCTGACATGTTCTCTCCTTTTTGCTGTTGTTGTTATGTGACTCACCTTAACGAGACCTCGTGAGAAGAGCATCTCGATGACCTCCTTCAGTATCGGAAGGATCCCGCTATGATGGACTGCTATTCCCCTCTTCAACAGGTCCCTCATGACCAAGATCTAAACATGGCATTTGTAAGAGTAAGTATCACATACTGTGGTTGACTTTATTGTTAATGCAGCTTTAAGGCACGATATTGATACCAGACTTTAAATAGGCAAGTGAAAGGTGATGCACTGCTAAATATCCTTCCCTTGGGAGCTGTCTCAGCCAAATGACCATTAAACATTACTATTAAAAAGTTATTCATCATCCTGTGAGAAAACCTGAGGGCTAAGCAGACCGTTCTTAACCTGAGGCAGCTGTCGGTCTCCTCCTCGGAGGCGACTCAGACTCTTCTGGAAGAAAGAGTGGATCTCGGCTTTCTCTATGGAGGTGGTCATGTCCATGGAGTCCAGCGAGCGGGCGTTGTCGTCACACCGCGTCCGCGAGAAGGTGAACGCCACCACCGGCGTCTGCTGCCGCTGGGACAGGAAGTGCAGGAGAGTGAGCCACACCGATCGGTCCTGGAGGGGAAAAAATTGCAGAGAGGGACGAGAGCATGAAGCATGAGGCTGTTGTTATCGGAAAAAAATCGAAAAGCAGTGAGGTGACGGAAGAGAAAGAAAGGGGATTACCTGACTAGCTGTGGTGTTGTGAGAAGTACTTTTGGTGCCAAATGATTGGGCGTGTTTGCTGGTGCGCTCCTTCTTGGCATCGACAGCTGCGTAGTACCTGAACAAAAAAACACAACTTCCTTTATGAGAAATAGCTTACTAGGCAAAAATAACACCCATCTACTGGGGCACCGCACAGCTTTGTTCTTGTACCCTTTAGTGAGGAAGTTTCCTGTAGGATCCAGCAGCAGGAACATCTCTTTCTGAGTCTTGGTGCTGTTTCCAGTGTACAGATAATGCTCCAAAGGCACAGGTCTCTTCATTGTGCTGATCACGTAGATGTGCTTCTTCTTAATCCGCCTAGGATTTACAAAAGTGATGGGGGAGTAAGGAGAGTGTTCAAAGGATACAAAAAAAAATGAATATGAGAAAAGTTGCTCTTATTTTGACAAATGCTCTATAATATCAAGTGCACCTACCCGATCCACTCGCTAAACTCCACAGCATTTGGCACCGTGGCGCTGAGGAGAATGATGCTGACATGATCAGGAAGCATGATCAAAACCTCCTCCCACACGACCCCTCTCTGAGGGAAAACAAAGGGGCGGTAAAAGATGAGAGGAAAACCGTTACTCTTGCCTTCAACAGTGACATCAGATAAATGAAAGATAAGGACAGCGGTCGGGGTTGTTCCTGACCTCGGCATCGTTGATGTAGTGAACCTCATCAAAGATCACCCACTCCAAGTCCCTGATGACCTCTGAGCCATTGTAAAGCATGGACCTGAAAGACAGAAATAAACCTAAAAAAGCTATTTCGATTTGATTAAAAACATGAAATTAATATCTATAACAAAACAGCCCGAGTACCTGAGGATCTCAGTGGTCATGATGAGACACGAAGACTCGGGACTGAGCTGGACGTCGCCAGTCAGGAGTCCAACATCTCCAAAGGTGGTTTTAAAGTCTCTGAACTTCTGATTGGACAGGGCTTTGATGGGAGAGGTGTAGATGGTTCTATAAAAAGAGGAAAGAAATGTTGGTACTGTTAAGATACTTGGGAATCCTACATTGTATATACTACATTCCTCACTTTTCATATCTATATGTAGAAACATGCAGAGGAAGCAGAAGCCCATTAGAATGACGGATATGCAGCATACTCTTTATATTAAGGAGCTGACATTTCACATGCCTTTATTAGAGCTTGAAAAAAAGCATGCTGCTGCTTAAGGTAAGATGTCTTGCTCAGAAGAGCACAACTCTCATTTGCTCCACAATAGAAGTCACTTGTTGCATGGCTGTGCAGCCACACGCACAGCGTGGGCAGGGGGGAAATTGATTTGTGCCAACAAATACACACCTTGTCATGTGTTTCTGTGAGAGGGCGATGGCGTATTCGGCCACCACTGTTTTGCCAGCCGATGTGTGCGCGGCTACAAACACAGAGTCATGAGCCTCCAGCCTCAGCACAGCCTGCTTCTGGAAGACATCCAACTCGAACGGCCACTGGAACAGAGATGGGGCGGAGAAACAGATAATTTGTCACAGGATGCTCAGCAGATTTTCATGTGATGATTTATCACGTATACAGAGAAACAAAGAGACAACAAACAAACAGGGAAAGATAAGTGATATTTCGAAAATGACATACAAACAAATAAAAACATACATTGCATTATATTTTTTTAACATGACGATTTCTAGAATACCAACCTTGAAAGCTGGGTTGGGGATGCGTTTATAGAAATCATCGCAGGGTGCATTTATGTTGACAGGGATGGCCCACTTCTTATTTTCCTCTGGGTTCTCTTTAAGCTTTGATTTCTCATCTTTTCCTTTCTCTGAGGGAGTGGAGGAGGACACAACATCCTGAAGACAGAAGAGGAGAATCAGGTCTCAGTGCAGTTAATGTTTAGCCAGAGGCATAGCTGGGATTTAGGTTGAAAATGCTGCATCACATTGTGATTGATTTTCAGTTTGCAAAAAACTGCTATGTTTCTGCATAACAACTTTATCTCATCGTGCAAACATCCAACCATAACTTAAACTTTACATATTCTGATAAATCTCATAATTTAAGGTAAAAAAATACAAATATGTAAAACGAGGCATCTCTAAATTTTGATTATTCCACACAGTTTTTAGTTTTTATTCTGTATGTTTGTTTTTATAGTGTGTGTTTCATTTCTTTCTTTTTCGTTGGTGCATGTATGTTCTAATGTTACCTTTGCAGTCTCAACACAGAAAAACCCTAAATCAACTACCAGCAAGCCTCCATGTCGCCACATCTCTTTTTAAAACTATTTATGTAAAATAACATATAATACAATTTCATTTTTGTTATTTTTACAGTGACACCATAGTGATATATATATCAAATATCTAAAACAGGAATGCAACTATTCAAAGCTGACTATTTTAGTGTTGATTGTGTGTCAGAAAGAAGAAAACAAAACAAACTGCAGCACCTTGACTCCCAGGTCTTCAAGGCTGTTTGTTCTGGGTAGTTTGGGGGCTTCCTCATTTTCTTTGCCCTCCTCCTTCTCCTCTGCCTCAGGTTGCAAGTCAGTGATGTCATCCAATGTGGACAGGAGGGACATGAGGTTGACCTCTGCCTTTGCTATCTTGGCATCTTCAGGAAACACATTCAAAAAGAGAAAAGTATTATAATTATATTTTAAGCCTTTAGAATTTTTATTTTGCATATGAAAGTATGATATTTTACCTTTGTCACTGAAGTCCATCCCAACTTTAAGTCCAGGTGGGACTCTGAGTAAATCTACAAGAGAAAAATAACAAATTTAACCATAAAAAGCTGAAATAACAACAAAAAGTCTCACAATCATTTTAACACAATGCAAGTAAAAAAATAAAATAATCACCATTCTCAAAGTCTATGTCCTCCTCCAGATCAGATTTCTTTTTGATGATTTGGTCCAGAGTAAGCTCCTCCATTCCTCCTGTAAAGATCATCATCGCAACAAATATATTGAAAAACAAAGTGAAAACACCTCGCTTGCAATTACTGAAGACAAAATGCTTTGAATGAATCTATCTCACCGGGGCGGAAGGGGTAGTTGGTGTTGCTTCCTCGAAGGCTCTCTGAAGGAGGACCCGGCTGGCGTTGTAATGAAAGAGAGTTCTTTGCTGACAGGCCAGTGTTTTCCATTAACACCTAGACAAAACATTAGAGACAGAATGGAGTAGCAAAAAGTAGCTGAATTAACCTTTAAGTTGTTTGAAGTAACACAATGGGAGCTTTCTCTTTAACTGTGATGTATGGATTTGTTAATAATATAGTATTTAAAACAGGATGGCATTAGGGGTGCATTAGGGTTTTTTGTTTCTCGTTATTTCATTATCATTAAATTAGTCGTTTTGTCTACAAAATATCAGAAAATAGTAAAACATGCCCACCACAATTTACCAATGTGCAAGTTTACATATTAAAATTACTTCCGTCAACTAACAGACAGTCCACAACACAAAAATGTTTACTAAAATGGAAAACAAAAATAAGTAGCAAGTAATCACATCTGAGAGGCTGGAGTAAGTATTCACTAAAAGAATGACTAAAACCATTACTTCATTCTCAGAAAGGTAGCATGTTGAGCTCTATATGCTTTATCAACAGTTTAACAGTGCAGTACAGAGGGAAGAGTCGGCCAGTGTGTTTGTGAGCTACCTCTGTGAAGTCCAGCAGCATCCCTGTGGTCGGATCTCTGACCACAGAGAGGCCAGAGTGAAGTGCAGACGGAGTGGAGTTGATTAGAGAGTCGACATTCACTTCTCTCTTAGTCACCCTGGTGAAGAAGACAACACAACAGTTACATCTTCTTCAGATACATATGGTTGTTTAAAAGAAAATCCTATGAAACAAATTGAAAGACTCGAATCAATCAGCAATATTTGATTCAAAATAATTCTTGTAATCAAAAATCTTTACTTTATCTACTCAGGATTGGTTATAACTGTGTTATATGTTGTTTTAACACCATATATTGCATCTTGTTTTTAAATCATCTGTTATATTTGTCTTGTAGCAGCTAATAACTTTCATATTGTTCCTTTACTTTCGTATACAAATTGATTCTATGAGCTCACATTAAAAATGTAGAGTTAAAGTTGTGAAGATGAAAATGTATTTATTAATGATCATATCTAATTTATATTTCATACATACTTGCAACTTTGATTCATTCACCTCTAACATTTTGTTGTTTCTGGAAAAGCAGGGAATTCTTAATGAATTGCCAAATGATTCTTAGAATACCGGGGGCCAATTACATATGTGCAACTGGTTCACAAAATGACATTACATAGTCTACAATAGGAAGTATAAGCAACCTACACCGACTTTAAAGTACATTGGTGTGTATTCTCAAAATGTTATCAATTATTTAAACAGTCAAATCGTTAACAAGCAATAATGACATTGTTTACAGGAATACGTACTTGAGAAACTTCTGGAAGGCAAAGTCTGTGTCATGTATGGGAAGCCAGGCAGGGTCCCGTAAAAACTGTTTCTCTACCTCTCTCTCCAGGCTCAGGCTGGTGGGAGGAAGCCCATGGGGGAGCTGTGGGTGGAAAGATAAGATTAGATATTCAGCAACTTAATGAGTCAGCAGACGCGTACCATGTAACTGTTAAATCCCAGGTTTGATTCCTATCACACATGAATTCACGTAATTTTCCCCATGATTACTGTCAACTATCTACTGAAGTCTATCCATTCAAACATATCTTATTAGTAATATTTTAGCACGCAGACAGATTTATTTATAACCACAAAGGTACAGAGAGATTTGGTTACTTAGGAATAATAATAATCCTATTAATAATGATCATAATAATCATACTTAAATAATAATTTTAAGTTAACATCTGGTTTTACTCAAGTTAACATCTGGTTTTACTCAAGTAAAGCACTAAGTACAGTTCTGACACACACACAGACTAGAGGCATGAAAGCTCAGCAGTAAGTTATATTAGCGGATCCATAATAGAGATGTCTTGATGTTGTTGATCGAGGTATAGCTACTTTAGCTACTTTGCATGCCATCTGCATCATATCTTATGGGCTAATTATATGTTTCGGGCTATGAACTACAGCTGTCAGTTGAATGCAGTAAAAAGTGCAATATTTCCCCCTAGTATACAAAGTTAGGTGCATCAAATTGTACTCAAGTGTGCAGTATTTGAGTACATGTACACAGCCATCCTGCTGTACACTAACCGTGCTCTGTGGAGGTAAAGGCTGGTCAGGTAAGGGGTGTGTGATGAGCTCAAACCTGCCAGAGCATCCCATCTCCAGCAGGGACAGCGGCAGGTCCATGGGGCCCGCGGGGGCCACATCTGCAGAGAGGAGCGAGACAACACAAAGAGTATGAATGGACCAAACAAACACAACCAGGATAATGCAGGGTGCAGCCAGGGAGATGCGCCCAATGCACGCTATAATGCTGACCCAAACCTGTGTTCAAGTAAGACTGAACATCTGATACAGATATTAGGGAATTGGGTAATTATTTACTATACATCCCATGAGGCTACTGAGAGTAGCACTGATTGACAGCTACCCTATTAGCCACATAGTCACACAACCTACACCGGTGAGCGGTGTTAGCACAAGCGCTTTAGTATACACACAAATATGCAAGTTGGCTATCTATTTTAAAAAAAAGCCACAACTTACTTATTCTATCCATGTCCCTACTCCCAAGTGAAAGCAGAAAGTTGTCACCAACTGGTTCCTGCTGTCGCCTCGGAAGTTGCCACAATTACCAAGCGGAAGTGGCTACAAAACCAAGCTGGCTACGCTGGAGAGGATGAAGACTAAACTGTAAACGTGTCACCAATTTTCATAAACCTGTCTACAATATGTGTTTCATTTTATTTATTTATTCTGGAGTGACGTTGTTTATTGTGCGTTGCTAAATGTTTTTGTTATTGCCAAAAAAAAAAACTAAACGCGACCAGCAGCCGCCGCTACGTCATCTACACGCGCCGGTGTTTTTGTTGAGACGCCTCTGTTTTAGTTTGGTGAGTGAGTGGTTTTGATAAAAGCTAATGACTGTCACATTAAGTCATTTTAAGAGACCACGCGTTTTTATTTATTCTGTTGGTAGACTGGTAGTTCACTTGTATTTGGTCTGAACTGTTTAACTACTCGTGTAGTCTCTGAGAAGGAAGTCTAGTTGTGAGACATTGTTAGCGTGCCCAGGCTAGCAGCTGTGGACGTGATGAAAGTACATTTTGAATGCCTATTTTGTGTTACTACACCTGTATTTTTAACAAGCTGTTAATGCACTTTTCTGTATTGTAGCTGTTTTCACCATGGTAGTGTTTCCAAGTTCACTGACGGAGGAAGAAGAGGCTCTGCAGAAGAAATATGCTAAACTAAAGAAAAAGGTAAATAAAGCGAGGGTCGCTGTCTCACCCTTTTAATACTATGGTGGTTCATAAAATGCAAGACTTGAGCATTCTAAATGAAGACGTGCATGTTTCAAATCACAACAGTTTCCATGCCAAGTGTTGAATTCCCAAATGTATGGAGTCCATCCAGAGGACCACATGGAAATAAGTCTTTTTAGAACAAAATGATTGTGACACTAAACTTTTTAACATTTCTGTTCAGAAAAAGGCGCTGCTTGCCTTGAAGAAGCAGAGTTCAACGAACCAGACAAACCAGGGTGGATTGAAACGGAGTAAGTTTTTTCTCAGCTAACTCAAATACACCTGGTGTTTACTCATTCGTTTATGCAATCTATTTAATTTATACAATGACACCTGTTGAGACTCTGATTGTATGTACAAATATGTCCTGTTCACAGCAATTGAAGAAAGCAAATGAAGACAGAGTGACACAAGTAATCACAAATTATTTCCTTAACAACAGCTTTGTCGGACCAGCCTGTTGTTGACACTGCAACGGCGACAGAGCAGGCGAAGATGCTGATCAAGACGGGTGCCATCAGTGCCATTAAGTCAGAGAACAAGAACTCAGGCTTTAAACGCTCTCGAATGCTGGAAATTAAACTCAAGGTGAGCTGACATCCCTTAGTCTGTGTTGTTTCAGCTGTTTTCTTGCTTTGTTTTGTTTGTGAAACCGTTGTTTTTGCTTTGTTGTTGCTCTTTATCTGCCACAGGACCCGGAGAAAGGTCAGATTCCTGCTTTCTTACCATTCCAAAGGAGTGTCTCTACAGATGAAGAACTACCTGAGGTATAGTGGGTCGAAAACATGATACACAAATTTAACCAATGGCTGCAAACATGAACCCTTACTTGCAATTGGGATCTTCTACTGTATGTTTCTTCCTCGACTAGCCACAAATCCTCCACTTGAGAATATTATCCGGTAAAACCCCTAATGCAATGTTAACGTCTTGCTGTGGAAGCTGATTATGACAAATTCAAGCTTGTGTTTTCTACTGAAAGTTAGTACCTTATGTAGAATTTATGTCAATGGTGTATATTATGCACATCAACACATTTGCAAAATGTCACGGTCTGAAAATGACCTTAGAGATTGATAAAAAGGTTGTAGTGCTCTAAGTTGCACTCAAATAGAAAACTAAAGGTACAGCTTATTTTGATGATGTCATATTTGTGCTTCTTCTAGTCTGGGAAAAGAGCACACAGGAAGTCTCTGTATGAGAGGTAATGTCTTAAAAACAACAATGAATAAGAAAAACAACCTGTTTAATACACAGATACAGTGCGTATCTGTGGCTGTAACAACATTTCACCTGTGTGCCCCCTGCAGCTTTGTCAGCTCAAATGACAGATACCGGGATGAGGAGGAGGGAGGCAGCATGTCATCCAGCCGCGAAGTAGACCGAGACAGAGAGCGAGACCGCGACCGAGAGATGGATAGAGAGCGGGAAAAAGACAGAGACAGAGATAGAGACCAAGACAGAGACCGAGAGAGAGACCGGGAGAGGGAAAGGGAGAGGGATAGAGACAAAGACAGAGACAGAGACAGAGACAGAGACAGAGACAGGGAACGAGACCGGGAACGAGACCGGGACCGGGAGAGAGACAGAGACCGAAGCAGAGACAGGGATCGAGAACGTGACAGGGAACGGGACAGAGAAAGAGATGCACCGTTCAGACGTGAGTGACCAACCAACAAAAAAATCTATCCTTAAAGATTCAGAAATGCAGATATCAGTCGACAAAAATGCAGTGCACAGCCAAGTCATAATGTGGATGTAGTGTGGTGGTGCATGCTGGGACACATAAATGATTTCCCCCTCTGTCTCCCATGTCTTCATTCCCAGGGTCAGATTCATACCCAGAGCGGAGAGGGGTACGGAAGGGGAATACGGTGTATGTGTACGGCTCTGGGCTCGGCGAGGACAACCTGCGCTCTTCTTTCTCTCAACATGGAAACATCATCGACCTCTCCATGGACAACCCACGCAAGTATGGAATCATCAAACAACTCTGTTTGAACATAGTGGTCATCTCTACCAACTGTTATGAATGTGTTGCTGTCTTATATCATATACTAAACTGTCTTCTCCTGCTTATTTTTAGTATTATGATACTGTTGTGATTTTTTCCCCCATTTCTATTTCTAGTTGTGCATTCATTACTTTTGAGAAGATGGAGTCTGCAGACCAGGCTGTGGCTGAGGTTGGTGTTAAACTATAAAATAATAAACTGACAAATATACATATGGTTTTCTTCCTATGGTTGTTATTATACCAAAAACTACCAAAACACAGCAATAACAAGATTCAGCTGTTGGAGAGGCCATTTGTCCATCCCAATCTGAATATATATTTTTAATTCTAGTATAGATACTGTATCTGGGTGTGCATACACAGTATACTTACAAATAGTGTTTCTTAAACTATGGGTACCATCTAAAGTGGAACAAACTTAAAAAACTTTAATTCATATTAGTGCATTTAGCTGGTATTGTTTACTCCAGTTGTTCAATACCAGGAGAGCCGTGTGTATTTTCTCTCTTGTAGTCAGTGAACTCTACCATTACTAATGCTAAAATAAATCACGTACTAATGAAATTAAACCTCTCTGTTTTTGTGTCACAGTTAAATGGAGCCACGGTGGGAGACGTTCACATCAAAGTCAGCATCGCCAGGAAGCAGCCAATGCTGGATGCTGCCACTGGGAAATCAGTCTGGGCTTCTCTGGGTAAACACAGCGCTCTCTATTGTTTGATTAGATGTTGATCAGACTCTCTCTGTGTCTGCTTAATGTGGATTAACCTTCAGCAATGTCTCTCTTCCTTTCACAGCTGTGCAGAACAGCACAAAAGGCTCCTACAGAGACAAGAGGAACCAAGTTGTGTACAATGAAGATTTCCTGTGATTAAAAAAAATCATTCTTTTTTATTTAGGCATATAGCTTTTGATGTTTTTGTTTTAATGATGTTAGACAGCTGCTAAGTGTTTGTGTTACAGCGTGAATACAAAACTATCTGTTGTCTTGGATGGTATGTGATGTGTGTGGCTCATGAAATGAGCGATACTGTTTTGAGCTCAATAAAAAGTATTCATGCATTCGTACCGTGAGTGAGATTTACATGAGGCTTGTATCAACAAGACCCGGTGAAAGTGGGACAACAAAGAGGGATCATTTGTTTTATTAACAGAAAATCAGGGATGACCTAAGGCCAACTTTTGAACGTGAGGTACCTGTTAATCATTCCAAATCCCACTTTCAAAATGTATTTTCTGTACGTGTTGCAACAAAGGAACAAGTTGCATTAGATAAAACAAAGTCTAAAAACACTACCACTTTCTCAGTCTTAATTGTCAACATAAGTTAAAACACCTGTGTGAGTGGACTAACAGAGGAGACTTTTATCTCTTATTTACACTGATTTAAATCTCCTTGTCATTGAACTGTGGCAAGTCATCGTACTAAACATGTATTACATATATTCAAGTTTAACGTTACAGTTCTGAGTCAAACTAATAAAACTGTCCTAATAACAATCAATGTCCTGTTCACATGAAAATCAACAGGACTTTTGTCACTGAGGACATTTTGACATCTCCCAATATATAAAGTATAGTTCCATTTAGCTGCTTTAGCGTCCAGATCTTGGTATTGTGCCTGCTGGCTTTAATACAACAGAGCCGTCGTTAGTGTCACTAGTAATACCTGTGCTATGACAAGTCAAAATGTCTGGTGTAAAAAAAGGCCTCTTGTCTTGTTTTTTGCAAATTTGAAACTTATATGAAAGGACTCTTATTTTCACAGTCTGACATTTTAAAGGCCTCAGTCATTTTCAAGCACATGCTTAAAGGTACAGTGTGTAGCATTTTTTGGGGTTCGATTGGCATAAATGGAATATTCATAACTATGTTTTCATAAGTGTTTAACACCCTACAACTTAAGAATCGTAAAGGTTTTGGTTTTTAAAAATGAGGCCTTCATTACTACATAGGGAGCAGGTCCTCTTCACGGAGTCAGCCGTGTTGCACCGCCATGTTTCTACAGCAGCCCAGAAAGAGAAACCTCTAGCGTTAGCTTGTGCTTTTTGTAACTTGAAGGCCACCTTAGTTCTCCCACACGCTTGTAACAGTGAAAGTAAGGTGAGCCTTAGGGTGCCAAATGTGCGTTTGGTTGCAATTTGCAACCACACCCATAGATGCCGCCAATCCTACACACTGTCCCTTTAATATCCCCATTGGGATTGTGACCCCACAGACTGACCCCCCCACTGGATGCAGAGAGCTGCAGAGCCTGAGGAGTTTAAGACATTTAGACACTTGACTGTCTCCAATGCGTGACCCTATGACACCTGTTCAGTAACAAGGCATTCTTGCTCTTCCTCTCTTATTCTACCTCCGGCCCCCTCTCTCTCCCTCTCCTCCTGCTCGTGTAGTGAGTTCTGCCCCGTGGTCTTTCCGTGTTGTTCCTTCAGGTGGCGTCGCAAGGCGGGCTTGTGGGCGAAGCGGGCGTGGCAGTATGCGCAGTGGTGCGGTCGCTCGCCGCTGTGGAGGTTCATGTGGTCTATCAGTGTGGATTTCTGGGTGAAAGTCTTATAGCACAGGGGGCACTGGTGGGTTTTGCCGGCGCCCCGGTGCACGGCCATGTGTCGGGTGAGGTTGGCAGAGTGGTGGAAGTGTTTGCCACAGCAGGGACAGGAGTACAGCAGGTGAGTGGAGCGCGAGTGGATGGCTAGGGAGTGGGTGGAGGGGAACGTCATGCCGCAGTGCTCGCAGATAACAGGCCCAGCTACGCTTGAAGTGGATCCCACCACTGCAACGGACTTCGTCCCCTCCCTCGTTTGTCCCAACCGTCGTCAGCCCTGAACTCCCCTCCCCAGCGCTGCAACTGGATTCCTCCAGGGCGTACTGGCTCAAACTGTTGCCATCCAATGGTGTGACCTTTTCTCCCCGCGTGTCACCCATGCCAAAGTCTAACTTGGGGAGTTCAGCTGAGATGTAGTTTTCTGTCTTAAGCCCTTCTTGGCTGTAGTCCAAGCCAAAACTCCCTCCCATCCCTGCAGTCGCCAGGTACCACAAATCCTGGTGGTTAGCCATGCCTGGGGGTCTTTTCTCCTGCGATGACACCAGCCTTCTCCTCTTAAAACCCCGCCCCCTGCCTCTCCCTCTGCCCCGCCCAATTTTAGGGTCAGACAGCCGGCGCCGGAGAGCGCGGAGCCCCTCCACTGAAAGTCCTCCCACACTGAGATCCTCTTCTGTTGGATTCAAGTCGTATTCACCGCCTTCTCCTCCCATCACGAAACCGTCTGTCTCTGGGTAACATGCATCCTGAGGTCCATAAGAGGGAGCTCCTCTCTCCTCCTCCGCGTCTCTGTTCATCTGCGCTTCCTCAGAGATGTACACTCTGTACACATCACAGTCCTCCTGTCTGGCCGTTTCCTCCTCGTCTGATGCATTTACCTGTAACAGAAATGAAGACTTAGAAAAGTGTGTAAAATATAAATAAATAAAAAAATTTGAAAACTGAATTTCCCAAACTTTCCCCAAAATTGCTCCCTCTGTCCAACCTACAGTCCAAAACCCCCAAAATCATTTACAGATATACAACAGAGAAAAGCTGCAAATCCTGACTTTTGAGAAGCAAATATAATACTAACTACTTATTGTCGTAAATTGCTTTCAATGCGTTCTAAAATTGTTGGCGATTAATTTACTTTGATCAGGATTAAGAGTGCCATTTAATGATTATTGTACTGGTACTATTATGTTTGCACGGTGCTCTTATGTGAACTCTTTTAAAGACAGAGACATTTGACTCTCTAGAGGAATTTATATTATCCTTGAAAACCTTTCTCCTGTGTCAGTCCTGTGCTCTCCGTTATCTTCTTCACCTTTTCATCCCATTACCCTGTCCTTTGTAGGAACCATCCTTTATCACACTTCACTGACAATCTGCTGGGACCATTTATTGCTTAGCATAAAAGTCATACAGGGACAAAGGAAGGACTGCAGGGAGCCCTTTCTCCCTTGTGTATAGCCAGACATTATTCAGGATCAAATACTGTCTTTAAACTTCTATCCTTTGTTGCTGTGAATAGATCTGCACATGACAGACAGGCCACCAATAGGGCTGTCTTCGACCAAAGGAACTTTTAGTTGAATAACACGACTTTGTTGACGAGTTGATTGGTTGATTTAATCGACAGATTTGTAAAACAGAGTTTCTCCATAAAGAACGATGGCAAAGCACCAAATGAAAAGGTGTGTTTACCAGTAACTGCTCATAAGTTTATTGGGAAACGGAAGAAATATGTGTCTGTTTATAATCTCAGAGGGGGCAGCCCCAAACACCAGTGTGGCAATTTATATCGATGACCAACCAAAAGCTGGTTAAAATGGACACTACACCAAAAATCTATCTTTGCGTATCAAATACGTGAAGGCAACATGATATATTAACCAAACGATATCAGGTAAATAAATCAGTGTGCTAAAACGCTTCTTCATTGGAAACCATGTTTTTATCCGATTATTATCGTATGCTCCTAAATGTTTAACTATTTCTTACTGTTATACTTTGAATTACCTCTTGTAAGCTAATATTTTTTGCATTTTGTTTTAATTTGAAACACTTTGCACATCTGTTTAGAGAAGTGTTAAATGAATAAAGTTGATATTATTATGATATGAACAATGTAGATATGTAAATTAAATGTAGATTAAAAAGGTAACATGGTCATACACAAACCTTAATGCACTGCTCATCCAGCACTGGACTTTCATCGTGGTGTTGACTGCTGCCCTGAGTAGACATGTCGCCGCTGTTCTCCTCAACTGAGTGCACTACAGGACTGTGTGAGCGCACAGGGGAGGCTCGGCTAGTGGGAGGAGAGGCATCGGACTGAACGCTGCCGTTGACAATCAACAGTCGGGCCTGACTCTCCTCTGTAGTCATCTAGAGGAAGTTAAAGAGGAAGGAAACAGATTAGGAATTTGCTAAGAACTTATGACAACTGCACTAATGCAAGCAGTTGGCAAATTGAACGACGCAGTCAATAAATGATCACTGTACAAAATATCTATCAACTAAACGAGTATGAATATGATAGCCATTTAAAAATAATAGTTTAGGATTACTGACCTTTCCTGGACTGGGGCTTTTTAGATGCACATACTTTTTCAGTGCTCCTCGGCAGCGCTCCACAATATGCTCCATCTGTAGGTAGCTGGCGGCGGTCAGGTAGTTGACAATCTCCTCCGGGTTAAACTGCAGGACGCCAGTGTAACAAGACTGAAGCAGATCACACACCACTCTGGAGCTGTACAGCATTGACACCTGGGTAAAAATGTGAAACAAATAACACAAGGAAGCTCTGATTTTAGTCGGCAAAAGAGCGTTATAGAAGACATGACAACGTTGTTGACAGCGTGACTTTGTGTGTGTTGACATTTGCCTACATGAAGCTTGGGGGACGGGTTGAGGAGGAACTGGTCCCTTAAGAAGGGCGAGCAGGCAGCCAGCACCACCTTATGTCCCCTGAATGTCAGGTTGTCGCTGGCCACAATAGTGATGTCGCAGAAGTGCTGGCGGGACCTCAGTGCATTCAGGTGCTTCAGGGTAGTGTCCCCGTGGCCCGGTAACCGGAAACACAGCATCTCCATCTTGTCCGAAGAGAACATGGGGAGCAATATATTCATTGCAAATAACTCAGTGAGTTAAACAAAACAGTTGAATAACCGATACATCATGGCTACCAGCTCTAAACAACACAGCGATCTGAGACCTACGGCGTACAACGTAAACTCAAGATTGCACTGTAGTGTGACCTGGAAGACAGTCAGACAGGGTTCATGTTTGGACAATTAAATTCAAGCAAATGCTCTGGGCATAGCGTAACTAGCAGGTTAGATCTTCTTCCACTGTTATTTTAAGTATGAATCAGAGTTTCATACATATACATATGTTTCCTGGGGGGGAAAGTTTCAGAAGACAAATCAATTCTTTGTCAATTGGGTAACATAAATCTGGCACTGGTAACAAACTCTCAAAGGCCTGATTGGCGCAAAGAGGTGAAATGATTTGTCGATTGACACATAAATTAATTGGAAACCATTTGGCAATCAATCACCTACATAGTTGTGATGATTTGCTGTATTACTTTGTCATATATGATAGTAAACTGAGTTTCTTTGGATTTTGGACTGTGGGTCAGATAATTGAAGGAAATGGGCTCTGAAGGACATTTTTCATTGTTTTCGTAATTGATTTCTAGACAAAGGCTGAGAAAATAATTGGCTGATTAATCTGTGATAAAAAATAAAATGTTAATTGTAGTCCTGCTTGGAGCACCCTTTCCCTGCTTCAAGATAATCACATCCAAATACTGATACATCATCCTGCTAGTCTACCTACATAGCCAAAATCGTGGATTAAGGTTGAGGTGAGCAAAACTTCCTCAAACTAATATAATCAACCTTTCCACAAGAACAATGAGGTTATATTTGAGGCATATATACTGATGATTTCCAATTATAGGTATATAACCTACATTTGCTGCTATGTGTGAGTTATGAGGCCTGTAAGAAAATGAATACTGTTGATATGATGGCCAAACAAAGAGAACAAGTTATTGGTCATTTAACTCATATTGAACATTAAAGTTTTAAAGACCATGAAAAGACACATTTTAGCTCCATCAGACTCTATTACTTACGACATGTTATACTACTGGAATTTAATAAGGTAAAGCTGAGGGCCGGTAGATATGAAGGAAATCAAATACCACAATATTTGTTTAACCAAATACCACAATATTGATGTTTCGCTGTATTGTGGGGTTGTCCATTGGTGCTTTTACAAAAATATATACACAATGAGATTTTTGATGTATCATCAGTCATGTGGATATAGTGACTAGCATAAAGGAGAATAATATATAATGATCTGGTAAATCAGAAAATGACTTCAATTTAGCTACTGTAATGCAGGATGTGACACTCATACGATACCCAAGATCTAAGACGACACCTGGTCTCATATCAAGAGATCGATATAATGTTGATATATAGCCACGTTACAGCTAGATAGCATCATGTCTCACATCCTTAAATCAACATTTTATAGACTATTTGTCAGCTTTGCCCAGGGGTACGCTAGCTAACATGTGTGGACGTGAGGGCAGCTTAAGACCACCTGAGACGAGTCTATGATAACATGAGACTATTCAACGTAAGTCCACCTCCGTGAGAGGCTGGATCAATCACATCACTACTGTTCCTCCTTTCCTTCTGGCCTAACCTCACCAACTTGTCTGAATGTTAGCTACCGCTAGCTTTTAGTTAGCTCACTGGACTGATAGTCTACCTGCTACGGACCAAGCTCAGAAACATCCCACAGCTTCTCGGTTATCGGGGAACTTTGCCGGAGCCTCACCTGTGCCTTTCCTTTTGTTGAATGTCTTCTTATAAATAAATCTCGGTTAGTTTCAGCAGGGCCACCGTTGACTCCGCTGCTGTTGACTAGCAGCTGTGTTTCCTCATCCCTGCTGCCACAGGCTAACGTAACGAGCTCGATTTCTGTTTACTTTTGGCCTCTTTTTTTTTTTTTTTTTTTTTTTTTTTTTTTTTTTTTTTTTAGAGGAAGGCGTCTCGTGACAACAAATACAAACCGCCTGTCTCTCGACACCGAACTGACTTTGAATCGGTTTTGGTGTGACGCTTCTCCTGGTAGTTTAAGGTAAAACCCCAGCACTCACGCTGACTTCCGATCAGTTGTTTCGAATCAGTGGGCACGGGAGGGGGCGGGGCTCGGGACGACGGGGGCGGGGCTAGGGACGATGACGCGGCACGTTACGTTGACGCGCCTCGCGAAACATGTCGGCATCCGAGACAACGACGAAGGTAGGAAACCCTCTGCAACACAAAACGGACAATAATGGAACTTCGGTGTATTTCAGCATGCACACGCGTTAGCCCACACACCAGAAACAGGCCCCTAAAGCAGCAGCCTCCTTCAACGCAACATGTCTGAGCGTGTCGATTGTGTGAGCTCTTTGTTGCAAGCTGTGCTAAACTGATAGCCACATTGACGTTAGCCTGGAACAGTTTTGTGTTGAATAAAATAAATTGCTCAAATGCTGTTAATGTTTTCCTTATTTTTCCTCGATGCATTGACCTTCAACTCCTACGTCCGTTGTCTCGCGTTGCTTTCATCACGTTATTGTATTTTGTAGGTTGTATGCTTTTAAAGCTAATGCTGACACATTGTGCTTGTTTTGTACAATGTGATAGTTATGAGGTAATTACAGCGAAAAAGGGAGGATTTTGAGCAGTCAGGGTGTGAAATCTGACTGTATTCAGCTCCATTTCAAGGACTATTGTTGCTTTGGATTTTGTAAAAGGTATGAATGGGTCGATTGACTGATGGCGGCACTTGACGTAACAACAGAGAGGATCAGCCATTGGTTGAAGGGTTTATTTTGGACTGGTGAAGGCGGAAATCAGATGCTCTGAACGCAAACATATTGGTAGTTATAAACATAGCACGTGTACCTGATTTTTATTGACAGAAAAGTATATAGTTTGTGTCTGGTGATTCTTGACCCCACATATTAATTGCATTTTGAGTATGCTGATTGTTATGCTGATTTACATTGGAAAAACCAACTGTAAATCATGTTTTCTTCAGCTATATGTGGTATTTACCAATAATAACTAAAACCTGAAACAATGAGTAACCAAACTTTGTTTCCTGAGAAATAGGTTTTAAGTGGCAGCATTTGTTTGTACTACAGTGTGCAAAATATCCTTAAACTGCTTGCTAACTAGAATGTTAATGTATAACCAGACAGCTGCAATGCAGGAATAGGTGGACAGCTTTGAGATTTTAAAAAAAGACAGGAAAAGGTAGTTATTTGTCTTTATTACAGTAGAGTTATCCATAGTAATCCTATTTTAATGTTGTATTACTTATTGGCAAGCCAGTGACAAAGAAAACATTCAATAAATTAATTTTTCTCTTACCTTGTATAAAACAAACACAAAGACACTGTCAATGTTGGGCTAGCGCAAGTTTAGTATATACACATTGAACACAACATAGTTATCCTCTGAAGTGTGGTCTTTTATAGCTATATGTTACATAGCATTTAACATGTACTTTTTGAGTGTGTGACGAGTCCAGTTGTGTACATCATTACATGACTCTAACTATAGCTAAATTGTAACACATTTTTGCGGCTGTCTGACCTGCAATAATGTGTACCGCAATGATTAAATAGATCCAGTAGTCTGTCATCTAGAATATCAATTTCTATTTAAAAGGACTAATATTTTATGACATGATATCTCTGCTATCTGTTGTTTCTTTGCCAGGAGCCTCCTGGAGGAAATGACTCAGAGACACTAGCAGAGTCGTTAGCCGGACCAAGTCAAGTAAAGGAAGGTATGTCTAAAGCGAGATATGCTCATATTTGACATTGGTGCCTTTTTGGTACTCGAATAAACAGAGCTGGTGTGTGATTTTGTTATAGCTACTTTTCCAGATAATGCAGCATCCACCAGAGCTGCTGTTGCCAAGAAGACAGAGCCTATGGGTGGTATGACGTCAATGTTGTCGTCACAGCAGCATGGGAAGAACGCTTCAAAAGCTGGAGAGGAGGGGGTGAAATGGTCACCCACCTCCTCCCCAACCAAACCAGCAGCAGGTAAGACTTTGGATCCAGTCAGCTTCCATCGATATTATTAAAGCAGTGACTCTCCATTTTATTTACCTAATATGACCTTAAATTATCCAAAATTCCACAGTGAATTATTTTTCTTTGCTGAGGTAGATAGACATGTTAAAAAAAATTCTGAATAAAGTTGATATTATTATTATGATATGAACAATGTAGATATGTAAATTAAATGTAGATTAAAAAGGTAACATGGTCATACACAAACCTTAATGCACTGCTCATCCAGCACTGGACTTTCATCGTGGTGTTGACTGCTGCCCTGAGCAGACATGTCGCCGCTGTTCTCCTCAACTGAGTGCACTACAGGACTGTGTGAGCGCACAGGGGAGGCTCGGCTAGTGGGAGGAGAGGCATCGGACTGAACGCTGCCGTTGACAATCAACAGTCGGGCCTGACTCTCCTCTGTAGTCATCTAGAGGAAGTTAAAGAGGAAGGAAACAGATTAGGAATTTGCTAAGAACTTATGACAACTGCACTAATGCAAGCAATGAAAGAGCTGAGATGTGTTAATGTATGTGCAAAATGCAGAACTGAAAATTACTACTATCGCAACATACAAAGACTTAGGATAAAAATGGAATAAAAATGTCACTTTTTTCTTTTTTAATTGACAAATTGAATTGAATTAGTTTGTGTTAGATTGAATGTGATGATAATACAAATTGATAAGCTTTAAAATTTTCTTTTAAGAAAATAATTGCTTTAACCTCCCTCCTACAGGACACGCAGCAAAGTCCATTTCATCAGTGTCATCCTCTTCGTTGTCCTCCTCTCCTTCCACGTCTTCAACGCTGTCTCCTGGCCGAGCAAAGATGAGCGTTTCTGGACCTGGCAGCAGTAAATCCGTCCTGGCACCTGCTCCTTCCTCCTCCTTCTCCTCCTCCTCCTCCTCCTCTTCATCCTCTGCCACAGCTTCCTCATCTCCTTCTGTCTCCCCTGCCCCTCCCAAGATCCACCGGGCCCGCAAGACCATGAACAGGCCTCCACTAGGGCAGGTGAGACCATTCAGCAAGTGGTTAGCATTTCACATGAAATGAGATGTGTACCTCCGTCTTGATTTTGTGCCAGCATTTTGGTATCTTACATTGCATTGGCACATATTATTCTTGACCTGAGTAACAATATTGTAAGTTGGTTCTTAAAGAGTAAGAAATACTTCAGCCACTGTGTAGTAGTGGCTCAGTTCTTTGTTGCAACTTTATTATTACAATTTGAGTCACTGGCTATTTTTGTTTCACAGATGAGCCACGGTGAGGCACCTGTTGCACCTGTTATCCCTTCAGCATCCTCCGACTCTGAAACTGGTTAGTGGCCGTAGAATGTTCACACTAACTAATGTTTGCCTGCATACAATAATCCAATTGCTATGAATAAAAATGATTAAGTGTCTTGCATAAGTTAAGATTCCTTCTGTCGGGGTTGTCGTTTTTTCGAATAGTTGCAAAAAGGAGAAAACTGGGTCAGTTATCCGATGGCACACCTGAGAAGTCAGAGAACGTTCCAGAAAATGCTCAAACTTTGGTAAGATTATGTCTTTGCAGGTACATTTACAATGACTAATCTATTTAAATGTAATAGGATTTAATGCCAATCTTGTTATTTCTTTCAAAACTCAGGGAGAACCGTTATTTCATAAAAAGGTGGAGTCTGTTACTAAGAGCGAACCAGAGAAGAGCAACAGCAGTGTGGGGAAGTCAGAGGAGGAAGTAGAGGAGAAAATTCCGATTTCCAGTCCGTCCACTCAAAATTCAGAAAAGGTATGAGGCTTAGATTTACTTATCGTCCACTAAAAGTGATCACTCACTGTCAGCAAATTGCAGATATTATCGAACATAATGCTATAGCATGTGTATGTAGGGTATGATTCTGCTTTGTAATCATTTTTCTATTGTCACTTTGTTTCATCTATAGTTAGAAGATGGTGTGTCAGAAGCAAGAAAGCACACTAAAGACAAAGAGGGGTCAGTTAACATATCAGATCATGTGAGTGATTCTATCTATTTTACTATCTTGATAATTACTTTCTAATCTGGTTATAATTGCACTAATCTTTTACTTTGTCCCTTACCTGTCTTTAGATCAAAGCAATAGTCAAAAAAATGTAGTTGGGTCATATTTAAGTACTTGGAGGTTAGTTTGACACAGATGATATCCCACTAGAATACTGAGGAAAATGCAAGACAATGAGCACTTTAAAATTGGGGTAAAATATTTTAAGTCAGTAGTTAATGTTTACATACAGTGTTACTCCCAAATTAATTGTGTATGTCGCTTTAAGACCTAACAAACAAGTAGCAAGAATTCCAAATCTGATTTTAATTTAATTAAAATTTTGGTTTGTGTTCCACTAACTGTAGAATAGTGGGAAAACAGTTTCAGGAATGTTTTTCATGTAGTGTGTGCACATTACTGTGCACGTTCATAAAAGAACAAAAACATTGCGCTGTACTGTTACGTGGTCAAAATCTCGGCAGGACATCCCTTTTTTTCTTTGGTGTTTTTTTATACCCTTCAAATGTGTCACAAGTTTATATTCATTCAGAATTTTTCCCTTGCAGAGTTCAGAGTGCAAAACAAAGGGAGCCGTCCAGAGTAGAAATGAGAGCAAGGAGTCTCTTTGGCCGCAGTCAGACCAGGACAAAGAGAGAAACGCATCCGATGTGGTGGAGACTGTGGAAGGTGAGTCACATTACTTAGTGTTTTTTTCAGGAATAATACGCGAAAAATACGTCCCCATAAAAACATTGAATCATGTTGGATGTAATTTTTTTCACAGTAAAATCTTTTTAATGTGAAGGTGAAACCAAATCTCTACAAGTAAAACTAAATTAAATACAACTTAAGATACATGGTCTAAGCATTCACCCCCTTTTTTATGAACCACTTAAATCATCCCTGGTGCAGCAAGTTGGGGGTCACGTAATTAGCTGAATGAAGATCACCTGTGTATAATCAAGGTTTGGCAAGTGAATTAAGCTCAAATCCTCCTCTGTCTGGAATCTTCAGCCATTGCTTTGTCAATGTCCTGCCATAAACAACAACATGAAGACCAAGAAACACCCCAAACAAGTTCATGACAAGATAATTGAAAAGTACCACTCAGGGGAAGGATACAAGAAAATTTCCAAGGAGCTGAATATCCCTCGGAGTACAGTTAGGACAATCGTCAAAAAATGGAAAGAATATGGTAAAAAAAAAAAGTGTGTGTATGCCGAAAAAAATGGACTTGTGAGGGAGACCACCACAAGGTTTATGGCGTCTTTGGAGGAGATGCATATAAAGTTGGGTATTTGTGGAAAGATTGTAAAATTGTTGTTTACTCACAGTCTTTGTTCAAAGCAATAGACCTTCAGCCGTTTTGCAAAGAAGAATATGGACAAAATGTGTCCAGATGTGAAAAGCTGGTGCAGACCTTTCCACAAATGCATTTAAGGCTGTAATTGCTTCCAAAGAAACCTCTAACAAATATTGATTTGAGAGGGGTGAATCCTCGTGCAAATATTACTTGTGTAAAGCTTGTTAGACTTGATTCTATCTTGAAAGTAATTTTTCTGTTGAAAATTACTTCTGATTCAGTGTTGTAAAACATTAAAAGCTATAAGAGGAGTGATTTGCTTTTTATTGGTATGGTATCTTAAGCAGGTGTACCTCATTAAACTACATATTCTTCTAACTTGTATCACTCATGTCAAGTGCTTATATTTTGTCATTCGGTTTGTCCTCAGCAGAAAGGCCCACTGAGTACACAGAGGTTCCCCTGGGTGCTCTGGACATCGCTGCTGCAGACAGCCTGACACTTTCACCTCATCACGGTAGGTTTATGATACATATGTGTCTCTGTAATATGAATAGGTTGAAAATATGAAAGTGTTTTTCTCTATAATCATTGCAGTATGGAACAAAGCCATAGTTGTCCTAAGAAAAAGAGGTTTTGGTAAAATGAAAAGATTATTTATTTTTCTTAAAGGGTTAGTTTGGATTTTTTTTAAGTGTGGTTGTATGAAATACTGAGCTATGGTATACTACAGTAGATAGAGTTTGCCTTAAGACCATAAACAACGTCATAAACCATCAAACATTTCTCTCCTCTCTACAGAAGGAAGTGAGGCAGGAGACACAGAGCGGCTGGAGGAGCTTCCCCTCTGCAGCTGCAGGATGGAGGCTCCTCGAGTCGACAGCACCAGCCACCGCGTCAGCAGACAGTGTATGGCCACCGAGAGCATCAATGGAGAGGTTTGTCTTTGTAGCGTGACAGTGTCTCTGCTGGTCTCTGTGGTAGTTCATAAAGCTCACAAATGACTTTTCTTATAACCACATCTCCAACTGTGTAATCTTGTCCTTCTTTCTCTGTTTGTCAGCTGAGGGCTTGTACTGATCGGACTGTAAAAGGGGAGACCATGCGGCCGTCCAGCCGGGTGTCCCTCATGGTGCTTTGTGACGTCCATCGCTCACACATGGTCAAACACCACTGCTGTCCTGGATGTGGATACTTCTGCCTAGCGGTAAGGGGTTTAAACCATCTGCTGTCCTCTTTTTCCTCTTCCACATCCTACCTACTTCTCCTCCTTGATGTCCTGATTTCTTCTCTTTCAGGGCACATTCCTTGAGTGCTGCCCGGACCAGCGCATTGCTCACCGTTTCCACCGGGGCTGTGTGACAGTGCTGGGCAGCGGGCGCAGCCGTGCAAACGGCGGCGGTATGCTTTTCTGTCCCCACTGCGGTGAAGATGCCTCCGAGGCCCAGGAGGTCACCATCTCCTCCTTCAGCTCAGCCACAGCCTCCGCAACCACCGTCGTCACCATGTCGGCCTCCTCCACCACCACCCCGTCTCTGCCGCCCTCCGTCCCCACAGCACCCTCCCTCAAAGCCTCAACAGGAGGGATGAAGGACGGGAAGATGCCTGAGCGACCTGTCAGGTAAGATTGGATGGAGTGTGACAGAATAATTGGCTGGATTTAACTATAAAAATCTATATTTTTACACCTGTGGTCTTCTTCACTTCCTCTTCCAGCGCACGGATGCACAGTCATGGCTTGGTGACGCTGGCAGTGGAGCAGCAGCAGCAGCAGCCCCCGCAGCCTGTGGGCTCTGCAGCAACTGTGGCCACCATTCCCCCGGCAGAGGAGGGAGTGGACAGCGTGGGGCCGTCTCTCTGTATGCCAAATGGGAAACCCATCAGTCCCAGTGCACTTCCACCTGGGCCCAGCAGGGCGGCGCTGCAGAAGGCCATTCTCACACAGGACACTGAGAGGTTGGAGGCTAGATTTTACTATTTTTAGTCACAGTAGGTTGAAGGATTGAAAAATGAACTTTCAATGCAAAGTCTCCTTAAAGAATGCAAAGAGTAGCATATTTAGTCATTTTGGTGTTGCACTAGAGGCATGATTTAATCTTCTTGAAGGGGCTTTAGTGGAAACAGTTCAGACACTTGCAATAATTGAACTCATCTGTTGATAAAATTTCAATTCCAGTTTCTCCACTAACTTGCTGTTAGAGCAGTTTGTTGCAAACACACAATTAATCTGCAGCCACAGAAAATGTGCATGATGCAGGGAAATTCCAAGGAATAAAGATAAAGATAAGATAGAGACAAAGAGGTTTTTATTGTCATTGTAGTGAACAACAAAATTCCGTTTGGCAGCTCTTAGCTAGCCAGCAGCATGTACTGTGTCCAGAGTCAGGAGCTTGGTTCCTATGAATAGCCCATACAGTAGCTTTCAGTGGATGTCAGAACAGTTTAGACAAAAATGATGTTTTTGATTTGCCAGGAGGAAGAAACTGAGGTTCCACCCACGCCAGCTTTACCCAGCTGCCAAGCAAGGAGAAGTGCAGAGAGTCCTGCTCATGCTGAGTGAGTGGGCTTGCCCTTTTCATTTAGTCTTGTCGGTATTAATCTCATTTTACATTTGAATCAGAAATGTTGTCCATTTGTGCATTTTCTCTAATCCCAAGACAAAATCATGATCAATTTGTTCAATATTTATATATTAAAACTGTTTGTGTGTGTATCACAGTGGAGGGCATTGATCCAACATACCAGCCTGACTCTCAGAACAAGCGCTCGGCTCTGCATGCTGCAGCTCAGAGAGGTCTGCTGGAAGTCTGCTACATTCTTGTACAGGTGAGAAGACAAGACTAGTGTCAAAAAAGTGTCTTTATTTTCTGTTATAAGTACACATGTTGTAAAGGGGCTTTAATAAAAAAAGCTGTTATTGCAGGTTCCTTTCTAAAATAATGTGAACAAACATGTGTAAAAGAGGGTGCAGCAATCTATATCTATAACACTATAAACTCTTGCATTTATGATCTCCGCTGACATTATTTAAACTGTAACTTGACAAACAGCTCTTATTATTCTGTGTGTTTATTTAGTCTCATGGTTTTGTGCCTAAGATTAAGGATTATATTTTTTTGTATACTGACAGGCCGGTGCTCAAGTGGATGCCCAGGACAAGGACCTTAGGACCCCTCTGTTGGAAGCGATCATCAACAATCACATTGAGGTGGCTCACTACCTGATCCAGAACGGTGCCTCTGTCTATCATGTTGTAAGTGTTAGTGCCTAAAATAAAATCATAAATGTAAACTTTCAGGCGTTTGTTGGATTTAGACTTCAATCTTTATGTCCTCAGGAGGAGGACGGATATACTGGCCTCCATCACGCAGCCAAGCTGGGGAACTTGGAAATTGTCAACATGCTTCTAGAAACGGGGCAGGTTGATGTAAACGCACAGGTAGAGGAAGAAAAACAATATTTTTGGGCCATCAAATAACCTTCTGTCTGTAATTGAAGTCAGTTTGTGCATCATATCCGTCTAACTAGAGGTGACTGATTCAAAGCCAGTGTAGGCTAAATAATTCAGATTCTTCCTGTCGGTTCGTTCCAGGACAGCGGTGGCTGGACGCCGATCATCTGGTCCGCAGAGCACAAACACGTAGATGTGATAAAGGTGCTGCTGAACCGAGGAGCTGATGTCACCATTAGTGATAAGGTAAGTTTCTACTGGCTAATACTCAGGTTTGAAGATTGTATTAGATGGAAAATGTATCTTTTTACTTAATTTGTAGCATCTGCTCTCTGAGTATGCCTGTAATATTTGCTTGCTGAAGCAACGCACCGAGTTTGTGTGCGTTTGTTGTTTATTTTCTTGCCTGATAATCAGACTAAATTGCTGTTTCATATGAATTTGGACCGGTGAATAAAATGAGATATTTCCTTTTTTACTTCAACCTGCAGCCCCTCTCTGCTCTATAGGCTCGTAACAAATGATTGAATGGCAAAAAGGATGTAGTTGCATGAAAATATTGCAGGTTTTTACTTTAAACAGTCCCCTCCATCCCTCCAGGAGCTGAATGTGTGTCTCCACTGGGCGGCGTATGCAGGGAATGTGGATATAGCCGAGCTGGTGTTGAACTCTGGCTGTTCCCTCGCCTCAGTTAACATGCACGGAGACACGCCGCTCCACATCGCCGCCAGAGAGGGCTACTTGGAATGCGTTACGTGAGTCAACGTCAATGACGAGCTGTAGACTCATTTAATGAACAAGTCACATGTATCCTTGGCTTTAGCTCAAAGCCGTAGCAGCCATCCATATGCCCTCTACCACATACCAACAAATACATTTTTCCTCTTTTCTCTGCAGGTTGTTCCTGTCCAGAGGTGCAGACATTGACGTCATGAACAGGGAGGGAGACACGCCTCTCAGCCTGGCACGGGTCGACACGCCGGTGTGGGTGGCACTCCAGATCAACAGGAAGCTCAGAAGGGGAATAACCAATCGCATGCTTCGGACTGAGAGAATCATCTGCAGGTAGTTGTTGTGTTATGCTAATGGTGACTTGTCCCAAAATGTATGGTTGACTTCCTGATGTAACTCCTTCCTTTCTCCCAGTGACATCGCCCAGGGCTATGAGAACGTGCCCATACCCTGTGTGAACGCCGTGGACGACGAGGGCTGTCCTTCAGACTACAAATATGTTTCGGAAAACTGTGAAACTTCAGCAATGAACATTGACCGCAATATTACACACTTGCAGGTAAAATGTAAATTTAGGCTCTTCTTTAACTTCATTATTCTCTTTCTTCAACATACACACAATTATTTTATGCAATGAAAAATGCATCTCATGCCTTATAATTATCTCTTCTTTAGCACTGTAGCTGCTCTGATGACTGCTCATCCAGTAACTGCCTCTGTGGACAGCTCAGTATCCGCTGCTGGTACGATAAGGTAAATAGAAATGTTTCCGCCACATTGCCAAAGTAGTATGCTCGGAACACCTGCCTGATCTAATCGCAAGTCTTAACTCATGAGCAAAAACAATGTTTTCCATGGCATTTATATAGATCTGAATAATCAGAAATGATTAGCAGAAATTCTAATTTTGGTTTGGTTTGAAAGTTTGTGAGATCCATGAGGTCAATGACTAGGATTTTTGAGTCACATGAGAAACAAATGGAGTGAAACTAATGTCAATTTGTATTATTTCTTTCTAGGACCAGCGGCTGCTCCAGGAATTCAACAAAATTGAACCTCCACTTATATTTGAATGCAACATGGCGTGCTCCTGTTACCGAACGTGCAAGAACAGAGTGGTACAGGCAGGCATCAAGTAAGAATTCTTATATTCACATAATATCTCTACCATATGAAACTAATCATAAGAGCAATAGATTTGAAAAACTACCTACTCAGTTACCTTCTGAAGTTATTGGCTGGAAGGCAAAAGCCATAACGGTCGGTGTATTGAACCCTCATAACTTCCTTTTTTCCCTCAGAGTTCGTCTTCAGCTCTACAGGACAGAGAAGATGGGCTGGGGAGTTCGAGCTCTGCAGGATATTCCACAAGGAAGCTTCATCTGCGAGTAAGAAAGGACTTTCCACAGGGCACACAATAGATTCCTTTTTATATGAAAAGTCAGAGTTTAGACATTAAGCTTCTTTCCTCCGTCCACACAGATACGTCGGGGAGCTCATCTCTGACGCAGAGGCAGATGTTAGAGAAGACGACTCCTACTTGTTTGACCTGGACAACAAGGTGAAACTCTTTATTTAAAAAAAAAAGAGAGAGGTGACTGTGATGGAAAACAGGAGAGAGAGCATTTGGGTTATTTCCTGTAAAACCAACAATAGTAAAACATTAGCCCGACCCTTACCCATGCAGTCGATTCCCCAAGTACATCTACAACTACTGAACTAGACAAAAAAAACTTAAAATCTGACTATCGGGTAACATTTTTCGATGGAAGTTGCGGTGTTGAAAAAAAACAACTTTGTTGACATTTCTAAATGTACTGCACTTATAATTTCAACATCTATAGATCAAAGACAAAACCTTTTCAAAAATGGTCAACAATGGCTTTCCTTCACAATCAGTTTAACATTGTGTGACACGGAGTCAAACCTTTTTATTTTAAATCTGCTGATTCAGATTTTTCTTTTTTTTGGTTTCAAAGTACTGCACTGCAAATGGCAAAAAAATATGATAGTTGTTTTCATTGGTTGCTCTTTCTCTATAATTTGAGGGATATTTTATACATATGCAGATTAAACATTTTGTGAATTTGTGAATTTTCCTTCATTAAAATGGCCAGTGTGGAGCATTGTAAAACAGGCATTGGTGGACGACTGTATCTTTCATTAAGACAAAAGTAATAAAAATGATACAATAGTAAAACACAGTCTACAGCAACTAGCGGCTCTGTTAAACTCCACTTTGGCACAACGGTGCTTCAAGTGCTTACATCAGCATGCGAACACGCTCAAAATGACAATGCTAACATGCTGATGTGTAGCAGGATTAATGTTTACCATCTTAGTAGTATTTAAACCAAAATATCTGACAAATTTACATTTTTACCAGAGGTTGGTACAGCTATTCTATGGTCTGTACTCAATTTCATGGCAATCCATCCGATAGTTTTTTATACACTTCAGTCTGGACCAAAGTGGTGGGCGGCCGGAGGACACTGCAATCCATAAAGGCACAACACTAGAATGGCTTAAACAATTAAGAATCACACAGTTTCAATGAAAAAAGAAAAGGCAAAACGAGTCAAACATAAAGATTAAAAAATATGTGATTTCCTCTTTTTACAATGAATAGGGAAGACTATAAAACTTGTGATGAAAACAACTTGTGTTTAGTAATTACTAATGTATTATAAATACATCAGATAGAGTTTCGATATCGGATCTGTTCATTATGCACATCTGTCTGAATAAGGAATAGGTGTCTAACACAATGTTGTTGTTTTCATAAGGATGGGGAGGTGTATTGTATCGATGCCCGGTACTATGGCAACATCAGCCGCTTCATCAACCACCTGTGTGACCCCAACCTCATCCCAGTACGTGTGTTCATGCTGCACCAGGACCTGAGATTCCCCCGCATCGCCTTCTTCAGCTCCAGAGACATCCATAGCGGACAAGAGCTGGGGTGAGAAGTTTATGATCACCTGTTCAAAGCTTATTACTTCATCCCTCATTTCCAATTCCAAACTCTTTTCTTTCTCAAAATGTTCCAGTCTCGCTCACATTTATATTTCTCGATCCTCTGATGTAGAATGATCATTTTCATTGGATCGTCTTATTTTGGGTAGAGAGTAATTCTTATTGAGATTGTAAGCTTTTTATTTGTCATCAACGTATCTTCATGAAGCCCCATTCGGCCGTTAGCTTGAGTGAGAATTATACAAATGATTTTCAAATTGTCTTTTTCATTAGATTCGACTATGGAGACCGCTTTTGGGACATTAAGAGCAAGTATTTCACCTGTCAGTGCGGATCAGAGAAATGCAAGCACTCGGCCGAAGCCATCGCCTTGGAGCATAACAGACTGGCTCGACTGGAGGCTTGCCCAGAATCGGGAGCTGACTGTGGGATGACCATGATGGGAAACTCTTAAAAACACTCACCAAAGGGGCCTTTAGAATGACCTCATCCATTTCACATGTGCACATTGGCAATGGAAATACACCTCAAGGGTTTTATCATCTTTAAAATTCTGTGTTTGGTGCTGTTTTGTTTTTCAACTTGAAATGTCCTTATTTTTCTCGTTAAAGTTGATCATATACCCTATGGTAGAGGACATGGGCCTAAACAGATGTTTTAAACTGTGTGATTCTGTACATACAGTATGTCTACTGTATATATCCCTGTCTGTTTGTCTTGGCACATGAAGTTTGTGCATTAGGTGTCTGCCGTCATTTAACTGTCATGCATATCTGTTTTCTGTTGTGCCAACACAGTACAGTAATGGGTCAACCCTTAGCCCATACTGGACTCCATAAGGACCTTTGTATATCATTTGTTTTTGGACAATTGTTGTTATTTTCTTTATTTTTATACGCATTGTTTTCTTTATCACATTTAGTGTAATAAATTAGCTCATGAGTTGATCTTTGGGCTTTTGTATTAAGTTCGTCATTTTATTTATAAATCTGTGTCTCACTGGATTACAATATCCTAGGTAATCCTATATCCTTACCTTCATCCTATGCACCTTTGTGTGATATACACAATATTTAGAGAGATTTAGCTCTCATCAAGACTGTGGCCTGCTGGTGTTATTGTTTTATCAGCAGGGGGCATTTTGAAGCCATAATGCAAAACCGGAGAGATAGGGCGGGACGCTGCACTGGGCACAGTCAGAGATGTGACAAGAAATAAAAGGAAGATGTCCCACTCTGCTAATAATTCTATGAACAGACAGAGAAATACAGGTTACCTGAAAAAACAGCTTTTTGTAACGAATTCATGCATTAAGTCTAACAATTAAAACTTGTCAAAAGAGGAGCTTCTTTCAGGATTTTAGAATCAGCCAAGTCTTGAAATCAAATTTACATTTTTTATTACCTCTCTTTGTACATCATGTATGTATTAGTTTATTATATTCCTTTATTGATCCCCATGGGGGAAATTCAGGTGTTGCAGCAGCTCAACTACATAGCAACAGATAATAAATACACATATTATACAATAAAATAAAAATAAGAATAAAAATATACAGTATATCCACATGGGGGGGGCCTGGTCAGCATGTTGACAGACTGTGGTCTCCGCTGTTGTTATACAGTCTGATGGCAGTGGGCACAAATGAGCGTCTGAAGCGCTCCGTCCTGCTCTTTGGTAGAATCAGCCGATGGCTGAAAGAGCTGCCCAGCTGCCACAGTTCCTCATGGAGAGGGTGAGAGGGATTGTCCAGGATGGCTCCGAGTTTGGCCTTCATCCTCCTCTCACCCACTGACTCCAGACTGTCCAGCTCCAGACCCACCACAGAGCTGGCTTTCCTCACCAACTTATTAAGTTTGTTGGCATCTCCAGTCCTGATGCCACCACCCCAGCACACCACAGCAAAGAAGAGGGCGCTGGCTACCACAGACTGGTAGAATGATTGATGAAGTACAAATAATATGCATGCAAAAGCAAGATAAAGTGAAATAATAAAACATTTCTACCACAGAGCGCCCCTATGGGTTAGGGCCTCAAGATCATAATGATGGTGTCACCTTAAACCCTGAATCCTTTCATATTATATTGCGTTTTTACTGATGCATACAATGTTACTACTAAGACGTTTGTGATTAATCAGATTACCACAAACACTACACAGTGAATGTTAATTCACTGGGCCCCCTCTGTGGCAGTGTTAGAAGGAATATTCATATATTTTCCTTAGGCAAAAGTAACAATACTACAATGTAACAATATTCTGTTATGTGGACTTATAACCAAAATCTTACTTATGTATTTTATTACAATACTGGATTTTAGTTATTGATGCAATAATGTGTACTTTTATGTTGCAGCTGGTAAAGCTGGAGCAAATTTGTATTCATTTATAAACTGCTAATCATTTATAACTTGATTAATAGTTTGAATACTACATCAATCTACAAAGTAGCCTAATAAAGGTTTTAAATAAATGTATTTGAGTAAAAAGTAAAATATTTGCGTCAAAAAGGTAAAGTACAACCTCAAAGTTGAACTTATGACCGCTGTTATAAGTCAGCCTCGCCTACGCGGACATTCTCACTCTCAAGTTTTTACAATCATATCAGAGTGATCCCTCTTTTCAAAAAAAACCCATCTTTGATAGCAAGCGCAGGTGCGCATCCCTCTGCAGGTGCGCTCATATCGTCACTGCTTAGTTACAAGTGCCAGGAAGAAAAAGATTTCAAACTTAGTAATCATGGCCGCTCAGACACGGTGGAGCTCGTTTTAAACGCAATTTCAACTTTTTGTCTGAACGTTTTCCGATAACTTTAAGCAAAGGAAGCAGTGTTTAAGAAGTGAAGGAGGACAAGGCCGGACAATGGGTAAAAAACAGGAGACCACCCCGGGCTCCGAGTATGGTGAGTGGACGTCGCGTTTTACTGTAGTTAAGTCCCATTAAAGTGTCAGAGCTTAACGTCAGAGTCGACAGTGTTGACACCAGATCTGTGCTCATTTAAATGAGTAAACAGTTTATGAGTAAATAGTGCCAAAGGTACGTTAGTCGGCTGATGTTTGTTAGTAAACATGATCATTAATAAACATGGTTAAATGGTTTACTAACAACTTATTAAATTATGTCATAATATATGTATAGCTCAGCCACAACACCCTAGACATTAAGGCTGTACCTAAAAAAAAGAAAAAAGAAATGTTTAAGATAAATAGGAAACTTCGAGTTGGCTCAGAGTATAAGAATGAAACAGAGATTTTTTTGTTTATATTGTTTATTTTTTCTTATAAAATATTGGATTCTTTAACGACTTCCGGTCTCTAAAAACACTTCAAAAAATAAAAAATAAATTTGGGGTGAATAACCTTCCCTAATTTCTACCTGCGATGACCACATGAAGCATTAAACATATGACAATCACACATTGATTCATTTTAAGGGGTCACAAGTCAGAATTGGTTGGGCAACACTGATTTAAATTACCCACACTGTGGTCCCAGCACTTTCCTATAATTAAATATAAAGTGCATTGTGCTTTGTTGTGTAAATAAAGAAATGTTGGTAGCCAGCAAGTAATAAAGAAGGTCTTGTGAAGATGTTTTACTTTATGTTGTTGTGAGTTAATAATTTTGTGACAATTGTGAAACTAGAACCTGAGTATTTTTGTTACCTTTGCTATAAAAAATAGTTAATTTATCATTAGATGATGATGAAAGTAGTCGCTTAAGATTAATTTTCTGTAATCATCTAATCAGTTTATGGTTTCAGCTTTAATCAATTTATCTTCCAACTTCTTTATCTGTTAATTGTTTGGTCTATAACATGTAAGAAATAGGTTCAAAATGCCCATCACAAGTTGACATTTTGAAATAATTTGTTTTATCCCACGGTCCAGAAGCCACAGATATTAATTTATAATATATAAAAGGAGGAGGAAATCTTTTTTGCTTGAAAATGACACTAAATTAAATTATTATTTGATAACCACACAAGTAGCAGATTGATCTTCTGTCGATCAATAATTGTGTTGTGCAACTAATACTGCTCATGCTGCCACAACGGAGTGTTTGAATGATATCTCCTATTCTGTATCCTGTTTACTCTTTGTGGTATTTGATATATCAATAAAGTCACGAGTCTATTGACAGTCTGGGAGGTGTTGCAAAGCCCACAGTAAACAAACCCTCCCTGAAGGTAAATGTCTGATTTCATGTCTCTTAAAATAGCTTATGAAAACATCAGAGAGAAAAGATGACAACAGAAGAGGCGACCACAGAGTGTCGGAGCTGACAGTTTACTGATCGTGGTGAAAGCCTAAACTCATCACCATTTCTAATTGTTAATCTACTTCCTGCTTGGTCCCAACTGTCGTACCTTCCTTCATGAGGAAGTATAAATAATTTTGTTGAACACAACACGGCTTTCTTATTTTGACGGCCTGTTGTTGCCCAATTCAGTCAGGCCATTTTATTGTACAATATGTCTGGCTTTTGTTCTTGTTTGGAGCAGTTACACATTTCAATGCAACCTGTTTTCCTGTTAGAGATGTGAAGACACTCACGTGTTGGGAAATAAGTGACTTGAGAGGGTTTTGGTGCTGCAAATCATTGACTAGAAAGTTTGTTAAAGCGGCTTGAGGCAACGAGGGGAAAAGACCTGGGTCTGATTTAAAATCACAAGTTAATGTAGCTAATGTATAAAGCTAGAGAGCTACTGATGGGTTTATTTTGAAAAGCTGTGTGTCTGTTTTTGAAAGTGGTGCAAAGTTCTTCACGCAGTAACACAATATTCCTTCTATATAATGTTTTCTATTAGGTTTGATTAGTTTGAGTTAACGATATTTTGTCTGATGTCAAGTAGATTTACGTTTTTTTGAAGTGG
Source organism: Anoplopoma fimbria (assembly GCF_027596085.1). Classification (NCBI taxonomy): domain Eukaryota; kingdom Metazoa; phylum Chordata; class Actinopteri; order Perciformes; family Anoplopomatidae; genus Anoplopoma; species Anoplopoma fimbria. The sequence continues at coordinate 9,623,033 of NC_072458.1, forward strand.
TGGACGTCGTATTTTTGAACCAGGAACTAAGTTTGGTTAATTAACAGACATCTGCAGATTCAGCAACCCTTTCCATTAAAGCTGAAACACAAAATGTAATATTTGGTGACTGATTAGTAGTTAACAACAAAGTGTCATTTGTCAAACCACCAAAAATTAGCTATTCACAAATGTGAGGAATTAACACTTTTCTCTGTCATATAATAAACTGGTTATGGTTTGGTTTTGCACTTTTACATTTTCCACTCTTTTTTATTGATCTATAATGAAATAAACTCTCCATTTTCTCTTTGAATATTCCTTATGATAAGAACCCCTTTCTGCTGCTGTCATGGCTTTGACGTGTTCAACCATAAAAGTATTCAAAAGTCACATACCACTTTTGACAATCCAATAAATCACAATTCCCCTCCCCTCATATTTTACACATTTATTTGTAACGATGACTCTTTTTCTTCCTTTCTTTTCCCCTGGGATAGTCTTGTGTAAACTACAGGTTACCAATTAACCTGGTGATTTGTACAAAACAAATCACACTTTACATTATTATTACATCAGTCAGGTGACCCCTTTTTTGATAAATATACTCATTTGTTGCCCCATATGACGAATGTTATGAGTCACTGTTGATTCACCAACTTGGACAAAGCATAGCAAAATAAGAGACCCATTCTTCCTGCAGTCAAGGTCAAGTGATGACCTTATTGTGTTACAGCCAGCCTGTCTGAGATTCAAGGTCTAAAGGTTTAAAGCCTTCCTACACCTTTTTACAGGGATATAAAAACTGAAAACCCTTTTTTTTATTGTGTCACACAGAGTCACAGTGAGCCATTTTCCATGTTCTCCTTTACTCCAGACACACAGCAGTCTCCTAGCAGAGTTTAAATCTGAAACACTCGGGGCATGACAAGAGGCAGATGAACAGGTTTCTTTGTTGAGAACATTTTATTTATTGCTCGAGTCATTTGTTTCATATTCAACACTTGAGGGTTTAGAAAACTGCACAGAGGCATTGATGTGGATAGAGATGTGCGTCCTGTTTCTTTGTGTGGCTTTCCACTGACCTACACTTGTTGTTCACATAAGATCCATATCAGATATAACTATATGATTAGAGCAGAGCCCTTCTTATGTAAGACGTGGAATTTTTGTTTCACTGTACCACTGCTCCATGGAAGTTTTCAGAATTTTCTTGCTCACTAGACTAGACTAGGGGACGGAAAAGCTACAAACGTACTGCATCCTGTTTGTATATTTGCATCCCATACAAATTACACTCAGTGGAGATCATTTAGCTCTAGCTACTAAGATAAATGATTACAGTGAGCTGCCAAGCAAATCGCCTATCCCTGCAGACCAATCAAATTTAGAAATCACATTAGCATTTGCATGTGTCAGATGGGACTCCAACATTTACCCAAACTAACACCTGCACACGTTTTATCACGTCGTAAGTTCAGGCTCTTAGTCACAACATTTTAACTCCTATTAGTTGTCTATTAGGGTTTGAGCACAGGAATACAGATTCCCCTGTGTTGGTATTTGATGTATTTTCACACCTTGACACCTTCCAAAAACGTGTCTGCATTGTCTCCTTATGATGACATACTTCAAGCAGCCTGTTGTGTTTTTCCTGCCCAACTGGATAATGCAACAAAGGCCAATTGAGGCTGTCATTATAGGAGGGTTTTCAGTTGGGTTCTCCTCAAACAAGTTTTCAGATTGTCAATCCCATTAAAATGATTAAATGTCTACACCTCTCCCTCCTCAAAAAAGCCAGACTTTGAATTCAAATGAGATTCAAATAAGTTCGAGCTCCTCTCCTCTCCTCTGTGCTCTCTCCGCTCATGGAGGAACTATTCTGAACAAAATACTCTTTAAAATATATGGAAAGCAGCTTGTATTACGAGATGAACGACACCTATTGGGTTTCATTGTTTGTTCTTGTTGGCAGTCTCTCTCTCTGTTCCAGGAAATAACAATGAGACATTTCTTTTTTTCGTTATAGCTTTCACCTCAGTTCTGATTGTTTTATTGTAAAGCACCTGTGAGTAACCAACCCATAAAAATATAAGATTCTTTCTCACGTCTCGAAAAGTATTTCCTTGTTCACTTGCACTATAATTCATTAACTCTAAAAAAATGACGCAGTGAACACTGGACAAAAAGAACATAGTTACTTTTTAAGCACACATATTTCCGTAAGTACAGCACTCAAGATTTATTATGCAATGCATTTCCTTGAGGGGGAATTGCAGGTTAAGTGACTTTATAAAAGCGAGATAAACTAATGGGTACTAATAATCTATCTGAAAACAAACACAGAAGTTGCTGATTGTGACGGTGTACCAGTCAGCGATTAATTTACTTTGCATTAAAAGCTACCCAATCTTGTTTTCTTTTCCCAGGAGAACCTGCTCAGTTTGACCCAACATTCAATGGATCCATGAAGAAAAGGTGAATCCGACTCATTAGGCTGTTTCCCCACAAACTAACTCCTTTAATCCCCCAAATCCTCAGCCTAGCTGTTTCTGTGTTTGCCAAGTTGGTTGACTGATAAAATCACATTTGTCACCCTCAAGGCAAACGTAAAAGCAAAAGCTCAGCCTGCTCACTTTAACCTGTCGCTGTCTCTCTTTTCTTCTTCATCAGAGGGTGCACTGACATAATCTGCTGTGTCCTGTTTATGGCAGTCGTCCTCGGCTACATAGCAGTTGGGATTTTAGGTGAGAGTAACCCGACAACATAGGCCTTTGTGTCCGCCCCAACAATCAGTGTTTGATTTTCAACACCTCTTCTCTGAGCCATTCTTGTCCATTCTATTTGTTCAAGGAACAGGTCGACTTTTTTGGAAACGCGTTAGTTTGCTTCATTGCTTAGAGTTATATGAGAAGATTGATACCCCTCTCTCTTGTGCCTATCCTTTGTATATGAAACATAGCTCAACATCAACATGGAAACAGGGAAATACAGCTTGCCAACTAAATTCACCGACCAGCTTCTCTAAAGCTCACTAATGAACACATTTTATCTAGTTTGTGTAAAGAGGACAGTTTGCGGCTTTACCACAGTGACTTCCTGGATTTATGTACCGTAGATCCTAACTAGCAAAGTAGCCTACCAACGCTGTTACAACTGTCAGGGTTTCAAAATTCGGTTGCTCCATCAAAACCTCAGACATCGACTGTTTGTGTGTCTCTTTGGACACTATGCTTGTCAGCGTCACTGCCTTGTAATGATTTTTATTCTGTTATCCTTTTTGTAATGCATCTCCAGCCCTCTGTAGAGCTAACATGATGCTTTCAGTGTTTATAAGTGATTGTTAATAAAAATGTCTTGCTTCCCTTTCTCTGAATTAATCTATTTTAATTCTTAATCCCTATACTTTGTTTCATCATCATCATCATCAAACATATGTCAATATGTTGAGTATTATTATTACGTACGAACAGCTGATTTCCATGTGAACATCCAGTCAGTGGCTTTTTATTGCCCTGTCATCAAGCTCATTCCAACACTCAGGGCCCTCTCTTATCTAGAGTCAACAGACCGTCCTGATAAGTAATATGTGTGTCAGCGGCTGAGTGTGTCACAAATAACCGGTTGTTTCTTTCAATGGAGGCTGCTCGAAAGCATTGGTTAGTTAGGGTTCATTTGTTGTAGTCGTTAAGTGGAGAAATCTACCGGCCAGTGTTAATACAAAAGGGCTGCATTTAATCCTTAGTAACAAAATATTCTACTAGATGTATGAGAAACAGTGGTTAACATAATACATTATTATCATTTGGCATATGCGTTTGTTTACTACGACTAACACTATTGATCAAACCAGACTCTGTAGAAACAAGAGATGTGTTCATCAAAACCTTTAAAGTGCATCCTGTTTGTGGTTGGGCTGAAATAATAAACTAATTGCTGGTATTAATGCATTTATAAACCCACACTGACGAAACCCGTCCATATCTCCGCTCACTACTCTATATCTCCATCAGAAATCACAGTTTATGTTCTAGCAAATTCATTAGTAAAGACCCCACCTCCTTAAGTCATCACTTATTCCAGAGTGCTGCTCCCCGCGACTAGAACAAGTTTCAAAAGATGCTGAAACTCCACACCTTCTTTCTCTTACCCTCCTTTAATAACTTATTACAAGCGATAGTTTCTGAACACTGCATCTGCTTTTGAATTTGCTTCTCTGGAACACAGTATATATTTCTCTATTGTTGTATATATTGTGATGTTTTAATTTTGTGTGATGTTGTTTTATTGCACTAGTTGTATCTATGTTCTAATGTTTTGTATCATCTTCTGTTGCTGCCTCATGGCCAGATTGTAATTTATATGAGAATTGGTTTTCAATTCATTCATCTGTTTAAATAAAAGTTGATAAACCACCAAATGATGTGACCTGTATAGGACATTTTAGCTTAATTGCCTCTGCAAATGTTTTTTAAGAATTTCTAATAAGTTAAAAACAAACAGTATTTTGACAGGCATTAACAGAAATGATAATTTGTGAGCCCAATCTAAATATATTGATTGTTCAAATTTTGGTCTACAAGTTGATAAAGTATGATAGAAATATCTGCAGTGTAGCTTAAAATGTATTTTGTGTAACACCAGAATCATTCTCTCCCGCCTTAATTAATAAATCACTAGTGTATCTCTCTCGCATCCCTTCCAAACAAACTCAATAAAAGTGCAGCTTCTATGTTAAGTATAAAAAATGTAGTCACACTGTATTACCGCAGTGCCATAAAATGGACATAATGGAGGGTGATTAACTTTATTTTTATTTATAATATTTTACTTCATTGGCTAATCTCTCTGTGTGTGTGTGTGTGTGTTTTTTCTATTAGCTTGGTTCTTTGGAGATCCAAGACATGTTCTTTATCCGAGAAACTCAACTGGATGGTTCTGTGGCATTGGACCAAATAAGTAAATCAATCTCTCTCTCTTTCCATTTCATATCTTTTTTTTTTTTTTTTTTTTACATGTACTAGATATAATGAATATGCATTTCAAACTCAACTCTCTCTCCCTGCCTTCTCTCTCTTAGAGGCCGACCTAACCTGTTCTACTTTGACATTCTCAAATGTGCCACATCTGTTAACGTTATGGCAACTGCTCTGAATGGTTTTCAGTGTCCAACAACACAGGTAGAAAAGGCTACTTGATTTTGTTGTTCTTAATTATACGGGACTGTTTACCGTACTTTTCCAGTGTCCCAGAAATAATCATCTTTATCTGTTACTTATAGGTGTGTGTGGAAAACTGTCCCTCTCAGTTTTGGGCTGTGGGAATACAGTCATATTTTCCCAACGTAAAGCCAGCGGACGTTTTCAATCAAAGCCTCTGTGTGCCATCCATAGACCTGGCAAATACTGATGTGGTAAGTCCCATTTTTGTTACCATGTGTAAACTCTGTGTGTATCCCTGAAAGTTGCCAAATGTGACATTTGTTTTGACTCTTTCATTTGTTCTATGAAAGATTGTCTGCATTATAATCAGCAAAAGTAGCCTGACATGTCCGTTGAACCATTCACATGTCATTTCTTTAAAACAACATGATAATGTTTTTTTCAGACTGTTAAAGACATTGTAGACAACGAGCTGTGTCCTTTCTTCTACGTGCCTACGACCTCTGGTGAGTGAAAGTGCTCTTATACACTACATTATATTCATATTAATTTGTGTCTGATGATACATTTGCACTGAAATAAAGGCTGGTTGTGAGTTTAATGCAGCTCCTTAATGTTAGTTAATATTAGTGTGGATTTAACTGCTAATCTATGGGAACTACGCTGTTATTTTTTATTTACTTCCAAGTATAGTAGATGGAATATGGTTTGTGATCCTTAGTATGTGACAGATTTTGTAAGAAGTATAATTCAACCCGTTTCAAGCTGATTTCATTTTCTCTGCCGTCAGTTCTGGGTAGATGTTTGCCCGACATCTCTGCCCTGGGGACGATCCCTTCAGAATTTTCCCAAATTCCCGGATTACCATCCTCAGTCAACGACACAGTCAGCATAATCAAGAACGGCACTGGGTAAGATACAGTGGATGCCTGACCTCATCATATGTTGATTTAATAACAAAACAACTCTTAATTTCAGCACCTGCTCTTGAATCAAAGATAACTGCACATTTGAAGACTCACACACTTTAACAACGCTGTTTCTTTCTCCTCCTCATCATCACCAGCAAAGGGTCGGTGGCTTCGTGAGTTTATGTGTGAGCTTTAGCGTAGCTGCTGGTAGTAGTTGCTCTTGTTGCCTTAGATACCATGTAAAACGCTCTCTTGGGACTTGCAGAAAGACTGTATTCTCTCTCTGTGTGTGGGGTTATCTCTGTCTTTTTAGCCTGTCTTTACCACTTCACTACACTACACCAATACATTGCTTTTGTAGCTTCCAACAGGCGCTTCAGAAATGTATTGAAGCTGTGTTTATTGTTTGTTTGTTTTATAAACAAATTTGTCAGATTTTCCTAGAGCTGTCACCAACGCAGCTTGTCTTGTTTCTGTCTTCAATAGGGACATTGTGAATGGCTTCAATGCCAGGGAGATTGGCGTCCGCATCTTTGAGGATTTTGCGTCGTCATGGCCGTGGATCCTCCTGTGAGTAGCCTTGAAAAACTACAGCACACATACAGTGGGGCAAAAAAGTATTTAGTCAGCCACCAATTGTGCAAGTTCTCCCACTTAAAAAGATGAGAGACGCCTGTAATTTTCATCATAGGTACACTTCAACTATGAGAGACAGAATGGGGGGAATCCAGGAAATCACATTGTAGGATTTTTAATGAATTAATTGGTAAATTCCTCGGTAAAATAAGTATTTGGTCACCTACAAACAAGCAAGATTTCTGGCTCTCACAGACCTGTAACTTCTTCTTTAAGAGGCTCCTCTGTCCTCCACTCGTTACCTGTATTAATGGCACCTGTTTGAACTTGTTATCAGTATAAAAGACACCTGTCCACAACCTCAAACAGTCACACTCCAAACTCCACTATGGCCAAGACCAAAGAGCTGTCAAAGGACACCAGAAACAAAATTGTAGACCTGCACCAGGCTGGGAAGACTGAATCTGCAATAGGTAAGCAGCTTGGTGTGAAGAAATCAACTGTGGGAGCAATTATTAGAAAATGGAAGACATACAAGACCACTGATAATCTCCCTCGATCTGGGGCTCCACGCAAGATCTCACCCCGTGGGGCCAAAATGATCACAAGAACGGTGAACAAAAATCCCAGAACCACACGGGGGACCTAGTGAATGACCTGCAGAGAGCTGGGACCAAAGTAACAAAGGCTACCATCAGTAACACACTACGCCGCCAGGGACTCAAATCCTGCAGTGCCAGACGTGTCCCCCTGCTTAAGCCAGTACATGTCCAGGCCCGTCTGAAGTTTGCTAGAGAGCATTTGGATGATCCAGAAGAGGATTGGGAGAATGTCATATGGTCAGATGAAACCAAAATAGAACTTTTTGGTAAAAACTCAACTCGTCGTGTTGGGAGGAGAAAGAATGCCGAGTTGCATCCAAAGAACACCATACCTACTGTGAAGCATGGGGGTGGAAACATCATGCTTTGGGGCTGTTTTTCTGCAAGGGGACCAGGACGACTGATCCGTGTAAAGGAAAGAATGAATGGGGCCATGTATTGTGAGATTTTGAGTGAAAACCTCCTTCCATCAGCAAGGGCATTGAAGATGAAACGTGGCTGGGTCTTTCAGCATGACAATGATCCCAAACACACCGCCCGGGCAACGAAGGAGTGGCTTCGTAAGAAGCATTTCAAGGTCCTGGAGTGGCCTAGCCAGTCTCCAGATCTCAACCCCATAGAAAATCTGTGGAGGGAGTTGAAAGTCTGTGTTGCCCAGCGACAGCCCCAAAACATCACTGCTCTAGAGGAGATCTGCATGGAGGAATGGGCCAAAATACCAGCAACAGTGTGTGAAAAGCTTGTGAAGACTTACAGAAAACGTTTGACCTCTGTCATTGCCAACAAAGGGTATATAACAAAGTATTGAGATGAACTTTTGTTATTGACCAAATACTTATTTTCCACCATAATTTGCAAATATATTCTTTAAAAATCAGACAATGTGATTTTCAGGAATTTCTCATTTTGTCTCTCATAGTTTAGGTATACCTATGATGAAAATTACAGGCCTCTCTCATCTTTTTATGTGGGAGAACTTGCAAAATTGGTGGCTGACTAAATACTTTTTTGCCCCACTGTACACTGCCACCTATTGGCAGAAATACAGATAGAAATTACTCTTGAGATAAATGTGCAATACAGAGCTTTTGGTGGTATCAAATAATATTATATATGTCTGACAATTTGATGATGTATGCATCGACCTCTTTATCCTTTTGATATTTGACCTTTTTTAAAAATAATTTCTTCTTAACTGTTTGATCTCCCCTCTCAGTTGTCTGCTAATAGCCATGGTGGTCAGTATGCTGTTCCTGTTGCTGTTGAGATTCACAGCTCCAGTGATGGTGTGGGTGCTCATCATAGGAGTCCTGGGTGCTGGGGCATATGGTAAACACTCAACCGCAGCAGTTTTTGAGGCAAAGTAGAATTTTCAGGGATGGCAAAAAGATTTGCCACTTACATTTCCAAAGAAATATAAATATTTGTACCATTTCCTTCCATTCCTTTGTTTTTTGAAATGATCTTGAACATAATGCAGACTGGATAAATAACTTTCTTCATTAGAAGTTAGGTGTAATTAATGAAATTCTGTTTTGCAGCTGACGCAACCACAAATCTATTGTGTACCTCTGCTGTTTGAAAACAGAGCAGATCTATAAGTGTTGTTGGTCCCGTGTTTAACATCACTTATGAAGAATTGAAGCTCAAAAATTACCGTTTTATGTACTGGTTCTGAACACCAAGTCATTAAGGGCAGTTTATTTGGTATGACAAGATTTGATGTTCCTCTATAAATAGCCACTGAGTTGTTTGAGTGTTTCTCTTGCAGGTATATGGCACTGCTACTGGGAATATGATAACTACAAGCAAGCCTCTGCTACCATCACTGACATTGGTTTCACCACCAACTTCAACGTTTACCTGCAAGTCCAAGAGACATGGCTGGCCTTCTGTAAGTCACAAACATCACAACACTTTTCTCCCGTTGGGGATAGGTCTAGTCTTCCTACTTTTAGTGGCAGCTTTTACTCAGGTAAATACCAGTACAGAGGAAATGAGAGGTATGAAAGGGAGATAACCCATGACATCATAAATACTGAATCATATCCACATCCAAAAATAAATGCAATAAAACCCTCATTGGTATACGCACGAGCCACATGTCATGTTTATAACCAATCATGACATTGTGTAATGCATCTGATAAATGATAACAAGGATTTAAGGGGTATTGCTTGCCGGAACTGTAATTGTAGTTAATGTTTGATATTAATTATTCTTAAGTAGCAGGTTTTCCTTCTTGTCACACTTTTCTCTCCTCGCCCCCTCAGTGATAATCATATCTGTGGCGGAGGGGATCATTCTCCTGACCATTATCTTCTTGCGGACAAGAATCCTCATAGCCATCGCCCTTATTCAGGAGTCCAGCAAGTGAGTCCTGATGCCATACATTAAAACTCATGTATGACACACCTAACACTTATGATTACACCTAATATAAACCCATATCTGTTCATTTGAGATGTTCTAAATCTCAAATGGAATTTATTTAAAAATGTATCTGTTCCATGTTTAATCATCTTTTTTTTTAGTTTCTGTGAAGCATGCATATGGCCTTGGCATAACCTTGTAATGTGTGTGTTCATATACCACAGGGCGATCAGTCACATGATGTCCTCTCTGCTGTACCCTTTGGTCACCTTTGTCCTCCTGCTGGTGTGTGTCGCTTACTGGGGCGCCACTGCTTTGTATCCTTTCATTTTATGCATGCATGTGTGTATGTGTTTGCATACATGCTGTTGACTACACAGTTCACCGTATACAGTTTTAGACTAAAGTTAATATATATTTCTGAGATGACTCTGTCACCCATTGTGTGTTCATTTTTTTTTACTCTTCAATCACTTCTTATGTCCAGAGAATCTGTTCTTTGCTTAAACTGATGAATGTAGATATTTGGCCACTTCAGGAGGCCCAATCTACAAAGTGGTGGCTCTAAACTCCACTATTAATGACTGTGAGAGCATCAATGGCACTGTGAACTGTGACCCTCAGGTGAGCAGGATGGGAGGCAGGATGGGAACCCAGTGGGGATAAGCATTGTGACCTAAAGTTAAAACTTCTTACATTTTTCAATTTGGTTGATTTAGAATGGAGAAATAATTAGCTATCAGCTGTCAAATCACCAGTTCAACAACTATAATGTACCAATATAAAAATATTTCCCCTGTAAAACTAAATTACTAGCCACCTAGAAAAAGGTAAATATAACTTGTCCAATCACCAGAGACAATGCCGGAAATCCTTCACAAACCTCTCTTCCACTGCTCCTTCTCACTTTCTCATTCTCCATCAGTCACTCATTCATTCTCCCGTCTCTCCCTCTCAGAACTTCAACTCGTCCGACTACCCAGACTGCCCCTCGGCCAGATGCATCTTCATCAAATACAACGACGAGGGTCTCTTCCAGAGGAACCTCTTCAACCTGCAGATCTACAACGCGGTGGCTTTCCTCTGGTGTGTCAACTTCGTCATCGCCTTGGGGCAGTGCACGCTGGCGGGGGCCTTTGCCTCCTACTACTGGGCCTTCACCAAACCAGATAACATCCCCATGTTTCCCCTTACTGCTAGCTTTATACGCTCACTCAGGTAGGTTAATGAGCTGCTGTTACACTGGTTAAATTACTGAAAGAATAAATGCATCCATCCCTGTCAAAAAACTGTATGACTGCATTCAAAAAGGATGCCATCTCTGGATCTTTGTTGTCCGGTAATTCTACTGACATGGTTACATTATATCCCTCAGACGGTTATGGAGAAAGAGACCTCTTTTTTTAACCTTAAAGTTAAGAGTACATGACAGGACATTCTGGCGGACTGCAGTTCCCTCTCTGGCTACTAGAGGACGCATTAGACCTGCACTTAACAGTTTGGGTAAAGGAAACCTCAGCCAGACAGTCAGACATTATCGTTTTGTACATTTCAGGTACCATGTGGGCTCCTTGGCATTTGGTGCTTTGATCCTGACCCTGGTGCAGATAGCCAGGATGATTCTGGAGTACATTGACCACAAAACAAGATGTAAGGCTGACCTACCCGCAACGCATATTCACTGTCTGCGTCACTGAACATGTTCTCACTTCTGGTTTTATTTTTGTGCTTCAGTTTAAATTAGTCTTAATCTTGACAATGAGTCTAAGTGCACTTTATTCAGTGTAACTTTAGTCTTAACAGTATAATATATGAATCTGAGGTTATATTTCGGTGATTTAATGGCTGATTCATTTGGAGCTAAATATTCTCACTGTCAGACACACTATCTCAAAATGTGGTGAGTTTGACTTTTTCAGATAAACTGAAGGACGAAGTGTTAGTGTATAAGACTTTATTTAAGTTAAAGACGTCCAATTTACGATGGGCATGTATGGGTTTTCTGTCTCCAGCGGCGCAGAATCCATGTGCACGTTTCATATTGTGCTGCATGAAGTGCTGCCTCTGGTGTCTGGAGAAGTTCATCAAATTCCTCAACAGGAATGCGTACATCATGGTGAGCACAACATATTATTGTACAGCTGTTGGTCCCTTCCATTTTAATTGTTACTGTTATATTGTAGAAAATATTATAATTGGTGTAGCTTAGTACTATCAGAAGGAAAACAAACATGCTTTGCTATCAATTAAATTAGACTTTTTCTACTTAGTTTTTTTCTTGTCATACACTGGATATTATTCGTATTATGTGAACCCTTCTATTTTCCTAAAACAAGTTGCCTTTGTTTTCTCAACAGATTGCAATTTACGGGAAAAACTTCTGCGTCTCAGCCAAAAATGCTTTCATGCTCCTCATGAGAAATGTAGTGAGGTTTGTGGGGAAGTCATGTGACCTACAAAAGGAATTATAGCCTGTGTTTTCAATGCTAGCTGGCAAAATTTTGTCTGACCTGTTCAATACATAAATACATTTGCATGTGTTTTAGCGACTCTATTTGTCTGACTCTGAGTCTTTGTCACCTCAGGGTCGTGGTGCTTGATAAAGTGACAGACCTGCTGTTGTTCTTTGGGAAGCTCCTGGTGGTTGCAGGAGTGGGTAAGGATGACACCATGTGTTAGAAGCGAGTCATACGACCCATTGTCCCAATTATGTTTCAAACCAAAAGTATATAATACTCATAGAGAGCCAGCCGTCAGAGAGGTGGTGGTTGCGATATTGTTTAAATATGGGGATAACTGCACACATTTTGAGGCACACATCTTCTTTTCTCAAAGACAATCATAGTGTTGCAGCTTCGCTTGTACACTTTAGAGCTGACACACATAGTTGTGTGACAGATAAAAAAAAAAAAAAAAGAGATAGGGAGGGAAGTTCAAACCCTTGCTCCTTTTTCACCTCCTTCTTTCTCAATATATTATATGGGATTGACTGATTTGAATTATGAACAATATTTTTTTCTAAGTATCTTACCTAAATAAAAAATAAGAAAATAAATTGATAAAGATGTGGTCTTAATACAGTGAAGCCCAATAAGCATTTAGATGTTATTAGGAAAGAAAAGAGACACTGAAATCTGAATCTTGTTCCAGGTGTATTGTCCTTCTTCCTCTTCTCTGGTCGGATATTGCTACCAGGCAACACCTTCCGCTCTGAAACCCTCAACTACTACTGGATGCCAATTATCGTAAGTTACAAATGGTTCTTCTCCGTATTTTAATGGTAATCAAAGTTTGTTCCTAGTCTTATCTTCTTTTTTTTGCCCGTTTTCTTTTTCTCCACATCTGTTTTGTTTTTTGTAGACGGTGGTGTTTGGTAGCTACCTCATAGCTCATGGATTCTTCAGTGTGTACAACATGTGTGTCGATACACTCTTCCTCTGCTTCTGTGAGTAGCTGTTTACAGTTTACTGAGTGTTTATAAAAGCCTGATCCATTCACGTTATTGACACTGAAATACTACCAAAATTAAGGGAGTTTTGATCACGCAAATATACTCAAATATTGTTTAGTTAACAGCATTTTAACATATAAAGTTAAGAAGCTAAAAACTTAACTTGGATCATTTTTTAAGAAATAATACAACAATACAGACAGAAACAAGCACACAGGGTCTGTTTCATCACTTCACATATTTTGACTCTCACAGTGGAGGACTTGGAGCGTAACGATGGATCTCTGCAGAAGCCCTACTTTATGTCCAAAAACCTCATGAAGATCCTCAACAAATCCAACAAAGTACCAAAAAAGGTTAAAGGGAAAGACTGAAGATCGTTTTACCTCTTAAACATTGTGTCACAGATTTCAAGGATATCTTTATCTGTATCTTCTCTTACTCTTAACACTCGATTGTTTTTTAAAATAAGTTTACCAAAACTAATTTGCTGATTTTGCACTTTTTAATTCTTATTGTTTTATTATGTATGTGCATATGTAGTATTAATGACTTGAGAGAGAGAGAGAGACTGAGCATGTGAATGCGAATGCAGGTAATGTGACATTTTAAGTTTCAAGGTTTCTTACATGACATATTTCTTCATTTGTTAAAAGGATTTTTGATTTGGCATTTTATCTTTTGATTGGACTTTAAAGTCCTAAAATATTTCTTGTGTTATTTTAAACCATATTTTTTTTTTTATGTTCACACGACTCAACATTAATGCTGTGGCCATTTTTGACAGATTTATCATGTGTCAGTTAATCCAGTTTAAAACCTTTTAATGCAGGTAAGATTGAGTTTTTTCTGCTTTTGGCTGAGATTCTGTCCTCTTTCAAGATGTAATTTCTTTAAAAAAAAAAGTTCTTATAATGTGTGTGTATATATATATATATATACATATATATATATATATATAAAATGTTGTTTTATAAATACAAAGCATTTTTATTACCAGAATGTTATTGATTATACTGAAAATAATGTAAAACAATATATATATATGAACATAAATGACCAAGCTGTGAACTACTGTTTGGCTGTCTTCAAGCTACACTTGAACCCTCACTTTTTCTCATCCTGTGTCCTGTACATGTAAACAGACATTTTGGTTGATATTATCATTTTATTACCAACATCAAAACAAAAGCAACTAAAAGGGGGATTTTTATTCTTCTATTATTTCGTACATTTAAAGAACTGAGATAAACAGACCCGAGAAGTCTTTTGATAACATTAAAAAGGCAGAAAGTGACGACACAAAACCAGTCAATGTTTTAATTAAGTTTTAATCTCCTACATCATTTGGTTTTGCACAATGTCTCCAGTTTTAGTCAAATCGGGACTTCCATCACTTGTTTTAGTGTCACATAAGCTTTATAATACAAAGTGTAGCTTGAATGGACAAGTATGCAAGAAATGACAAGCTCACCCCGTCCATCCCACAGAGGACCTTCAGTGTCATCTCTGACCCTGGTGTGAATGTTTGAGTGCCCAACACCCGATTCGTTACTTCTAGTTTAGCTCAATTCTGATGATTTTACTACTGGGAGTACTACTGTATATGTTTGAAAAAGTTGTATGAAGCCTTTTCTTGCTCCAGAAAGGTGCGCAAAATCTGACATGTACTCGTTGGTTGGGACTTAAGAGTAAAGTTTGAAAATGAAACCAATCTGGAGGGTGTAGCGTTAGAAAGCAGCAAAAGAAGCACTTCTTGCTGGTTAAATTGTCAAATATTAACATAAATGTGTGTTACTTTAGTTCTAAGTCACTCAACTGCTTCAAAAACTTTGTACAGTAACATTAGAAGAGAGCAGATATCCTCATATCAAATCACATTAGCAGGGAAGGACAAACTTTGCGCTTATAACATTCATTTAACTTAAAGGGAGAGGTTGGCAGAATTTATTTATTTGGGCTGAAAAAAAAAATCTTAAGTCAAAGCAAGTAATTAGTGGAAAAACAAGGAAAAAGATTATTTCTCGCTTTACAAAAGCATCTTGAGGCCTACTTGAGTATTGTCCTCTATCGCCCTCTGTGGCTAGTCATCCACTCAGAAAACACGTAAAAACAGCTTTTACAATATTTATATGTACAAATATATAATGTTTACACACTCACTCGGACACACAGACACATACAGTCAGGAAAAAAAAACACAAATCGACTGTGACAAAGTTCCTGTAAATTCTCGGTGCTGACCTTTTCACCTCCACGACTCATTGAAAGGATTCTTTCACCTGTTAAGACTGCACCGACTCAGCCGTCATGGCGAGTTGTGTAGCATCTCATAGAGCTACTATATGAGCCAGAACTGAAATTACCAAACTGTGTGTGTCAGATTCCTTTTTACTCTCAAGTTGCTCATGACGACGCAAAAATCTCCCAAACGGGCCCTTTAACGGTTCACCCATCCATGTTTGTACAGCTTTGTGAGGAAAAGACACAATAAGTGGTTGAACACCAGCACACGCCTCAATCTTTAGGACAGCTCCGTCTATAAATGACTTCACAGTGCAATGGCAGGTTTTGTTAAGACATGTATATTAAAAAAATGCATCCACCTTTGCTATTTCGATTGTCCCAAGTTGCAAATTGTAGGAGTACTCGTTCAATTCTAAACTCTAAACTTTTCCCCTCTCTGCCAAAGTCGTTCATGACTGATCCGCTACTCTTTGGCCTTTGAGAGTAAGGTAAAGTAGCTATAGCAACAACTATGTTCTCAAACCCTCACTTAAACTTTCCACAACATGCCTCCCTCTCTCTATTGAAGGCATAGACCTTTAAGAGGAATGTGAAAAACCAAAAGAGAATTAGTCACTGTCCCGAATTATCCTCCACCCACCTCTTTAAAAAGAAAAAAAAAAAAAATCCTTTACATAGGTCACCTCGATTTATTAATACTGTCTCTGAAGCCCAACAGTTATTTTTCTGTGTGCATATATCTACAGGTGCCAACATGACTTATTTGGGGATTCAAGCACCACTACTTCCCAGCATTTCTTGCATAAACAAAATCAACAAAGCAGGTGGGTGGGACTAAGAATCCTAAAGAGAATCTGCCTTTGCCAGGAGAAAACCAAATATTAGTTTATGTAATATATATACTGTATCTCTTGTTTCGTGATCAAACACAATGCTGGGCTCTCTCCCAAGCTAGTACCTGCTAGGAAATGTAAAAATGAGTGTGTGTCTGTGGCTTGAGTTTAGTGTGCGAGAGTTTCTTTTTAATAATTTTTTTTTTTTTTTTTTTTTTGCGCTTCTCGATCCCCTCGTCTATCGGTCCGTCCCTCCCGTCAGGTCTCCATCACACACTCAGGAGCCAGAAGAAGAAAAAGATGGCCACGAACAGGAAGAGGGAGTCTTGCCAGTTGTTATTGCCGTTGTTGAGGTTACTGTTGCCTTGGTGGTCACCTGCATACTGGTCTGACATGGAGAGACGGGTGGGAAAAGTTATTACACTGACATCTCAGGTGATGGTACGTTTGCATCTGTGCTCTAATCATGTTGCCTGAAGGCAACAGATGTGTTTAGATGGAACTTTTTACCCGCTAATCAAAATAATCAAGTCACAAGGTTTCTCCAGTGCTCACCAAATTAAATTTGGGATTTTTACTAATACTACAATGTATGCAATTTTACTTTCTGTCACTGTAACCAGTTGCAACACAATGAGGTATCAGAATTAGAATTTAGTGACATTTATAACATGGCTTTAGTGGCAGACACTCATGTGTTACCATACCTGGTCATCAGCTATTCAGACCTATTGGATAGATTTTTACCCTGGAAAGAGATGTTTGCTCATCTAACCAGTGAGAAAACAATGTGTCTTTATGTGTTTACCTGTTCTGTGAAAGGGGTCGTTGGCGTTGAAGACTGTGGTGAAGAAGCCGAAGGGGAATGCGCCGATGCCGAAAGACATGTGAAAGCCAGTGTCCCCGAAACCCTGAAACATCTGACGAAAAAAACCAAAACAGAGATCAAGTATGAAAAAAAATTGGACAAACGCCAAAGAGAACATTGTGAATATGAACTTAAGTCAGTGGATGTGAACCGACTCACCCCGCCTCGCCCCTCTGGCTCTGTTCTCTGTCCCGGAGGCCGAGGTGGAGTTTTCAACCTGAACAACCACACATATGTCGATGATCATAAGGCAACCATGAGGCTAGAACAGAAAATCTGTTTGCACAGATGCAAACTGTGTACCTGGGGTCCTCTTGGCTGGAGCTCCCTCTGCCGTACAGTGGGATGACTTTCTCCCTGCTGATGCCCGCTTTACATACAGGACACTGCTGCCTGCTGGGTCGCGTCTCCAACCACTGAGAGGAGCAACAGAGGGAGAAAATTGTCAAAATATAAAAATCAGACAAACCCCATATCTTATACTTTAAGAGATTAAAAGTAAGTACATTTTCACACAAGGTTGCAATCATTTTTAATCCCTACTTGATATATACGTCATGCTTACGCTGCTACACCGAGAGTAATGCACAGCGTGGCAGAGGGAAAGCTGCAGTAAACAGAGTCATTAAGTGCATAAGCATGTTTAATCTGCACTAAGTCAACGGATAGGTGTAGTCGCCACGCTGACGTTACGTCAGGACCTCATGCTGGTTACATAGAGGGTTAACTCGCTCAGTATGGCAGTTAAAAGGCCCTATTCAACAACAGCTAGCTCACATGGGTGTTTTCACTTAGTGTGTCTGATTAGAGACCTCAAGAGTGTGAGGTCTGGTACAGACCCATCGCCCTGCTACCATTAGGGATTAACAATTTTAAAGTTCAGAAAGAGATCACTGACTTGCACAATGCGACAAACGGTATGTGTGATTTGCAGACAGAGCTTTGCTGCAGTCTGTCGGTGTGGTATTGTGTGAAACGGGTTGAGGCCACAAACACGAAAGGCAGGTATGTTTTGACACGTAAAACCGCCTGAGCTGGTCGGGAGCTCGTACAGTAATCTATTCTTCAATCTTGAATTCTGGGGCTTCAGCGGAAGTGAATAAAGTGAAGTTAATATTCTCAGGGGCTGATGCAAATAGCGTTTTTGTCATTTTCACTTTCACAATTTTAAAATAACCACCAATTTTCCAGAATCTTGATGTCTACAACCAGGTTCTTTTTGGGGCTGTGTCATATTTAAACCAGCAGATATTTTTTTGAGTCTTATAAAACAAAGGGTGACATAACAGAGGAAATACTCACTTGATGAAGACAGGGCCAGCTGTAGAGACAGAGACAAACAAAAGATTAATGTGCATTCTCACAATAGAGCCGTTCTCTTCAAATGTCAGCTGCTTGCTTCAATAACAGCACCCAAGGTTCCTGGAGCAAATTTCTTAAATAGAAATCATATGCATCAAATCAATCTCGATGGGAATGTAGAGTCTGTTTTTGGAAACTCGTACAGTGAAACTGGTCAAATTTTTTTCTGCGGAAGCCCACCTGGCCAGAACAACCTGTCCCTAACGAGGCGGCTGATTGAACTAGTCCCCGCTCCCCATCGTTAGCATTAATTGGCTCCATCTGTTGTCGGAGGTTTGCAGAGTCTGGCCTGTGTGGCTGTTGGCCAGGCTGACCGGCGGCTGCTGCTTTGTGGGAGTGCAGGATGCAAGTTTGAAGAAAACGCCACATCAGTGAGTATTTCTACCTCTCCCAGCGTTATAACGCTGCACTGCCCACAAAAATCCAACTGTACAAACAAATGTTTAACGCGTTAATTAGTCCTGAGTTTTTGTTTTTAAAATATTGGAAAAAAACAATGAAATATAGTTGCATAAAAGCACCACTCCAACTGAAAGACAAATAGGAAAGTTACATTTTTGTTATTCCAGTTTGTATTTGCTGAGAATAACAATAGATGAACTACAGTTAAGTATGTGTTTTTGTTTTACCAAACTAATGTGAAAATGTGCGAGTGTGACATCTTGATAACTTAATCCTGCTTCATAAATTAAATGCGTGAATAAAAAAAGTCCAGTTTTGCCCTAAGACCTCAGTTAATTAGAATTAAGCCACTGGAGTAAACTTACATTTCTAATTTTAGAGTTCCCACGAGGCAAGAAGAGCTTATACAAGAGTATGTAGATGGAAACTTTTATTTCTAAGGGTTATCTTTTCTTTAAATTGTCTCTCCTGTATAAATGCATATTATCTGTCTTTACCATGTTTTCAATGTCTCTAAAAATGCCTTGTTGCATAATATTCAACAGCAAAGTAACTCAGATTATGCAGAGGAACAGGCAGGACTTGTTTCCAACACATTTTAGGACTTCATAACCACAAAACATTCAAAAGCGAATTGCCTCAAACAAACTGTGAAGCAAAACAACTGCCAATCTGCCAGCTTTTCCCCCATGTATAGAGTCTGGCTCAGATTGTACAGTATTACTGTAACACTGGCTATCAGATCCCTGCTGAGAATGGCATTCCTGTGGCTACAAACCGTTGAACAAAGTTAACATAACAACCCATTCAACTGTGATTTAACATGTGGCCACACGTACAGCCGAGCTCTTGTGACCTGAAAAAAACGACTGCTTAATTTCCAATAAGAGGCTCAACATCCATTCAGTGAAGCCTGACTGCAGAGTGTACGCAGAGACTCCATTACGTGACCCCACTAGAGCCATTTAAATCTCATTTTCATAACATTAAATTAAAATAAGAACATAAGCCCAGACTGGATTGTCTTCTAGTTACTCCCCTCAGATCTTATCCGTGCATTTACAGACAGACATAGACTGCAGTAATGTTTCAGTGCACAATTCTTACTGGTTGTTTTGGGAAAAAAAGACGTATCTGAAATGTTAGCAGCTGCTACGGCAGAGTCTGGCAGCATGTAGCTACTGTCCTACATTTTGGCTGCAACTAATGATTCTTTATCCCAAATTGACTTCTTCAAATTATTATTATTTATTTTTTTGTCCAAAATAAGATATTTATCTTATTAGAGAAAACTGAAAAAAATCTGTTTGCAAGGGAGCAGAAAAGTATAAAGTTTTTTTAGTATCCAATTCAAAGTGCTTTTTTATCCAACTTAAAAGTCCAAACTCAAAAAGATATTCAGTTAACTGTCATGTATGACAAAGAAAAAGCAGCAAACACTTATACTAGCTAGGGTGTTTTGCATTTTTTTTTACCTGAGACTTAACACTTTTCTGTTGATCAACCAAGCCTAAACATGAAGGAGGGAGTTTAATAGGAATGGCCTGCCTGATCATACTCAGTTCTCAGTTTCCCTTTATTAGACTTCTGGGCTGGTCATGGATTGGCCCTATCAAACATCATGTTCCAGCGTCAGGGAGTTCACAAGTGTGCTTGCTACCAGAGCACCCTAGGCCAAAGATCGAGGATCGACTTTGAGGTCGTATCGTCAGATCTGTGGCTAAACATCTTAGCAAGAATTTCTGACGCTCCGTTCAGCAAAGCATTTTTTTACTGTATTTGTGGGCATTTTCTGGCAAAAGCAGTTGTTTTGCTTCGGCTGAACTAGTTGAGATATGCAACATAGGTTGGTCCAAAGACCAAAGCAACAAATGGTGTCAAAGTTGGATACACGCTGAAGTCATCTAGAATACAAAATGTAGACTATGTGGCCGACTGCGATTTTATAATTAAAGATTCCAATAGAAATAAAGACAATTTATATGCCTTAAATTGCAACGTTGATCTGAAGTTGCAACAGGTGACCTGACGTCAACACCTTTCTACCTTGCTGATGGTTTCATCACAGTTTCATCACGTTACACAGAAGATGAGAGAGACGAGGGGGGACATGTAACATAGCAACTAAGTTACATCAGCTCCCCTAACACAGGAGCTGCAACGCAACTGTGAGGTGGATTTCTATGATCAAATATCAAAGAAACCAACAGTAAAACATTATTAGACAATAATATTGCTGGACTAATAAGAATTAATAAAAAGGCCTCAGGCACTGTGGTCTTGTGTACTTGTTAATACTATTGTCTTTTCCTTCATGCTAGCATCATGCTCTATAAACCCGGTTTGGGTCAAACTATGTGGCTTCTTGTACATGATGGTCTTATGCAGTTTAAAACATTGTGTGGGTTCTTTGGTGCGTTTTCCAGTGAGGGTGTCCCTGTTCAGTAAAAAACCTCGACACTGATCAGATCACTGTATAAAAACTTGCAGCAGTAGCATCCTACTACCTACTTCCTGAAACTAACTTCTGTTTCTGTTTCCAAAACATATGTATACCCAGTTTAATGATCATTATCATTAAACTGCTAGGCGTATGTCATTAACGGGTAAATAGAGGTTACATTTTCTTCTGTGTTAGGACTTTTACTACTGATTATAAATGCCCTTTAGGTTTGACCCCAATCTCTTGGCTCTAATCTCACATTAGCCTCGGCCTGGTAGCGAGCATTGCCATCAATCAACACTCATGAATGGGCACGCGTCACTGTGAGCGCATGTTTAGATGTTAAACACAAAATGGTTTGAAGGTTGAGCCTTGCGCAAGTCTGGATTAAAACAGAGATAGGAAAAGGGACTCTTAGTTTGAGTGCTACCTTGGATTACAGTTTCTTTCCCCTTTTTGATTAATCTACTAAACTATATGTGCCGGACATTTTATGGTTCAACGATAAACTTGTTAGTGCTCTCAGGTAGGCAAACTATACGGTTTCTAAATGACCTCAAACATCCTGCATCTTTGGCATTCCTGTACTGCAATTCATTATGATTTATTGGGTGACATATGTCACATCAGTGACACCACTTTCATAAAAACCTGAAAGAGCACATATTGGTTAATCCACTGTATCAATGTATTGGTCAAAGCTTCATTTATAAAACATATTTTGATTTACTAGGGCTGTGGATTACAGTATAGAGTAGCTCAATTAATTGAATTGTTTAGTGTGTACTGACAGAACATGTGTGGAAAAGTCTTATTTATTTATATTTACCAAGAAACATCCCCAAAAAATAATAATGAATTATAAATCAATGTCTGGACTGCTGTGAATGACCTGATCTCAAAGCTGCCAATGATCACAGTGACAGTTTTTCCAGAAAGTTAATGTGTCACGGAGGGTGTGTTATTTGTGACCTCTGACCTACATCCAACCATATGATCAAGCTGAGCGACTTAAAGCCTCAGAAGATCAGAGCAGATCTCATCCGAGACATTAGGACCACAGACACAGCCAGCCTCCCTTCATTCATCAGCACAGCACTGACGGTGAACCAAACCCCCTCCGGTTAGAGCTCACAGCCAACCCTAGCCGTCGTCATCGATCGACTGTTAAAAGCGTGATATTGGGCGTAATTCAGCCGTGAATGTATCAAACTGACGCAGACGGAGGCCGCACAGACGGGAAAACTACACGCCCGTCTGCAGGGCTGGATAGAAACAAAAACAACCACCTCCACACATGAAAACTACCCGTCTCCCCCTCCCCCGTCGCGTCTCGTACCAGAACAAGTGGCCGCACATACTGATGACAGCGTCCCTGGCAGTGTCCAAACAAATGTTGCACTCGAAGGTGGCTCGGTCCCGCTCCGGTTCGCCCTCCCCGCCGCCGCTGCTGCTGCCGCCCGGCCCGTCGCGGTCGTTGCTGCTCTCCCCGGCCGGGAATCCTCCTCTGTTGGCCGGCCCGCCGTCACTCGAGGACCGGGGATCCGCGGCCGCCATAATGTTTACTGCTCTAGTGAGGAAGGTATCGTACCAATCCAACCCGACCGGGCCCGACCCGTGCTATAGTTAGCTGTCTGGCGACGACAAGTGTCACCGGACCGAGGCTGCTGCATGGATATATTATGGGCTGCTGCTGCCGTCGCTCTACCGGGAGGAGGACTTCCGCTTCCGGGAAAAACACAGACGAGGGGCGGGGAGAATATAAACACCCAACCAAAATAATAATGATGATGATGATAATAATAATAATAATAATAATGATAATAATAATAATAATAATAATAATAATAATAATAATTGTTACAACAATAATCATGGTTGTTGTTGTTATTATTATTATGAGTATTATTATCATTATAAAATCAATATTTGATAGGGTTGGATGGCTTCTTCTATTTTATATTATTTCTATGGGGAAACAAAATTTCCCCCAATAACTTCCATGTAATGTGACTAAAACTAAATACCAACATGTATCACCTGCATTACAGCAACAGTCCCACTTCAAAGGTGCAGTTTAAAAAAAGCAACTTTTTCACTGCATTAAACACATGTTATTCAAATAAACGCAGTCATAAAACAATAACTTTCAAAGGGCATACAAAGATATATCTTGCCAAACCGACTCTTGTTTCCCAAAAATGTTTTGTTCTCTCCACGAGGGTGTAAATCAAATGTATGTAACACTACCTCTGCTCTGCTGAATAATGCATCTTCATTTCTAGAAATCTATTAATAAAATGCTGTTATCGGCACATACAGTGTGATTTTTATACATTTAATAATGACCTATGCTAAAATAACAGGGGATGCATTTGTCGGCCAGTATTCACTTATAACAAATAATGCATTTATCCTTTACTTCTAATCCAACTGTGATATGAATCAGAATTGATGAATTTGTTCGTCTTTTTCAGAGAGAATTTGATATTAATTCTCCCGCATTTTAAAAACATTTTTTTATTTTAGTAACAGTTCAGCAGACCTGTGGCTGTTTGAGGTGCCAACAATCAGAGAAAAGGACACCAAAGAGTCGCCCCTCAAATATTGCGAGGTTTATCAGGGAAACTACGTCTACTTCTGAGTCTAATAAAAAATGACTGCAAACTATCATAAGATAGACTTCAGGTCACTTATCGACGTTGGGGAACCCCACAACGAAGAGAATATAGTTTTTAAACCGTATCGTTACTTGTATGTCTGAGGTGCATGCAGGATGAGGCACAACACCGGAACCATCGCCGTATGTCTTGTTTCCAGCCGGAGTCATGAGAAGCAGGCACCGCAAGCGTGTTGTGTACACTAGAAATGTCCACGCTTTACTATCCGTCAGTGATCATTTAAAAATGTGTATGAAAGAAATCCATTAGACGAGTCAATGTAAACGGAAAATCATCCTCTACTTTGACGGACATTTTAACGTGCGTCACTAACGTTAACGTCAAAAACTAGCCTTTCTTTCGACTTCACCTTTTATAGTCACCATGGGGCTCAAGCGACAGAAACAAGCCAAGAAAACCTTAAGTTTCTACAAATACAACTTCAGCTTCAGGGAACCCTTTCAGATCCTCTTCGATGGGACTTTTTGTCAGGCGGCTTTAAAGAACAAGATTCAGATCAAAGAGCAAATGCCCAAATACCTGATGGGAGAGGTGCAGCTGTGCACTACAAGGTGAGTAACTTACATTTACACAGCTTCATTTACCTTATGTACAGGTTAAATGTAACTATCTAAAATCCCATTATTCCCCTTCTAATCTCAGCTGTGCACTGAAAGAACTGGAGACTCTGGGGAAAGAGCTGTATGGAGCCAAAATCATCCTGCAGAGGTTTCAGGTGCGGAGGTGTCCACATTTCAAGGAGCCTGTTCCGGCTTCAGAGTGTCTGCTTTCCATGCTGGGGGAGACAAACCCTCACCACTACTTTGTTGCTACACAGGTAAATATGAGTCCCGTCACAGATACACACACACACACACACACACACACACACACACACACACACACACACACACACACACACACACACACGTAACTCAGAAAGAAAATTTAAATTAGGAATAACAACAGTCTTTGTTGTTAGAAATGATTCCAACTAACTAGGAAATTAAACCAGGCATCTACAGAAGACAGAAGATGTTACGCTCAGCACTCAGTTGTCTGTTTATTAGGTACATATAGCTCAATCTAATGCAGACTAATACAAAAGCCCTGCAATAAATCCTACCTTATGAAGATCATAGTGTTCAGTTTTTGTTTAAATTGATTAAGAGGGTGCGTGCTGATTCAACTGTGTGGTCATCCAAATATTTATTACAAACCACAGGCTCCATAATGATCATTGAGTTGAATCAACACCTCGCTAATACATTTCCAACTAAATTTAAACGTTATAGCCTTCATGAAGGTAGGCTTTATTTCAGGGGTGTTGAATTAAATAATGCCTAGTTAATCATCTGACTAGGTATACCTCATGAAGTGGCAAATTAATATAAGCTTACATTGTTGAACCATGCAGCATATGTTTTCTTAATAAAGCTGTATCTTTATTGGCAGAAGGTGCTGCTTGTTATGGGTCTTATTATGTGTTTAGACCTAAAATAGTGGAAGCAAATTAAATATCAGTTAAGGAATTGCCATATAATCATTTGAAAGTCTAAAGAAGAGAAGTTCCTTAGGACAAACTAAACTAGGGTTAATTGCAGTGCTGTGTAACAGGGGGAAGTAAACTTAAAAGTACACTTAAGTATAACTTTGGCATCCCCTGACACAAATCTACTGTATTTGGTGTTTCTGCATGTGCTCTACAGGACCACTCATTAACTGCAGGCCTAAAGAAGATCCCAGGCGTTCCCCTGCTCTACATCATCCTCAACACCATGGTGCTGGACAAGCCCTGCCAGACGTCTCTAGACCACGTCCGGGCCGTCCAGCTGGGAGAGCTGGTCAGCCCGGCCCAGCAGCAGAGCATCCGCAGCCTGAAGGAGGAGCAGGGCATCAACCAGAAGGACGGAGAGAGGCGGGGGAAGAAGAGGAAGAGGAAACAGAGCCATCCTAACCCTCTCAGCTGCATGAAGAAGAAAAAGAAAGGCGGGCCGACACCGCCGAAGAAGAAGACGACTGAGGAGGGGGAGAAGAGGAAAAGAGTTAGAAACAAGAAACCACGGACGGAGGGAGGAGCCATGTCTGCACCTGCGGTTATAAATGCATAGCTTCGCAGGAAGACAGAGACTTCAGCCAATTAGTGTCTTGCATAAATGTTATTTTATGATGTTCACAATCCCATTCTAAAAATAATCCAATCTTGTCTGTTTCTCCGATGCTAATGCATAGAATAAACCAATTGATGTCACTCAAGATGCAATTTTAAAATACTGATTAGAGTATTTGTTTTATTTAGAAAAATGTTGCAACAGTTTCCAAGACTCAGGACTTACAGGCATAGGACTGAAACTGCTCAGGAACATAGCAATGTTTTTGAGATCGGAAGATTTGTCTTGGCTTTTTTTACAAAATAAAAAGGCAGGTTTACAGGCACATAGTTTAGAATATAAGAAGCACTCAAACATTACATGATAGTAAGTGGATATGAAAAACAACGCATTCAGTTGTCTTTGCAGAAGCACAAGGATTGTGGTCACAATGACTTGGTGGACTGCTTGTTTTTACTGTACGCTGTGTGATTTTTGATGTCGGCTAAATTCAACCTGTAGAGTCCAAAGGACAACGTTTATAACAAATATGTCCATTCAGACTGCACTTGATTGTGTTATCAAGTCATTCTTTAGATTATAAATCAATTTTGCTTTTAAATAATCTGTAAATTCTCTTGATATATATTACATCAATACATGAATATTGAGTAGGTATCTACTTGATTTATACTGGCAGGAGTTCTACATTCCTAAATGTCACCCAGTTGTAACTAAATGATTATCTATATATAAAATGGACACTTGGATAAATAAATCTGTCATGAACTTCACGTCTTTTAAGAATAAAAGAGCAACATTGTAATAAAAATGTAGCAATTCCATTCTAATAAAATATTTCAGAACAGAGCATGCAAATATGGCAGACCAATGATGTTTACAACATCTATAGGTAGAAACTGAATCTTTTTTTTAGTATGGATTTGGGACACAACTATAGTTTTGTGCAAACAGTCGACGATGCAAGCAACGCATTTGCAAAAACGACAACTTGGAGTTTGTACTGCTTAAAGTGCTCTGCTACAGTTGGAAAATGGTTAATTGCTGGTTGAGTCTGCAAATCACTACCGTAGTTACTGTTTAAATGTACTCTGGTAGACCGGATATAGTGCATGCTCCATTCAGCTAATGTCAGTGTTCATGAGAACTTTTTTTCCTGCAGTGGTGGGACCAATGAGACTCCAAGTAGCATGATTGATTGAGTTATCCCTCCCACTGTGAACGTACTGTACCTTTTAAATATGCCAGTGCAACGCAATAGTTTCTAGAGTGAAGTCAGTGACATCTGCTTGAAGAATGCAGAAAGCAACTCCAAACAAAAAAGGAATGCACAGTGCGCACTTTGTTTAAATTTCTACAAACTTAGCTATAAAGCGAGTCTTGATAATAAAAGATATAATGAATAGAAAAGAAGAAAATGGGCAAAGTGCCGATGGATTTTCAATCCTCACATGAAGAAACCATGTTATTCAGACCTCTTTCCTCCCACCACTGATTGATATATTGTAAAATTGGCAGATAGAAGATTAAACTCCACATCATACACAAAACAGTAAAAAATCATGAATAAGTAAATTAGTTTTGTGTGCAGGGTATACACTGAGGAGTTGTTTTTTCTCCCTTTTTGTAACTGTAAAGTCGTGTTTTTCTAAATGATGTGGAAGCGAGGTCCGGGCGTAGCTATGATGTCGCTGTAAGGCTCCTCCTGGACAAGCTCCACCGCCTGCTGCTTCTTTAGCACCAGGAAACTGTAGAACTTAGCAGCGGCCTGTTTCTTGTTGTTGTTCCTGCACAGATCCAGCAGGCCGACTGACTGGGCCCCCGTTTTGGCCATCACCCTCTGTGGAACGAGGAGACGGGGGAATAAGGAGAGGATGGCTTAATGCAAAAAAGTCAAGTGGAGCTTTGGTACATCTATAAATCCACTGTGTTATTGTTCCGCACTTACTGCTCTCACTTGAGACAGCACATAGAACCACAAAATTACCTTATCACTGACAAGATTTGTAGAATGAACTCATGCTAACCTGTAATGTGTAGTTTTTAGTGAAATATTTCTTTATTATTTGTATGTTTTTTCTTTTATGTAGTTTTTTCGATTGTTCTTGTCATGTCATTCTTAGTTTTGTGTAATATCTTACTCCTTTTTTATTTCATACACTGTATTAAATATTTATATATTATATTATAATATTTAGTCAACACAGATTTTTATACGAAAAACATTTTCTTTATTTAATCCAAATAACCTGCCAAAAACATTTAAAATGTATTTCATTTCTTCATACAAATGATTGTGGATTTCTCTAAATGAGACAGAAATACAATGAACAAAATCCTGAGGAAAACGAGGAAAACGCACATTTAACAAAAGCTTGCTATATGGTACTACAGGCAACATTTAGTCAATACTAAAAAAGTACATAGTCCAGGGTGCTGCAGTTTGTCAACTTGAGATATACATTTCTTTTGGATGTGACCATTCAGACAATAAGTTAAAAACATAAACTCAAGCAAGATATCAAAATATTCTTCCAATAAGTAGTTAACAAATACACACCTGGAGGCCATGGAGCATCTGCTGGGTTCTTTTGTTCCACCTCCTCTCCTCCTGGTCCTGGTCTCCTCCCTGCACCTCCTCTTCCTGGCACAGAAAAACACAGTTACAAAGACTAAGGATAGCTGTTGTATAGTCAGTGTTCTGTTTCCTTAATCACTAACTTAAAGGGGTGAGAAAAAAACATCAAATAAAATTACACAACATCAATTTTAATGTGCAAATTTTTGAAAAATGACTATCTCACCTCTTCATCAGAGTCGTCATCGTCATTCTTCTTTTTGTCGCCAAGCAGATCCAGCTCTATCATCTGGCTGATGTTAGTGGTTTCCTCTGGGGGCAGATCCACACTGGATGCCTCCAGCTGCTGGGACACATTGGAGGCTCTGGATTCCTGCGGCTGTTGTTGCTGGTCCAAAGCTCCCATCTAAAGGAAAGAGGGAAGGAGGATACAGAGACAGTGTGGAGTTATTGGACTCCTGACATCTAATATGGGGTGCTATCAGATTTGGAAAAGTCCCATGGGTGTAATGGTGAGTGCATCTGCTTCAGTATATATAGACACTAATACCTCTGTACTCACAGGCAGGGCTGGTTCTGTGTCCTGGGCTTTGCATTTGAGGCCACGTTGGGGGGATGGAGGGGGCATGACCGACTCGTCCAGTGTCGTCCTGCTGCCCTCTACAGCTGCAGTCTGCAGAACACTGGCCTCTTCCATGATGGTCTGGTCTGGAAGGTAAATTGGGACAAACTGTATATGTTAGAAAAACTTTTTATTTCTTTTTGCATGGCAACGCTAAATGTTTCAGTTCAATGTCACTGAGAATTTTCGTAGGGATCCACAATCACACATGTTCTTTTTTGAGCAATTTTCCCTCTGAAGGGAGAATCAATTTACTCATGGGCAGTTGAAAAATCTACTATAAAAATATTTTGTGCAAACTCATCTAGTCTGCTATAAATTACCAATGGAGCTCAATATAATTTCAAATCGTACTATTGTCTAACAACCAACATGCGAATTTCATACCAAACCATAAACAACCTAAATTCAACAGTTTGTGTTATGACCTTCCACAATCAAGCGTAAATGTTCACAAACAGCTATTTCATACCCATGATGTCTCTCTGCTGGTGTCCTGCTGTTTCCTCTCTGGGCACCTCTGGGTTCTCCAGATCTTTGAGGAACTCATCCAGACTGTCAGCCTCTCCCCCTTTCCTCCTCTTCCTAAGCTCGTCTGGCACCAGTGGTGTCAGACACCTTGTAAACATCTAGAGTGAGAAAGCAAAGAGGCTCAACCTTAAAGATACTGTATTGTTATCCTTATCACAGTGCTACTTCGTACAACTATATTAAGTGTTTTTTACCTTCAGCAGCCTGTTATTCCAGAGAGGCTGAGCTGGGAGAGAGAAAAGCTTTTCGACTCCCCCCGTCTCCTTCCACATCATCAGCTTCTTGGTGGGAGGTGCCAGGTCCAGGGTGGTGACAATATCAGAATAATCAGACAGCTGTGCACGGATGGTTTTACTGTCCAACTCTTTCACACTGTCCACGATCAGCTTCCTCTTACGCTTCGCCTTGGTCTCCTTCACTGCACAGTCCACAGGGAGACTTTGAAGACACTATAATCTACAATTCAATCATTTTCAACACGTTAGCCTTTTTAATCGGCTGCTAGTCTCTGTTTTTTTTTTTTATCCTTATGCCAACATGCCATCTGGTAGGGTACTTTGTTAAAGATGTGATCTTGTCCAGGGGAAGGGAAGGAAAGCCAACAAAAATGACCTGGAACTGTATGGGGAATTCAGACTGAAGCACAAAATTACAGGGATCAAGAAATGTTTATGTTGTCTTCTATAACCAGCTGCATTACCTGTGATGTCAATCGGCTCCAGGGCGAAGGTTTCTTCCTCATTGTGAACCAGGGTGGTCTGTTCTGTCTGGTCTGCCATGGCTGGTAGGGGCTTTGTTGGGCCTGAGTCTGGACTATCTGGTGCTCCCGCTAACAACACACAATCACACCGTGTTGGATATACATATGTCAGTAAGTGTATGGTCATTTCAACTGTATATAACCAAAGTTATTGCAACATAAAAAAACATGGCTTTTTTAAAAGGGGCCACTGCAGAGGTCACGTGTGTAACTGACCTGAGAGAGCATCAAAGTCGTCGTCGTCATCTCCGTGGTCCTGAGGCATCATCACACTCTCTGGGATGGCAGGAGGGTCGTCAAAGATGCCGTCTCCATCCTCGTTGCTCAGCAGCTTGTCCACTTCACAGAGAGGAGAGGTCATTCAATTAATACAATCAAGATAATTCACTTTGATTGACAGTCCATCTGAATGGTCGAAATTTCTAATATTCCTGTAGACAATCATTCATAGCATTCAAAAAACACAAAGGTCCATATAATAAACATTACTAATCGTGTCTAGTGTCCATAACATAACAATCAATCCACAACAAGCCACAAGAACCTAATAAAACACAAAATGTGATGACAGCAACCGTCACTCACACTTTCTGTTTTAATTCAGCCACTAGAATTCAGATGAAAACTGTAGGCATGCTCTTAATTATGACCATTTTCCCATGACTTAAGTTTAAAAATATACCGTTGCAGAAAGCTAACATTATTGCTCTCGCTGTCAGTGCCTATAATATTAGCAGCATCTTACCCAGCATGCCTTCCTCATTGCTCTCCATGGGGTTGTCTCCGAAGTCGTCCTTGTACTGGTCATCGTACTCCAGATGGTTGGACTTGTCAGCCATTGCGTTAGCTCCACCCTCAGCCTCCAGCAGCAGGTTGGAAGCTGACACTCCCATGATGTCAACCTCGAACGCACTCTCCTCCCGCATCATCTCCCGGTCGTCCATACCAAAGTCAGCTGCGCGACAGAAATTAGTGTGATTTTAGAGCATGTAGAGAGGAATGTTGGCGGGTGGAGGAAGTTACGCTGTCATATCACAACAAAAAGTACATTAAAGGGACAGTGTGTAGAATTTGGGGACATCTAGTGGTGAGGTTGCAAATTGCAACTAACTGAAACTTATCCCCTGTGCCGAACGTGTAAGAGAACTATGGTGGCCTACGCAGAAGCGAGAATGGCTTTATTTAGAGCCACTGTTTCACTGTTTGGTTTGTCCATTCAGGGCTACGGTAGAATCGTAGCAGACTCTATAAAGAGGACCTGCTCCCTATGTAGATATAAGCGTCTCTGTAGGTAACGAAAACACAACAATACTAATTTTCAGTGGATTATACACTAAAGATAACACACTTATTAATATTATATTCCATATCTGCCAATAGATCCCACTGAATGCTACACACAGGCTCTTTAAATGTTCTAAACTGTGACCTACCGAAGTCGTTGTCCTGCAGCAGGTTGAGGTTGCCCACCTCCTCCCTCATAGTGATCTCCTCCACTCTGCTCTGGTTCAAGTTGAACTGCTGAGCAATGTCAATATCACTGTACAAAACACACACCACAGTCAATTCAATATTCATTCTGTATTTACAGAACTTTTTTGAAATCATTTTGGAAGCAGTTGAAAAAGTGTTTCTCAAATATATACACACTATTCAATGCCTTCCAGCTGTTATTTTGTGTGCTTGTAAAAAAATTACTTTACAGGCAGAATATACGTGAAAGAAAAGAGAAAATTATTTTATTTTTTGTGTCATCTCTCTGCTATCCCATCCTGTCTCTCTGTCCCTTGACCTCAGTCATATAAGTGGAAGTCTGATTGAAAATATGTGCATCTATGGCTGTAACTTATCAATGAAATCATCTCTAAAATGCTTACAAATTATGGCAAATTGAAAATTGAATAATTAAATCTGTTTTCCATTTTTTGAGCTCTGATAGATTTTCAGCTAATTGGAAAATAATGTTGAAATCTTTTTTAAGGACATTTGACTTGTTTTACTCATTTTCCATGTGCTTTTAATTACTGGAATATTATTTTCCAGGTTTTCAGGACGCAAGGGAACCCTGTACCTCTATTTTGTCAGCTACCTAACAGAGGCATACTAAGCCAGTTTTAGATCACAACTTAGTTTTGATCACCGTGTTTGGCACAGTTCAATTTAGTTTCTAATACATCTCTACCTAATGCTCTCTCTGGAAGAGGTAGACCGACAGAAGACTCACTCTAGGTCTGGTAGTGGCTGGTCAAAATCATGGAACTCCTCAGGCAGCGTGATAGCGTTGTAGGCTGCTTCTCTGTTCTCTTCTGGAAGATCTACCACACCTGAAATGCGACAATTAAGGAGGAGAGTTACAGCGTGTTACATATCTCAAGTAGCAGGGATGAACCAGGCTGAGTATAATAATATGTGTATGAAATCAAGCAGTTTTAAAGAAATCTTAAGATCGATGGAAAAATACAGATAACCAAGAAAATATGGACACAATTTTTAATTTCAGCTATATATCAGAATACAGTTAGGGTATATTTTTAACTACTTTTTCAAGGGAAATGTGAAAGGCTTCAATCTCTGACTGACACGGCATTTAATATGGACCACTAGAGGTAAGCATAGGTTATTCAGTTACTGCCAATGGTTTTATTTGACTTATAAGTTGCATTCTGTCCCCAACCTGGTCGAAACGCCATCTTGATCTTGATGAAGGCCTCGTTACAATCTGCCAGCAGGTACTTGGCCTTCCTGTGGTAGATCCTCACCACCCCCAGCAGCAGATGCCCTGATGTGCGTAAAGCCATTTTCACCTGTAAAAATAATGAGAAAAAGGTATGTGCATGAATGATCCGTGACAATACTGTAAAATAAATCTGCAGCTTTTTATATGACAATAGTCCAAATGGACCGTACTAGCGTCTCTCTTACAATTCATAAAATATTGCAATCTCCGATAATGGTACTAGGGCTTCAACTAAGAGTTATTTCAATTAAATTGTCAAAGGAATATTCAATCAAATAAACCATTATGTAAGAAAAATGTAAAACCATGACGATCACATGTTACAAAGGCCCTAAATTATGTGTAATATATTGCCAATTTACAGGCAGAAAATCCAAAATATCTATATTAGAAAAAGATTGACAAACTCAATCTTTGTGTATGCACTAGATGATACAATAATGTATTTAGATGTAAAGCCTGAGGTTACAAGGAGCCTTCAAAAACATAACATCAGACATTGTTAGATGAGACTTACAATAGTAAATGTTTGAAAAAATTGCATGAATTTTGTTAATTTATTAAGTATTATTAAAAAAGCTGCGAGAACTTTGTTATATATCGTTTTAAATCAGATTTTGAGTGTTTAGTGCCAAATAACAATCAGGTCCCAAAAATACATGTACAGAACCTTGCAAGTGTTGGATAACTGTTTGTAGATCAAAATAGTGAAGACCCTGAGAAAATGACCTTGGGTGAGATGATGCTCTCCACGCTGCTCTCCAGATTGCACTCAAACACGTGTGCCTTGGTCAGCTTCTTGTCCCAGTGGGCCGCCAGCCAGATTTTGGCCAGCGGCCCCCGTTTGCTGAGGACAAAGTGGGCATAAAACATCGTCCCAGGGCCTTCTCACCACAAGGGAAAGGGGAAAGGGGGAGGCCTGGGGAGAGGAGACAACACACAGAGAGAAACAAAATACTGCCTGATTGAAAATCACAACATTGAATAGGTAAACAAAGCCTGACAGATGAAAGGACACATTCATTGTGGGGTCTAAACGCATTTGCAAGCAGGCTCTTGAAGATGCAGACATGGTTTTCAAGCTAAATGGGAGTAATGATAGCAGTTAATAGCAGGGTGCAAGATGATTAATTGAGACTTTTCTAAATCATTGACTGGAATGGAAACTACCCCAATCAAGACCGCATAGACCTGCGGATGTGGTGACTATTAATCAACATCAATCAACTAATTGATGATGCATTATTACAGATTAAGATACCGGGCAGTATATAAAGTATTTCAAATTAGATCCATCATTACCAGCTACAACATTAGTGATGCTTGCATATGAATACAGCAATAATCATAAAGGCAATCCTGATAAGTAGTTTTACTTTCAAAACTTGAAGTACATTTTGATGCCAAAAAGTATTTTGAATTCAGGACTTTTCCTTGTAACCGAGTATTTCTACATTTAGGCATTATTACTTTTACTTCAAATATAAAGGAATACATATAACTCATCAAACTGCACATCGTGTGTCTCTTTATGTTTTTAACAGTCTTGTGAGGCTTATAGCTACATTTGTCCTGTTACTGTACATTATCATGTGCTTTTATGGGATATGGTTGCCAGGTAACGTTAGATAGAAATGGCAGCCTTACCTGCCTCACTATAATTACACTTAACGTTACACCAAACACAGACACATTACGTGTTTCCACGTTACACACAGGAACGCGACAGTGAATGTCATCTAAAGGAGACAACGCGTTAGTTACATTAAACCGCATTAACCCCCCCCCTCGTCTGTCACAACAGGTGATGCTGCAGACAAACTGCTAGCCGTTCGCAGCTGTCAATCAAACCCCGAGCACCGCAGAGCGAGCGTTGTTTCTGTTGACACCGATCAACTGCATAGGAATCACATCTAACGTGAACCGTAAGGTCTCACCGGTTAGCCGCTTCGTGCGTCTCTCGTTTTGGCGGCCGTGGTGGTGGTGCTGCTGCGGGTGGTGGTGGTGGTGGTGGTGGTGGATTTCTTTCCACCCCTCCTCCGACTAAAACAAACAAGATGGCGTCCTCTCTCGCCCCCCCCCTTGGACGGATGGATTGGACGTTTTAAAAACCTCAGTTGGATGCATAGTGGTGCTGATGCGGGAGAGAGAGGGAGGGATGCTGAGCTTTGCACCTGTGCGTCTGTTTACCTCTTTGCCCTTATTGGTGGAGCACGTGCTGTATACAGACCTTTTACTTTAGTAAAAGTGGTGAAGTATTAGAATCAAAATATACTTAGAGCACCAAAAGTAAAAGTAGGCTACTCATTATACAGAATGGGTTATTTCAGAGTAATAAATAAATACATTTCTATAGTACATGGTGACCTAATAGCAAACCCAGCATGCGTAGCTTTGCACAACTCCAACATGAGTAGCTTTAATTAGCCACAACTAACCTGTGTGCATATGCATGGCCTTTAATCTATAATGCATAAAATATCTTAGCATTTGTTTTGTGAGACACCTCTCACCCAGGACACAAACTCTTCGAGCCCCTTCCTTCTGGCAGGAGGTTGCGGTCCATCCAGACCAAAACCTCACGCCACAAATACTGTTTCTTCCATACTGCAGTTGGGTTCATCAATAATGCCCGTGATCCCCACTGACTCAGTCACCTACATCCCCAGGACAATTTATTACAGTTTCACACCCTTGCACATATTTTCTCTACTTGAATACACTTTAATAATATACTTGTTTTAACATGCTCTTATTTGTTTGTTTATCATATTATATTGTAAATTGTTCATGTTGGCTATTTTTAAAATATATATTATACTATTGCACTGTGTTTACTATTACCCACCAATCACCTGACCAAAATCCTTGTATCTGTAACGTACTCGGCAATAAACAGTTTCTGAATGTGATTCTGATTCTGTGTGTAAATAAAATGCTAAAAATGTTAAATAAATGTGGTGATGTATAAAGTACAATGATTAACACTGAATTGTTTTAGAGTAGAAGGAAAAACTAGCAGAAAGTAAAATTTTGAGGTACGTAAGTAAATGTGTTTAGATACTTTCCACCACTGGTTTTCAGACCATTCACTTTTACAAAGGTTTAGCAATAACAGAATACACTGTAAAAATACATCTGATTTGCAGATTCAAATGTAGCATATATAAATCTGTGACATAAGTTTGTATCTTTACGTGAAAATATCTAGCTCAAACTTGTGTGATATTTATTGTGTTCCAGTATCATTGTGAAGTGGGAAGAGACCTGGAAAGAAAGCCATGAGTAACACCATGAGTGTTGTGGGTTGTGTTGGAACAAACAAGCCCTTGCTCTTTCTGAGTGTCAAACATTAATGCCCTTGATTGGTACAGAGTTTGCAATGACACTTCACTTGTTGCCCTCATGAAACATCAAAGATTGTGGTAGTAATCCTTTCAATGTCCAACATAACACTGACATTTGGAGCGTGACTTGATGCAACATCAGCTCAAGTAACACTCTTAGAAATACTGCCTAAAGTTAATATAAAACACTTTATTTGCTGGATCCACATTATAAACTTGTATTCACTTTACTTGCAAACAATTTTTCTAATACAATAATTTCATAGCTTATACAAAAGACTAGTCTTGCTTGATCTTCATAATAACTTGATGCAAAAAGTTTCCTTAAAGTAGATCAAGCAGGATATTTTTAGTATGAGGTCGAACTACAACTCCTTCAATTACTACTACTGTAGTACAGTAAAAAGTAGGCCACATATCAACAACTATGCATCATATCTTAAAAGCTGAGCATATTTTTTGATCGTAAAATATGTATCTGCAAAGTAACAACACTTTGATTTCAAGGTTTTCCTATTGTTGTTTCAGCTTCGTCTCTAATAACACTTTATTTAACCGCCGTTTTAAATCTTAACTTGTTGTATTAAAAGTCTAATGCAAATATTGTGTTTGGCCTGAACAACTAGCTGATTTATTACACCACATCAGTTAGCTCGGCATGGAGAACAGTAGCTTGCTTATGTGAGACATAACCAGCTCAGCTGACAGAGGAGTGAGAATCTTAGTCCCTTAGGCTGCTGGAAGAAACCCGCTAAAGAGAAGTGGAGACACAAATTGTTGTCCCTGCATGTTCTCTGACATAAGGTCCATGGTTCGAGAGCAGTCAAACTATGATGCATTTTGTGACAACTTGATCTTTAAGTTTGTCTCCTTCATTAAACAAGCTTATGCTATTAGATAAAATCGTTTTCATACGATGAATGTCAGCGTGAGTTGCATAAATGTAAATACACACAAAACATTTTTTTCAAATTAATGCAAGACTGTTCTTGTGGAATTCTGCAAGTTGTTTAAAGCGCCACCAGGAGGCAGCAAAGTTGGCTGAAAGGTAACAAACCATTCAGACAATACACATGATCCCATCAGCACTGAATTAAGAAATGTCAGGTGTAAAATGGTAAAGACATTGCATCGTGTTTTCTCCACTGAAAGGGCACCCTAAAGGGCACTTAATTTAGTTTTCTCTACGATAGGGCAATTGTTTTTCAAACACCAGTGTTACGTTCACAAAAAAAGTACTCAAAAAGCATTGCCTCTGACTTGGTCTCGCATAGCCAGAGCTATCTCTACACGCGGCAGCGCTGTGGAGCTCTGACCATAAAATTGAATTCAGGGCTATATCTACCACCACCCATCCCACCACCTGAGGCTCAGTCTGTGTATCCGGCGGCTTGTTTGTACCGCTCATGGTTGCCACGAGTTGCCCTGCTTCCTTGACCTTCAAGACGGACGGCCCAATCCCTCCAACCTTTTCTCACGCTCCACAGACCTCTGCACAAATGGAGTCATAGCTCACGTCTTATGGGCTCTGAGTTTGCTATTCTGTCTCTCTCTCCCTAATGCTCATCCATCCGTCTTTACAGATTACTCTATGACAGATTTGCAAATCAGAGCCATTTATTTGCTGCTCAGCATGTGGACTGAGAGTTTTTTAATAGGGTGTTGGACATCACAAGGTCTCAACTCTCTCTCTCTCTCTCTTTCTTTCTCTCTCTCTCTCTCTCTCTCTCTCTCTCTCTCACTCATACACACACACTAACAGCTTCTCTTTGTTTCCTATGACATAACACTTTAAAAGAGCAAAACAATACCTCACAGAAAAAAATTACCTTTGGGAAAAAAGCATTGGCTGAGTGTGATGTCCCCTAGAAATGTGCCCACTCATTCTTCACAGCCAGGCCCATAAGTCAGGGAGGAACATACACTAGACCCCTGTCCCATCTCTCTACAGAAGTCAAGGGAGGAAAAACTGCTCACAGTTGCCAAAAACCATCCCCACAATCCCCACAGGGAACGGACTTAACTTTGGGCACAAAGGGCCTGGTTATATTTCACCGTAGGATGGCCTTTGTGCCTCTGAATCGACTAACACTGAGGCAGTGTCTCCCACCTCGTCCAACCTGTCTGTCTCCTAAGCTGACAAGCAGGTCTCATTTAGGGAGAAGCACTGATAAAGTCCACCGGGGGTTTTGATGGATTTTGTGTGAACACGCTGGCGCACACACTCACAGGTTTACACATTGGCACTTTGTCCAAATGAGAGCTCACTCACAACACATTTCTCACACTAGAATTCTATGGGGGCGGGATAGACTCAGAGAAAAAGAGAGCGTAAAGGGGGGTGAAAGAGGGGGAGGGTGTGGTAGTGGTGGGAGTGTGTGTGTGTGTGTGTGTGTGTGTGTGTGTGTGTGGGGGGGGGGGGTCTTTTCAGTTCTTTTTGGAGGCAACAATAGTCTTTGTCCGAGTTCTTCAACCATTCTTATTAGGGTAACCGAAAGGAGGAGGAGGAGGAGGAAGAGGAGGAGGAGGAGGAGGAGGAGGATATGGGGCAGGGCAGTTTCTCCATAGTAACAATGACAAAACAAGCCAGTTCAACACCAGGCAGGCAAAAGGGATGATTGCAGCTGCTGAACAGAAGCACACAGACTTGTGCTGAGGAGTCCTGTTCACTTAAGGAAAGGAGGGAGACCAGTCCGCAGAGGTGGAGTGCAAGATTTGGAGTGCAAGATTTCCCAGAGTTTGAGGAGAAAGTGTATACCAGCCTGTCAGAGAAAGTGCTTGGGAGGCAACACGTGAGACTGACACACACTTATACTGCACCTGTCTGCACATTCATACACTGCCAGCATGGACCGAGACAGTCACAGCGAGGATACTTTGTCCACCATGGTTCTGGAGAACATTAAAAACAAACTGATCCATGCCTTCAGGGCGACAGGAGAGTCCAGAGAAAATCCTCAAGACTCTGGCTCAACTGTCAGACCAGTCAGCATCGGAAGGAGTTACCAAGCCAACGAAGAGCTGCGGAGGGCGCAGATAGATGGAGCGATAACCTGGCTGAGGTCTGAGCTGGTGAGTTGACTAACAGTTATTTTTTACTCTGTAGTTTGCAACAGGTGTCATGTCCAGAAATGTCTCTTATTGATCTGTTGTTGATGTCAGTTCATGAATGTGGGGATAATTTGGAGTAAAGGGGCCAGCACCTTTGTGTCTCTGCCTTTAAACGTATACATTATAGCTTCAAACATGCTGATTCAGTTCTTTCATTGTTGTCATGCAGCTGGAGATGCGCTCCCAGGACCTCCAGCTGGCTCAAACACTACTGGGGCTCAACACGGAGATCCAAAGACTGAGGAGGGAGAGTTTTGGAGGTTTGGAAGTAGAGGGGGATGATCAGCAGTAACTGGCCCCAGCAGAGAGCCCCTTCTCTGGGTGTAGAAGACTTAAGAGTGACTAAAGGTGGAAAACCCTCTCGAACCCATGGCAGGCAAGGAAATGGCTGTTATGCAACTGAACAGCAAAGATCAAATGCATTTGATTGTGATAATTGTTATAAAATGTGTTATGTAAAAATAGACACCAGTTGCATGTAAAGTAACCTGGGCAGAGGAAAAAGAAAGGAAAAAATGTGCTTTCTGTTCTGTGACGCTGGCATTGTTCATTTTAGATGTTTTGCACTTATGGAGAGTTGTACTAAAGAAACCTTTGCACATGTTTTGTTACTTTTAGGTCAGAAAACAAGGCATTATGAATGTAAAAATTAAAAATCACTTTTGTCCCAGTGTGATGTTGACATGTTTTGTGATTTGACAAAAACAAATAAAATTTGCACCATGAGTTATTTCATTTCTTTATTGTACTGGCATACTGTACAGCATACGTTAAAGTACTTGTTATTAATACAGCTAGAAGTTCAGGTATGGTTGTTAAACTCCCAAATAATTCTAATTTATTCAATTCACAAATACTTTCTATACACAAACAATCTGACTAGAGTTATCTTTTTAAACATGGATTTACATATTGATTAGCTGTACTCACTTAGGTATCCCAATAATACTTTCTTAAAGAGATATTCACAAATACATGGCATAATATCACTGTCACCAAAAAGCTTCATTGCTGCATGTGCGCAATAAAAATGCAATAAACTCCAGGCCGTCCCGCTGCAGCATTTAATCCATTCTGCATACAGACGTTAAAGGTCAGTGAGCATTCGACACTTACACACAAATAAAATGAATATATATAAACCCGCAAATCCAAAGCTCAACATTTGTATAGAAAAATCTGCTCTTTGTCTGCATAAAGAGGACAGGTTCTTCTCGTATTCTGACACATACAATACTAACCAAAAACAACAAAGATGGATCAGGTCAATGTTTAATACAGGACTTATAATATCCTCTGTCACTCAGATTATGTACTTTAAT
Organism: Anoplopoma fimbria; assembly: GCF_027596085.1. Taxonomy (NCBI): domain Eukaryota; kingdom Metazoa; phylum Chordata; class Actinopteri; order Perciformes; family Anoplopomatidae; genus Anoplopoma; species Anoplopoma fimbria. Next base: position 9,664,021 of record NC_072458.1, read on the forward strand.
TTAAAGGAATAGCTTGACATTTCGGAAAAACTCAATTTCACTGTCTTGCTGAGATTTAGATGAGAAGATTGATACGACTCTTGACTGCCCGTCCGTAAAATATGAAGCTGCAGCTACCAGTCCGTTGGCTTTGCTTAGCTTAGTTTAGCATTAAGACTAAATATGGGGGGAAACTGCTAGTCTGGCTCTGACCCGAGCCAATGAAATCCATCTACCAGCACCTCTAAAGCTGACCAATTAACGCATTGTATCTCATTTGTCCAAAAACTGAAGTTGACATTCGGACAGAGTCAAACAAGTTAATTCTGTTTCCAGTCTTTATGGTTAGCAAAGTTAACTGAATGCTGGATGAATGACTCTCAGTAGGTTATTTATTGTCATTGTACATGGGGTTGTGCATCAAAATGTAGTTACTAGTCCCATTTTGCTACATAAGAAAAACACACAAAAAAACAAAACTACATTATATGTAAGGTTGAGGATGAATTAAGGAGTCTCCCAGCCTGAGGAAAGAGGTTGCTCTGTAATAAGAATATCATATTTGAGTTATGAAAATGGAATCAACCAACTAAAGTAGCCATTAGACTGACATATATTGCTTTCCTTTTTCTTTCCTCAACTCCACTCATCCTCCTGTCTGGCTTCTCTCTAGAAAAACAAAATACAAGAAGGGGAAGGGGTTTATGGTGGGAAACTGCAAATATTTATCTTGCTCCACCTTGTCTTTGTTAACTGTCTATGAGGAAGTTGAGAAGAGAGTTGAATTTCTTCTAATATTTGGACTTTTCATGGCACAGAGCTCCTCCGGCTTAATGCCCTCTTCGATAAAACCCTTAAGTAAAGGGTCGGAGGCGTCTTCAGGCAGGAACTGGAAATGTCCACCTCCCCTGAGCCGAAGTAGACGCTGCCGCTTCCTCGTTCGCTCTCGGAGTCCCAGTAGCTGCCCTCCTCTTCCTCCTCGTCTCCCTCCTCGTCTGTTTCTTCCTCTTGCTCCTCCTCAGACAACTCCTGCTTGAGCTCCTGGATGCCGGAGTGAAGCTCCATCAGCTGCCGGATCAGAGCTTGGTCCTGGGAACGCATCTCCATCTACACATATAAAAACAAAAGCAGGTTTAGTTTTTTCTTTTATGCAGTTTAGGTATATTGATTGCTGGACAGAGAGGAAAACAAACAGACCCAAAAATCATTTGATAAAGGAAAGAAAGCATCAGTAAAGAATCCCTAAAGAAACTTAACTTCACAGTTTCTGCCTTTTCCTGATCAAGCTGAGCGGGTTAATGCTCAGTGTGACACCACAGCCATTTCATTCGAGCGTTGCCTCCTTTCAAATGCAAATGCATCCTTTCTGCCATTCCCTTTCTTCCCTTATTTTATGAGAGGCTGTCTAATTGCCGGCATTGTAAAATAAGATATTCAGAATTCCACCAACTTCGGAGTCCAAGTTTGTCCTAAGGAGTAAGGAATGTCCCATACAAAAAAACCTTCTGGGCCGATCTGCATTTCTTTTCTCTGTTAATTACAGCACCAGGTTGAGACTGGGCTCTGACTGAAAGATGCTGGTTTTACCGCCTTTGACAGAAAAACGAGAGAAAACCTTTTTATTTCCACCAGCCCTTTTCAAATAATGTGCTGGACACTGTGTGTATGTGTGTGGTGTGTCTGCATCTGTCTGTTCCTTTTTGTTCTTCACTGTTCTTCTGCAAACTAACCTGACCACAATGTCTAAATCAGGAGGTTTTTATGAGGATAATAACGAAACACCTGCTATCTTTATTGCTCTCACAAAATGTATTTCTCTAAAGGAAAACATGAACACAGAACATTGGCATTTGAGTGACAAAAACCTTTTTGGTGTATATTTAAAAAATAAATAATACTATGGACAGAATTCTTTTGCTTTCATTACACCATCTGGATAATTAAATAGATCATAATAAAACACATTTTACCAATAGAGATGATTTGACAATGTTATTCCTTTAAAGTCAAAAGAGACAATAGTTCAGGCTTTTAAAAAACTGGATAAAAATATACATTTTGAAAACAAATCATTTTTTTCCCAGCATGGTTATGCAAAATTATTAATAAGACTTGATAGAAATGGGGGTTTGTTTATTAATTTTCATTGGCAAAACAGATAGACCTGTCTGGGTTTACAAGAGCTTGCAACATTTTTCCTGTATTTTATCTTATAGATAGTTTTAAGTTTAGTGCTCAGAAACAAATTTAAATTTGGCAAAAAACATTTTACACACTTTATGGACCTTTGAGGTACAACTGTCTGATTCCAAAGTCAAGAATGAACTTTGAAACTCAACTTTTAAGCCAATATGGACATTAAAATGCTCAGAAAAACTGTTAATATGAACAGTTGGGTTTTCCTTCTGCTGGTAAACTCGGTAAACTCCTTCTGCTGGTCCAAATCCTGACATAATTGAAAAGCTACAGAACAGCTTCTAAATGTATCTTGATTGTCATCCTGCATTTTAAATGTCTAAATAACTGACAAGTAACACTATTTTGATAAGATCTTGGATTGTCATATTGTGAAGACTAAACAGTCCTTTAAGATGAGTAAAATTCAGATGTTGTCATCCATTGCTGTTACACAGCAGGGTCTAATTAAACCAAGCAGGAGGCCTCTGTTATAACTGGCTGTTTTGTCGGGCTTCTACTCAAACACGTGGTTTCTCCTCCTCTGTGTGCTGAGGACACTCGGTTACCATGACAAGCTGTCTGGGTGAATGCACTAAATGCCAAGTGATATATTAGGTTGTGACAATGAGCCTTACACAGTTGCTCACAGAGGTGCAAACAGACACACACACTTGGACACATGACCACACACACACACACACACACACACACACACACACACACACACACACACACACACACACACACACACACACACACACACACACACACACACACACACACACACACACACACACACATCCTCTTTGACCGGAGAGGATGGTTTAAAACGGTTTGACATTGTAACAACATGACCTACATGCATCTCAGGAACAAAAGGGGCAATAACTTCTGACACAAAAGAATTTGCAATGGTCCAGGAGGTCATTTTGTAGTCATGACAAATAACTTGACCTACTGCCAATTCCACAATGTAAAAATACTCTAAATACTACTAATTGTGTATATCACCAGCAAAAAGTACTTAAAGCGAGACTATGTAACTCTTGTTGCCACTGGCTACATTTTGACAACTTAGGCTATTCTAAATGCACAAGTAGAGAAAAACTGAGTCACTAATGTTTGTTACAAAGCAATATTGAGCTAAGTTTGCTAATATTAGCTTAAATTAGCCACCATGAGCTTTTATTTATCTCATGGGCACAAGATGATTTTTTAGGACAGACGCTCTGGTTCTTTCTTGTACGTCTACATACATGTGAAAAGATCCAAATCAAAAATGAACAGAGCTCTCACAATTTTCTACAGATGTTGGTCCTCAAGGTGAGAACAGATAGGCAAAGTGGTCAGTGTGATAGTTCTTTATTTTTTTACTGAAATCGTTTTAAAACTGACTTGTTTTATGCATTATAACCATTTTTTGTATTGCATATTAACTGGATATTTGAGCTCATTCACTTGAATTTGTCTGTTTGTTTAGATTTTTCGGTTTATTGTGCCTTCTTGGCCCAGTCAATGTTCAACAAGCAATTTTTCTTCTTTGACTTCCGGGGCTATCTTGCTAGTTTTTTTGTGGTACAAGTTACGACTTTATCATTCTTATTATTACATGCACAACTCCAACATGACCTGTGTGGGTATGCAGGGGCTTTGATCTATAACAATTGATCATACATGTATCATATTTCTTAATCTAATCAAAAATAGCTGTTCAATAAATGCAGTGACGTAAAAAGTACAATATGTAAGTATAAAGTAGAATGAATACTCTTCAGATACACTTCATTATTTTCCTCAAGTACAGTACTTAAGTCAATATGCAACTGAAAAACACAGTGACATGGACTCCATGTAGACAGGAGAGTGAGACTTCATCAGAGCTTTAATCTTACCAGTTCCCTTCGTAGCCAGGATAGTGCGCTCTCTATGTCCAGTTTACTGCCTTCCTCTCCAGCTGTGCACCCAGTCCTGCTCCGAGGATCCCTGCATGCACTCTGTCCCGCCTGTTTGCAGTCATCGAAGGTGGAGGTCTTGCAGGAGAAGTCCCGCAGTCTGTTTAAGACCACTTCCATCATGTCAGGTGAAGGTTCTCCTTCTAGCCCCTCTGCTGTGTCCTGTGTGTTCTCAGCTGTAGTGCAGTTACAGCCTCGTCTGAACTCTCTCTGTCTGTTCTGTTATGAGATCCCTCGCAGTTCTGACGACTTATGAGGAACTCACACTCTCTTTCATCCCCCCCCTTTCCTTGCTGTCTGTGTCTCAGCAGTGTGGAGTGTGAATGTTGACGGAGCAGGTCTGACGTCAATGCATTGTCCAGATGCCTGACCTGGGGTTGTTTTTTTTTGGAGGGGGGGCCTTTTATCAGACGCACACACACACACACACACACACACACACACACACACACACACACACACACACACACACACACACACACACACACACACACACACACACACAGTGTTCATTAGGATGGAGAGGAGGCAGTCGGTTGCCATGGGCGACAACAGTTGTGTATCTTTAAAAATACTTGCAATGGTTCTGGTCTGTTGTTTTTTGTGTATTTCAAGAGGATGCAGGGAGGACAGAATGTGCGCGCACACACACACACACACACACACACACACACACACACACACACACACACACACACACACACACACACACACACACACACACACACACACACACACACACACACACACACAGGAGGCTTTAGTGTAAGAAGGGCCCTCAGGATCTGGTGAGTGGCCCGTTGCACTGTCAGGATCTTAAGAACAGTGTGAACAGCCATGTGTAACTAACCCCTTCTCGTGCCATTTTACCCTCACTCTGCAGCCCCTAGCAACACCATCTACACACACACACACACACACACACACACACACACACACACACACACACACACACACACACACACACACACACACACACACACACACACACACACACACACACAACCGTCTTGGCAAACCAAACACAGGCCCACTTTGTGGACTCCACAGACGATATCGACCAAAATAGCAACATTGAGACATTGAAAGTTATTTTTAGAGTTGAAACTGACTCCACTTTTAGACCCTCTTCAAGAAAACAAGCGCCACCACTCTCAAAAGGAATAAAAACAAAATGCCTTTTAGTCTCATTGTGCAATTGTCTCATGTTCTGAATTCAACTTCCAAAGAGACTGAAGGCCCTGGTGTAAGATGTATGAGCTGTGACGCCAACAGCTGCTGTGTGAATGAGTATAATTGACTATTATGTGAAATACTTTTTTTCACCTTCTATCATTCCATTTTTATATCTATATCACTATTGTTAATAGATTAAATGCTAGACTGTGTGTTTTAGGATGGGAAAGAGAATCATCCTCATCCATCGGATGTTTCACAAGTATTCTTTTATTAAATAAAATCCTTTTGATACAGAATTTTTTTGGGGGGGAAAGTAATTTATTTGTCAAAGTTTGTCTACTTATCTTTACTGCTTTATAGAGAAAATATCATACTCAAAACACCACACGTGTTGCAGGCATGATCGTTACAGTTTGAGAAGAATTACTCAGATCGTAGTAAAGTAAGTAAAAATAGCAATACCACAGAAATACTCCTGCATCAAAATTTCACCTATATTAATGTTTAATGATATTGGCATCAAAATATACTTAAAGTACCAAAAGTAAAAGTACTCATTGTGCGGAGTGCAATCATTTCAATATTTATATTATTGGATATTATTATTGATGGATGTGTTTAATATGGCATTGGTAAAGGTGGGGCTAATTCTAATTACTTAGCATACTGCTGGGTAGCTTGTGAATTTCCCTCTGGTGATCATATCTTTAAGAAATCATATCTTAACCTACAACAATACATCATCATCATATTTTATTTGCTAATAATATTCTGTTTTATGTATTGATGTGATGGGTAAAGTAACTAGTGACTTAAATATATGCAGTGGCGTGAAAAGCACTGTATTTTCTCCTCTGAAATGTCGTGAAATTGAAGAAAAAAGTAGCTAAAAATTAAGATCCTCAAGAACAAGTACCTCAAAATTGTAATCAAGTACAATACTTAGGATGTACTTAGCAACTTGCCACCACTAGAGTTATAGAGAAAGATTTTGATCCAAAATCTAAATAAAAAAAACAGTCTGACAAATATACAAATGACAAGTTATATCAATAACACAATAATCTGCATTGTTAAGGTTTAAAAGCCTTCTCCCTTCTCCTGACTGGTGTGTGTGACATGGGAATGCAAACATTTGCTGTACACGGTTCATTGTCGCCACCATGTGGTACATTTTGGAGTCAGACATTAACTGGTGGTTGTGTTTCAGAGCTGCAAAGATTATCAATCTGTACAGTGTTCAGTATAAGGACCGGCTTTGTCATACAGCCTATACACTTGGGAAATATTACAATGACTTAATTGTAATACTGTTCTAAACTTTGTTTTAAACCTTGATGTGAGACCGAGTTCATTATCTCAACGTGTGATTTTTAAAACTACAGGTGTGTTTCTTCGAGATGAAATGAAATACAAAACGTCCCTTCAGACTTGTATATAAATAATAGAAAATATTCTCTGCTTTGATAAATAATTTGTTGTTGTTTGTTTGATGTTTTTTTCTATTAAAAAAAGTTACATTTACAAGTAAAAAAAAAGTATTATCCCTCATCAACCACTAGAAATACCATTTAAAAAGTGTTGGACACAAGATGTCTCCGACTTTAGCGAAAAGTAAAAATGTCTATGCCTTTCGTGTGTCATATTGGACCTCAAAACATAGGTAACAGGAGGTGGACTTTAATCCTGACAATCAACAAGGAGTCCAATATAAAAATGCCTTTTCTACTCCACGTGATCAAAACTATCCTAAATTCAAAAGATACACTAGTAAAATCAACTTTAGACATATGGGAGTAGTTGTTTCACAGCGTGATGCTAACATGCATTGTGATGGAGACACCCGCACGGCCCCTTAGTCTGATTGTATAATCACAAGAGTGCCGGCTGCTTACGGAGGGTGGGTCCGCAGTGGGTTCAGTTGTAGCCGGCTGAACAACAAAACGTCCCACCTGATTGAGATGATGAGTGCACACTGCAACTTTTACGTATGAGGTGACTTTTTATCCTTCACTTTTAGCGCTGCATTAAAGATAACATGTATATTATCGGGGCCTTCCCTCGCCACACTTTTTTTTTGCTCAGAGAGTTGGTGTCTTTCATTAAACTTTAACATCTCTACATCTAATCACCGAAGGACCCTTTTCTTCTAGAAGCGCTGCAGGCGGCGGCGCATTTGCACACGGTGCTTGTCAACAGTGGAGATCACAAGGCTGTCTGCGTCGCATGTGTTTGAACTCCGGCCAGTCGTACAGGTTTGCAGAGCGGAGACAACTACGCTAAAAGAGGATCTAAACAAGATATACATATTGAGTTTGGATAAACACAGCTGTAGCTTAGACGTACTTTTTTTTGTTTGTTTTTTGGAGCATGTTTTTATTTTAGCCTGTTACATTATCGATTTTAAAGTGATTTCTTTAAATTAATTGGTTTTCCTAGAAGCCATCATCATGTTCAATAAGAAGGATCCAGAAAAAATTACGCTGGTGACAGACTTCAGGAGCTCATACACCGCTGAGGCAAGGTAAACTTTTATTCTTTCATTTGCACTTAATTTGAATTAAGAAACACGAATTGTCCGTTGACCAATATTTTTTTTTTATATAGGCTGTACGTTAATCTGAAATTGTTAAGTGAACTTTAGTGACATGGATCTCATAGAAAGTGTATCAAACATTTATGGAAGTTTTTGTGTCGGGCTAAATGCAGTTGTGCTGTTGTCACTGTTTTTGCCCACGTTCCCCTTGGTTGTGAACTGGGCTACTTTTTTTTTTTTTTTTTTTTTTTTTTTTTTTTTTCGCACGGGGCTTGTCTGCTGGTCTGAGAAGCGGTGCGCAAACCTTACAGTCAATGGCGCAAACATGCACTTCTGGCATCCCTGATGGAAACGACACACTGGGAGGTGCAGGACATTAAACCATGTTTATCTGCTGATCTTCTAAGATAGCGTTCAGCTGATCATGAAGTTGGTTCTTCACTCAGCAGGCAGCTAAACATTTCACTTTGCCTGACTGTTTTTTTAACCATTGAAATTGTTTCTTCATTGCTGTTTAAAAAACTAATTCGAATCATTCTAATGTCTACCATAGAGTTAAACAAACCTGCTCCAATTTCAAATCCACTCTTAAAGTTATTTTGTGTTTGTTTTCAAATATTCAACAATTTATTTATTAAAAAATACAACCTGCCCATATGGAAAAGATATACATACATTTTACTAAATGTTTATATCTTTTATCTGAAACTTATAAGTAATATATATGACATGGGGCCTTTTGTATGATTTTGTACAATCTTTTGGGTGATCTGCAGTCATACTGTAGGTATCTCAACACATCAAAAGAGCTGCAGTATGAATAAAGAGCTACACATGTAGTGCCACCGCTCCAAAAAAAAGGGCATCTCTTCATTCCACTTACTTCATTTAATGACATTTTATATTCTCAGCCTCACCTAAATGGTAAGTATAGGGTGAGCTAAACCGAGCAAGCATCCAAATCACACAGAATAATGAACCTAACATTAATCTCCAAGTTACTGCTGACATCTCAATCTATCTATGAGCACCCATCCGTACCAATGAGCACACCAAATATTCCTAATTTACTGCAGAACTGCCTTCCCTATCTTCCTACATCTTAACAGATCCCAGCCCATTAATGTTAAGAACACTTAATTAAGCAAACTTGTTTGCACTTCTATTGATTTATCTCCGAGCACCTGATTCACCACAACATCACAGGCAGGACAAACCCTATGAACCCACAAGACAAATAAAGTAAACACGCTTGTGTCATTTATACACCTCATTTGAAAATATCTAAAATAAACTGAAACATGGGACTGATATGAATATTTAATCAGACATAGAAACACTGTAAATTTTGGGGGAACAGGTGAAAAGGAGAACAACAACAATATTTTCGCAACACGATATAACATAACTGGACGTACATAAAGTGGAGCAGAATTCATATTTATCGCCAACAAATTTCTATCAACTAATTCACAAAACAATAATGCAGAACATTCTCTTGTTCCGCTTGTTTTTACTTCATAAACTATTGAATAAGTTTGGATTTTGCTCTCTGAACTTTTGATGAGTATTTAATCAGTTAATAACCGTTAGTAACAGTTATGTGAAATAATAACTGACAGGTTTATCGCCAATGAAATTTTTTTTTTTTAAACAAATGTTTAAAGATAGTGCTCAGCTGCATTCTGTCCTCTTCTGTCACTCCACTGCGTTTATTCTGATTTTTAATGTTCGTCCAGTGTGCCCAACCAGATGGCGTTACAGGTAGAGACCAATGGTGGCATCAATCATTGCCATGACAACAGCCGTGCACAGGAGGATCGGGAGCAAGAGAAGAAAGTGGCCAAGAGGAGGTTGTATGTGGTCTCTGTCATCTGCCTCATTTTCATGATTGGTGAAATCCTTGGTGAGTCATTCTGCTTTTTCGCTTTCTTTCATGTTAATCACCTTGGTTTAAAATTTGTCAAAACTGGCTTTAGAGTTTCAGGGTCAGGACACCTTGTCTCATGTATAGCAAATATCTGGTTGCTCCGACACACAAGCACATAGATAATGTTTGCTTCATTATCTATGCGCTTGTGTATCTGGTTGCTCCAACACACAAGCACATACTGTAGATAATGAAGCAAACATTAGTTTTATCTTTAAAACAAACATGGCAGCAAATGGCACTTCAGGAGTTAATCACCTGATGTATGTTTGAATGTATATATGTTAAAAAACTCTTATTTGACGCACTTTCTATTTTTGTTTTTTAAGAGCTGCAATGAGTCACATTCATATCAACTGTGTTGACATGGCAATAAAGTATTGAATTGAATAAGACTGAGTTTAATCAGGTGTTTAATTTAACTGTTTTATGGCTTAGTTACATCAACAAGGATTAATTTTTAATCCTGATTAAATCATGGTTTAACTATAAATCATGATGCACCAAACTTTAAAACTATCTTAAAAGTTAGTCGGGTTACATTTAAACTTCTCTCTTTCCTTTTAACTCTCACCCTAGATAGAATTTTAACCGTTTGCACTAAAACTTGTTGTGCTTTGAGCAAACAATGAAGTTCCTCGAAGAAAGTTTAGGGACACACTCAACCAAATTAGTTTTACATTCTGCTCCTGAATTTCTCAAGATGGCTGTTCAGCAAGGGAAATGAAGATTGCTAATAAGCCTTTTTTAAATTTAAAATCTGGATTTACTCTTTTTAAACCGAGTTTTACTCAGTTCTAGTAAGAACTATTTAAATTGAAGATTACATTTAAAATTATTTCACTCATTCACATAAATCTCCATCTCGCTATTTTGCCTTTCCTCCCACTCTTTAATTGTTTGTTTTTCCCTCTGTGTTTGTCTCTTTTCACTTCCCCTGCTTCTCTACGTTTCCATATACTTCTTGGTTGTTTTTTTTGCTTCCAAAATTTGGTACAGACATTCCCAGTTCCTCTATGATGAATCCTGTCTCACCAATTAGTGAATGGATTGTCAGGAGATTTGGACATTAATGATCCCCCCCCCCATGATGAATTGTAAAAACTTTGATGAACCCTTAACTTTCCATATAGCGCCAAGTATTTTTGGTTTATTACATTAAACCAAAGTTAAATCAATTATTAAATGATTGTGGCATATTCATCTCTATTCTCTCTTTGGTTCTTTTTTTTGTAATTTCTTATTTTTTGTACCCAATTTACTAATATCAATCCAGCATTTCAGCAGTGCAATAGTATAATTGTTATAATGATTTTCTGTCTCTCCTTCTGAAGGCGGGTATCTTGCAGGCAGTCTTGCGGTGATGACAGACGCTGCTCACCTGCTCGTAGATTTCATCAGCTTCCTCATCAGCTTGTTATCCCTCTGGCTCTCCTCCAGACCGGCCACACACAAGCTCAACTACGGCTGGCATCGTGCCGGTACGTCCGTCCGGTCCATTTCTGTGAAAGCAAGATCTCAAGAAAGCCTTCTAGCTAATTTCTTCAAATTTGGCACAAATATCCACTTGGACTCAAAGATGAACTGATTAGAATTTGGTGGTCAAATGTCACTGTCGAGAATTGATATGCTGTTTATGACAATTTCATTCAAATGTCTTTATAAAATTTTGGAACGATATGGATGAGAACTGCAACATGACTGGTTGGCAGAGGCTTACAACAACAGTGTGTTTGGGTGTTTTGAAGTGGGATTGTATTAGGTTCTAATCCATACTCAGTGTATTACCTTCAGTAGATAATTTCATTTAAGATGCATTTTAAATATTGACCATTAACGTTATTGATTAGACACTTGGACATTTGAAACGGTTAACAGCTCGGCAGTACGTAGCGAAGCCACTGGTACCTCTATCTATGAACAAAAATAACATTATGGTTATCAGGTTGTCATATTGCTTATTACTGATGCAGCAGAAGTTCCATTTAGAGCTGTGATGCATGCACTTTTTCCTTACTCATCCATTTTGTACTTTGGTCAAAATCTGACCAGAACATCTATAAAGTGTTAGTCTGATAATTAGAGCTGGACCAATAAGTACTCTATTTCTACATTTGAATGGGATGTGAACAGATTTACCAAGTCTTGTCATCTCATTTCACTTCAATATCAAGCAAAAAGTTCCTTGTGTTACCTGGAGTTGCAAATTCTGTAATCGGGAGCACCTTCCAGTCAGTGTTACACGAAAACTCTTGTGATATTTCTCCTGATTTATTTTCCTCCTCATTTGTTCTCCCATGCAGAGATTCTGGGTTCCCTGCTGTCAGTTTTCAGCATCTGGCTGGTAACAGGAGTGTTGGTTTACCTGGCTGTGGAACGTCTCATCACAAATGACTTCACCATCGAGGCCACTATCATGCTCATTACCTCTGGCTGTGCTTTGTTGGCTAATATTGTGTGAGTAAAAAACAATGCATCTTTGAATATTCCTGATTTAATTAAAACCGATAGAGAGGAGGGCAATAACATATGTACTACAATGGACTCTGTTTTGTAGTATGTTATATTTAGTGCTGATTAGATTCCTAATTTGAAAATACTTTGTTCCTACTCTCAAAAGCATGGCCCTCATCCTTCACCAGTCCGGCCACGGCCACAGTCACGGGGGTCTCAGCTCGCACGGCCACGGCCACAGCCACAAGAATGGGAACAAACCCAATCAAGTTTTAAACCACACAAACCACAATGATCATGCAGACGCCGAGCAAAACGGGGCTGCTAACGGTATGTTCCTACTCAAAAATAAAAATGTTATTTTTATACAATGAAATACTATAAAATGTGTGTAAATGTTGGATGAAAAGCTGACGCTATGCTGATATGCTGGCTTTAGAATTTGAATAATACCAATAATGTTTGAAAGCTATTGAATATCTCAGGGTTTATTGAAAGGCTGAGGCTACGCCAAATTCCTGGCTTTAAAAGTTGAATCATACCAATAAAATATAAAGATGTGGACGCTACACTGAATTGCTGGCTTAAATGCCTCTCATCCTGAGCTTCCTCTTACCTCCTATTGCTTCCCCTTACCTCCTATTGCTGAAATATTTTACTTAAGGATTTGGGACCCCTTGACAAAATCTGTGTGTTGTGTACCGTGGTGACGCCAACTCACAGTGCGTCAGCAGAGTCGCTGCCCATCTTTCGGCGCGGGCCTTCCACTTAGCACTTATTGTATTCGTATTAGTTTGTTGCACTTATTGTATTCATATTAGTTTGTTTCTGCACTATACTTTTGCTCTGGTTTATGCTCTTAGATGCTTGTCTAAGAAAGGAGATGCACTTATGACTTCTGGTGACTAGTAGTTCTCTTGAATACCTATGTTGAATACACTTATTGTAAGTTGCTTTGGATAAAAGCGTCTGCTAAGTGACTGTAATGTGTCAAAAATATGAGTATGGAAGCAGATTAGATAACTGAAAAGTTTTCTGTCCTTCATGTTTCGTGGCAGTTGACATAAGTGAAGGTTGGTTGGAGTTCCTGTCCCTTTAAGGCTCCTGTAGCAAAGCTGCTTGCTTCCATAGTGACATTATGTCACATGTATGTGGAACATTTTAAAGATTGAAGGGGGTTTCTATGTGAATGTATGAATGAGTAGATAGCAGTGGAAAATGCTTGAATTCCTGTCAAATTTGAAAATTCTGTTCATTCATTTGAATGTGGAAAACAAACATTGAGTATATGAAAGGTATGAATGATAAAAGTTATATCATGTACAAATTGAGGTGAACATTTTGAACTATGAATGAAAGTTTCTACATTTAAAAAATGTGTAAGGAGTGCCAAAAACGGGTTCCGAGCAATAAAAAAAAAAAGCTTTCAGCATTCACAGTAATTAATTGTATAATATCCTGAGCACAGTATTCTGTAGCATAGCTGCACTGTAACATGACTACTGTTTTTTTTCAGGAGGGAGGGCTCAGCAGGAAAACGCCAGTGTGCGAGCGGCCTTTGTCCATGTGTTGGGAGACCTTTTACAGAGCATCAGCGTGTTTGTCAGCGCCATCATTATCTACTTCAAGGTTAGGATTGTCTCTTGGTTTGCGCAAAGTTTTACAGAGGGAAACTTTATCTTAAACTCAATAGAGGAAGGGAGGGGTGTGAAGTAGTTGTGAAATAAATTGGGTCAAAAGACTATAAGTCAAATATCACTTTTCTCCTTTTTAACTGTTACGATTATTTTAGAAATAATTTAAATGTAATTAATTATTTTCTGTGGCACTTGGTTTGTTATTGCAACAGAGTGCAAATCAGCATTGTACAACATTGTTCATCAGTTTTCTCAGGTTATTTGGCAGATTTTAAATAATATATTGTTTTATTCATTTATTAAAATCAAAAATGAGACCAAACTGCATAAAGTTTCCCATTAGTAATAAGTAGTATTTGTAATAACAGATTTAAAAGTCTACTCAGATTAAAGATGAAACTGAACTGCCTCTTTCCTTGATAATGTGTCATGTATTTTCACATTACTCGTTAAGTTGTTATCACAGTGATGAGGGTTTGGAAATAATCTAAAAATAATATTTACCAATAAGGGAAAAAATGCAGAAGAATAATAAGTGACCCCTCAATATGCTGATGTTATTATTAATCTTAATATTATTCAAACGCTCTGTGTTTCTCAAAGATTTTCCATTTCTTCAAAATTTGTAGATTCTCTCACATAAGGAATAATACATTTGTCAATGTCCTGTGTCCCTTAAGCCACTAAAATAAAGCTTCAGCTTAAACCTCTGATGCCTTTGCCAAGTTAAAATATATTGTCTGTGTTATTTTTTTGCTTTCAGCCAGAATACAAGATAGCTGACCCGATCTGCACCTTCCTGTTCTCCATATTTGTCTTGTGCACCACCATCACCATCTTGAGGGATATTCTTATTGTCCTGATGAATGGTGAGCCTTTCATTCCATGTACCAATGACAATATACAAAGTTTGCAGCTCTTTTTCCTCGTTATCTTAATTTTTTTAACTTATTATTTCACAAAGCCATACATTTTCCTGTACATCTCAGGCACTCCTGGGGGGATGAAGTACGGTGAGGTGCGGGATGGTCTGCTAGCAGTGAAGGGGGTGAAGGCGATCCACAACCTTCACATCTGGGCCCTGACCATAAACCAGACTGTACTGACTGCACATGTAGCCATAGGTGAGAGGAAGCTGCCAGAGTCAAACCCTTAATTTCCTTCATTCTGGTGAATTTTTACCAATTTATGATGGAAATATCTTCATTTATGTAAAAGAGGACACCAAGTTCAGGTGTTGGGTGACAAATTCAAATGATAAAAATTGTCTAATTTCAAAATGTATTCTCCTGTCGATAAACTTCTCAATTAATGTCATAACTTAAATGTAACTGCTGAGTCAACACACATTTAGGCGTCATTTACCCTTTCTTCCTCTTTTTTGAGTAATTTCTTTGGGGAACTAACATCTTTACATGTGCATGTGACACTTATTCACATCAAAGATACATGAATTCATTTTAATTAAATTCTAAGCCCTAGAACTTTTATAGACTGAATGTGTTTCAGCAAGATTTCTGCTTTCTTTTCATGTTCAAAACTTTCTGCTCATTCAAAACGTTTCCCACATATGTGTTCTCTGAGAATCATAATATTTTACTGACATTTCCTTCGACTTCCTCTCCTTTGGACAGATGAGACAGTGGATGCTCAGACCGTCCTAAGAGAAATGACACAGGCTTGTGTCTCCTCCTACAACTTCCACTCTGTGACAATTCAAATGGAGAGACAGACCGACCTGAAGCCTGGATGTACCCTGTGTGAGGAGCCCAAGATGTAGGAACCTGACGTAATTATTTTACCTGAGCCCATCAGAATAAGGCCAAGCTTTGCTCTGACCGCTGTAACATCTGCTGTCTGGTTCCTGAGGTCTTATGGTTTTACTGTGACGTTCATAAAGTTCCCGTTTGTTGACACAATATTTACATTGAAATAGGAATGAGTATGTGCCTGATTCGAGGGCAAGCTTCCTAATGTTTTAAATTATTTGACCATAAAGGTTCACTATCCACACCATTCCTTATGCATAAAGTTTTAACTTAAATATCCCTGAGAAGTGTATTTGTGTTCAACTATAAATCACAATGAATTGTATGAATTAAATTAATCCATCATGAATATATGCATTTTATATTTTGTTTAATGTTTTGAGTGTAAAAAAGTAAGCGTCAAACACTTTCCTGAATTCTGCTGATTTTTGAAATACCTTTATTTACTTAAAGCCCAAATTCTGGTGCTAGGTGACAATTAAGAATATAATGGAATATAATGTAGTAAGACTCAGGCATGCTGTATTGTTTTCAAATATTTATTGATCAACTCATTTTAATGTTATCCATGCTGATTCAACACATGTAGGCATGATTTGCTCGTCTGTCCTCTGTTATGGCACTTATAAAAATCGGTGATGCATTAAATCATTAATCATTTTATTTTCATTTTATATTATTGTTGTTTTATATTATTGCCTTTCCTCTAATCGAGCAAAGGCAGTAATGGGGGTACCAGTAGTAATCATATTGGCAATTTGTTAATTTCAATTTGCCTCTGCAAGCATTCAGACCAATGCGTAAGTACTGCTTGTTTGAGCATTGACCTACTGCAACAATACACAGGATACAGCCATTTGTGCACAATTTGGTACGTAAATATCAAACAATAAATACTTCAGTGACTATTACACTAGCATTCTCAGAAGTACTGTGTGTAAGATGAGAGCATCACACGTATGTTAAAGTGTCTCTCCACTGCCTTTGTTGAGTTTTAAGGTGAAATGATGTATTCAATAAAACGTTCCTTTTTAAATACATATGGGCTAAAAATCCTACATCATGAAGCACTGTATCCATTTAAACCCTCACTGCCTACACCAGCTCCTTGCAGCCAGAGGAAAGAAGCTGTTTTGAAATCTGGTGGTTCGGCAGCTGATACTTCTGTATCTCTTTCCAGATGGTAGCAGGGTGAACAGGTTGTGGCTATGTTGAGTTTTGTCTTTTGATATCACCTTAGCTCTTCACAGGCTCCTCTTCTCACCAATATCACTGATGCTCAGTAGATGGGTGCCAATGATGTCCTGGGCGGTTTTAATCACCCGCTGTAGAGCCCTCCTGTCCTGTGCCATACACGTCCCACACCAGTTTGTAATGTTTGCAGTCAGGGTGATTTATATTGCTCCTCTGTAAAGGTTGACAAGAACTTGGCACAGGAGTTTTGCCTTCTGAAGTTTCCTTGAGAAATACAGCTCAATGACCTTTCTTCACCAGGATGGAGAAGTGTGATGACGATGTTAGGAAGTTTGTGATGCTGATTCCCAAGAACGTAGAGCTGCTTACTTGCTCCACCTCAGTTGCTGCTTATCCAAACTGCCGTCTGTTTGTGAGGAAATCTCATAACCAGTTGCAGAGTAAGGTACTCAAACCAAGAGTGCACTTACTTACACCTACTTTAAGTCTTTTATTTCTATATTTTCTATATTTTTTTCAGACTTCATGGACTTAATGTTTTTTCATGGCTGCACCTGTCCATCAATTAGAAATATTCAAGATGTATTGTGTATCATTTTCTGCATATTTTCCACAAATTCAGCAGGAATACTTGGTATCTTTGGAACTTTGGGACCCGGACTAAAATCTAAAAAAGTTCTGTTGGTTTGAACAACGTTTGGCTGCATGACTGAGGTTTGTGATTCACTTGTGGACCGCTGCCTCTAAAGGGTTTTTAAATACATAAAGTCCAACATGTTAACATGATGGAACGCATGACTGTCCAACTAATACAGGCTTTTCTTAGGGAGATGGACATCAGTTATTGACTACTTTAGTTAGGAATCCTGTACTTAATTGTTTAGATGTGTAATCTTTGTAGGTACATGTGTAGATGTGTGTGTGTTCTACATCTGTACAGTGCCATTTCCTCTATATGAGCATGCATGTAAAAGTGAAGCCAAAACTGTAATGTGTCAATGTGTTAATGGCAATAATGTTTTAAAAAAATTATATACAGTAATAGTAAATATACTTTTTTACTCGATAAGAAATAACAGATCAAAAACATATCAGTAATAAACCTCAAATATAATCTGAACTAAAAAAAGGTCATCAAGGACTACTGAGGATCAGACGAACGTCCCAGCATTCTTATTAACACACAACCTGCTCTACCTCACAAGCTGTACACATGTACACCAACTCAAGTGCTTGCCCTCCCACCCACACTGCTTCATCCCATACCTTCAGCTATACTAATCTCATGCTTGTATCCACAGACTTTAAGACATTAAAGTTGCTGTGAGCAGTAGAATGGACTTTAAATGCTGCTGCCTTCAGAGCAGACCATTGTACTCCCTTCTCTCTCCATCTGAACTTAACCCCGGAGGGACCAGATCAGTGCATATTTAATTAAAGCATGAGTAATGCACTACGTGAGCTACCTAATCCATTTTAGTCCTGATACCCCCTCAGCTAATAATTATTACACGGTTTGTATTTCCTCACAAGGGGTCTTTTTTTGTTACCTTTTGCTCTACGACTCTTTTTAATGGTTCTCCTCTCTCTGCTTCTTTTCCTCCATTCACCACCACTTCATCCTCCTCTCTCTCATTCTGCATCTTGCTTTCTGGCCCTCTCATGTTCAAGGTCTAAGCCCCAGCATCGCTGAGATGAAGCAGTGCCATCAGTTTAAAGGTAATCTGTGTTGCTGGATTTTGTTATGCAAGACGCCTAGGAGAATAACATGCGGCATCACATGATGTACCATGCTGCACGAGACACACAGAGGCAATCACATTCATTGGCCTGTGATGAATGAAAGTCTTTGATTTAAAACATTTTAATTTACAGGAATGTTTTTTCTCAATGGTTATATTAACTAGACAAAAATCAATACTTTTTTACATCAGATTACCTTAATGTGATCAATACATTATTTTGTTTAACTATCCACTTTGATTAGAGATAGATGATCTCTCAAGTAGCTTAGGTCCTGTGGACAGCTGCTTTCTCAGCCCTACCCCCATGATAAACACGTACACACATACAAATAAAATCAGAACGCACACAAATTCACACACATTTGCATTTTCCAACCTTCCATGAATATGGTGTGTGAATGAACATGGTTATTAATTTTTTGTATTCTTTCCTAAAAATGTCAAATGTATAATTCAACGAAAGAGCAGGGACAGGATATATATCTCACTACCTGCCTCGTAACACTCACCTTCTCATTACTCTCTTGTCTCAATTAAACACAATAAGAAGGCTGGATGATTATGAAGAAACTCATTTCCAAATAGCAACGCTCAGTTGGTCTGGCTTTATGGCAGATGGGGATTGTAAAAGTAACGCTCATTAATTTTGGCAAGCTAACCAGAACTACCTCGTCAAGTTTTGGGCAGTCAAGTGAACTTGACACAGGGTCTTTCAAATCCGTTTTGCATGTTGCAAACAGGAGAGAATAAATTAAAAGAAATGACTACAGGTTACCATTACATAAAATGTGTTCCAGATCAAAATAAATTGAAATCCAGCCCATAACCCCAAATCTGAATGAATAATGTAAATTAAGTAATAGGCATCATAATCTAATTTTTCAGCCCCACTCAAGCCTGAAGGCAAAGCCTTTCTTTTTTTTTTTTTTCAATAAAGTGCTTATTTCCAGTCTCTGTAACTCAGAGCAGTAATTCTGCTGCACAACAGAGCACATGTTGAGGAAGCAGCTTTTTGCAGACTTATGTATATTTCTGACACCTCTTGTATTTCAAATTGATTTAAATTCTGATCCCTCACAAAATAATCCAAGCACAGCTGTACAATATAAGTAATACGTGGGTGGATGGATCCATTGAGGGATTTGATTTAACACAGAGTAGACAACATACATTCATGGGTTGAATTTGAATTATACTTAGCCTACTTAAAAAGTTATAATGACCCATAGGAAGCAATCATGTGGTGTAAACTGGCCTGAGGGCTGACGAAGCCAGATGTGTGAGACTTGGCCTTTATATAAAAGTAGACCAGCATCAGGCGCTGTTTCCCTGAATAGCCTGAACAAATTTTCTGTGCGCCTTGCTTTACCGTAATGCAGTCATTAATATTGAAACATTGGGAGAGAGGGGGGCAATTTAAAAAGATGAAAACTAGTGAAATTTTATCTGAAAGGATGTAACATTTGGGTTCGTGTAAATGTTAATGTATTCTTTAGTGGAAAGCCAATTAAATGTTGAAAACTACATTTTCAAGTGGCACTTCTACTTCTACTACATCATTTACCGTAACCAGCCCCGTTGTCAAGACGAATTCTCGCGATAGTTGCTGTAGCTGAAAATCCTTGGAGCAAAGCAGGGAGCATGACATGTCAACAAAGCAGATAATTTATCACCACACAGGTAACATTACACGTTGTCTAATGTGCTGTTAAATAAATATAAGCACTCACTTCGGTGTTGAGTTTCACGTCGTGCCGTAATAATGAAACGACACCCAGAAAATGAACCGAGAGAAAGCTGTCGTGTGTGGTGTGACTGTCCACTTAGCTTTGGTGTCAACCACTCCACTAACATGTTAGCTAATTAACCCGATGTCACACTGAATGCTTTCGGGTATGGGGTTTGAAGTCCGGGGCAACATCTAACAGACTTGTATTGATGTAAAGGCACGTTTAACTCGTTTTGAAACCCCGGTATACAACTTATATTAAAGGCTAAAACGTTAGCTCAAAGACTTTGTCAGTGTTGCATCTGTTTAGCTAGGCAGCGCCTCGTTTTAGTTTACAGACAGCTGTTAAGCTTTTAGAGAGCTATATTACATTATGTCAATAAATGATTGTGTACTTTATTAACCTCCCACTGTGATTACATCACAGTGTATTCAATTTGTAATTACTGTCTACCACAAACAAGTATTTTATCTTATATTTTACATATGTTATATTGTGATTCTATATATAACTTCTGCACTATTGTCTGTCTTTGACTCTCATTTGTACTTCTTTGATTTTCTTTTTATACTTATTTGTATGTGTTGTTGGAGTGAGTCTGAGATCTGAGATTTTCATTGCATACGAATGCTGCAATTGTTACGCAAAGAACAATAAACGAATTACTTGAACTTTACTGATGATACAAGCTAAATGTCATGCCAATATCCCTAAACATTAATGTGACTACAGTTTTTCTTTTAAGACACTCGTCTCATAAGAAACCTCCATTTCCCCCTCTTTGTCAACATATTCCTCTCCTGCTTCTGCTGTTAAACTTCATGTAGGCATGTAAGGGTGTGCTGGTGTGGAATAGCCTGACAGGTAACTTCACCTGGGCCTACGCCTCCTCCACCAGCATTCTCAACTGCTGTGTCCATGACAACCCCTCCACTAGTGTCGCCTTTTGGCGGGCAGCCTCCGCCACCGCAGCAGCAGCAGCAACAGCAGCAGCAGCAGCAGCAGGCCCAGGCAGCACGTGATGTCAACACGGCCTCTCTGTGTCGCATCGGCCAGGAGACGGTCCAAGACATTGTCCTCAGGACCATGGAGATCTTCCAGCTCCTCAGGAACATGCAGGTCTGTCTCACTCTCTGGCTACACGCCTGTCAAGATTGGTTGCACTCCCCCTCCAGTTTCCTGTTTGCTTCTCCTTCTGTCTTTTTTATTATTTGCTTTATTCCCCCCAAAGACCCTAAAGCCCTTCAAACACTTTTGATGCCATAAGAACAAGAGGAATAAAAACTGCAATATGGAGACACAACTTTATTGAACAAATATATACAATTATTAAACAGCAGATCGTCATCATAAAAAGCCAAAAGATAAAAACAAAGTTAAAAAGAATATTGCTGCAGCAATATACTAAAATAGTAATAATAGGTCTGAACATAACATGACATATCACTATTATGCAAATAACAAAACTGCTGTCACTGAGGAAGTCAATTATTCAATGTGTTTGGATACAGGGTTTAAAAACAAGTCAGTCAAAGCAGACTGAATACTAAATGGAAAGCTGTTCCAAGGCAGAGACATCAGTACAGTAAAGCAGCCCAAAACTCTATATATTTAACTTCAACTCAGGATCAGCTCAGTTTGCACCAGTTGATCAATGGAATCTGCAACAAGGGCAAAGAAGTTTATATTGTGGGTAATGTAGGAGAATGTTTGGTCTTAGTCAGTAGCATACATCCATAATTCTTCTCAGGCTCAGCTTCACATTTCTTGAGCATGCTTTAGCATTAAGGCACGTAAAGAATGGATTTTGGTGTAAAGGTGCAAAAGCAGGTCTAATGTATTCAGTGTAAATGATGAATCGGTATAAACATGGTCACTGTCACAAATGACACCAAAGCTCTCACAGAAACGCTTAATGTTAGGGGTACAAGCAGTGGTTGCATTTCTGAAGAGAGGCTGACGAATAGGGCATCTTCTGTTTCACAATTCAACAGCAAAATCCAATCTCTCACATATACTAAGCAGCTACTTAGTGCAGCCAGATTGTTGTTATCAAAGTTGTTGGCTTAATTATGCATATATCCTTACACATCAAATAACAAGCATTATCATAGTGTTCATGATAGGAGATCCATCACTAGCTAAACAAGGGTTTTGCTCTTTTGTTTCCAGTGATTTCTCTTTGTTTAACCGGCACTACTTTTGATTGTAGAAGGAGCCATTTCAGATGAAGAGAAATGATCAAAGCCACAGACTAACTTTTAGTCCTAAATAATCTTTTTGTTTGGAGACTTCGTCACACATAGTGAGTTGCTTGAAATATTATCAACGTGGGCCCCTAACGAGTCAAACTGACACCTTTGATTGCGGATATCAGTTTGCTCTGCAGTTCACATGTTGTTCAGCTCTGATAGTAACGAGAAATCAAGGTCAGCATGAGTTTATCATGGATGTCTGCCTGCTCCTCTGAGACGCTTGTCCTGCTCGTTGTTAAAATAACAGTCAGAGACGGGCCACACAAGCACGCCTCAGCCACAGAATGCACAAACAGTATTGATGTGACTTGTTTTTCAGATCACAGGCTGTCCCTATACTCATAAAAAAATCTTTATTTATCTTCTGTGCCTTTATCCATCTCTGTCTGTCTGTCTCCTCCCTGTTTCTCTGTTTCTTTGTTTGCCTGTCTCTTCACTTTGCCTGCCCTGAAGGCAGACTCGTTTCATGTTATGTAGGATGTTTATAATCAGACAGTGCTGCCCCAGAGGCTTTTCGATGCTCTCAGTAAAAAACGTGTCTTGTTACTCTTTAACAGCCATTGTAGTTAAAAGCCGGTGATGCCGCCGCAGTACGAGAGTGAGTGAAGACATTCAAAGTGCTGCAGCTGAAGCAGTTAACCTTTGAGGCAGCTGAGTCTTTTTAGTTTTGTTGTTTAAACTGTGATTTTTATCGAGACCAGTTATTGTTGTATGACTACAAACATGTAAAACGCATTTTTTAAAGGTTTCTCCACAGCTCAGTTTCTCTCCATCGTAAATAGAAAAAGAAACTATCACTTTGTTATCTATAAAAGTGCTGTTCATTAGTAGAAGGCTGCTAATGAACTTTTACCAGTGATGGAGCAACAGAGGGTTTGCAGTGCCTTTTGCAGTCGGTGGGGATCAATGGATGTTTCTTTTTATTAGCACTACCAAAATTGTGCGCTTGTAGTTTCTTTAACACAACATTTCCCTTTGTTACTTCTCAGCTGCCTAATGGAGTCACTTACAACCCCAACACCCACGGTGACAGGCTGGGTAAACTACAAGAGCACCTACGGATGCTTTCTGTGCTGTTTCGCAAGCTGCGCCTCGTCTACGACAAATGCAATGAAAACTGCGCCGGGATGGACCCCATACCTCCAGAGGTGAGACGTGGTCACACTGACGAGATTATACTTTCTTTTGTTAATGTGATTAGAGAGCAAGTATACACAGTTTGAGCACAGGTAATAATGTGCAAAGTTTTTGCACATTACGAAGTCTAACGGACAGTGTCAGAGATTCTTGTTCACCGTCTGTCACTATATATCACTATAGTGATAACTCATAGTCCATAAGCACAGCATACAGTCCATGGGCCATGTCTATTCTGTAGCACACACTGGATATTTCACACAGACAGATGTAGTAGCACCGTAGCTGAGTTGGAAAATAGGACAGGGGTGTAGCCTGGTGTGTTGACACTTATTGCTGGTCACCACCAGAGTGAGAGCTTTCATAGAAGACAATTAACAACGGGTGAGACACATCAGATTCTGCAAACGCTCCTGACTTCAGGTAATTGTGAGAACTCCCCAGCATAAACATGATGAATGACTTCTCTGCTTAAATGCACAGACTTTCGTGATAATTGTAAATTAGCATAATAATGCCCTTATAATATTATATTAGGCTACGCGTCCAGCCCCACATGTCCTAAAGTCCTGCTTTTGTAGATCCATAAAGGCAAGTCTATAATTCTTAACGGCGTCAGCAGCAGAATTAAGAGACCTACTAAAGCCAATGAAAGGGAGAAAGTAAGGAGTGCTGTTATTGCCGTGTTACCTGCTGATCATACTGTCACGGAGATAAAGAAGAAATGGCACAGCAAGGCGATCAATTACTATAACAGGAGGGGGTCAAATGATTGAATGCAGGTTGCAGTTAAAGATGTTCATATTGATTTTGTGGTGTTATACAATAGCATCAATAGCCAATTTAAATGAGAGGTGAGATCGGTAGGCTATGTGAATATATTTAGAATTATATTTGAACCACAGAGTCAAACAGGATAATGTCAACACAATTATGAAGTGTAATTCATATAGAGTTTTCATACTGAAAATTGCTTCAAACTAATGAAATATACAATCCATTAATGAAAAGCTTGGCCTCAGATAATAGCAGACCAATTGCATATGACTAATACAAGAGGTCTAGACCACTCGTAAATTGTGTTCCCACCTAAGAGAAATTTCAAAATACGAGCAAATGTGTCAAGTTCTCCGAAATCACCCGTACAGGCAACTTAAGAATGAATCTGTTGATCCAAGTCAGTGAGAAGATTGTGCGTGTTCTGCAGAACTATTTTACTGCGAAAAAATCATTGTCCTTATTAACTCAGTAATTAGTGCTTATGAGAGAGGTTGTAGCAAATAAAGATTTAACCTGAAGTAGAAATGTGCCTTTAAATGGATTGAAATGTAATAATGCATAAAATAGAATTCAAGTCACATCTTTGCTTATTTGGGTTACTACTGAAAAAGGAAATGATGATTTTTACAATGATATTTACCACTTTTTATTTTTATTCACCTTTTATAACATCATCACTTGAACCACTGTAGTTATTACACACCTTAAAATATTTTATGTAGTAGTAAATGGCTTTTCATGTAACTGCATTGTATTTATTTAATCTTTGTTTAAACGGGACAGGGTGGCCGAGCACACATGCTCTTTTATAGCAATATCCTGTTAACACTAAAGCAGAATAATAGAAAACGGACAATGAATCAGTCAATAAATAAAAAAAAAAATCTGACAGTAAACCAGGTTCAGACTCACAGGCAGGCAGAGAACATTGTTAGATGGAGTTAACGAGGTAAACTTCATGTTCGATCCCTTCTGAAGGGCATGTTCTCAGGTTTGATATTGATCTATTGATAATTGCATTCTCACTTGTCACTGAGCTGTTATCCTATCCCACCCAACCTCAAATCAAGTTTTGCTTCTAATACACACACTGTACACATACATCTGCAATCATCTTATTTGATGTGGCTCTAGCTATTGTGGTAAAGTGGTGAAACCAAGTCTTTAAGTTGATGTGAATGATTCTTCCAGATGCAAACGTCAACACATGCTGTAAAAGTTTGTCGCTATATGAGCCTCATTATAGCCCCGCTTTTCACACAATCTGCCAGCTAAATTAGGAAGCTGTTAGTTTACAGGAAGTAGGCCATTCTTACTGCCACCCCCCCACTAAATTAGTCTCTCACATACGTCTTTACCTTGGGGAACTCTTACCTCACCTACTCCCTCTAGGTCCTTCGAGTCTCTTTACTGCCGCTCACGGTCGCCGTCCACACACAGGAACAACAGCACTTGATCTCGGCCACATTCCAACCCTGACTGCCCACATAGAAATACACAAGCATGTGCACAATTGTGACACACACCCACTGAATATAAACAACATAGACGTGCATGATCTGGCACTGTAGTGTGTCACAAAGCCATGTGCACTTACACAAACACACACACACACAAACACACAGTGGGCATGCACTGTTGGAGGCTCCATGCAGGGCTACAGCTAGGCCATCCGCCCCTGTTTGATTGGATTTATGACTGCGGCAGTCCCTTCCCAATTTCTGCAGATTGCCTCGGAGCTAATCTCTCTCACCAGGCTCCTACTGCGGATAAAGGAGGATGTGGGAGGGGACCAGTCTCAAATTGGAACAAATTTGCAATGGCTGCCACCGTGTACATCTTCTATGAATTGAATAATACAGTTGCTCTGAAGCATTTTTAACCATCTAGCCACTGGCTGTTCGGAATGACTCTTCTCATCTGCAGTTTCGGCCCTAAATCAAAGCCTATCAAGGTTTGTGCTGTAATGGTGTAAACCGTCCTTGAGTCATCTAGCTATTTTTCCCCTTCTTATTTCCACCTTATTCAAATGTTTGTGTATTTCCCCTTCATGCCTGAGACCCCGTCCATTGCAGACCAGCCAATAGCAGAACTTACCATGTTTGTCCGGAGCTGAGGGTTGTTGATTTTGGCCCCAGCATGCATGCAATTTATCATCCCGCAGAATTTCAGGTGCCTGCCTGACAGACGCTCTCTATTGGCTGCCTGAAACAGGAAGTGGAATCAATGACTCGGGTAGTGTGACCTCATTGCAGCCTAATTAGCAACAGACCCGTTTAATGAACAGCTGGACCAAATGCACACGTCAGCGCTTTCCCCTTTTTCTTTCCAGCTGTCGTTCTGTGCTGCCCCGCTGCTGCCTTTCCCTCCTTCGTTTTCTCAGGCTCTCACATGTTCTGTATTTCTTCTGACTTCTTCATATCCCTCTTTTTCCACCCTTTTGTCTGCTTTTTCTCTCTGATACCTGCTCAATGTTGCCTTTCTCCCCATTTCCTTCTTCCTCCCCCTCTTTTTATTTGTTCACATTGGCTTTATTTCACTCTTTTGTTTCTGCAGCTGTTTCTTTTTCTCTGTTGTGCAAGTCTTTCTCCCCTTTTGTCATTTCCTGCACCGTTTAGCCATGCTGTTTAATTTCCCTCTCCCCTTACACGTTCACCCCCTTGGTTTGTTGATATTTTTTCGGTTTGTGTTTCCTACCCTTTTTTTTTGTCTCAGTGAGGCAACCTGGAGAACTTCATTTGCCCATTCCTCTCCGTCAGGCAGGAAACCACATCCATCTTTCTGTGGAAGAGGCAGGGGTTATGACTCACACAGGCAGGCAGGCACACACACACACACACACACACACACACACACACACACACACACACACACACACACACACACACACACACACACACACACACACACACACACACACACAGAATACACCCTCTATATTTCCCACCCTACTCAGCACATTTTCCCCTAAGAAGCTGCCAAAATTAGCCTGCTACCTCTAAAATTCAATATGTCATTGGCTTCAGTTTGAAATTATCTAATGAAAAAACTTTCCTCTTTTCTTCCTTAAAGTTTTCCACGAGCCAGAGACATAGTTTGTCTGATATAATACACTGCACAAGTCCTTGCTGTCTCTCTTCCCTCCGACAGTCAGAGTTTGCAGTTTGGCGTGAAGCTCTGTCTGGAAAATGACAGGAGTGCATGAAGTTATCCAGATTTCTACATCTTACTGTCACTCCCCCCCACCCTCTGCCTTTTTCTGTGTCTCGTATTCGCTCTCCCCTTTTTATCTGGTTGTATTTTCTCTTTTTACTTGTCTTTCTGTTCTCCTTCAACCTTAGCTTTTTTCTCTCTGCCTATCTGACATTTTGTTCATCGTCTTACAGTCCTCTCCTCTTTTTGTTTTTTACTACTTTCATGTCATCCTTCATGTTGGCCAGCTCCAGCCGCACTAAAACACCATTCAGTCATTGCTTCCAGACGAAGCAGCTTATTCCAATCATTGTTTATTGTCTGCAGGGCTTCCACTCCTCCAGCTTCACAACCTCAGGTCAAACGAGGTAGAAAAGCAGAAATATTCAAAAGAACTTTGCGTGATATAGATTAGCATCGTGCCAAGTCGTTATTGGAGCAAGGTGTGTTTTCCCACTATTTGGCTTCTAGTTGTTGGTGGAGTCTCCTACCTAATCTGTGTTTGTCATCTTGTCTGGTATGACAGTTTTTGTTTTGAAACGGAAATTATAGATATGGTTGTTTTTGGAGATGTTATTTCTTTCCTTGCAACAGGAACTCCTTCCAGTGTATTACACTACTGCAGATTACTTTGCATCTTTAGTTGAAACCCATTCAAAGTAGTGTCGTATGTCTGGGAACGGTTTGTGGATTTTTTTGTCGAGTGTTAAACTATAAAATTGACTTTACGGCAACATAAGTGATGCTATGTATTTCCTTGAAACTCTGCACAATAGCTCAGACATTTGTCTACATTTACACTATGTGTCCATTCAGTAGCTCTACAACAATCAGCAGACATATCATCAATCACACATTGTCAGTATAAGACCCTTTCCTTGGTGCACGTCGTACGAGGAACAGTGTGTTCTCAAGACATAAACACATTACTTGATGTGTGACTGCAGCAAGCCTCCCGCACGCCCCCTCACCGAAGTGACCACCGGGGGGCAGTGTGATGTAAAGCAGCAGGAGGTGACTGTGTCAGAAGGCTCCCGCACATCAGCCTCTCTGTAGTGTCAAGAAGACAAGGTCAAGCATACAGAGCGTTTAAACATGAATTAATCTCCCAATTGCTCTCCTCTATATGTTGGAGAGAGATGGGTGAGACTCACCCTGTGTTTGAGAGCTTACACAGAATCCCCATATTCACCTCTTCATGGGAACACGATTATCAGACAGCACAGGGATATCTTTAGTTTAGGATAGCACTCATAGGTTGAGCTTGCCCATATGCACATGATTCTGACATATGACTGCACTCTGAGGGCATATTAGGAAAAATGTGAATATGCAGCATTGTGCTTTTAACGTCTTCGGATCATGGACAGATTAAGAGCAAAGAAAAGTGCATTAGGGAGTGAGTTTTATTCCAGAACATGACTCGATTTCCATAAAAGGTTAAACTATTTTGATACTTCCACAGCATAGATTCTGTTTGTGCTGTTCAACTGTAATTGCTAAAATCTAATGCAATTCAAATCAGTTGAATATGTCAGCAACTTTGGAAGTGAGCTTCTTGCAGACGTCTTGCTTTACAGTAAATAATATCGCCAGATTTTTCTTTTGCTGTCCATTCCAGCAACTGATACCCTTCGTGGAGGACGACAGCTCTAAACAAGAGGATCGCTCAGCTGGCCAGAGCCGCCCTGCCACCGAGGAGAGGAGAGAAATCCTGGAGGTCAACAAGGTACTGTGTTCTGTGTCTCAATAGCACAACACTGTTAAGGAGGACAGGTTTGATTCCTAGCCGGCAGTAATGAAATGAGAAGGAAGAGCTGATAAAAGAAAAGTGAAAAAAGGGTTCACAAAGTGATATCGTTAGATTTGATCACAGCTTAGCGTGATGTTATTTTAGATTAGTACAGTTTCAGTTCACCTCTCAGATCCATGAGCCTCCAGACATTTCAAATCCAATCTACTTGAGCTTGAGGGGGACAACACAGAGTCTCATATTATCTTAAAGATATAATAATTAGATAGAAATTCATTACGGATTAGTTCTTTTACACATCGTCATTAACCTGAAGCTTTACAGCAATAGCCCACTTCTCATTAATTGGATAACAAGCATCCAGGTTGTAAAGGTGCGGTTTGTACAAAACAAAATTAAGAGACTACACTTGATGAACTTTATTATCTGTTGATATAGTTTGTGTGTATACAGGGGGCAATATGCTGGTGGGAAAGGCTATTGTAATATCCCCAGGACTCTGAATGTATTTGGATGTACATACATGTGCTGGTGTGAGAGGGACACCCCCAAACGGAGGTGGATGAGGTGGATGCTGAAGACCCTAGATATTTTTGGGCTATGTTACTCGAAACACGTGTTCAATGCCACATGGAGATAAGGCAGAGAACCTGTGGACTAGCTTACAATCTAAAGCCAGGACTCTCTGGCTTGGTGTTCTTCATATAACTCCAGAACCGTTCGTCCGATCTACTTCACACTTGGCGGGTGTATTGCTCCAGCTGCAAGGGGGAGCTTGAATGTGGTACAATTTGGCCAGATGGTGGCGCTTTAACAGCAAACGTTACATTTTTGAGAGCGTGACCCTCAAGGTGTCTTTTGGCAAGTAGTCATGAACTATTGAGTGCTGAGATTTTGGCTTCAAGCCACCTGGTAGGCTACCTGTATGAGAAAAAGCTTTGTCTGCAACCTTTTATAATAAGTCAAACCTGCTCACTTGCCTTGTATTGTCAGTAATTCTGTTTCTTATTGTCATGGACAAAATCTCTAGTTGGAGCTGGGAATTGGACTTTGTATGTATGTATGTATGTATGTATGTATGTATGTATGTATGTATGTATGTATGTATGTATGTATGTACAGTGGGTACGGAAAGTATTCAGACCCCTTTAAATTTTTCACTCTTTGTTTCATTGCAGCCATTTGCTAAAATCGAAAAAGTTCATTTTTTTTTCGCATTAATGTACACTCAGCAACCCATCTTGACAGAAAAAACCAGAAATGTAGAAATTTTTGCAAATTCATTAAAAAAGAAAAACTGAAATATCACATGGTCATAAGTATTCAGACCCTTTGCTGTGACACTCACATTGAACTCACATGCTGTCCATTTCTTCTGATCCTCCTTGAGATGGTTCTACTCCTTCATTGGAGTCCAGCTGTGTTTAATTAAACTGATTGGACTTGATTAGGAAAGGCACACACCTGTCTATATAAGACCTTACAGCTCACAGTGCATGTCAGAACAAATGAGAATCATGAGGTCGAAGGAACTGCCCAAGGAGCTCAGAGACAGAATTGTGGCAAGGCACAGATCTGGCCAAGGTTACAAAAGAATTTCTGCAGCACTCAAGGTTCCTAAGAGCACAGTGGCCTCCATAATCCTTAAATGGAAGAAGTATGGGATGACCAGAACTCTTCCTAGACCTGGCCGTCCAGCCAAACTGAGCAATCGTGGGAGAAGAGCCTTGGTGAGAGAGGTAAAGAAGAACCCAAAGATCACTGTGGCTGAGCTCCAGAGATGCAGTAGGGAGATGGGAGAAAGTTCCACAAAGTCAACTATCACTGCAGCCCTCCACCAGTCGGGGCTTTATGGCAGAGTGGCCCGACGGAAGCCTCTCCTCAGTGCAAGACATATGAAAGCCCGCATAGAGTTTGCCAAAAAACACATGGAGGACTCCCAAACTATGAGAAATAAGATTCTCTGGTCTGATGAGACCAAGATTGAACTTTTTGGCGTTAATTCTAAGCGGTATGTGTGGAGAAAACCAGGCACTGCTCATCACCTGCCCAATACAATCCCAACAGTGAAACATGGTGGTGGCAGCATCATGCTATGGGGGTGTTTTTCAGCTGCAGGGACAGGACGACTGGTTGCAATTGAAGGAAAGATGAATGCGGCCAAGTACAGAGATATCCTGGAAGAAAACCTCCTCCAGAGTGCTCAGGACCTCAGACTGGGCCGAAGGTTCACCTTCCAACAAGACAATGACCCGAAGCACACAGCTAAAATAACAAAGGAGTGGCTTCGGAACAAGTCTGTGACCATTCTTGACTGGCCCAGCCAGAGCCCTGACCTAAACCCAATTGAGCATCTCTGGAGAGACCTGAAAATGGCTGTCCACCAACGTTCACCATCCAACCTGACAGAACTGGAGAGGATCTGCAAGGAAGAATGGCAGAGGATCCCCAAATCCAGGTGTGAGAAACTTGTTGCATCATTCCCAAGAAGACTCAAGGCTGTACTAGCTCAAAAGGGTGCTTCTACTCAATACTGAGCAAAGGGTCTGAATACTTATGACCATGTGATATTTCAGTTTTTCTTTTTTAATAAATTTGCAAAAATTTCTACATTTCTGGTTTTTTCTGTCAAGATGGGTTGCTGAGTGTACATTAATGCGAAAAAAAAAAGAACTTTAAAGGGGTCTGAATACTTTCCGTACCCACTGTATGTATGGTTTGGCATCCCCAGGATTGTATTTCTGCTTTTTGCTGATGATGTAGTTCTATAGGTCTCATTGGAACTCAATTTCCAGCACTGAATTTTGCAACAGAGTGTGAAGTGGTTGGAATGAGCGTCACCATGTCAAAATCTGAGGCTGTATTACTTTTCCATAGAAACTGTGGGCTTTCAGGTTGGGCCTGAGTTGCTGCCAAGTATGATTGTGCCTTGTTCACGAGTTAGGGTAAGATGAAGTGTGAGAACGACATCCAGATTGGTGTGATGCCACCAGTGAATATGTGTTGAAACATTCTTTTTATGGTAAAAAAAATAAGAAGTTAATGGGGAGTAGCTCTGTGAAGTTAAGTTATAGCTTTGACGATTGTGACAAATCTGATTGACACCTCTGACCAGTGATCACAAATCATAAAATTGTAAGAATGAATGGTTTTGTGTTGCAAGTGTGCATAAAAGATTTAAATACTAGTCAACGTGAGGAAATAAGTTACCTTTATAGTAGGCTATATAAATATAATGCAAATATCAAAGGGAATGAACTGACCTTTGGCTACTCAGAGCCAACTTGACCAAGATATTTGCTGATGTGTTTTGAATCTTAACAGAAGGAAATAAGACAGAGAGGTTATGTCTTGTGAGCACGGTGTTCACTTCTTGAGTGATTTTAAGTGGTGGACATCAAACACACGTAAGAGCTTTTTCAAATATATTCACTGTCAGATATATTTTTGCCCAGCTCTGATGGACAGAGGCTCTTTCATGACACTCTGAAGTGCAGAGAGCTTTTCTTCAAACTGACATGCTATGTTGATAGTCAAAGTCGGAAAGTTTGCTGGAGAAAGATTTAGTCCTGAGTCATGGTTTATGGTAACATGCTACAGACTAACAAGGTGAATTTGAACACAGAGATACGCACGGAGGTGTTAATTAAAGAGGCCCTATTATGCTTTTCCACTTTTTCCCTCTCCTTTAGTGTGTTATATATATTTTTGTACATGTAAAAGGTCCGTAGAGTGTAAAACCTGAAGTCCAGGCCTAAAAGGTGTTACCCTCCCCCTCAGAAGCTCCTGAGCTGCCAGAAACGGCTCGATTGAATTCTCTCCTTCACTTCTGTAACTTTATGAGGTCATAATGTTATAGAACTGATGTAAAACTCTTTCCGGCTAGTTTGGCCCTCAAACAACAAAAGAGAGAGAGACAGAGCTGAAGCTCAGGAGGAAGAGTTTTTTGAAATGTGAAACGTTGACCAATCACAACAGAGTGGGCTAAGCTAACCAATCAGGGCAGACTTTGCTTTCTGGAGGGAGGAGCCAGCGCTACAACAGAGCATTTCAGAGAGAGGGTGAGACGAGGTGCTGCAGGACAGCCAGGATGAGAAAAACAAGGCGGATAATGAGCATTAATGCATGTAAACATGTTGTAACTGTAACTTGAGCTAAAAATATGCACCCGGAAAATAGCATAATAGGGCCTGTTTAAACATAATTCAGCAATAAAAAATGAATACAAATCTTGCCGAAGGTATTGTCTACTTACCTCACACTGCAAGAAGTTACAAATATTTTAGTTAGATATTTCCTTTTTTAAGATTATAAATCCTGGTTAATTTTGGGACTCCTGTGGTTACCGTGGTAATAGCAAGTGTGCTGGGAACAAATACATTGCATTTCCTGTCACTGCTTAACAATAAAATCCACCCTGTGTTAAGAATGTTTTTAATGTGAAGCCGCAGCTGTAGGTAGTAAAATTGAGGAGATACAATGAGAAACAATCACAATCAGTGACGCTTTACATACACGTCCATCATAGTCTTGTGAATCCCTTCTGGGCAGGAAGGCAATTTTAATCCAGCGTGTGTATTGGCGTACCTCTCCACTAACCATGAAAACTGCAGTACTGATGGGTAATTACTGAATATAAATGCATTGAGTGGCTGCTGCAGAAAATTGCACACCATAAAAATTATCCAAAAATTGTGTGATATCATGAAAATTACAATGGAAAGTTTCAAAACCATTCTACATGTAAGGAGTGATAATCCCATTTACGTGACTCTCACTGTTACCCCTGAGGTAGTACAGTCTTTAAATGCTTCAATGACTGGAAACAAGGCAGAGTAAGACTCACTCATTGAAGACAGGATTAAAGAACATGCTGATTTACATGTTAAACAAATAAAATGCAAAACTGAAACTTATTGTGTTTATTGTCACAGTGCTGCAAAGCCTTTCTATACTGACCACTGGGACACAACACAGGTTCTCTTATTACTGACAAACTCTGCCCTTTGATATTTTGGCATTTGCCAACATAGATTATTTGTGAGTCCAAGATCACGTTTAATCTCTCCCTGTGAAACAGACCCATCGAGATGACATTAAAGCGCTGTGTGCTAATATCATCCTTGGGTCGATGAAACCTAGATCCTGCATAGATGCAGGTGAGGTAAACAGCCCTAAGTCAGACACAATACCACCCAACAACTCCCATATATCACTTGTGTTCAGTAGTTATTGACAGTGGAGCCTTGCAAAGGTCCATGTAAAAGGCATCATGCATTATTTAGGAGGCCTTTTCGGTTTGCTTCGTCTCTCATGGATTTGTTTTGTTTGTGTATATATATATATATATATATATATATATGTATATGTGTGTGTGCATACACTGAGTTCGTGAGAGTGAGAAGGAGCTTTTGTTCTTTCTTCAGAGAGAAAAGATTGTATTTGCATTCGCTTTCACACATGCTTTCTTTGTGTGCTCGTGCTGGCTGAAGCCCTTCTCTGTTTCCTCTCTTTGTATGTGCATTGTGCTGGCTCTGTACAGATTGTGCATGCCAAACCGTCTGAGTGTGCTGCAATGATAATGGTCCAAGGTCAGGAGTGTCGGCAGCAGAGATGAGAATTGGTTATTTTTAAGAGCTCAGCACAGCTCCCCTGGCTGCTTTTAAATGTTAACACTACAGTGAAAGATTGCAGTGAACCTTTTGCTCAGCTACACTCACTCGCCTTTTCACAAAAAGACTCCATACCTGCAAAGAGTTCGGTTAAAGACTGCAGATATTGTGGTAGATAAATAAACAAGTTCTTATTCCAACTCTTTGAATGCAATACTGGACGGAAAAACAGAAATTTGTTTCAGCATTCCTTCAAAAAAACGAAACAAAACCAAAACTCTTTTCTGAGTTTTCTTTGAGAGTTTCAGTGACGTTATGGAATACATACTGGACTTGAAAGTGAGTTAAATTTTGTCCTATTAGAAACCTGTGTATGGATGTGATAAATAACCTTGTTTATAATATGACCTTCCCCCTATGCAAAGCATTAGCATGCAAATTCAGTTCCGCCAAATGATCCAAGTATATACAGAGATTGATGTAGAGATTGAGAAGACTGGCCTACCGTAATACGCTGAGGGAAGCTATTCCTCACATTCTGCAATCCTTAACACACTGCAAGACCTTATTATGCAGTTTGTCTAAAAAACAACTTGTTATACTGTACACAGTATGCACATTTCACTTGTTTTAAAGTGAAATATGGCATACACTTGCCGAATGCACAAAATGTAAAGGATGTGATCACAATTGTCTTGCTTAAAAATCGAGGGACTAATTAAAGGTGCAATCTGTAAGATTTCGCCACATGCTCCAAACAGATTGGGTGCAGAATTTCACCTCTACTTCAGGGTGCATACAATCTTGATTTATAGTCATCAGTTATTAAAATAAAAAATGAAAGCCAAATACTAACTAACCTCGGGGCAAGAAAATGCTAAATTCAACCAAACTGCTGAAACTCTGAGAGCTAGTCAAAGTAACAATGCTATCTTATTATCTCCATGTGTGTCCTTGGCTTATATTTTGATGTTAGTCATTTGTGTGTTAACTGTGCCACTAGCTGGGTCCGTGTATGTCTTGATAGTTTGTTTATTGAATTAAATCCTAAGTGGCAGAAACGACAATACTTGGATTTTCACTTAGTAATCGCCGCCACCAGGAGCTACTTAGCTGGGAGATTAATCTTTAAGTAGCGTCCAGTGGCACTGCTGGGTCTAACCTGTGTAACGGCGGCAACAGAAAGTTTGCTGATCCGGTGGGGTGTCAGGGCAGTCCCTCGAGATCAGATCCCTGGTGCTGGGGATTGCGCTGGCGGATTGCTAATTCCTGCAGCTAACTGCCAACTGAGGGTCCGTCTACAAGCCCTCAGGGCAGCTCTACTTATTCGTCCTCCCACTTTTTGGAGACTTTAAACTAATATTCTGGCCAAAACATTGCATCTTTTAAGGGATTATTTCAGTTAGCTGTTTCCTTAAAAGTGCCCCAATCTATGTATTTACATTCTGTATTGTGGGTATCCTTGACGACTAGCAAAAGTGTTGAATGCATTTACTCTCCCTAAAACATTTGCAATGGAAATTATTGAAACCTGTTGAATAATTTGAAACTGTTGGCAAAAATGTCAATCATGTCACCTGCTGCACAACAACAGACAAAACAGGGACCAATACATAAAATAAATACTCCGTAGTGCTACTAGTGGTCAGAAAGGACATCTTTACTCTTACAATTTGCAACTACAGATTCGAAAGTGGAAAATGACCCAAGAACTGTAGAATCTTCTTCAATAAATTCATGATATAAAAAAGCCAGTCTAAATCAAACATAAAATAATGAATCCCTCATTTTTTTACCTATTGGCCTGTTGTAGGGATATCTCTCTTGCTTCGCTTCTCATTTGAGGTGGGCGATGTAATTGTTGGAGTTTGAGACTGTATGTTTTAGGAACACACTTAGTTTGTGGTGTTTCCTAGTCTTTTATTGGCAGAGGTGTTTGGCTCGGTTAACAATATACATTATCTATCTATTTTGGGTCAGACTATAAGTAACCTATACTCTGTTGGGACTGTCACATTCACTTTGTGGCCAGATGGGGCTTTAAGCAGCCAAATCATCAACACTTGCTGATGCCTTTGCCTCTTGTTTATCGACTACAACTTCTTTCATTTAAGGTAGTTGAGACTGTTGAGCTCTCTTCAGTCTAACTATTTGACTTTTGATACAAAAACATCCGTAAAATGACCAACTTTATTTCACTTTTTCGACAGCATATTGACATTTCTGGCATTTTTAGTGAGGGAGATTTTCCGTCAGCAGTGTTTATTTGTTCATATCGCCGAACTATACCCAGCAGCTAAACTAATTTGAAACACAGCTTTTCAATCTGGCACTCGGATATCCAGTGTATGCCTCATGTGCTTGCAGCAGCATATTTAGCTGTGATTTTGCCCAGGCTGCCCAGCTGCACATTAAGGCCTGCAATAAGGACAGCAAGCTTTTGGGAGTTAAATCGGTTAGTCTGATCAGCAGAATAGAGATGCAGCGGTACTGGGGAAGCAGATGTTAGTGGCCTGGCTACATCTGCCACAGTCACTCCAGCCAGATAGGATAGTTCTGCATGAGCGGCGGATGTTTGGGAGGAGGGTGAGGCGGCAGGAAAGAGGAAGGGAGATACAAAAAAGAGGGAGAAAAGCATAGGAAGATATGTAAATGGCAGAGAGATGTTACCCTGACAAGGTTGATGGAGTGATAGATGAAATATTTGTGATAGAGGGGGAAAAAAGAAAGATGGGAAGAAAGCCTCCGTTCAGTAAAAGTAGAGAGAAATGGACTGTTCAGGTGGGAAAGGTGTTTGAAGATGGATGGATGACCAGACAAATAGCTGTGTTGTCACAGAGAGTAGATGTGTGAAATGGAGGGTAAAGGACGAAGGGGACACCAAGAGAAACAAACAGGTAGTAAAAATGCAAGACAGAAACGTTTGTGTGTTGTTGTTTTTTAAACGAATGAAAGTGTATAGCCGTGACAAAAGGTCAAAGATGTACAGGAAAGAAGAGAGAGGTAAAAAAAAGATTGATGAAAGAGTGGATTTATAGATGTGTAAACAGCCGCGGATTGTCAGAGTTAAGCCATTCCCATTCAGATAGGGTCTTCAAAAGGAATAACAGAAGACTGATGAAATTCAGCTGCAGCGGGGAAAATAGGATGCCTGCTGTAACAAGATGCCGAGAGAGAGAAAGAGAGAAGATTGATGTATAAGAGAAAAGATAAGTCCAAGCATGCCTCAAACTCTCCAGCTGATATGTCACACTGGTTTAGAATTGCTAGCCTCATATTAACCCGCAAGCAAAAAGTAGATCTTTTTTGTTGAAAAGACCACTTATTTTGAAATTTTGAAATCCCTATCTGCTGTAAATATGAACAATGATATAATGCATCTCTATGAGAAGGGTGTGATAGGCAGAGTGATTGGATGGCAGGGTCTTAACTCCATTGATGGGGATTTCTGTATGCTCTGTTCTGAGTGAAATAACCTTCGAACAGACACCACCCTCTGTACTATTTGACAGAAGAGAGTGATTTGACGAGAGCGCCATTGAAGTGTGTGTTCTGTGCACACAGGAGGGAATAATGGAAAGTAAGTGTTGGCCCAGCCCTTAATGTTCACGCTGCTCAATCCCTACTTAATCCTCGTCTGCAGCCGTGCCCCAACTCCTGCTTCCGCTGTAGCCGAGGGACATTTTGAAGACTGATGTTTGCTACCGTAAAATCCAAATCTGTAGACTGGAGCCTTAATGAAGTTGAGATTGGCGCAGAAAGTGCCAGGCGCCATCACTTCTCGAGTGAAGTATCAATTAAAGCAAACATGCGTCTCTGTAAGTGTTGATATCCCCTTGGTAAAACCATAACCTTTGAAAATGTCATCAAGATACTCGTTAGAAGTTAACTAGTGAGACTCTAACATGTTGTGGAAACACACTATTGATTTCTGGAGGGTAATTGGGGATCTTCCTATTGCCATTTAGACTTCATCTAGGAATCATATTCATTATAGAATAATCTGCAAATTGTATTCTCAATTCATAGAATGGTCAGCAATAGTGAAAACTATTTCAAAATACTAAATTTCAGAGCTCAAGGTGATTTCTTTAAATTGCTTGCTTTGTTCAACCAGCAGTAAAACTCAAAGGGATTCAGGGGTGAATTCACAAATAAGAATGGGTTTCGGCCATTGTAAGCATTACGAATTATGCATCACTTGCAGAAACAATCGACCCCATCTCAAGGTTAAATTCACTGAAGATATTGCTGTAATGATATCAAAGTGCAAGCACGTCCATAAAGTTGTGAAGTACAAATTACCCTTTATTTTGCAGAAGGAGAGGAAAAAAAATAGATGGTTTATTCATTTATATAATCTTACTTTTCTTTATTCTTTTCCGAATTATTAATTTAGTTTTCACTGCCATTGTATTCTGTCACTGCATCCCAAAATAAAAGCAAAAGCCAAAGCCGCCCACTCCTTTTGTGTATTTGCCCCTCAGTAGACCATAGAAGCCTTAGAAAACCAAAAAACATTCACATCTAAAAAGCTTGAATTACCATTTACTTAAACTATTCATTGATTGTAAACATTTTTGTTGATTGGCTCAACAACCAATCATTTTAGCATTTGAGCTCTAATTAGCAGGTTCCCTTAAAATATAACATAATTTTTAATGGAATGTCCCAAAAATCTGCAACAGAAAATGTGATTTTTTTTTTTTTGTGTTTCAATCCACTTATTGAAGTACAAGGAGTTGGACACCTTGAGATAAACAGCAGGAGGCGCTTATTCTCCTGTCACGTGCCATAAAAGAACTGCAGAAGAAGAGGGTCCTACAACAAAAAAGCTGAAGTAGTAGTTGTAACCATGTAGAAATGTTTCATGTATTAAATTGAGGAACGTTATATTCTCCTCACCTCATCACTCCACACAGATCTGATGTTTTCATCTCTTCAGTGGACGCTTAAGTCACATGCTTCATGTACATCATGATTTCAGGGTTCAACGTTAATGTTGACATCCTATTCTACAGTTGTTGTACAGTGTTGTTGTTTACTCCGGAACAACATCTGGCTGCCTTTTAAAATGAACTGCATCTTATAGGTAGCGACCCTGACCCTAGCGGTAGCTGTCACTCCAGGCCAGTCTCATTCCATCCGCCAGAGCACCAGACCTTTCTCAGTTGAAGCGTGAAGCCCACCCCTCAAGCTGATTGCGTTGAACAGCTAGTAAAGGTAAAGATCAGCTTGGGGTGGCGTGGTGGTGGAAGGGGGGACGGCTGGAGGAGAGGCAGATAAATGACTCCTCCATGGTAATGTCTGGCTGCTTTATGGGGTGTCCTGGCTGTGAGTGATAGCCTTGCTCTCGTTATCTGTCGATTGGGGTAATTGCTGTTTGTCGGAGTCTGGTTGACGGATGGTGATGCAATCTGCCCAGCATCGCTGGGGGGAGGGGGGGAGGGAGGGGGGAGGCATCATCACTATCACTCTCCACAAGTGTCTTTACTAGGAAGCATGCTGTGTGTGACAATATGTATTTGAATGGAAGTGGTGTGCAAGTGCCACTTTGTCCTTGTTTCCTTGCTGCAAAACTTTGCGTATCATGGGTCCCAGTGCTCACTCTCATGCAGGTAGTATGTAGTAAGTTGCAGGTTTATGTGTGTGTATGAAGAGGTAAAGTTTATTTGAGCATGTGTGAAAGTCAACCGTGTTTGCATAAATGTTTAAGATGCATTAGCCATAATTCATTGGCGCCTAATGGGTTGCGATTGCTCAATCTCTTTGCTGCAGACCTCTGGTGCTGTAGAATGTGATTGTGCATATCAATTCAGGGTCCCCAGTCATCCAGGCTCTTTCTGCTCCAATAAAACAGACAGAATTCCGTGGCACCCGAGTGACCACAAATTACAGCCCTAATGAATATCCTACATTGCTGGTCACACGCCAATTAATGAAGGAAAACAAAACAAAAAATATGACAAGTAGATTCGCCAGCAGAATTTTTCACAGAGCCCTAATTTGGAAGGAAGCTCTCTGTTTTTGAGCTGCTTCCATTTTGCGACCAGCTGTCTGCAGCAAGCTGTCCAAGTCGGTGGGATTCAGCCTCCTTTCTGCCTTTCCTGGCTGACTGATTGACTGGGTGGCTGTCTGGCTGAGTGACGGTGCATTTCGCAGAGTGGAGGAAGGGTGATTCATCGCGGCTCTCCGGACTACTTGATAATCATTCCATCTGGGGCGTGGGACAGGCTGTCTTGTCATCGGCACATCACTCATCGTTTGTTCTCTTCTTACGTCCCTTTCCCGCTCCATCTCTCCACCCTTTTATCTGTCCCGAGGGGCCTTGGTGATGACCCCTCCACCCTGGTAGGGGAGGTTGTAATGCTCTGGACCTGTGGGACATGGCGGACCCCCACCGTTTTCTCCGCCGCACCTGCCCCACCCCTCCGCTGCAGCCTGCCACTGCCACTCGCCTCGCGTTTGATTTAATACCAGCCTAAGTGTGAATAAATTCCTGTCACAGCCCATTAAGGAGGCCTTGGAGAGATCTGGCCTGTTATTAATTCTCCACAGCTCCTCTCTTTCTCTCCTCTCTTTTAGTTACTATCTCTCCCACTCTGCTGCTGCCGCTTTCCCTCCCTCACTGCACACTGCCTTGTTTTTTTAATACCCTGTTAATTACTGTGTCTGTCCTCTTTTATTCAAATGAGAAAGGGAGACATTAAAAGCAGGGGGGGTGTTTGTAATTTCAAATAGAGAAGCCATCCACTGTCTGGCTTTGCTCTTCTCTCCACTCCAGACCTGTGCGAGCTAGCTGCCGACTCGGCGTGTATAATGAATTCCAGTTGCACTGGCGGTTAGTTTTATCTGAAGAGCAGGCAGGAGGGGTCGCCGAGGCCTGATGATAAACAAACGCTGCCTCCTAACAGTAATAAGACCGGGAGAGAGGGATGCTGCTTGGTTGGAAGATGCTCTCTCTCTCTCTCTCTCTCTCTCTCTGTCTCTTTCCATCTCTCTGGCTTTGCTCTCTGATTCTCTGCCACCTTCCTTCTCTCTGTTTCCTCTCTCTCAGTTTGTCTCTCTTCCTACTCCCACAGACGTTGCCCCCTTGCTGTGCTCCATTTCCTCTCCCTTTTCTGTCACCCATCCTCCTTATAGCTCACATTCTTCCAGTGCTCCTTCCCTCTATCGCTCCCTTCCCATCTTCCACCTATGTGTTCAGGCTCCAGAATTAGTAGTCTGTGCACAGCAGGTGCACGTACCTCTGTCTTATTAGCAGCCTGCTATGTGGCCCATTAGAGGCTCCCTGTATGCCAAGGGCTTTTTAATTGTTTTGCGGGGGTCAGAGGGGCAGTGTAACCGCAAAGCTCTTGCGGAGGAGGTATCAGAGCTGGGGTTTTTGGGAGAATACGTGTTTTCCTAATATTTTGCAGCATTTAGTGTCAAGTGCAACCCCAATTATGTTT
Source organism: Anoplopoma fimbria (assembly GCF_027596085.1). Taxonomy (NCBI): domain Eukaryota; kingdom Metazoa; phylum Chordata; class Actinopteri; order Perciformes; family Anoplopomatidae; genus Anoplopoma; species Anoplopoma fimbria. The sequence continues at coordinate 9,706,484 of NC_072458.1, forward strand.
GCTTTGTGTTACAGTGTTTAAGAGCTATGTAAGCAATTTTTTTTTTTTTAAACCATTGTCTGACTGCCGTGGTGTTTAGGACTATTGTTTACATGAAAGGAAGGCGTGAAGTAAGTTGGAAAGCCTTTTTTTTTTACTCAGGCTGTATTGTGCACCTACAGCAATTTGCCAGTTGAGGTGCAGGTAGTTCACTTGTTTAACATAAGTAAAAGGCATATCAGAGCGAGCTTTATTTGTTTCGGGTGCTTTTGACACGAAAAGAAAGAGGTAAATTCTCATAAAAGACCGAAGTTAAATTAAAACATCTTCAGTGGATTAAGATGTTTTTAATTTAGTTTAAAAGGAGCCTAGGCCTTGAGCACTCTCAGGTCATCAGGCATCCATTGTGACTTTAAATGACGTGGCAGTTTTGCCGAGTAATTCTATTTAATGAAATGTATCCCGAGTAGTTTTCTGTGGAAGCAAAAGCTGTTTTTTAAAAGTCAATGCTTTTCTTCAAAACACATAATCTTATCCTTGAGTTTTAACAAGCATGTTGCAGAGCCATATGCCTTATGATTGTCAAGTGAAAAGAAATGCAACCTCTTCTTCGGTGCAATATCTTCTATGTCTTCTTATTTCATCACCATTATTTACTATACGTGTCTGGTCTCTGCTTTCTCCGTTCAGTTCTCCTGTTGCTTTCCTGGTGAAGTTTTGACACACTCTTTGTTGCAGAACGATACCAGCCTAACAACTCCATATAAATCAAAGGAAAATATTTTACTACAGCCGTCCACTCTCTGATGAGCTGCACCACTTCCCTGCTGCCCGAACGCAATGATTACCATTGGCATGTTACCACTAAACCCATTCAAATGCAGAAATTCGAGTCTTTGTGATGCCACAACATTTTTTAACCTTGACCTTGTGACTTGACATGTATGACCCTCTGCGATCTCGTAAAATGTAGTGTTGGTGAGAAACTTAAATAAATTCAGTTGTTTGAACGAGATGTTTTCACAACAACAAAAACGGATATTAGAGAGGGAATTATGAGCTGTTTACAAAACCAGAAGCAGCTTATAATACATCATTAAAACTGCCATTGACAAGATTTATTTTAATCAATACAAATACAATCTTTTATTTCCCTATCATTTGAATTGTGTGTTTTATGAAGAAAACATATCTATAAATTACTATATCAAAGTTAAAAGGATAACATTCAGAGCAGTTGAAATGATTTTTGGGATGTTTTTATTATTTAAAGCACTTTGAATAACCTTTATGTATGAAACGCACATAAACTTGCCTTGTCCGTGATGTGACTGCCAAAGGGCACGTTACATCACCTGAAAGCTTGCTATGTTTTTTTGCTTCTTACCCTGTCATCATTTTTAATTCAGTTTTTTTAATTTAGTAAAGGGAAAGCTGCTTGCTCAGGTGTTGGAAGGAATATTTACATTTGAACTAGAGAAAGTGCTTTGTGTCGAGGTGAAGCACAAGTAACATGCTTGTTCTTTTTCAAACTTAAACTCTTCCACGCACTCAATAAACATCTCCAGCAAGTGGATTAGAGATTTTAAATTGGAATTACTTCTTTTTTATCTTTAAGAAATCAGCCCCCCCCACTGTTGCCTTCACTCTTAAAACGATAGTGGTAATCAGAACCAATATTACGCCATAGGGGCGCTGAATTTAAGTGTTTTTGAGTGATAGTACCAATTTAACACATTGCTTCACCAGATGCATTTGACGTTTTAGGAACTGTTGATGGCACCTTTAAATCACAAGATTTGTCAACATCACATGAAGACTCTGCTTCCAAATAAAAATAAAACATTGAAGGATCATGTTTATGGTTGCAAAGGGTCGAAAAAAAATTCTATAAGTTAAGCTCGAGAATTTTTGCACATTTCAATTTTAAAAGCATACCTTTATTGAACTTAATTTTGGGGAAAAACACATACAAACTCATAGGTCTTATGATGTTTTATTTAAAAGTATGCCCATTTACCTTGCCAGTGTCCCATTAAAAGGTATTCAGTAAAATGACAACCCTCTTAATGCACAGTGCATTCTCCTGTCACATGTGCAGCCCACAGTACTGCACTGTCTGAGACAAAGGATTACATGGGGTCATGTAAGTTTTGATTATATAACTGGAGTGACTATGGTTTAAATTTTGTATATAGTAAAACTTATAAATATTTTATATTTTTTAGTGAACCAGCACCAGATAGTAGCCTAAAGCAAAGTTTGCAATGTATAACTTGTTAACACCTTCTGCTAGTTTTTGCTAGCTAGCTGTAACCTTGTAGCTAGATCGAGCATAATATTGAGTTTTAATGAATCTATCTTAAATCATTCTTTATTGGAAAACATTTATTTAATGAATATTTTGTTTCCTTTAAACCCCGAGTTTGCACACAACCCATATTGGGCTCAAAATTTTCACAGTACCTTTCCCCAGTAAGTAACTTGTTAGCTAGGTGACTCACCTTATGGCACATTTCTGGTTGAATGTACTGTATATGTTATGCTGTTCATTCTGTACACATGACATCTATTGCATTCTGTCCATCCTGGGAGAAGGATCCCTCCTCTGTCGTTCTCCCAGAGGTTTCTTCCTTTTTTTCTCCCTGTTAAAGGTTTTTTTTAGGGGAGTTTTTCCTGTGCCGATGTGAGGGAAGGACAGAGGATGTCGCATGTGTACAGATTGTAAAGCCCTCTGAGGCAAATTTGTAATTTGTGATTCTGGGCTATACAAAATAAACTGAATTGAATTGAATTGAATTGAAAATTGAATATGACAAATTAATGGGTTGTCAGTTAATTATATGGAAAAATCTTAGTTTTCTATCTACATGTGAAATGGTAAATATAGCCTGAACAAATAACCCCTATATTTCCATCATATTTCTGTCATTTCCATATATTCCCTTACATTCCCCATACATTCCCGTTAATTCACATGGTGAGTTTCCACCTTGAATATTTCCAGAATTTCACAACTCTAATCATGTTTACTTAGAGTGTGAGAGGAGGTGCTCAGCTTGGCCTCAGATGATTTAAGCTCCCGACAGACATCTGAGAGAGATGAAAGAAAAACGTCCTGTCTGCTCTGAGATTGAGACGGCGGGGTTTCACGCTGCCAATTCTGGCTTCAAGCTCTAAACACTCACACACACAAGCACACAAGACATGCACAATCATACCTTAAGTACACAAAAAACACACATTAAACAAATACACGTACACTCATAACATTCGCACGTCATCTGCTCCAGTCTACAACTCAGCGCTCCAAGCAAGCTGTCACTCTCTGCAGCTACGTTCAAACTGAGCTCTGCTTTCACCTTTAGTCCCTGCCATGAGCGAGCTAGTTAGCAGCACACATGTCAAAAAGTAAAGACCTCTAATTAAACAGAGTGAGCAGAAAGCCTTGGCTGTTTGACACTGTTTAATAATGACTGATGTAGAGTTGAACCTCTAACTAGAGCCCGAACGACATATCTGTGGGCCGATGTAATTAGCTGATACAAGCTAAAGACCTACTGCTAGCTCACCCAGTAGAACCTTTGCAAAAAAAAGTTGTATTATGGCTGCATATTAACAATTTGAAGATATCTTACCAGACAATAATCAACAAAGCTGGTACCACAGTTGGATATATGATACAAATGGTGCAGTTGTAGTTTACAATTAGGATGATCCATTTCTCCCATTATCCATCACTATATCAACTATTTCCCGACCCTTACTTTTCTTAATTCAAGTTTTGTATACATTAACTGTAAGGATTTTGTTACTGGGAAAGTTTAGTGTTAAGAATTCACCTTCATCTTTGATAGTAAAGCTTGTTGTTCAACTGTAAATACGGTAATAAACAAATTTGCAAGGTAATTGCGAAGAAATCTGTTTATTTGGTGTTTTGATATTTATAGTAGTTATGTAAAAACAGAATATTGGCAGTTATATTGTATAATTTTGGGGGTTTTACATATTGATATGGTTTTGTCCTCATAAAGTACATATTTGTTGGGCTCTACCTGTTACTGAGGGCTTTAACTCTCCATCTCTTCATCCGTGCTTTGAGTGGTCATGCGTATTCAGTCAACACACTTTGAAACCAGGAAGGTTGTGATTTGAATAACATTCTCCTTATCAGTACCCAAGCTGCTGTAACGAATCTGCTGCAGTGTACAAATCAGCCCTTTTGCTCTACCTGAACTAAGTATGAACTGAGCTATGCACTCAGGCACAAAAGCTTATTGTATGTTCTTATATCTGCAAAAAAGGTAATACTGCAATATGTGACTTCTGCAGTGAAATAGACATTTATTGGTTTTATATGTCACTTAGTTCTTATCCAGAAAACATAGCTGTATTCCTCAGATTTTGCTCTGATGAGCAATTTTGCTGATGGTTAAATTGCTTGCATGGCTGCCCATCATTGGTTTTAAAGCAACTGCACTACAACCTTCTTGCCCCTCATTTATTATCACTGGGAACCAAATCACAAAGGAAAGCACAATCGATGGGGCTACCTGGCAGAGACTCAAGTGCTTAGGAGTGAGCGAGGGGGCGCCTAGCCTCAGATACCTCTAAAAGGCTAAATCAATTGCAACCGTTCTGCAACAGTCGGCTGACACTGCAGCCTTTCCACCTCAATGCCGAGGACGTATTGAAAGAGCCCCGTTGGTAGGTGTATGCAAGGATGACAACATGGCTATTGTATTTCTGCCACCACTGGAAGAGAAGGCTTTTATCTGCCTTCAAAATCCCTTAAAGGGCTTCATTCCCCTGGGAAAGCCCATGCCAAACACAAAACACACTTGCACTTAAACCTTCCCGTTGAGAAAAAGCCATAAAGTTTATAAAGTCAATTAAGGCTTTTTTTAAAACTGATGTCAGGCAAATTAAAGCTGCTTGGCCCGGCTCCCTGTGGGTATACCGTCAGATGGTAAAGCAGGGCCCACTTAGCGTCACAGGGTTCCCCAGGCAGAGCACAGAGCAGTAAGCAGCTTACTTATCCCCCAACTCACTTGTGCTTTTTACCTCGGAACGGGCACTGAGTTTCCCTTCAAGTGACATTTCACTTCGTTCGAGCGTTTTTTAGCACATGTGCACTTGCATCCCGCTGAAGTGCATTCTGGGTGCGTTCCTGATTGACTTTACCACGTTCACAATCATATTTATTGATTCAAAATGAACCATGAATAAACGTCACCAGATATTACGTAGAGTGAAGAGACAAATATGATGATATATATGATTCCACTGATGTTTGCCTCTTGAGTCTGATCTATGTGCTCCAAAATATATATCATATATAGAATATTTAGTATATAAGTGTTCAGGGTAGGGACATAAAATGGCTCTGCTACCTGATCCTCATGTTGCCAGGTACAGTTAGTGGATTTCATAGACCGGGATACAGTAGTTAGTTTATTGAGCATTGATTCTCTTAGACACACTGAGGCAGAAGAATTAGGCCAAACAAAATCCAGGGCCAACATTCTTTAGAATAATAGGGAGTTGCGTTTCCTTGAGGACATTTATCATTTTTGCATAATTTAGAGAATAGCTATGTTCTGGAAAAGGCACCTTTCCTCATAGCTGAGGCTCCTTTCCAAGTTTTTGTCACATTTATTATAAACCATATAATTTAATCAGATAAGGCCTGCGTCTCTGCCAAGACACTTTATTTCACTGTTGGAGGACAGAAAAGGGGTTTTGCTTCAGCCTCAGTAAACCATGTCAAATGTAAGGCATTTAAATGTAGAGGGGAGGGTAATGAGTGTGTGGAAAGTGATGACGGTTTCATCTCTGGCAGCGATAATACAGGAGATGCAGTCATATTCTTCTCTCATCTAGGAAGTTCTATAGCATTTTATCAAATCTGATCCAGTTCCGAATCAGATTATCGTATCTGAATCTCTTAAAAGATCTTTCTAGGTAATTCTGTACAGATTATGATGTTTTGGTTTGTTGTTGCATCCAGTATGCAGTCCCGTCCTGACTCATTTTACCTCTTGCTGAGGGAAAGCTGCATTAACTCTTTTCTGGGTGGCTCTGCTACACCCGCCAACGACGTAGAAGCTAAAGTGAAACACCGTGGAAAACTACTTTACCATTCAGCAAATATCAACTTGACACAGCTGAAGGTGAAATCTTTTTACTCTGTTGCAGGTCACAGAATCAGATGGGTCATAGCAAATATGCTAAAAATTCATACTATTGGAACCCATCTCCTCTCTCCTCCTCTTCTCCATCTCCTCCTCCTCTTCATCCCCTTTCTTTTCCTGTCTTCACCTTTTCTTGTTTCCTCTTTACTTCTCCTCCATTTTCTCTCTTCCTTGTCTCCTCTCCTCCACTTCCTCCATCTCCTCTCCTCCATATTCTCTTCTCTCCTCTTCCTAATCCCCTCTCCTCACTCACAGACACTTACACTTGTAATTCCCAGCCAGATCCGTCTGAGTCAAAGCTGCGATTTGAGTCGCCAGCGACAGGGCGGATTAGCAGTGGAATCCTGAGTGAAGGCACGTCTTCACTTCTCTTGATATTTTCCCTCTCTCTCTTGCTGCATGTGTGTGTGTATGTTAGTTTTAATCTAAGTAGTTTCTTCCCCGCCATTATGTCAGAGCTCCTCATCAAAAAGTAACGCTAGCGTCCTTAATGTGCTCGGAGAGCATGGTGGTCATGTTTTTAATCGGCGATCAAACGGGTTAAATAGCTTAAAAGCAGATGAATACCTCAGCTTATTCATATAATAATAAGATTACTTGATTTTTCTAGAACGTCAAATGGATTAAAAGCCCTACCCAATTATCTTTAATGTGGAGATAATGCACCAGAATTAATTAATATAGAGATGCCAATTATTAGGTTTGATAAGCCTGAGGTCTCCTTGTTGTTTGATGGCCCACATTTGACAAATCCCAAGTGTTCAAAGATTACGATGTTGTGCTGAGCTGTTGCATCCAATGTGTCACCAAAACACTCTCAATCATCGTTGTATTAAAGTCACAAAAAAACATTCACTTTTAATGAAAGCATTCTCTAACAAGCATATGATGTGAATCTATGACTATATTTCGTGACTAATGGATTTCCGGTCAGGGAATGTCTTTTGGTGGCCCTAGTCTGTATCTGTCTCAACATGAGACACAGAGATTTGAGCTTGAGCTTCTCTTGTGGCAACGTTTCACTGGAGCAGAATTTTAATAAAGGGATTTCGATGAAAAATTCAGGGTTTTTTTTCTCACTTCTGTCTTACACCCTTCTACTGAGGACAGCTTCTTTGATCTGATTTGGACGGGGAGGAAAGGGAGCATGATGAAGGGAGTCTGAGAAAGGCAGACAGGGAGAAGAAGAGGAGGTTTGAGTAACAGCCCTTCATCCACGTCATTTAAACAAACTGTCATCTGTCCTGTTAGCGTAAAGCTCTCCATCTTCTTTTACTATTATTCTGTTTTAAAGGCTTCAGCTAATGATGGAGTTTCTCTCCTCAGCTCCACTATGCACAACCTTTCTCTGTATAATCTTTGGCTATTTCATCACTGAGACCCAAACTGATAGGGTTGTCTTGAAGTTGCTGGTGAAATACAGCATCAGATAGTGTCAGGATAAAAGCTGCAGATACTAATGAGTCAGGAGATCAATAGGTCTATTTTATTTAATCAAGTGTTGTGTTTATGAATGTTTGAAAATCCCAACTCAATTGCTTTACAGGGAAATTCCAAATACATGTACTGAAATAGAAATTAAACTGAATATGTAAATAAATATAACAAAATGAAAGCACTTCTGTAGTAAATCATGGTTAGCTCCTTCAAACACTTTGCTGTGCTTCTATATATGGCTGGTTATTTTCACCATCCATGAATCTACTGGTTATTTGTCCCATTAATTGGTAAGTCAAAGTAAAATATAAAATAAACAAAAGTGAATAACCGTCTTAATTTCTGAAGTACAATACAAAGCATCAGTTATTCTCTTCTTAGAAGCTAGAAACAGCGAATATTTTAGACGTTTAATCAAGCTTAAATGGCAAATGATTAATTAATCAGTTAGTTAAATGATACATTTCCTGTTTAGCGTTTGATTGACTCTTGTTTTCATCAATACTTTTAGATACTTGCACTACATTACATTACATTACAGTCATTTAGCAGACGCTTTTATCCAAAGCGACTTACAGGAAGTGTATTCAACATAGGTATTCAAGAGAACTACTAGTCACCAGAAGTCATAAGTGCATCTTCTTTCTTAAACAAGCATCTTAAAGCATAAACCAGAGCAAAAGTATAGTGCAGAGGCAAATTGCTACGAAAACAATAATTGCAACAGACTAATACGAATATAACAAGTGCTACAAACCACTACGAATAGGATAAGTGCAGTAAACGAATACGAATTCAATAAGTGCAGCGGACTGATACGAATACAGTAAATGCAACGACTAATACGAATGCAATAAGTGCTACGAGGAAGGCTCAAGGTATATATATACATATATATATATAATCTATGAATACCATTATATCTGATAATAAAATGAAAAAACTCCTTGTTGTCTGACCATCAGTCCAAGATCCAAATATGTTAAGTTTCTATAACATACGACAAAGAAAAGCAGGAAATCCTCACAATTAAGAAGCTGAAACATGTTTGGAATTTTTGCTTTATAAATGGCTTCAGTTAGTATCAAATACGTTGCTGACTGATTTTCAATTCCAGTTTTACATAAACTGGGAATAATAACATCTGACAGCAGTTTTCCAAGCTTGGAAAATAGAACAAATGTAGGTCAAACTACAGTGCAACTCTAGTTACATTATGTGTAATTTTTTTTAGAATCTGTTTTTACTGGACATGAATCAGAAGTAAATTACAGCTTCTCTGACACGTCCATCAGGCTTAGCTACAATAATATGGACTGGAATCGGATTTGGTTTTGGCCCACTACCGAAATGTTAAATCTCTTGGGATGACAGGTTGCCAAAACTCTGTCCAATAAACAAACTTCTTATGAGTTCATGTGACTTTAGTTTACAAGACCTGGTTTGTTTGCAACTAGACTGTTTGAAAGACAGATCTCACCCTGGCTTGTCCTCTGCCCAGATGTGCTGTGCGTACACCTGAGAGCTTCCTGTGGTTGGACACTGTTCATTTTCATGACCTTCGTTTCCCGCTCTCTAATCGCACACACACAGATTAGGTGTACACACCTACTACATTAAACATGTAATAAAAAATTCCATGCAATGTTTTAGAACAACGTCCAGACAAAACATCAAGAAAATGTTTGAATCTAGTTTAAGAAAAACTGTACAAAGTAAATCTTTGCTGACTGTATATGTTGCAGCTAAAACTTCCAGTGTCGCTGACCAATACCTTCACATTTAAATTAATTTGTGAAAAACATACAGGATATGGGTCAGCGTCAGCAGTAGGACTGAATCAATTAGTTGATCGTCAGATATATTTTTAACAAAATGCTAAAAATCACTGTCGCTTGTTCACAATATGTAAAAACTTGATGCTTTTCTCTTTCATGTTTTTGTAAATGGAATGTTTTTAGGTTTTGGACTGTTGGACAAAAAATTGTTTGTAGACATTTATTTTGTGAAACTATCTGTTGTTTTTTTGGAAAATATTCCAATTTTTTATCGACTATAGACATAGAGACTAGAAATTAAAATGATTGTTCGTAAAATAGTCAACAGATAAACCAATCCTAAAAATTTGAATTAGTTGCAGCTCTAATCAGCCGTAACATTAGCTCATTGCTGTAAAGAACTAAACAAAACAGAAATCTGTGGATCGGTCACTCTTGGCCAATACCCGTTCCGCTTAATCAGGTCAGTATTGGTGCCAATACCTATCCACTGGACTGAAACCCCAACACAGACTGATGCACAAATAGAAACACACACAGACATTTTCATGCGCAGCCACAACCTCACACACACACATTTACATGCACATCAGACCATAAACACACAGTCACGTACACACATCACTGCATCTCCTCTGTGCTTGCCAGTCTCTATTTCCACAACATCTCGGGTCACTGTGCTCCTCCGATGGCTGCCAGCATTTCCAGGTTACATGAAGCAGGCAGGCAGTCTGCCAGTCTGCAGGAGGCCTTCGGAGACAGAAGCTCAGACAGCGCTTCCTTGTTTACTTTCATGAGTTGTTGACTGGCCACCCTGCCGCGGCCGATGCCATGTCAGAGCATGTCAGGAGAGGCCTGTAACGGCTTGAAAAGGCATCAAACCATTATTGTGTGAGTGGCACACCAAGAAATGAGGGAGTGAGTGCATCCGCTGGAAGAGGTGTTTTTGTGTGTGTTCGTGTGTAAAAGCCTTGTTCTTGAGTCACAGAAATGATGGTCCAGTGCTCCTTGTCTCTGCTTTGTTCTCTGTAGTATACCCTTTTTCAAAACATTGAATTATAGGTGTGAAGGATTAGCGTTACACTAATTACGAGGTTATGAATGGAATTATATCTCCCTGAGGTTGCAGAACAATTTCTGTGATAATAGCAGTCTTTTTATTCAAGTATCAAGATATGCCAGCGAGCCCTTTATGATGAATGCACCGTGAAGGCTTCGCTGCCTCCACAGTCTTATTACAACTGTGGAAAATCTAGAATTTCACGTGCTTTCAAAGAAAAGCTGAGAGTAGATATCTGTGGAAGAACCTGCATTCACAAGTAGCAAATTTTGTCTTTGAAGCTTGAAAAATATATCTGTTATTGCAGCTCTTTTTTTTTTTTTTTTTTTAAAGCTTCATGTAAAAAAAAAAAAAAAAAAAAAAAAAAAAAAAAAAAAAAGGTTTCGCTGTTTAAAAATGGGGCAAGTGTTGTATTCATCGTTTAAAAAGTGTTTGTATTAATGAGATGATAAAGCCTTTGTAATTTCAGTCAGAGTAAATGGCCGAGTTATTTCAAGAACTTGCTTGTCAGGGTAATGAGGCATATCCCATGTAATACACACACACACACACACACACACACACACACACACACACACACACACACACACACACACACACACACACACACACACACACACACACAGATACAGACACACAGACACGCACAGGGAAATAAAGTGAAAGTCGAAGAGGGAGAGACAGATAGATGGGGGGGCGAGAAAGAGGAGAGAAAAGTGAGCGAGCTTAAGAGGCCGTGGGAGGCCCCCAGAGAGAAAAAGACTGGAAGGCCTCCAAATGTTCCACTCTGGAATATCTTCAAGGACAATCAGCTAAACAGTTGATATTAAGAGAGCTGTGTGAAATCGATTGCTCAAGGTGTTATCTGCGCTGCAAAACTGGCTGGTAATTAGTCATGGCTAAAGGAGTGTTACAGAGAGAGCGAGATGGATTTAATCTTAATAGATTTCACTGCACTGCAGATACAGTAGCACCTGAGCTCTCTCTCCTTTTCCTCTCTCTCTCTCTCTCTCTCTCTCTCTCTCTGGCTATCTTATCAGAAGAAAAAGCAGCTGAGTAAGTAGCTGTGATGTACCACTGTTGCTAAATTTGCCCGAACCTTCAAATGTATGTTTTGCACGAGTTACTTGTTCAAAGGCAGCTGTACCTGTTTTTATTCTGACTCTCCAGCAGCAGCAGCAGCAGCTCCTGTTTGTGAAAAAAAGCTCAGGCGATGATGTACTTGAGTCCACGGCAGCTGTTGACTTAGAGATCTTGGTAGCGTATTCAGAGGTAATCAGCAGACAAAGCCCTCAGTGACTGACGGGGAGATTGGGCTGTTTGCTCCTCTATGATGTACCTGTGCAGCCCAGAGGCAGGCCAGATGTGTTAGTTTAGCGATTAGCAGAGGCTAGGATCTATGAAGACAACTAAAGTATTCAGTATTTTGGGAGAGGTCAATGGGCAGGTGGGAAAACTTTGACTATTGTATGTTGGAGGAAAAAATACAATGATATGTGGCTTATATTAATCTTACCCCCATACTGTACAAACTGAAGGATAAGGCAGGTGTTATTTTATATATTTACATTTTTCACACTAACTCCAATGGCGTGTGGGTATGGCAGTTTTGGTCAGTCGATCCACCACTTTGGTCCAAATATCTTTTGCCATCAAATTTCAAACTTTCATGGTTTCCAGGCTTATAATCCCTATCACTATGCTGATTCCCTGATTTTTCATCTGGCACCACCAGCAAGTCAAATGACTTTACCATCAGCCTTAGCTGCAGGTTTTTTTCAATGCTTATTAAAACATGTATGCATGCTACCATGCTAAAGCAACAGGGTAAAGAACATTATATCTGCAAAGCATCAGCATGCTAGCATTGTCATTGTGCACAAGCTAGAATGCTGACACATTCATTTAGATCCAAGTACAGATGTGTTTTTGCCAAACTCCTATTTGAAAATGGAGAACTGTTAGTATCACAACTAATGCAAAACAACACTTAAACATAAACACCTTAAAAACAATGCCACAACCCTGAAATAACATTAAAAGTGTCTCTGTTTGGCTTAACTACAACCAATGTTTTTACTTTGGTTCGGATTGTTTTCAGGTAAACTTGGACTAATACTAAATTTGAAGGAGAGAAACAGAATCTTCAAATGTGTTTCTCCCAGGATTAACTGGTGTGAAAAACTTCCCAGTTTATATTTCCCTATCAGCAGCAAAACAGCAACAGTCATTAGGAACGAGATTACATCTGGATCCTGTTTTTCTCAGTAATATAGTCAAATAAATTATATTTTACAAGGACTTAACATAGTTTTGGAAGTGTGAAGATTATGCTGTGTTGCTAGCATGATGCTAAAGTAGAGGTGATGGGAACCACTTGTTTGGAAGTCGAATGTAGCAGCTCAAATCGGCTAAGATGTTATTGCTTTGTTGTTTGTTACATGTTTTTGTCGATTGTTGGACCTTTTGGTCTTTTGTGACCTGTAGTTTTATTGTTGTAAGCAGACAAAAAAATCACTCTGAAATTTATATTTGTGTGTGTTGTTTTTACATCTAAAAATACGAATTGTTTTTCTCTTTTTGTAATTTTTTTCCTGCAGAAGTTGAAGCAGAAGAACCAGCAGTTGAAGCAGATCATGGACCAACTCCGCAACCTCATCTGGGAGATCAACTCCATGCTGGCTGTCAGGAGCTGAGCCACACACCCTCAAACACCCATTCATATACCCCACACACACACACACACACACACACACACACACACACACACACACACACACACACACACACACACACACACACACACACACACACACACACACACACAAACACAAACACAAACTCCCTCGCATACATTTACTATAAATAATGAAAAGGAAGATTTGGTCATTAACTGGACGTGGGACGGGGTACCACAGGCTGGCTGAGGCTGCACTTTACAGAAGAAATTGGGACATTGGCAATATCAAACAGTATCCAGAAGACATGACAACAATAGATGAAAAAGGAGAGGGGAAACATGAAGACGGGTGCGGGTGACACCAGTGTGGCCGATGGCAGAAAATATTCTGTCTACCTCGATGTTCTGCATTTCAATCAACGTTATGATTGAATTAATTTGAAGAGTTGATATATTATGTTTTATCTATTAGTAGGTACTAGCTCTATAGAGGGTTAATGCCTGTAGGAACACATTGATATATTCTATTTAATCCTAAAATTGGAATTGTTTGAAACCCTAAATTTTAAAAGCTTTTATATGACCCCCTAGACACTTTAATAAGAAAGACATACACTGTGGCAAAGTTATGAGTCTTATCCTTGCTATATTCCTCTGCTTTTTTTTATTAATTCGATGTAATATGTAAACTCATCTATGCTCCGCTCTGATTGGACTTGACCTGTCAATACGATGTCTTGTTAAGGATTCCGCTAAACTATAAATTTTGCTGTGATTTTTAAAAAAGTCAACGCTGTTTGTGCTGTGGTTTTTGTTTGTTGGTGTGTCTGTTGTCCAATTCGTCCGTATTTATTGAGCATTTTAGAATCACGTGCTAAAAGTGAATCTATATTATAACAATTATAACTTTTTACCGGCCGATCGTATCGTAAACATAAACCAACAATGTTGATATGGATTCTAATATCTCCTGATATGTCAACCTGAGACAGATTTATCAGTCTAGCTCCTGTGGGAACCTGCCTTCGCCCATTGACAGCTGAGATCGGCTCCAGCACCCCTGCGACCCTTAACTGGATAAGCAGGTTACGGAAAATGAATGAATGAATAAATGAATGAATTAACTATTAAATTAAAAATAACCCATGTTTTGCATGAGCGCAACTTTGTTTTTAGTAAATAATAAATCGGACCATTATCTGAGGAGCTTTTTGAGTGATCAGGGTTTGGTTTATTACTGCTGGAATTGTTGATTGTGGTTTTGCAAGTTAGGAATAAAATGCTTTTCTCCAAGCACCAAAATTAGGACCAAAAATCTTCTTCATCACTCAGCAAATTTAAGGCCAGTTAGGAGTGATTTCCTACTCTCAGATGCTTGATAAATACTGGCCAGGTATGATAAGAGGTCACCTAATTCAGCTAGGGGGAGCTTTTGGTCTCTGTAAAAATACTAGACGTAAACACGCACTTTAAAGCACGCCCTCATTTATAGATGAGAAAGGACAGACGGAGTAAGAGAGAGACAAAGAAGGATCCACAAAAATCATTCAACACAAACATGAAACATGAGCTAAAATCTAGGTACATGTGGCACCACTGTCTGGTCTCAGATATGCATTAGAATATCAGTGTCTGATATGTGTGTGTTTAATAATTCAGAGCATAGCCGGGGTCATATCCAAGATGTGTTATGAGGGTATCATCCTCAGGGAGACGCAGAAGGACAGATGCAGCATTGGAGCAGCAAAAAGGCTTTCAGCTGAGTAAAAAAATCAATGCAGTAGTGACTAATAAACCTCTTCTCCGTGGTCTAATAAAGGGGTGGCTATTATATCTCCGAGGGCAATGCAGAATTATGACGGTAGAAATGGAGTGTGTTCTGGTTCGGCAGAGGTCAGGGGTTGAGCACTTGTCCATACACACTTTGTCGCAAATGATGAAGTGGGAAAAAAAAAGTGCTGGGTTACACTCTGATGTTTACAATGTGCGCTTGTCACAGCATATCCTCTATAGTGTCTTAAGAGGCAGATAGTGACACTTTGTATTTTGGGGGACTTTACAACACTTCTTATGATTGCATTGCATCCTGGTCTATGAGGTTCACGTCAGTGGAGAGAGGACATTTAGGAGAAGCTGGCATGCTGAATCATACAAATCTGATTCAGAATTCTGAAGAACTGAGGCCGTTTTTCAGTGTAGTCTAATGCAGATTAGAGAAGTTTTCCAGTATGCAATGAGACAGAACCCAGGATGTCTGCGAGATCTTTAAAAGTTGCACATGCGCATAACGTAATCATTTCAATGCAATAAAAACGCATAATGTAATAATGAGAAGTAATAGCAGTTTATGAATTACATTATAAACTACGCAAAAACAAACAATATTTTTTGTGAAATAAAATTCCCAATACTTAGATAGCCCTTTAAAGTATAAGGTCCTAGAAGGTGTTAAATGCACCTAAAGCCAAACTGATTTCTCAGCTGTTCTTCCTGCATTCAGTGCTCTCATTAGACGTGACATACAGCGGGTAAAATAAGTATTGAACACGTCACCATTTACATTTTTCCATTTATCTTTCCTTCAATTATATAAAGTTTGCCAGTGCCGTATGCTGAAAAACAGCCCCACACCATGATGTTCCCACCTCCAAACTTCACTGTTGGTATGGTGTTTTTGGGGTGATGTGCAGTGCCATTTGACCTCCAAACATGGTGTGTATTATGGCATCCAAAGAGTTCAATTTTGGTCTGATCTGAACAGACTATATTCTCCCAGTATTTCACAGGCTTGTCTAAAAGTTGTGCAGCAAACTTTAAACAAGCTTCAACATGCTTTTTCTTCAGCAATGGAGTCTTGCGTGGTGAGCGTGCATACAGGCCACGGCGGATGAGTGCATTACTTATTGTTTTCTTTGAAACAATTGCACCTGCTAATTACAGGTCTTTCTGAAGCTCTGCACAAGTGGTCCTTGGCTCTTGGACAACTCTTCTGATAATTATTTTCACTCGTCTGTCAGAAATCTTGCGAGGAGCACCTGGTCGTGGCCGGTTTATGGTGAAATGATGTTCTTTCCACTTCCGGATTATGGCCCCAACAGTGCTCACTGGAACATTCAGAAGTTTAGAAATCCTTCTGTAACCAATGCCATCAGTATGTTTTGCAACAATAAGGTTGCGAAGGTCTTGAGAGAGCTCTTTGCTTTTACCCATCATGAGATGTTTCTTGTGTGACACCTTGGTAATGAGACACCTTTTTATAGGCCATCAGTTGGGACTGAACCAGCTCATATTAATTTGCACTGACAAGGGGCAGGATTGCTTTCTAATTACTGATAGATTTCAGCTGGTGTCTTGGCTTTCCATGCCTTTTTGCACCTCCCTTTCTTCATGTGTTCAATACTTTTTCCCTGTGTCATTCCATTTTATTACACATAACTAAATTTCAGAACTTATTTGTTTGGTTTTATTTGTATGTATGGATTACTTGGGTTGTTACCGACATCTGGTGAACATTTCATGTCAATAGCACCTTTAGAAATATATTTACTGAGAAAAATGATGACGTGTTCAATACTTATTTTACCCGCTGTATTTGTTAGCAAGGAAGAACTACAGGCTGCTAGTCAAGCTTGGTTTACCCTGGGTAGCCATGGGGTGTGCTCCAGATGCCACTCAAAAACAGAACTTACCTTATTCTATTTGATTGTATTGCAAAGCTCAAAAATTGCGTCAAGGATCATTTGCCTCTGAGCCGGAGTATACGGTTGAACAAATGCAGTGGACAGAGGCCAGGGAGTAGGTAATTTGGAGAGGAGCAGAATCAGTACTGTAGTTTGTGTGTGTGTGTGTGTGTGTGTGTGTGTGTGTGTGTGTGTGTGTGTGTGTGTGTGTGTGTGTGTGTGTGTGTGTGTGTGTGTGTGTGTGTGTGTGTGTGTGTGTGTGTGTGTGTGTGTGTGTGTACACAGAGGGAGTGTGTTTTCCTTTATTTTCTTGCTGGTTTGAATTGTGCCTTTTCTCAATATATTTATTATTATAGAAAATAGCCCAGTGTAACTGCTGTTTGTATTAGTGATTTTAAAACAAATTTTATTCATGACTTTTGCAATATACCAAATACTTTCGATACTAGACTTTTACTGACTTTTTAAAAAACTTTTTTAGACATATTTTACTGACTTTTTTCAACATACTATACATATGCTTTTTTCTTTTAAAAAATAAAATGATGTGATTGTTTTTTTAAATATTTTGGACTTAATATACTATTATATTTTCGACATACAGTACCAGTCAAAAGTTTGGACACACCTTCTCATTCAATGGATTTTCTTTATTTAAAAAAAAAAAAACACGCACTGGGAACAAGCTCTACATTGTAGATTAATATTGAAGACATCCAAACTATGAAGGAACACATATGGAATTATGTGGTAAACAAACAAATGCTCAACAAACCAGAATATGTTTTATATTTTAGATTCTTCAAAGTAGTTGAATGAGAAGGTGTCCAAACGTTTGACTGGTACTGTACTTAACTGTGACTTTCTTTTACTTCTTCGACATACTATACTGTGACTTTTTTCCGACATATTATACTATGACTTTCTTTGACTTTTTCAGACATACTATACTATGACTTTCTTTAATATACTATGCTATGACTTTTTTTTTTAAATTTGCAACATACTATACTATGATTTCTTTTACTTTTTTCGGCATACTATATTAGTTTTCTTTTACATACTATACTGTTTTCAGATTTTTTAAAACTTACATACATTTATACATACTATGTGTGTTACATATGTCATTTGTTTTTCATTTTCATGATATGCCATACTTCAACTTTTTACAACATAATAAATTTTTTTAGATTTTTTCCGACATTCTATACTATGACTCTTTTCGAGATACTAAACTGTGACTTTTTTAGACGTACTATAAAATTACTGTTGCTTTTTTCTACATACTTAACTATGACTTTTTTTTACTTTTTTCGACATACTATGACTTCAAATTTTTCCGAAATACAACACTATGACTTTTTTTTTAGTTTTCGTCATACTATACTATGACTTTTTTTTTACTTTTGTCGACACACTATACTCTTACTTTTTTTGAATGACACTAAGATTTCTATACTATACTATATACTAAGACTTTTTAAATTTTTGCACCATGCTATACTATGAATTTTTTTAACTTTCTTCGACACACTATACTATGACCTTTTTGTCATACTATAATACTTTTTTAACTTTTTTCGACATACTTTACAATGACTTTCTTTTCTTTTTTCGACATACAATACTATGATTTTTTAAAAATACTATACTATGACATTTTCGACAGACTATACTATGAATTCGATGCTTTTTTGACTTATTTCAACACACTATACTATGATTCTTTTAGAGTTAATCTACTATTCTGTCTTTGACATACTATACGATTACTTTTTTGACATACAATACTATGAATTTTTCGTCATACAATACTAAGACTTTTTAAAAAATTCACCATACTATACTATGACTGTTTTTTTTACTTTTTTCAACACACTATACTGTGACTTTTTTCGACACACTATAATAAGACTTTTTAACTTTTTTCGACATACTTTACAATGACTTTCTTTTCTTTTTTCGACATACAATACTATGACTTTTTTTGACATACTATACTATGACTTTTTCAAAATACTACACTAAGACTGTTTTTTGACTAACTGAAATACAAAACTATGACTTTTTTATATGTACTATAAAATTACTTTTAAAAATTTTCGACAGACTATACTATGAATTCTATGCTTTTTGGACTTTTTTCAACATACTATATTATGATTTTCTTTTAGGTATTCTGTCTTTTCTTAATTTTTTTGACATACTATACGATTACTTTTTTGACATACAATACTATGAATTTTCTGACATACTATTCTGTGATTTCTTTTTACTTTTTCGATATACTATACTATTAACTTTTTTAATTACTTTTTGAGACATAATATACTTTTCTTAACTTTTTTAGACATACTATGACTTTTATTATTTTTTATTTTACTATGACCTTTTTCAACATATTATACTATTACTTTTATCGACATACCACACTATGATTGTTTTTTGACATACTGTACTATGATTCTTTTGAGGTACTATACTGTCTTTTCTTAATTTTTTTGACATACTATACTATGACTTTTCTTAATTCGCTTTGACCTATAACACTGTCTTTTTTTCACATACTATACTATTACTTTTTCGACATACAATGCTTTGACTTTCATCAACATAGTATGTTATGTCTTTTTTATTACTTTTTTCGACATACTATACTATGACCTTTTTTTTGCTTTTTCCAACAAGCTATACTGTGAATTTTTTGAGATGCAATACTATTTCTTTTTTCGACATACTATTCTATGATTTTTTTGACTTTCGACATACTATAATATCACCTTTTTCAACATACTAACCTCTGACTTTTATGTATGCTATTTCAAGACATACTATATATACATACTTTTTAGGACACCTTTATAGCTATAATATGACATTTTTCTAACATACTGTGGTTTGACATATTTTTATGGCACAAGTTCTTTCAAATGGGAACATTGAAACACACCCTACTAAAAAAATAGGACAAGGCGATGCAGTTATCATCAAATATGAGTTTATTTTTTTATAAATCATTCTTACAAAATTGGCATTTATCTATTTCATTTGTGACCTCTATAAAAGTCTTCTGTTAATTACAAGGTAGGAGGGAGGAGAAGGCATCAGGACAGCTGGGCTTGGCTGAGTCCTTACAGATCAAAAAAGTGATGCAGCCGATTCACTGATAAATAATCCCAAACAGGAAGTGGTCATTCTTTGTTGCCTCAGCAACCGTGTCCAAACACAAAGATGAAAGCAGGGTGTTATAATAAAGGAAATGGAAGCGGTGACTCATCCAGTGTATGAAAGGCAGGGCTGCTCGGGCCCTGCATATGGGGCTATTGCTGCCCGTCTACTGGAATTAACAAGTCTAGGACAGACAGTGCTCGGCATGTCAAGAACTCACATGTTGATAAAAAGGCACAAATCAAGAACATACTAGTTTCCAGCACACACGCCGTCGCAACTATAAACACCCAACTGCCTGGCACATTTTGGGTAAACCTTCTTCTGTCTGTTTCAAAGCACGCAATGATAACTTGCATAATGTTGCCCCTGATCAAATGGCAGACATGACAGGCGTTTAAAGCGGTTTGCAGAGGTTTTCCTGGGGGGCCCAAATCGCATCCATCGCTCTCTTTAGTTCTGGACTCTATGTATTGTGCAGCACGCCAACTGAAAGATGGAGCGAGTTTATCTTGCCAAGTTATCCGACCTGGAACCAGGCTTTTGAAAGAGGCAATTTAAATACAACTGTGTCACAGCCTCAGACCCATTATTGTAATGCATGAGGGGGGAAAGATGTTACAGCAGAAAATGTTTCCATCTGGTTCAGAGGACCCAGCTGCTTATTATTTTCCATGTGTCAGTTGGCGTAGTCTTTATTGGGACTTTGCAATTTGACTCCCGCGGAGAGCCGAGATTGTACATCCCAATCCAATTCTAGATCACTGGTGTATGCAATCTTTTTGAGTTAAAACTCGAACTATATGACTCTGAAAATGTTACATCTCTCTTGGGGAGTCCTGTATGAGGAAGAGCGTGATGTATTTTTTTCCCCCGGAAAACCAATGCAGACTGAAACATAACATGAGCTGTATATCGGCATCTTTGTGGATTAATGTGCACAGCGTGAAGAAAATAAACTGAATAAATACCATTTCCTCCCCTCAGCGATGCAGGATCAGTCTTATGTTCTCTCTGCGTCATCTCCAATCGTACACTGTCTTTTGTTTTCCTCAAAAAATAAATATATGCCTATGTACAGTGCTGAGAGTCGCAGGGATTTGAAATGGGTGGTGTTTTTTTCATGAAGTATCTGCAAAGCTGGGGGACGTGGTTCTCTTGAGATGACCCACACACAGTTGATTCAAACGCTCTGACATTAAAGGCTTGATATGGATTCAAACAATATGGTTCTGTGAAGATGAAATGGGGACCAGATGTAGACCAAGTGAGGAGCATGTCTTTCCCAGAATCACGTACTGCAGCTGAGTGAAACATTTGCTGTTGTGACTCTGCATTAAACAGATCATAAATCTCTCCCGGCAAACAAATAACACTCCAGACTTGAAGTCCCAGAATGTAAATACAAGCATGATATTTAAAGCAATGACGTGAGGAAACAAAGACAAACCTGATAGTCTTGCTGTGTTTGATATATGAAACAGAATAGCTTTGCATTGGTAGCATTTGGATATGACACTTCAAAAGCATGAATTGCGCCTTTGTTGACACTGTAAAGGCTTTGCGATACATTTTACATAAACTATTTGTAGAACAAAATGAGAACAAATCAATGAAAAAAAAACCTCAAACTAAAACCTTAAAAGAATGTGTGACACTGATACTGACAATGGCATTTGACAAAGACAGCTACTGATCAACACACACACACACACACACACACACACACACACACACACACACACACACACACACACACACACACACACAGACACACAAACACACTTGACAGCTTTGGCTGAGACATTATGCTGAATGCCTGCTTGACAGAAAGGCCACTAAAAGCATGCTGCTTCTGTAAGTGTCTGCAAACTAAAAGTGAGAGGGAAATGCCTGTGCTATCGGCCGTGTGCCGCATGCAGACCTAATGACAGCGAAGAAATATCTCCGTTACGAAGCAGATCTCTTAGAAATGATTAATTCAAGTTTGAGATAGCAAGTAATTTGAGCATTTCGATCTGGTTGTCCAATACCCATAAGGTAATTTAAGGTGCAAAATGTCAGGCGGTTTGATGTGGATACGATTGGCGATGTGAGCAGCCGTTTTAAGTGACGGACAATCAGGGGAGGGTGTGTGCGAGCTGTCCTGCCAAGGCTAGCATTAGCTAGAAGGTCATGTTTGTGGGTCACTGCTTCCACAATACAATGTTCTATAATGTTAGTGTCCCATCAACAGCTTGTCTCCTCGGCATAAATCAGCACTCCAGATGAAATAGAATTACCTAATTGAAGCCCGAACGCATCTCTGCCTGACAAATGGGGGAGAAAACCTTTTGTCAATTTAACGGCTCTGAGGTCCTCTGATATGTCACAGAAATAAAAATAAATCACGGTGGCAGGAGAGCCGCACTGGACTGATGACTAAAATATTTCAACGCGGGAGCATCTAGGCATCTCAAAGTGATGTAGGCAACGTGATGTGCAATCAAAAAGTTCTAAAGGCAGACCCCGATGTCAGAATGGCACTGATGCGCTCAGCGTTAAAAGAAAAATCTCTCTACAAGCACTCCTGTGAAATGACGCCGGACGCTGGTCACTAAAGACCTGCTATGGACAGAAATTTTATTCCATTTCCTCCCTGCCAGGATAGAGCTCCAGGGCCATGCAGGAAGATATAAATGGGCAAAAACGAGTTTGGGTTAGAATGCAACGTTCTGCTCCATTTCATCCAGAAATGTTCATTTCGCTCATTCCAACGGAGGGAAAATGTACTCCGCTTGAGCTTATGGTTGGATGAGCCAACTTTTCAAGGCTCTGTACACACAACACCATCGTACGCACATACGTACACACACACACACACACACACACACACACACACACACACACACACACACACACACACACACACACACACACACACACACACACACACACACACACACACACACACACACACACACACACACACACACACACACACACACACGAGTGAAAGTACAGAGACTTTAAAGGGGGAAATAAAAGGTGATGAAAGTAAATGAAAAGAAAAAGATGAGAAAAGTACAACTGCCTTGGTGAGTATGAGAGGAAAATGGGATATGAAACGCGATGTTTTTCTAACATTTCTCAGTGATAACAGGGACGCAGATAGACCATTATAAAAGCCGTATCAGCACATTAAGGAATGAGCCGAGGATAGGAAAGACGGCATGTTTTCCGGCGCGAGGATGTGAGTCGATAGCCAAGAATTTCAAGAAATAATGGCTGCTTTGCTATAAAAACCTTGTCAGGCCACTAAAATAACATGGACACTGCTGTTTACCTCTTCTGCCTTGAGAACGGAAATATTAAACTGATGACGCTCTGACTTTAAACCTCTCAGAGAGGACAAAGGGTCAACAGTGACACCAGAGAGCTGATTTGTACAGAAATCAAATCAACTAACAAACAGGGTCTCCTGGGCTATAAAGCAGGGGGTTTTGGTAGTCCGGTATTACATCCTGATGCAGACTGGGAGGGTTGCTAGGGGCGAACAGTAGGATTTTTGACGGGGTGGGGTTGCCAGGTTTGCGATCGTGGACACCTTCCCTCTTCTACCATCCTGCACATGTGCCGAGAGAGCAGGAAAGTCAATGTCGTCCTTGTTCATGTTGTACAAAAAAATATTCTATCCAAGAGTTCTCGTCGTCAGTAGTGTGTGCCGTGTGTTTGCACATTTGCAAAACATACAGCAACTGTTTGGCATGTCCATCAGTTTGTGTACTCCTCTTTGTCTGTCTGTGTTTGGGGTTTTCTGTTTGCGTTTTTCATTTCCAAACGCCATCTGCTTGTTTCCTATTCATCCCTTACCGCGTTCAAGTCCTGGCAGCAGCGGCGCTGTGGTCATTGGCAATGTGCTGAGTGGAAGACAGAGCAGTGTCGCTCCCCGTCTATCCTGCCGTAGTCCTGCTAGTCCTTCTACTCTCCACAGAGTCTCTATCGCGAGCCTCCCCCTGCGTGGGGTCTCCCCCGAGGGGGCGCCGGTCCTGTCAGAGCCTCTCGATGTCCCTGTATTTCTTGCGGAGAATGGAGACCTGGTCCTTGAACAGGACGGGGTCCAGTCTCATCTGGGAGTGGACCAGCGGCATGGCGCCAAACCAGCTGGCGAACTTGTTCATGCAGGTTTGCCGCTGGGCAAAGTGGTCCGGATCGGCCCAGCGAGAAGCTCTTGAAGACTGTTGGGAACGGAGAGGGAGAAGAGGGCAGACAAAAAAATATTTTAGTGTCATTATCACGGTGAATAATTATTGCTTAAGATCAGTGATTCACAACCATGCAGTATTTGTACCCAAGGGGGTATTCCTGCTCTTGCTTAGGGACAGTGTGCAAAACACCTTTTTGCACACTGTCTTACAAAGACTAAATACACAATATACAAGACTTTGTGGATGTAAGCCTAGGCAATCAACTAGTCTACACAGGCTTTGCACATACATTCCCAATGCTAATACTATTAACAATAAGGCCACTCACACAACTACACAAATTTTTCTAGCCTACACCTAATTAGCAGTGCGGACAATTTGCAAGATTTTTGGAGAGAATGCGGAGTAGCTCAATTCATTTGATAAAAAAATATAATTTGTGATTTTATATGTCATCCAATTTGTGAGTAGTAGGAAAATAAACACGAAACTAGGTTTAGAAAATGGTTTGTCAAAATAAGGGATAACCAGTTGACGTAATTAGGTAAAAGTAATGGATGAACAGTTGAAAGATCTACCTTAGAAATGTGTGAATATAAAATTCAGATAATTAGCTATAAGTCGTGGATAACTGTTGATATAGTTAGCTAATAAACCTATACACAAAACACTCTGCAATTTGAAACAACATTTGAGGTTATACTCATTTAGATCCACTTAAAAATAAATTGTAATTAACTTATTTGGAACGTGATAAGCGGGGTCGATGATGGGATTTGGAATTACACCGCACCAAAAAAACTGCTTTAGATCATTGGCGGGAAAAGGGATGTTCTCCTTATATGAAAAAAGGCAGACAATAACAATCATCTGCTGATTTCTTTCATTCAATCATAGTCACAGTTCAGACACTGTGACAAGAGAAAACCATTACTGAATGAAGAGAGACATTAATGCCTCAATAAATAATCAACTGGATCCTATTCTATATTTGTGAGCCAGGAGCTTGACTAGAAGCCATGACGTCATCCATAAAATCTGACACGACTGATCTCTGTGCTTTGTCTCCCCGCCGTACAGTAAGTGACTTGTCCTGTTTACCCACGGGTCGTACCAGAGACTTTTAGGAGAATAATTCATGCTGTTCATAGAGCAGCAAGAGTTCATTCCAGCTGAAAGGCCGTGACACACACTGATGATGAGGAGAAAACAATGCTGGCTTCAGCATGAATCACAATTTTTATAAAAAAAAAAGGATACAATAAAAGTGGATTATATAATAAGTCTAAGTCTATTGTTTCGAGTTCAGTCATTTCCTGTAATGTGATTTTCTTTAATGCAAACCAATTCTCTCAGCTGGCAGCTGTCCTGAAGTTTGGTTTAACAGCTCTTTTAAAATAGAGCCAATGAGTCATCTCAGTCAAACAAAATATTAAAAACTGACACGGATCCGGTCATGAGAAGGGCCTCAACACGCTCCTACCTGTCCCATCATGGTCTCCTTGTACTGTTTCTTCTGTGTGACCTTGATGGGCGGCAGCTTGGTGACAGCAGAGACCAGGAAGTTCATCAGTATGTCCTCACAGTTGGCCAGCTGGTCCACCATGCCCTTCAGACTAGTGGGTAAGTAGTTGGTGTACAGGTGATGGTAATACCTGCAAGAGAGGAGCGAAAGGAGTGAGGATAAAGGAAGAGTAAATCATCAAATAAGAATAAATAAGAAGGGGCGACTGATCTTGGTAGGTCAGTCCTTATGAGAATCCTCTTTCTTCCCCCCAAAAACCAACACTGTTAATTTCCTGCTCTGCACCAAACGGCAACAAGACACAGTTTAAGACTAGCTGGTGAACAAAGTCAAGCATTTAGCAGCTAAACATCAGATATTTAGTGAGGGTGTGAGGTTGTCACGCAAATGTCATGAAGTGAATTGAAAGTTGAAAGCCTTTAAATGGAAAATGAAGCAGACTGAAGAGTGATTTGCAGGTTCAGTCTGTTAAACAGGCCCTATTATGCTATTTTCCGGGTGCATATTTTTATCTCAAGTTACAGTTACAACATGTTTTACGTGCGTTAATGTTCATAATTCGCCTTGTTTTTCTCATCCTGGCTGTCGTGCAGCACCTCTTCTCACCCTCTCTCTGAAACGCTCCATTGTAGCACTTGCTCCTCCCTCCAGAAAGCAAAGTCTGATTGGTCAGCTAGCCCGCTCTGTTGTGATTGATCAAAGTTTCAAAACTATCCCCTCCGGAGCTTCCTTGTTGAGGGCCAAACTAGCCGGAGGGAGTTTTATATCACTTCCGTAACATTGTGAACTCATAAAGTTACGGAAGTGAAGGAGAGAATTCAATGGATCCGTTTCAGGCAGCTCAGGAGTTTCTGAGGGGGAGGGTAACGCCTTTTAGGCATGGACTTCAGGTTTTACACTTTTACCTTTTACATGTACAAAAATATATATAACACACTAAAGAAGAGGGGAAAAGTGGAAAACCATAAAAGGGCCACTTTTCAAAACATTGTAAAAAAAGCACATGGCTTTGATAAAAATTAATTTGGTCTGATTTAACTTCCAGGTTTTTATTTTCACTTTTCCCAATTGCACTCATTAAAGTGTAAATTGATTTTCATTTACATTCTGCTCCAACAATGCTGAGTATGTGCACAAACTTTCAATAGGCTTTTTTTGGATTCATTCCTGAAAACGCCATTGTGGAGCTGAATAATCCCACAGTTTCAGACCTTTATAGGTGGATGAAGAGGACAGCTTGTCATATGTTTGGGCGACTTTAATTCAAATGCATCACAAATTTGAGACACCTTTACAGGTTGAAGCCTTTGGGCAGAACTCCGAATTCATCAACACACTGATTGCTCAAGTTCCAGGATGGATTGAACGACTGAGTTATTGAAAGTGATTAAGCGTTCGTCTGCAGTGATTGGCTGACTCCGGCTTAATGGACTGCTCCCAACACAGCCGAGTGAAGCCATATTGAAGCTGACAGGGCTGTTGTAAAACTAAACGCAGGAACTATGAAACGCCGTGTAGCAGACAAATTTACATTTTTTGGGATAAAACATACCCAGTGTCAAAACACTGATTTCCTGAGGCTGTGCAACACTGAACAACGCGCCTACTTTCATAATCTGCAGATCACTGCATCAAAGTGTTGTATCAAAAGACAGACGACTGAACACTGGAGAGCAGAGCAGAGCAAAGCTGTGATCCCTGTATAACAGAAGGGGAACGGAACTGAAGGAAGAAACATGAAAGCAAACAGCCAAGCAGAGCGAAACAGTGAGCAGGTAAACAGCTGTATTGGAACCAAGTTGTTGCAGATCAGAGGACGATAATGCGGAATCCCCTTCTGTACCTGTGGTAGATGGCGGCCCCCGTCAGCACCATTGAATAATCGTTGGTCCATTTGGATGTGTAGCCCCAACGCTCCTTGTTGCTGTCCCAGAAGTGGCTGCGAGCAGGGTAACCAACGATCCGCTCAGGAAAACTCTGCCAAACCGTGAAGGCAAAATCCACCTGGACAGACACAAAACAGATTTTAACAAAACATGATATTTAGAACCACATTTGTATCACTTCCTAATAATTATCATCCGTTATGAGTTGTGACTTATTTAATCATGGTTTATAACTCATTTACTAATGCTTTATTTCAGTTAAATGCAATTAACTTTGGGTTGCCAGGTTGTGAAAAATCCCTTTTAAAAGCAGTTCATAGTGGGCCAAAGGAAATAATTGGATGGGCGTATTACAGTTATGCAACAGCCACAGATAGTTGATGTTTCTTTTGTTTTTTTGTCAGAGCATTTGATATATTGATTGTTGTCCAGATGTAATGATAATATAAAGAAATATGACAAAAAAAAAATCTAAAATACCACACCCACCATAGCTTTTAGCAAAGTATTTAAACCGTTAATTACTTTTAGCGAACAATTTTAACTGTTTAAACATTACTTTTACCCATCTGGACCATAATCAATCAGTAAACAACATATTAAAATTGATAACTAACTCTTTATCTGACTTAGTGGCTTATTAGAAAGTGTGAAACTAACAGGTGTTTATTAATAGGTTGCCAACATTTATTACTGCATTATCACCAAACACCAGCCTGAGGGATTTTCCACAACCTGGCAACCGAAAGGTTGCTCTGATTTATGGCTTATAACTAATAAACAAAGCATTAGCAAGTTATTTATAAGCCATTAAAATTGCATTTTACAACACAATTTAAATAATGCAACAACACAGGGTTATACCTGCAGGTATTCTGTGATTTTTTTATATTTAAAGGATGAGACGAGAGAACTCCCACACACTGTCCTTTCACTTGCAATGAACTTTATTTATAAATAAAACATTTTGGTCCTCAGACTTAGATTGGAAGTTCATTGCAAGTAAAAAATTATCTCTTCTCTTGCCTATAGATATTTCCTCCTAACAACAAGGAAATGAAGGTGTACATGAGCCTTCACAGTTTACATTTAAAGCATGAAATATTTCCTTTGAAATGTCAAAGAGGGGAACAAAGAGACAACAGGGAGAACTAACAAAGGAAGTGCACACTCAAACAAGCCGTAGTGAAAATACAAGAGAGGCTAAACCTCATCAAACACAAAGCAGTCTCGCCTAAGCAGCTGCCTGCAGCAAACTTCTGTGGCGGCGATCAAAGCATTCAATCAAATAATTAGATGAAAACATCAAAAAGGCCTCAGCTGCTCCATAAACAGCCCGCTCTGCATTACATCGCATATTATCACACTATCATACACTGAGAGAGTGCTTATATTGATGAATACTAATGTCAATATCCGCCATAAAACACAATACATATAATTTTTATCTTCTCTTCCCGCCAACATTTGGGCTTACAAACGAATCCCAAAGGAGAAGTAGAAGACTCTCTTTTGATTTTGATGCAGGAGAAGGTAGTTGAATGACAACAGAAGGAAAGAAGGAAACCATATTTTGATGGTTGGAAAAAATGGGCATATTGGACAAAGAAACAAATATGAAATCCTTCTGAGGAACTAGGGCTGTAAAGTCCTAGTCGACTGGTCGACTTATTGGTCGATACGTTCTGGGTCGACCAAAATTCTGATTGGTCGATTTTTTGCCGTGTTAATTTCATAAAGTCGTCATCAGGAGGAAAGTACCAAGTGCTAATGGGGGTGTTTTCAGAGCCCTGTTTCACAGAAAACAGCCTGTCTTCAGAGAACACCCCCCTTGTTTTCACTATTTTGGATTAGCCCAACCCACTAGAGACAGGTAGATTGAAGAAGGTCCATGTTATTCAACGTCCGGTGGTTTAATTGCTGAATATTTATTTTTATTTTGAGCGTTTCATTTAAGTTTCATTTGAGTCCTCCTCCTCTACCATCCATGTCAAAGACATCGGCAGTGTGGCAGAATCTTTCCAAAATAGATGGCGGGAAAAAAGTCGAATGTAAAATTTGCAAACAACAGTTTGCATATCACAGCTCGACTACAAACATGGCGTATCATCTAAAAACGGTAATATTTCAATATTATAGCCTATTAATATCATATTAAACATATTTCAATATTTTAGTCTAATAATCGTTTTATAACTGCAGGCGGATCCCTCCGATGCACCCAGACCACGCTGGATGTTAAGC
This sequence comes from Anoplopoma fimbria, assembly GCF_027596085.1. NCBI lineage: Eukaryota > Metazoa > Chordata > Actinopteri > Perciformes > Anoplopomatidae > Anoplopoma > Anoplopoma fimbria. Next base: position 9,736,305 of record NC_072458.1, read on the forward strand.
CTCCTCTATCATCCAAACGCAAACATGATATCACAGAAGGAATTGTCAATTTTATTGCTCAGGATATGAGGCCCATTGGTGTCGTGTTTAATAAAGATAATTTTCCCTGAATTGCCTTTTGTGTTTAATTGCCTTCTTGTGCTGATATCAGTATATATTTTCGGTAATCATGGGCTATTATATTGCGCAGATGCACGTGATGCCTCCCCCCCCCCATTAGTCGATTTTTAGTCGAAATTTCAGGGTTTCAGTCGACCAAGAATTTCTTTGGTTGATTACAGCCCTATGAGGAACTGGATGCAAGTTTGTATTTTATTGTGAGAAATCTGCTTCTTACCATCTTCAGTTAAGGACAAAGAAAGCTGAGGTAGATGAGGAAAACTCTGAGTGTTTTTCTTGTTGAGGGAAGAGTGTGTAGATGGGGGACTGTTATAAATTGGTAATGGTACTTTTGCCTGAAATTCTTTTTTAATATGTTTTGGCATTGATGCTTCTATAACTTGTTTATGTTCATGATCCAACACGGGTCGATTTGTTTTTTTGGGAGGCTGGATTTTTTTCTCCCAGTGCCAGCTCTGCCTTACCATCTTGATCCTCCGCACAAACAGCCTTTATGAGATCTAATTCTACACTGTTCAAAGCAGCATCTGGCTTCCCATGGTGCCGCGCCAAAAACGTGTCCCCGGGAACAAAAACAGGAACAGTCCCAACAGCATGAGAAAAAAAAAAAAAAAAAAAAACAGTGCTGCTCTCGGATAGGGGATTCTGGATGTACTGTGTGAATGCAGATGCCAAAACATGAAAGATGGAAAGAAAAAGTAGAGAGAGAGGCAGGCGAGAAAAGGCGATAAAAAAGTAAGGCGCTGGGAGTAAAAGTTAGAGTAGTTTAAGTGATTTGAGAATCGAGCTGTGGAGCGATAACTCGAAAACACCAGGGACAAACAGAAAGAGGGATAGAAAAATTGAGAGAAAATGCAATCAGAGAGTTGCTTTTGGGACATAGAAAGCGTTTGGATCTTTGTTTTGTCTCAAGAGGACCCAACTATCGGGACAGAGAGGAGGCAGATAGAAAGAGAGAGAGAAAAAGTTATTATATTACAAAATACCTCTGTGGTGGACAACACTGTGTCTTCATCCAGGCTGAGGACAGCGTCAGTCACTATGGTCTCATAGGGCAGAAAACGACTGCTCATCACCTGCAGAGGGAAACACAGATCACAAAGGGTTAAAATCACGTCATTTATTTGAGAAAACTCGATTCCCTTTATCACGCAGCATGAATTTGTGATCATTTGGTCTCCTGGAACACATTAAAAAAGGCTGAGGGAGCAAATGTTGATCTGAAAGTTTTGCAAAATGTCTGAGAAGGAAGGAAAGAAGGAAAATAAAACTTCCTGTACATGTCCCATTTTTTTTCATGCAGCTGCGTATATTCTACAAACTAACAGTTTCCAGGTTTTGTTCCAAGTATGGCCTTTTTTATTTAATATCTTGGAACGGTTGCATTTTCAACAACAAACCCTTTGATCCTGGTCATCATTTTGAATAAATCCATCAACCTTCCATTTTCTGCCACTTATTCAGTTTCAGGTAGCGGAGGCAGCAGACCTAGCAGGGTAGCTCAGAAAAGCTTCTCCCTAGGCTCCTGGAGACTAGCCCAGGCAAAATTGGATTCTGTATGTAATTCCTTCTAGCATGTTCTTGGCCTCCCCTGGTTCTCATTCCACTTGGATATGCCCTGAAAACCTCCAAAGAGAAGGAGGCATCTTAAGGGTGCTTTACACTCTCGGTCAACATTCACACACCGATGGCACAGCTTTTGGAAGTGATTTGGTGTTCAGTATCTTGCCTAAGGACTCTTTGACATGCTTACTAAGGATCCAACTGTTGCACTTCCGATTGAAAGCCTGAGCCACAGCCGCCCAAAACCAAAGAGACAAGCTGTAAACAGTGACATCATCACCTTTCACATTGTTATGGCAAACTTCTAGCAAACAGTTGCAGACACATTGAGAAGACAAAGAGCAACTTTAAAAATTATTTGGATTCGTGTTTGCGTCCATCTGACAAATATCAATCCAATATTCACTTTCTTTTTAGCTCTGTTTTTGGTCTCTACAAAGTCCAAAGGGAAATATCTTTACCTGCTAAATGCGTGACCATGTTCACCAGCTTGTAGCTAACGCTTTCTTTCATTTGATGCTGGTATGTAGTATACAGTCAGTTTTAATGAGGCCTGACAAAAGTGGCTAAAATTAGATAAACTGCAAATTCCTTTTTGAATTCATCAATCACGCGAGAACCCTTTCTCATAAAAGTAGTCATGTGGTCCATAATATAGAAATGATGAAAAAAGACATATTATAGTAAGTTGAAAGAAAAAGCAATAAGAAATGTGAGTATTGCTGCTTTGTGGATTAATCCCTGCTACCATGCCCAAATTCTTTCAGTTGCTACCCAAACTTCAAAAGTTTTAAATTAGATCATGCAGCAGAGCTTCACCTTGAGATACATTTTAGAATAAAAACTGTTTCCGCTTCAATGTCTACAGTAGATACTGTATACATTTTTAATGACCCCTTACAAATTCATGGGAGGCAAAAAGCCATCACATCAACAAACAGCGGCGCACAGGGGAGAAGAGAAAAGCCAATATCCTACGCTTTACTGCACCCTGCCCGACCCCCCCTATTGTTTTCAAAAGTGATGGAGTGCTGATACAAGTTTCCATTACTGCTGCAGGGTCGTCTTTCTCTTTTTAAAATCAATAACAACACATAAATGCGGTCAGACACATATAAGCAGGAGACACGTGTCGACAATGCAACAAATTTATCTTTCCTCTCCACCACTGTAAAAAAACAAAAAAACAAAAGTACGATTTAACAGCAAATTAAACCCAACTGTGTAAAACATGACGGTCCTTGAATATGGAAGCAGAGAGAGTGATGGAGGCCGGGGCTTGGTGGGTGGATGGTGAGACCAAAATCTTGAGGGTATTTGGACGGCTAGTCTTTTGGTCTGTTGCTGTGATGAAAAGCGTTCGTGTGTTCGTGTTGCAAGCTGGATGCGAGCTCGAACTCAAACAACCTCCCACACAAACGAGAAACGGCTCACGATGCATCGCTCTAATGGACGTAGACTCACATCCAGATACACAGTATATATACACACACACACACACAAACTAACAGCCTGTTATTCAGTTATTCAACACGAACATGAAGGTCAGGCCTCTGCAAGAATACTTGTTCTTTTAAAAAAGGCCACCTGTACTGAAAAGTCATTACATTTACATCCAACAATAGTCAGCGTTGACCTCCTTTCTCGATAAACACCTCGCATTGTCTGCCTGCTGCGCTCGAGCAAAGTGACCCCACTCTCAACAGATCTCCATCACTCCTACAGCCGAGGGCAGCAACACACACAGAGAGAATGACTTCACTGTGGAGCTGTGTGAAGACTGGTAACCATTCTGGAGCTGCATTAATGATTCCTTTTATTATACACCAACCTTTTTGGGCATAAAATGTAAAAAAGTATTAAGAAATGCCCAAGGAGATTGGTTATTTAATCCAGCCGACAGTTCTAAACTCAAATGTTTTCATTTTACAATTACATTTGAGTAATGACCCATTTAATCAAAGTTGTTTATTCCTGTTAAGTAACCATCAATTGTAGAAACAAGTAACACAATGGTGATTGGTCCACTGACGAAAGCTCTCGCATTTGTAGTATTACGAACTGGGTGTCTGTGGCAACATTCACAGGAAAAATCCCAAGCGGCGCACATTGAGTCGCGAGTTTTCCCATCACCCAGCTGAGGTTTGTCTGCCCAAATGGTAGGCGGAGCTAATGCAACTGACGCCTGCAATTCAGCTCACTTACTGTGTTGCGAGAAAACGGCTACTATGGCCGAACAAACATAGAAAAAAGCACTACAGATGACGAAACTTAAAAAACGAGTGAGAAAAATCACCTGGAATTACAGCCATTGTTGCAGCTAAAGAGAACGAGAAGGAGATCTCTGAGATTGTAAATTTGAGTATCGGCCCAAAAGGCGTGTCAAGAAGAGTCAAATCACAAATGTGAGAAAATTGATTAAAATACATCCCTAAATATATTGCCGTTTAGAATGTCTTTAGTGTTGGTGATTGGACTCTGCTGTTAATATTGTTGTTGTATACCGTGGCTAAAGAATAAAAATGTTGTTTTGAGTTTGAAGAATTCAACCCTTTCTGTTGCATGATTTCATTTTCCTATGCACCTGTCTAAAAGGTGCTCTTTCTACAACTCTAACTTAGGTATACAATGATGAAAAGTGAGAGAAAAGCAGAAACCTTTACATTTGACAGGCTTAAACCTGATGAATGACAGATAAAGGATTCATTTGTTATTGTGTCATCACTAATCTGTCCTGATTCAGTAATGAAGGAAACCTTTTCATTATTTTGCCCATCTTTGCTTGTCAGGCTTTACAAATGTTAATAAAGAAGAAAAGCAAATTGAATTTATATAGTAGTTGAAAACGATTAATAGGCAACATTATAAGGAACAAAATGTACTTAATACTGAAATATCATAATGCTTTTCCAGACCTGATGGTACACTGGTATGGATGGATCAGGAATATTTTTAACAGTTCTATTTTTGAGAGTTGTATATGGTCATAATATAAATAAAAATGGTTCAATTTGGTGATGAACAAGGCAGACTGAACTTATATAAACATACAGTAGTTGTTAAAATGTCTAAGCTGTAAAAAGGCAACAAAATAACATTGCAATACAGTTTAAGGAGCTTTTTCATAACTGTAGGTGCACTGTTTTTGCAGCAAAATAAATTAAATAGAAAACATGTATTTCCAGAGCTTAATTTTACATGTGCATGCCCCCATTTGCTGCTCCAACCAACTCACAAAGCTGAGCCTCGACAGCGCAGTCGGGGCTCGATCAAGTGCCATTTACTCCCCCTCTCCCCCAAAAAACCTCCAGAGGCAACGACTGACGGCGGAAGTTCGACTGACACTCATATTTTATCAGGGTGGAGGAGTCGAGGTGTGTGAGTGGCAGTTGCATTTACAGCCAAAGAAAAGGAGAGAGAAAATGAGCGTTGAGAGGAAAGACGAGGAGGCGGCACCTCCCTCTCATTTCCATTGTCAGCATTACTGCTGTGATGTCCTGCGGGCATATAGAGAGAAACAAAACAATACCATCCCTACGCTCTATTTTTCCCACTTGTTTTTCAGCAGAACTTGTCAGGGAGAATAGCAGCGAAGAAGAGGTGGAGAGAGAACAAGACAGGACACAGGAGGGGAGAGAGTGACAGCGAGACAAACAGCAAAAAAAAAAAAAAAAAAAAAAAAAAAAGGGAAAGAGGATGAGATGCTGGTGTTTCCAAACCCCAGATGGTTTGTAATGTTAGAAGTGCGACATATTAGCCTGGGGCTTCCTGGTGCTCTCCAGGAATGTGAGCTCTTTCAGTGGGAATCTGCCTCCAGCACTTCACCTCCTATCTAAGGGACAGCAGCACAGGAGGGAGAAGGAGGAAGGAGAGGGGAGGACCAACCAGTTTCAGTAAACTATATAGAGCGCTGCTTTTTTGGCCACCATGCCGGAGAGACAGAGAGGATGACAGAGGGCAGAAAAGAAGGTACGTGGTTGCAGGTCCCAAAGAAAAGTATGGGACATCTAAATAATTTTAAAGATTAGGAAGGATGGGTGCCTTGGAGGGAATTTAACCTCAGTATGACATTTTTTTCAAAATTTATGGCCAGACAAAAAAGGCAGATAAAGAGAGAGAGGATGATGCAGTGATAGAGACGCAAAAAGAAGATGAGAGGAAGAGAAAATGATGAAGAGGGAAAAAAAGGATCTTTGAGTGAGGAAGGGGATGAAAGAGAGAGGGGATAAGCAAGATAGTGGCAGGAAAAAAGGCAAAAAGGATGAAGAACTCTCTCTCTTTCTCTCTGTCACTTCCTCCGTGGGGTGGAGGAACACAGCTTGGCTCGCCACAGTAAACACAGAACCCGCCGCAACCACAACAAACCACAGGCTTCCTGGCACACACACACACACACACACACACACACACACACACACACACACACACACACACACACACACACACACACACACACACACACACACACACACACACACACACACACACACACACACACACACACACACACACACACACACACAACGCTAAGCCTGTTCAGCTCGCTTTTTATGGACACATGGCTACACACAGAGCCCTCCCGTTGTGATTGACAGCTTGGGAGAAACCACTCAGAGCCACTGGGAGAGGTAAACCATAAACTCAGCCTACCGCCGGGTGACTGACACTGATGTGGAAACCACTTCCTCTGATTGGCAGGTGAAGTTAAGTCCTCACGAGCGGGGAGGGGGAGAGGACGGCATCTGATGAGTCTGATGTCTCCGAAAACAGATGAGAGACCAGATAATGTTTCTTTTTCGTCAAAAAAAACAACCTTAAAACTCAGCTTGGACATGGTAAAAACATGCTTGGATCGGCGTTTAGAGGAGATAATCTCCCTTTGTCCACGTCTGCCCATTGACTTTGACAAGCAGAGGTCACGGGGAGGTCAAGAGAAACACAGCAACCTCTTCATCAGGGCATAGACTTCAGCCTAATAAGGCTGTCATAATAAATGCCACAGTGTCATGCTCACCGCTCAGAGCTCTGGCTGGAGGTTTAACTTAACACATGTGACTCATATGACAGTGTCAGTCAAAGGAACAGAGGATTAAACAAGATATCTCAAGACTGACTGATGTTATTTTTTTTATGCACAACTTATTTTTTTTGAGTCACAATTAGAACTTTTTTACTTGAGAAAATTGTGTTAAAAAAAAAAAATGTTTTAATTATTACTATTCAAACTCATTGTAGCCTGAAACAACTTACAATGACAGATAAATGTCACTGGCTAAGTTGCTGACTCAGATATGACATGTTATTTATTTAACTTTCCAGCATCATTGAAAGCTCCACCTTGAACAGATGTTAACCCTACCTTCACGCAATGTCTGCTGAACAAAAATAACATCCCATGGACGTTCGGGGAACAGTAGGAAAACAACTTCAAGGGAACATTGCAACCAACGTTCCACGAACGGAACTTAGCGGAACGTTTGCCAAAGGTAACAAAAACCACGTCCCCAGAACGTTCACACAAGACCCACTTTCCTAGTTAGAGAAAGGGTGAAAAGTAAACAAGACAGAGCCCCAAATCAGTAGATTTGGCCCTAAAAACACACATTCAGGTCTGCCAGTCCTGATCCGTCCGAGTTGCCCGACCCGTTGTGCCTACTCTGCCTATCACTGGCTACTGGATGCTACCAGGCAGCAACAAGAAGCAAAAAAAAGTCGATAGTAAGGAAGTCTATGAGAAAATGACCCTACTTCTCACTTAATTTTTTTACCTCAGTAAAAATGTCTTCTCCAATACGGCTTGATGTTCATTCATAAAACTATGGTCAAGTTAATAGTAAAATAGAGCATAGAGTATGCTTTAGGGTGGTCTTACTGATTGACAGGTGGCTGCCCTACCAGGGATGTATACACCCTTTCAACCTCACTCATCCAAATTCTAAATATTGCAACTTTTATTCATTGGTCTTCCCGCAAGGCATCCTGAGAAGCCGCGCCCTCATAGGCGCAGGATGGTTTGAGCAGCTGGGACAGATCGGGCCCTGACAGTGGGAGATACTAACGTATCAGCCTGAATCTAACGTTACTGTCAACAGGTGATGTCTTGCCATGACAACATACTTTATGCCTCTGTTTTAAGAGAGTGCTTTGTGCTTGTTTATTCAAAGTTTCTTAATATTGAGGCATGTCCAAATTCCACCAAAATCGCAAAAAAAAAAAAAAAAAGAGTTAAATAAATGGACACAGAGTTTCCATTGCTTTATAGAGACATTTTGTCACCTTCTTCTGTTAATTTGATATTTAGTTATGATTAAAGTAAAGAATAAACAGCAATACATTTATTAAAACGCCACCTTATCTTTCCTAACAATATGCATTAGCCATGCTTATTTTTCCTTCAAACTATATTATTCCTATTACTGAGCTTTAATTGAATCCACACAAACTGTCCTTTAATGGAATCAGTGCAGCACAAATCAAAACTCATTAACTCCCAGACCCTCTCAGACTTAATGAAATGTGCTCAAATACAGTAGCTTTGCAGTTAGAGAATATGTATAAAATGAGCAATTAGAAATGACAGTGATCAAATACGTGCTCAGGCTCACCTTATTCTCTCCCTCTATGACGATGACGGGCACTGAGGTGGCGGGCCAGCGGTGCTTGGCTGGAAGAGGCTTGTCACAGTTCCACAGGACAATGATCTAAAAGAGAGAAGCAAGACATTAGCACCTGCAAACATTTAATTTGATTTCCTCTAAACAAAACAAACTCGCGACACACTTCCCAGCTTGTTAAACATGTGACATTTACGTGACCTACGGCCAGCAAATGTCACCTTATCACAGGCTGAATTAGGGTTAAAGAGCCAGAAGGGCAACTGAAGGAATAAAATGCTTCCAATTATGGCTCCAGAATGGTTCGTACAATTCGGCCCGTCACATTGTCCGGTTTCATTTCTTACTATGACACGTCGCTGAACACATTTTCCAGCCCATCCGATCTCACGCTCCGACTCCAACTAAATTATGTTTTACATGAGGGGCTCATGTTTGATATGACTTGGACATGCAAGTCAGCTGGCGTTGACGTGTCACATGGTGTTAACCTTCCTGGATTCACTGCACTTCCACGCCAGACCTCATTAATGTTTGATGAGGAACACACATGTACACACACGACAAAGCTCCATTCCGACCTTAAACACAGGTTTACTATGTCTCGGCCTGTTCTCATGCATCTTTAATTTTGGTGATAAAAAATGACTGCTCGCTAAACCCCTCCCCCAAACTCCTTAAAGCCTTTTCTGTCATGATGTTAAAAGTGAAAACACACTGTAAGCTACGCAACAAAACAGAGTAATGTTAGAAAGAAATAACAGACTGAACATACATTTTACGTAATGTAATAGTTTAACTAGCTCCTCACTGCAATGCAAGAACAATGCTGTCTATCTTTACATGAATCATAAACTGCTGACTTTTCAACCAGGACATGTAGCTTTAGCTTTAGTCTTTTAGCATGACATCATACATTTAGCCATCAACTGCATATCCAAGACCCTTTTAACAAGATTTTACTTTTAAAACAAAACAGGTGGAAACATTAAAAAGTCAGCTGGAAACTATGTTCTCAAACAACTCATGGAGCTAATTATTATATTACAGCTTGATTAGCTAGCTAACAGGTAATACGTCTAACAGAGAGAGTTGACATTTCAGCTGATAAACTTGACAGTTGTCTGCTAGGAATGAGAAGCCGCTCTCTGAAATTAAAGTCAGTGTTTAAAAACATGACTACAATTTTGAGTGGTTCTGCCTCTGATATTAATATAAACTACTGTGTATATTTCTAGAATGGAAATCTTGACAGGCATAGCAACAGTAACTAAGGGAGCCATGGCTTAGCTGATGGTCAATAAAGGGGTGTGAGAATTCCCCCTTCACAATTTTCAATTACAATACCTGTGGATCAGCATAATGAATAATCAGTTTGTCCCATTTCAATGCTATAAAATACTTTAAAGTCGACATTAATGTTGGCAGTCTACTATTTATGCAGTCACTGTGCAGCTCAAACCAACAGGAATCTATCGGAAGAATATGAAGATGGATTGTAAATCAAATTAAACTTCACAACACCGCCCCCAAACCCATTTTCAACTTAAAAAAACATTACAAATGGCTTGTGAAAAATGTATTTCCAAAGATTTATTAGTTTGCTGTTTTCTGAGCTTTGCCTGGAGCTGTAGCACCACCATCTGCCGTGTGCTTTCACTTCCAGTTCCTCCATTTCCATGCACACAGCTTTGTGGGAAGGTCATGCTGCTCAAAATTACATTCCAAATTTGAGCAATTTTAGTATGAACGATGGCAAACATATTTTTTTCAGGAAAAACATACGTAACACTAAAAAATAGTTTAGTGAATAGTTACTGTAGTTTATTCTAAGCAATACTGGTACAGTAAATATATCCATTAAATTGAGTTTGACAAATTACAACATAAATTGAGACATAACGACAAAGCAAACCGAGCTAATATCCCGAGGAACCGGTTTGCCAGAACTTGCGGGCAATGAATACCTAATTAGCGATAAGGAATGCGATAGGAACTCATCATCAGCATCCCATCCTGCAGTGTTCAGTTGCTGTGTGTAAGCTAACATCTGCCCTGCTGAAATGTCCTTGAACAAGTCAGTAAATTAATCCATCCACCGTGCAGAGCTGTAGCCGACACTGTGCTCAGACGTCCTCGATGGAGGCGAACCGCAAGAATTTCCCTGTGGGGATCAATAAAGTTGATATTAACCGTGTCACACCCAGCAGCCGTTCCCCTTTGGGGACTCTGCACCCTGACTGGACCTGCCAAATTATGAGCTGGGAGCCATTTGGATGTCTGTGTTAAGGTGTTTGCCTTGCGACAACACAGCAGCTGTGTGGAAATATGACGCCGGTCCGAAAAAAGAAAGGTGACACCCAGCTGTTTGATGAATGGGCACAAGTGATCTCGTCGTGACAAGCCGGTACAGATAAAAAGCCAAACAGGCATCATTCATGAGGCTGATTCAGGGCGAGAAAGTGTTTGCCATTGTACTATTACAACAGGTAAACAGTCTGGATCTCTGCACACACACACACACACACAAACGCACACGCGCACACACAGCAGAGGACAGTGTTATTCGGCTCTTACAGTGTCTCTGTTCCTTGATTATAAAGACAGATGGTGTCTCTGTCAGCCCACCAGCCCTCTCAGGGTGCTGATGGTGTGTATGTGTGCATGCATGTGTGTGCATGACTGGAGGAGAACGGTGAAGACTGTGTGTATCCGTAGCACGGGTGGAAGAAACGCTTCCCTCGGAAATGCACGTGCACGCAGCAGGAGGTCGACTCTGTCAGAATGTGCCTCAAATGCTTTCTTGCATCCAATTTAGCCCTCCGCCCTCTGAGTTCTTTCATTCTCTCCCCTCCATTCATTTATTTATATCCCTCTCCTCAGCAACCCCTCTCTCTCCCTGTCCTCTTTTCTGTCCGCCGAGAGTGGAAGAAAAGCCTCCCCCGACTGTGAGCCCGGCTCTCTACTCAGCCCGCAGAAGGCAAACAGAAGCGCCACCATAAAAATGAAGAAGAAGGCAGGGTTTGCTCATTCCACCTGCCGCTGTGAGAGCAGGTTTATGAGAATAGTGTGCTAAGGCTGAAAGTGTGCTAATGAATGAACGCACGGTCTTCAGCAGATGCTTAGTTGTCATGAAAAGACTACAACGTTCATTTTTGACCTTGAAACAGCAATAATCTACCCGAGCTCTACTGATATGCTTGTTCTGGAGGTTTTGACCCGTTATTGTCAAGAATAAACTGTCAAGATCAATAACTTTGATTAATTATACACACCACTTTATTAAAGCAACATTCTTGTAAGGCTGCTTGTGTTTGGTCCATATTTGAAGGGGCACTCTATCAATTACTAGTCAGTTTGATTGTCATGAGGAGTACTACTTAGGATTCAGTCTACCTTTAACATTTGAGAAATTCAGCCTCTGAAAATAACTAGGATGACATCATAGTGATGTCATCGGGGTGGGGGCACTGCAAATTTCAGTCAGAAAGTTACGAACTAAAAGCGTAGTGTTCAAAAGACCTGCACATTTAACAGAAAGGACAGGTCTAACAAATATATTCTCTGAATAGCATTATGGGAAGTGTAGCATCCACTGTCCCTTTAAAAATTGAGGAAGATTTTTTTGCTTTGCAACACAATGGAACAAAAAGAACACATTTTTTGTTCGTATCCATGATTCGTTCTAATTTTGTTGGTTCTCATTGATTTATGGGATTTAACAAGTGTTTTAAATATCTTAACAGAAAATCAAAAGAAATTATCTATTGGTACATGAGGCCCATTATGTTTATGTCGCTCATATGTAACAAGTACTTTGGCATTTCTCTTCAAAACATTTCAAATAATAACCAGTCATACCCGTCAGAATATGAAGAGGGTTGACCTGGTGACCGCTCACACGGATGGCATGTACACAAATACACACATGAACAAGCTACGCAAACACACATTCATATTGTATATTCCGCTGCCCAAACAATCACACCCGAACACATAACTCACCATCCTGTTGTGCAACACACAATCGCAGACCTGCACACTCATGCACGGCACTCACACGGAAACTCGCACCGCCTACACAAAATACAAACTCGCTTACTCATGCACTCTGCTGGCCAAACAAACAAACAAAGACACACACATACACGTATACACCCACACGAAGAACCAGCCGTCGGGGAGCAAATTCCATTTCATTTCCCGTGCTGGTAAGGAGCAAGCTGGGGAATCAATACATGCCGTCTCCAGCTGTGCTGAAGGGGGTTTCGCTGCCATGGAGACAGATGTAGCACTGCTACAAATTGCTGCTTTAATTCAATCCACCCGAGAACACACACACACAACACACACACAAGGATGGAAGAATGGAAGATGAAAGCCGTTGTTGCTCCGGATGGAAAATGCGATCGCAAATATGAGCAGCTTAATGCGGCGCAATATAGGGAGTCACAAGGTGGAGATCATTGGAGGACTCTGTGACACACACACACACACACACACACACACACACACACACACACACACACACACACACACACACACACACACACACACACACACACACACACACACACACACACACACACACACACACACACACACACACACACACACACACACACACACACACACACACACACACACGAATAATTCCATTACCTGTGCACAGTACTGGGACTTGGCCACAGCTACCAGGAGCTTGAGTATGGGCTGGGACTGGGACACCAGAGGCGAGACGGCATGGATGACCGCTGTGAACTTTGGGTAGGGTTTGATACCTGAAACACAACAGAAAGACGGTCACTCATTTATGCAGTTTCACAAAAATCCAGAAAACAATGCCTGGCTGGAAGACGGCGAGTCGACTGTCACCAATCAGTGAAATTTCAAGCTCTTTATAGAGAATAAAGCCGATGGAGAACTGAAGTCTCTCATTTACAAACACTACATATCTATTTTCAGTTAAAGTTCTTACTTGAAACGAGTCTGTCAGCAGTTCACAAAAATATAGATGATATAATTGTAAGGGATGTGCGTTTTCAAGCCAGTCTTAAAATATTCAACATTGTTAATGTGTTTTGAAAATGCCAAATCTCCTTGATTGCTGAATATTTCATTTTGGAAACTCTTCAGCTGTGTCTGGAGCCCAACGAGCAGACAACTAAGTGCTGACGTGACTTTAAATTCAGCCTGACTTGACGTTGGAAGAGAGTTATCGAGGCTGAAAATGAGCAGGAAGTAAGATATTGAGCAAGACGGATCATAGAGGACGTTCAACTTTTCCTAATTTAAATCTAACCCAAACCAACAAAGCGTGGCGCAGAGAAGATAGCATTAGAGGAGTCTCCTTTCCGCCACTGAGCAACTTTTATGATGAAGAATATATGCCGTCTTAAAACTCAGTTAACTATCCCTGTGATTCGTAATGGAAAAAGTTATGAGAGCGCAGAGTTTTCAAACACCTGGGATGTGAATTTGTTACAAGCTCATAAACAGACTTTCATGAAACATTGAACAAAACTTGGAGCCGAATTATTGCCATGCGGCTTATTTTAAATTTTGGATGTGCATGCTGTCTTCTGCACGATTCTCAGAGGCTTTTTATCACATCCTGTATCAGCACATTACATATCTCAAATGCTAAATATTGAAAGCAAAACAAAAGGCTGGTTTGGGATTGATTAAACTGTTGGAGGCCATTTAATACTCGCCACTGGACAAAAGTATGTGGACATGCCTGTCTAACATACGTTATTGTACTTTTTGTTTGGGTTGTTGTTCATGGTTTAGTTCCAAATAAGTAAAATCCTAATGCTAAAACATAACTGACATTTTAGACCAGTGATTTCCAACCTATTTGGCTTGTGACCACTTCCAATGATACTTTACCATCATCCCATTCTACTATGTCTATGTCAATTTGTGTCAGAACTTTGTCTTTTATTTATCATAACACTCACCCTCAGATTTTTATTCCAGAACAACTGAGTGCTTCCACCTTTATGGCAACAGATTGGGAAAGGCCCTTCCAACGTGAAACATGCCAGTTTGGTTTGGTTTCTATTTTTGGGAAGGCATTGAACAGCCTGCGTAGAGCCCTGACCTCAATACGGTTAAACACCTGGGACAATAGCCAGGCCTCATCACGCAACCGTGGCCGATCCAACCATGTTCTGGTGTCCACATACTGAAGAAAGTATCAATATAGGTGTCTTGGCAGTAAAATCTATATTTAGTTTTGTTTATGACTTCATTAACAGGTGTCATTTACAATTATCTTGGATTTACTGCAGTGGAAACCACTTATAGAGACCTCGGTTGATTAACTGCTTATATTGATCAAAAAGCTTGGGACAGAATCACTGTAATACAAATGCTGTTTAAATAATTTGCTTATAGAAATCAAGTAGTCTTCCAGTGTTCATTTTACTACTACAGGGATTTTATGTTTTTAACTAAATGATTCTTTGCTTAACCATAACCAGTCAATAAAATTCAGTAATAAGCAAATCTGAGAAATGAAGAAAAATATAAAATGCTTATATATTAGTATAACAATCATCCGCTTATACTGATCAATTGGACCTGGACAGATATGATCGTTAAAAGAGGTTTGCACTGTGTTATTATTTACATATATTACATACTTACATGTTAACATAAATTCATTATAAAGTTGTCTCGTTCAATTGTGTGATATCTTTGCTTAGACCTGCTTTTATCGGAGGATTTTATTAATGTAACAAAATTAATTGTCAAATTTCTTTACAAAATTAACTGTATACAATTTTGATGAAAGCACCAAAAATCCAGTATCTTTTGGCTTCTAAATGAAAAGGCCATTTAACTGAAGTGGCAAAAACAAACCCTGCTCTTGCTTTGCATCCCTGAGTGTTAATAAACCTGAGGAGTTCGGTTGTCTTGTTATTGGCTATTAGAGAACAAGAAGACGTGTTAGCTGGAGACAAACTCCACAGCTTTGATTTTACTCAATTACCCATCAGCGACAAACCACCTTGTCTCCTAAAAACCCATCCGTGTTTAATTGCGTCCTCTTTGACAAACAAATAAATCCACACCTGTCACTGAGCCCATCCATTTTGATATAATCCCTCCATTCTGGGTGCTCCATCAACTGAATTACACGCGTTGGTACTATCGCCGTCTGTACGTGTATGAGTGTGTGTGTGTATGTGTGTGTTGCGGCAGCGCTGGATGATGATGGAGTGAAGGAGTGAGGTACGGAGAGGCTCCCGGGTCACAGATAAGTGGCGGGGGATACTCTGATCTGCTGAACTGTAGCGGGAGGAATTGGTCTCGCCACAGCGGCGGCACCAGTAGCAACGCTGACTCAAAACCCCATGATGGACGGACTGGTGTGTCAGCACGACTAATACAAACATCCGTCAAAGGCCCATTCCTCCACTCGGCTGGCTGCCACACGCTGGAAGCCATATTTCAGACAAGCTCCAAATCCACAGCTTTGCCAAAATCTACTTGAAGTCTTTTGGACTTGGACTTTTCCGACCAACCTTTATGGATCGGTTCATTGCCTCACAGGTGTGTAGAAAGCGTTACATAACACCACTCTGCTCTGGTACTGTGTTTTTATGTGTGTGTTCGTGTTACTGACCCAGTGTGGCATAGTAGAAGGGGAAGTCTCCCAGGTATCCAGAGTACTGGGGCAGGGCGAAAAGCCCCCCAGGGTGACTGTTCCACATCAGGCTGCTCCTGGAGCTATGCTCCAACACGCGGTCCTGGATGATCTGCACATGGAACCAGCAAGAAGCACACATGAGACGACAAATAAAACCAGTTCAAGACCTTTTTTCAATCAACAATTCAGTGTTTTTCTTCCTCCAGATGACTGTAATGACTGCGAATAATTATGTTTGTAGGATATATAGGAGGATTGGACAAAATGGACAACTAGTTATAGGAAATATGTAAAATAACTCATTTAACCTTTTTTTAATTCTACGACAGCTAAATCTGTCTACTCTGTACGCCTTTCCTTGTAAAGCGATGCCACCTCAATTGCTCCTTTTTTTCTGTGACAAGGTTTTGTTTGTGTGGAGATTGTCCTTTCCTTGAACCTTGAAAGTATCTAAGGGTAGAGTTGGTCTTATGTTGTAAAATTTTAGTTAGGTTATCGTATCAGTCCCATTAGGGGAAATTTGTTTTGCAGCAAGGGTTCAGTTGAAAACAGAATACAAAAAGACGACATCAATCAGCACAAAAAAAGAGCTAGAGTAAGGACATGAAAATGTGTAACAAGTACACACATGCATTAGTGTAGATGTGCAAAGAGTGCTATGTGCCATGTGCTATTGAGCATGTTAATAGCACTTGGGACAAATGAGACGGGGAATCTTTTAGTACTTCAGATCAGCGCCTTAAAACGACATCCTGGGGGCAAAAGCTTCAAATCCTTAAGGAGGGGAAGGTCCTGACAGTCCACTATAGCATAAGCCCGTCTAAGGACATGCCTGTTTTTATTGTCCAGGAGCAAAGCCTAGCTAAGCAATCCAACTGGCCATTTTAAAAAGACGTAAAGAAGTATATCCTTGTTTGACAGATGTTGATAACCAAACCAAGCAATTATACAAAAGTTCAAAACAGATTCAATGAAACATCTGTAAGAGAGAGGCATCATCTTGAATGTTTAAAGAGTTCTTAGAGAACACAAACTTTGCTTTTTAGAGGGCGCATCAAGATGGGATTCAAAGCACTGTTAGTCATCAAGAACAAAACCCGAATATTTGTAGCTACCCACTCGATCAATGTCGACACTCTTAACAACAGTTTGCAGAGGGCTTGTTTGTGACTTCCTGAAGTGAATAATCATGTCTTTCGTTTTGGAAACATGGAGATGGAGGAAAGAAACACAAAGTCATCCACCACAGGCCCAAGATCCTGTTTGAGGCAAAGTTGTGATTCCAGATTAAATAAATAAACTTTTCGTTGCTTAACTAAAATTCAAAGGCGTAGTAAGTGAACCATACCTAAATGGACAAACTCAAAGCAGTAGAGGCCGAAATATCCTGACTTTTATTCCCCAAACACTGGATCGTACAAGTTTCATAATACAACCAATAGCACCTTTTTGCTCGTTTTAATTTAGAAGCTTTATTAAAAGTACAAAATGCTATTGTGCTGAATCACAGAAATTCACATAAGAGGATGCACAAGATATCCAAAGTATTCATTACAGATTAACTGACGCTGACAAGCTGCGGATGAAGATCCGTGTTGCTTTGACAGCCACAAAGAAAGAAGAAAGGGACTGTTGCCAGGAACAAGCTCGTGTCATTTTAATTACAGCAGGGTCTCCGGATTCTTCCGGCAGGCCTCCCATTTGTGAGGACACCTTCAATTCAGCTCGTTAAAACGAACACGAAAGCTACCTTTAAACAAATAACATTTCAGTCTGATCTCAGAGGACTTGTAGAAATCTAAGCTATTCGTGTTGAAAAAGGAGCAGGAGGGGGGGGTGAATATTAAGGATTTGATCAATGAGCCTTGTAATCGCACCTAAAGAAACACATTTCACCCTGCGAAATGAGTTTTCACACACGAACACAAAGACGCAGATAGTCATAAATGTGAATGAATATCAACACGGCTAATGATGCAATAACCCCCATTTCAAATTCAGAATGGCTTTCATTGTGTTATTCAAAACCCAGACGGTGTATCAGAGCAGGTGGAAAACTGTTATGAAAGCGAGTCTGCGGGCGTTACATGAAAGTTAGAAAGCTGCCTGAGCTTCCCAAATGTTTGCTTTGTATCACCTGAATAGCAGCTATTGATCGTGTCAAGAGTGAGTCGCTGTGGCACAAAGCTGAGCTGAAAGAAATCCATGTTATTGTGTAATATTTCATCCGCAGACAAAACCAAACTAACTGGGGTCGTATTTTTTTATTTTATTTTGGTAAACAGATCAGCAAGCCAAAGGCATTTGTCCCAGTCAGTCACACAGACAGAGGCCATCGGAGAAAAAGGAAATAAAGAGCCAAACGTAGACAAAGTCATCAGCAGTATTTAAGTACCAGTCAGTCAAATCTGCCCCAACCCTTTCTGTGCCCAAATAGAGCGGTCAGTCAAATGGTCGGACGGTGAGAATGGACGGTATTTTTTCCCCCAGCTGCAGCCTCGCTGACAGGCCTCTGCCTGAACGGGCAAAACAGAGGAAAGAGCTATTGCCGCCGTGCCCTTGAGCAAGGCTAAATTGGCGCCGTAAAACAGACACAGGTTTGCGATCGTGTTTTATGGCCCCCGATTGAATTGGGAGGCGCTGGCTGCTGGCTCTGCAAACTCCAAAGGACGGATGTGAGGAGAGAGAGAGAGAGAGAGAGAGAGAGGTGAAGAGGGTCAGGCGGGCCGAGCAGCTGATGGCTTTTTCCAATTGTTAAAAGTTAATAATATAGCCGGAGGGTGCTTACTGTAATAATATTGACAAAGCAAGATCAAAATTCATCACAGGGAGGTGTAGATGAAAAAAAAAAAAACAGCACTGGACCAGTTTTTTTTTCTTCTAACTCTCCCTAGCTTTGTCCCTGAGGGCAGTCGATAACCATTTGCCTCAGCCAAAGAGATTAACTCAAATCCGTTAACTTCTCTATAAAAAATAAAAACACACTGCCTGCCACCTTAAAAACCCTGGGCCCCTCATAATTTCGCTTTCGCTTGCTTGGCTGCGGCTCCTCCCCCGTCGGCAGCCCTCAGTCGGGACATGATGGACGACTCAATCTCACCTCCGAACAGCCACAATCAACCAATTAGAGCATGATAGATAAATCCCGCTTCTCCCGGGGCACACTGCGAGCTTGGGCTTTAATAGGTGAGTTTAATAGGTGTACCGGCAGCACAGGGCTGCGGCTATATTGACCTTGTGATTGGTCGAAATGCGACCGCTTCCTGACAGGAAACACAGCATGATAGGTCGAACTCCTGTTTCCCCCGCTAGCTCACCCATCACCGCACGCACACACATGGAGTTTGGAGTGGATGTGGGGAGTCAATAAAAAAAAAAGCAAGTTAGTTTGTGAACGTGTGCGAGGAGATTCAATCTGTCAAGATATCGGAGTGTGTGCGTGTTTTGAATGTGTGTGTGTATATCATCACAGATCTGCAGTGAGGAGGAGGAGGAGGAGGAGGAGGAGGGGGGGGTGCTGGCTCGACAGGATGAATAAACCATGTCGCTCGTTATCTCGGGGGCTGCCACGGCAACGCCATTTACATATGCCACCCCTTCTCCTCTTCACCCATTCTCCCACCACTCTCCTCTCCCCCTGATTTTTTTTTTTTACAGGACAGTCAGTCAGGATTAAGCGTTTAGCCCTCTGCTGTATTCAACACACACGCACACACTGAGTCACAAGCTTTTCGCCGTGTCACCTTGCTCTTTAGCGCGGAGTGACAGCGTGTCAGCAAGGTTATGCCTGGATGGCGCCATGTGTATCTGGGGCTGACACACCTCGACATATGGAGATGTGTTTCTGACTCCGCGTGTGTGATAGTGCACAGTGAGACGGGGGCTAGATAACAAACGGACTCGAGCTAGCTTAAAAAAAAAGAAAAAATGACAGAGACCGAAGCCAAGAGAGCGCCGGTGCTTGGGTGTTTGTGGGGAAGTGAGTTCAGATGTGAGATTTGGCGATGCGGGTAGAGGGGAAATTAAATGCGTGATGGGATACTTGGGTGACATTTGGGGTTGGATGGATGACTCGTTTCTTTTCTAGACACATCTTTCCTCAACTAGATTGTTGTTAACAAAGTGGATGCGCATGAGAAAACAGAGGAAGGAGGGAGGCTTCTGAACTGAATCTTTTGGTATGAAACATTTTTTGCCGGGGTCGACATGGTGGGAAAAAAGTATTAAACCATCTTTTATACCTTGTCAAAACACTAATACTTCAAAGTCAGGCTCACTGAGGAACCTGCAGCTCAGAAATGGTGTGAATTACTCCTCCTAGTCTTCAAGTGTTATGTCTTGTAACAACTATCAACACATTACGCCTTCAGACTTAGTTGGATGAACTAGTTTGTTTCAACAATACTGTGGCCTGTAGCCATATTTTGGATAGTTCACTGGTTTGGATTCCCCAAACTAGCTAGCCCAATTTAAACAAGATTACATTAGAATCTGGTTCCCAAAAGCAAGGTACTTAGTGCTGATTTGCTTTATGAAAGCTGTATATACTGTTTATTTCTTCAACTATAACCACTACTGCAACATATACTACCTCTACTAATAGCACTGGCACCACTACAAATACCACTACAACTACTGCTACTACTGTTAATGATGATTTTAGCGTCTATCAACAATACTATGATAGCAACTGTGCTAATATACGGTCATACCTAAAAGCAAATTGTGACAAGCTCTCTAAGAACATGTACAGAAATGTCCTTCTTGCTCTCCGTAAACGACATCCACCCTTGTTTTTTGCTTTTAGCCTTGTACCAAAGGGAAGCCTGAGATTAGAGAAACGACTGCAGAGAGTCTGCAGCCCTCTGAGGGGAAAGATTGATGATGGAGGAGAAGCAGAGAGGAAGGCAGAGAGGCCAAAGGGGCACGTGGCTATGCGCAGTGCACGTGCGTCCCGAAATCCTCACCTCCAGTGTAGTCAGTACTATCTTTTCCACGGAGGAGAAGTAGGCCTCCCAGAGGAACTGAGTCTGCTGTCTGAGGGACAGGATCTTATCCTGGTGGATGGAGCGCACCGTGGTCGGGATCTGCAAACGACAAAACAGAAGCCAGTCATCATTAAAAACTGATCTCGGGCCGAAACTGTGGTGACGGGAAGATTAAAATTGGTCCCATGATATACTCATCAACAGATAAAGCACATTAAGGTGTAGATTGCAGATATTGCAGGTTTCTGGAATTGTAGCAGCAACTACTTCTCACTAATTTAGGTCAAGTCCAAGTCTCAGATGATCTCAGAGCAATTCTAGTCCTTGAGGGCAAATCCATGTGGAGTTATAACAAATAAACTGCAAGTCAGTTCTTTGAATGCTGACCATTTTGCTTACAGCAGTTTAACTTAATTTACTGAAGGATAGTACTGTGGTTTTCATGGATGAGCCTAACTTATTTTAATCCATTCTCAAGGATTTTACAAGGTAGACAGACGAAAAAACAGACCTGTTGTTTCTCAAGCATTTAACATCTCGTTTCTCAGTTGTCAACTCCACCCGCCTGAATTATACACTTTAGTTACGTGGCAACAACTTAACTATCTCCATGACAACTGAGCAACTCTATCCGCTGGGGAAGGCCACAAGATATGGTTGAAAATGAAGGAAACAAAACAAAAGAGTTCATGTGAGACCTTGTGTTGAGAATTTTTTTTGTCAAACTGCTGTTTACAAGGTCAAGAAATTAACTATCAAGCAAAACTTTAGTCTTTTTGCTTCCAAGTCTCGATTCCAGGTTCACAACATTCAATTTAGGTGTTAATTCATTATTTTTGTGACTTAATAAGTAATTTGACATTTAGCTTAGCTTTTGAAATTTAAAACACAGGCCATTTCGACTGCCAGTATAACGGCAATATTAAGTTTTTGGCACTTTAGCTTTTGTATTTTGTGTTAATTAGGGAGCTTAAGAGCTGCTAAGAGCTAGATTTTATTATCTTAAAAAGAGCCAGGCTAGCTGTTCCCCCCCCCATTTTCAGTCTTTTTGCTAAGCTAAGCTAACTGGCCAGCGTCTTTAATGGATAGATATGACCTTTGTATCAATCTTCTCATATAAACAACACAATTCCTTATTATAGGAGGGCAAAACATGCTATTTTCAAAATGAGGAAAACAAATAGCATTTACACACATACATTTAAGATAATGACGCAAACAACACAAGCAATTTACACAAAACAAAACAGCAACAGCAGCTATCAGTCATCAAACAGTCTTAGGAAAAGCTAAAAAGCTGCAGCAGCCTTTGGTGAATGCTTTTGTACTTTTATTTGAAGAGCTGTGTAGTTTAATCCGTGTGTGAGTTTATTTGTCATACTAAAGGGGGGATAAATGGCAAATAAACACGTTTTATCAACTCTTTAGTTAATACTGCCACATCCCACAAACTGGGAACATTTTTAGTAAATATACTGTATGAGCAGTATTCTCCAAACATTTTTCTCCTGGTTTAAAAAGAGGGTAAATGCTTTGAATATAGAGTAGATGTATTCCACATTTAGTGAAAAACAAACATTAATTTACGTCCTGTATGTTGTCTCAGCCCATCGTATTGCTGGAAAATACATAAATCCACAGACAAACCCAGGATAGCTCAGGCACACTGCTGCTGCACGGAGTTATACAACTCAATGTCAGACAATATTATTACACACTTCATTCAAATTAAGATTTAATGGGCATATAATTACTTTTCCCCCATGAAGATCAAGCAATTCCAGCCAAATCCATTTGCTCATTCTATTTATTTGCCCTCTCACATAACAACGTGTTATGTCTTTGAGTGGCATTTTCAAGCACCCGAGGACTTAGTATGCTACATGCATTTCGTTTAGTCTTCAAGAACTCCGCTGGGAAACAAAATTAAACAGGATTTGGGGAATTTTAAGGGATGAGTGTGCACTCATGATATCTACAGTCAGTAAAAAAGGGGTTTTGTTTCAGGTGATACACAGGAGCAAGCGTTTTTTTGTGTGGGTGTTGCTTTCGGGGGCCGTTTTACCTGCAGCAGGAGCCTCTCGTCGCCGATCACTGCGGCTGTGTTCCAGTCGATGATCTCGGAGAAAGGCAGCTCCCAACCGTTACTCAGCATGACCGGCACACACGCAGCCTGAGACACACACACACACACACACACACACACACACACACAGAGAGAGAGAGGGAGAGAGAGAGAGAGAGTGAAGCTTGGACGAGATCCTTTACAAACACAATCAGAGCTACGGCTTAATCATGCCTGCTTTGCCACATATTGATCGGGATAATGAAAGCTGCGAAATGTTTTCTCATATAGAGGCTGCACTGTAATATGTTTGATCGGTCCGTGTTCGTCGGTGACCCTTTGTGTTAATGCCTAAACCCCCCATTTGGCAAACATTGGAGTTTCTTTGATTTTCAAGCTTCTTTGGTGTGATGTGGATATATATCATACATAAAATCACTACTGAGGCATGTAGCAGCCATTAGGGGAGTCAGTGACAGTTACACACGCTGCAGAAGGCTCTTTATTGCCTTTATAGATGCCAACTTTATCAGCTGCAGACTAGATGCTGTTTTACAGTCTAAATCTTATAAAAGCGCTGCACTTTAAGAGCTGAGAGGGAAAAGCAGCTCGCGAAAATGATAATGCAATAGATTTCATCCTACAGGCCTAATTATGTGAGAATAAAACACATGTTGCAGTACTTTTAGGGATTGCATCGTGACAATTTTCCAAATAAGAGATCATTTAAATGATAAATGAAAAAGGCAAGATAGCAGTGTGCACTTAAATTGATATTTTGGATGCTTGGGGTAGTGGAACAAGCAGTAATCACAACACTTGTGCATTAGCACCTTATAAAGTTAATATTGCGAATGCGTCAGTGAACATTACACATCAGCTGCCTGCTTCCAAAAAACAATTAATAAGAGCATTAAAACATTAAAGTCTCAGGCCTCAAAACCAAAACAATTAGCTTAAAGATGCTAAAACGCTCAGTAGGGCTGGATGGCTTTTTCGGTTGGCTGGGTAAAGTTTCAAATTAATTGTATATATATGAATCTGAGTAGAGATGAGACTCATTGCAGCGTTTGTTAATAATTCTCTGTTGGTTCATCACTTCCAACCTTATCTCTCATTTGACTCATTGTTTATAAAAAATGAGTGCAGCTTTAATTTACCAAAAACAATATGAGCTCATATGTAACCCAAACATGCGTACATGTTGCTTTGATCATAGTAACAAAATGTGAGATCAAGCATGAGCTTAACAGAACGCAACTCAGCGATCAGATAAACAGAAATAAGCTTGAACATACAATCTAGATAAGCAGGCTGCATATAGTCACGGATAGCCAGGAATTCAGTATAATGATGACTGATATGGTTCTGAAAGAAATGCAGCCATTTGTTGAGAGAACAGATCACACAGAGCATAACATTCTGGATTTATATAAACCAGGAAACATTTATTCACTCCGCTGAAACACTTGTGACCCACAAGAACTCAAACATGCACAAAAAGAATTTCTTAATAACGCGCTTTACAGTTCTGTTTCTGATTCTCTTTGAGTTTATTTGATTTCTAAAAAAATATTTTTAATCACTTATTAGCCTGAAAATAAATTTAAAAAACACACTCAGTCTATTTAAATAGTTTTGACATCATCTTCATCTTTTTGGTTTTACAGCTGCAGCTGCTGACACGTCAATATCAAAATTG
Source organism: Anoplopoma fimbria (assembly GCF_027596085.1). Lineage (NCBI taxonomy): Eukaryota > Metazoa > Chordata > Actinopteri > Perciformes > Anoplopomatidae > Anoplopoma > Anoplopoma fimbria. The sequence goes on from NC_072458.1 coordinate 9,761,017, forward strand.
GTAACTTCAGGTGCTGGGGAGTTAATCACTCAAAGGAGTCGAGCAGAAGGACAGATAGAGAGAGGAGAGAGGGGAATTAAAAAAAGATCAAAAGGCTAAAGAAACAGGATAAATTGATGTATTAAAAAAATAAAAGATGAAAAGAGGGGAGGCAGTGAAGCTGAATGTGACCTTTGGCAAAGGAGTGGCAGAGGGATGGAGGGATGAGAGGAGAGGTAGAGGGAACAGCTGGCGAGTGTGTGTCTGTTTGTATGTATGTGTGTCTGTCTGTGGTGAGAGTTTGACGTAATGACGGCCCTGTCACTCCCGGGTCATAAAGGTGTCAGCTGAACTAGAGCTGGCCCTCGGCTCTGCTGCCTGTCTCGTCCACAAACACACGCTCGCAAAACTCACACACACACACAATCCCATGCATACAGATTTGTACACACACACACACACACACACACACACACACACACACACACACACACACACACACACACACACACACACACACACACACACACACACACACACACACACACACACACACACACACACACACACACACACACACACACACACACACAGTTGACCTCTATTAGCAATTGTTTTCTCATGCAAAGACCAAAGCCCGTAAATACTCTCCCTCCGTCTTCCTATAATACGGTGCGAGCCGATGGATGGAGTGAGTCAGGCGAATGGAGAAAGGAGAGAGGATAGGGCATAATTCTCTCCTGAGGGAAGTGTATGTGTGTGTGTGTGTGTGTGTGTGTGTGTGTGTGTGTGTGTGTGTGTGTGTGTGTGTGTGTGTGTGTGTGTGTGTGTGTGTGTGTGTGTGTGTGTCAGCTGATAGTGAGATAAGCGCACTTATGTGGGTGCACTCTGTGGACAGTAAGGAGAGGTAAAGGACAGTGCAGTAGTAATGCGGGAGAGAGCAGTGCAGTTATAGAAATGGATGAGCTGAGGGGAGAGAGAAAAAAAAATAATAAAAGAGATGTGAAGTGTGTAGATTTCAAGAGGTTTTGAGTGAAGTGGAGGTAAATGCAGTTTCACTGGAGAATGACTCCAGACGGGGAGAATTTATCTCACAGGTGATTATGGTCATACAGTACGGTGAGGTGTTACGGTACATTATCTGGAGCAATTTTAACCTAATATGCACTTAACCTTGACTGAGTGTTACACTTGAAAAAGCGCAAAGATCTCATGATTCTTCTTATGTAAACCATATTATTATTCCTGAATCACTGCAACAAACTTTTTTTTTATTTATTTTGGAAATGGAGTGCTTTAAAACAGACCAGTAAAAAATTAGGGAAAGAACTTTTACCATCTTTGTCAAACAGGAGGATAAAATTACACCGTTTTAGAAAAGACGCATTTGTGCATTGTCTCCTGTCTCATAACTGTCTGTTAACTATTCCTTTTTTTGTATAGCGGTTTGTACAAGGATTAAAGTGGATGGTGCTACACAATTAGTTGGCTACGCTAGTTTCCTTCTTTTTGGACTCTCCGGCTCGCCCTTCCCTCAAAGGTCAGCACTGTCGAGATGGTTTATTATTAGTCAACTGTGCAAATTCATCAGCAAAGTTGAACTTGACATGAAACATTTGCACTGATTTACTTAGCTCCCATAGCATCATTCCATGATGGAAACTACATACAAACTAGGCGATGATCGTTGTTTTCTAACAGATTTAAATTTGTCCAGAAGCCTGGTGAGAATCTCACTGGTTTTTATTTTAAATTATCTTAAAGTCAGGCAGCAATTTCACAGTTTCTTGCAAAGCGTGTTGCAATAATAAAAAATAAAAAAGTATGGAGGCAGGACAAAGTTGCTAATCCTCTCAGTGAAGGTCTTGTTTCTTTATGTAAATTACAGTATTAGTCTGAGAATTATGGCGGTAATGATTTAGTGATCCTTTAACGCGTGAAGTAGCGCCATTAAAACAAATGCTTAGTGGGAGCTTTGAGTGTGGGAAGGGATCCTTTCTCTTCCTGGTTTCTATTGCTGCTGGGCATGGATCTGCTTTTTTCTCTTATAATGGGGGTGTGTGTTTATGTGCGCTCGTCTACCTGCAGCGCCTCGAGGAAGCGAAAGGAGCCCAGGCGTCTGCCGCGGGGCACCAAACAGAAGGTGGAGTTGTGGAGCATCTCCTTGTAGTCGTACCTGCGGAGACACACACATAGGGATGAGTTCACTGCCACAAGCGAGAACGTGTTATTTACGGCAACGCTTTCGGAAAAATGTATGTAATTACAGGAATACATACAGCACATGCATCACAGTTACTTGTTGTAATGAGCTATATAATTGGATAGTATATCACAGTGGAAGAAAAATTCCATGCTTAACACGACATGTGAAGTTTACCCGTATGTACTTGAATGTGCATAACACACACATTCACAGGGACATTTTCATTTATTTTTTATTTGTATGACAAACCCAAACAGCAGGAACACGCACACACAAATCCTGATGAAAATGATCAGCAATTTTCAAACACACCCATTCCTGTGCTATAAGCTTTGGTTGATGTGAAATCCACTCTTTCAAAAAGGACAATTTTAGTTCCTTACAAAAACAACTTGGAAGCCAATGGGGCAAGAAAAGACTCTCTTTAGTATGATTATCTATCCACTTTATTTGTGAGTAAAAAAATGGCTGCAAGTTCACCCACAATGTCAGTAATAACCCCTCACTCACGAGAGTACAAATACAAGCAAGTATGACGGGTCAAATTAGAACCTGAAATTGGATCTTTTGGATGTTTACACTAAACAGTTTGGGGGGTAATGTTACCCTTCACCTTCCTCTTATCCTCCAAATATGTTCGGGCAAGCTGGGGTTTGTTTGCAACCTGTCTCATTTCCTACAATGTCTGTCCAACTCCAATTTCTTTTTTTTTTTTATGATGTGGCGGCACTCCCACATCTCAGCAATTGACTTTGAGATCGCAATGTGTTTATTACGGATAGAAAAGATGGCTAAAACTAACACAAAAGTTATCCAATTTGTTATAAATCCCTAGCTTTTGCTTCCGTTTCTTTTTCACTCGACAGCCTCTCCATCCGTAAACTCCCATCCCGTCTCACTCTTTCTCCCCCCCTCCTCTTCCTATCTCACAAACCATACTCTCCATTTGCACACCCCCCTTCTTCTTTAATCGCTACCTTTCTCAATATCCTCTATCTCCTAAAGCAGGAGGCCGATGCTCCCTCCCTCCCTGCCTCCCCCCATCCCCTATCTCTCCAGTGAGGTGTGTCTTATTGCTCTCCAAACAGGGTGATCAACCCTGCCAGGGGTAATGAGCTGAGAGTGACACCTGCTTCCACCACACAGCTGGCTCTGTGTGTGTGTGTGTGTGTGTGTGTGTGTGTGTGTGTGTGTGTGTGTGTGTGTGTGTGTGTGTGTGTGTGTGTGTGTGTGTGTGTGTGTCAGAAATAGAGAGACAGTGTGTTATCTGTGTATATATTATATTATATATATTTTATGTTTCTGGCTGCAAGAAGACACCGATCACAACAACTTAAGAGTAAACTAAAAATGGGGTTTGCTGTAGAAGAAAAGGGAGAAGAATCAGTAGAAATTATACATGAAATGAGATGTAAAGAATACAAAAAAATAAAAACACAATTTCAAAAAACTATTTAAGTGTCTGCGGTGCAAACGCCATTTTTTTCATAAATATTAAACAACAATAAAATAAAATAATGACACAGCAGTGGTTTTTGAGTGAAAAATGATAATGAGCCCTAAGGGTTGTGCAAGTTGGGGGTTAAGAGACTGGTGAGGCAGAAAATCATTTCTCATTTAGCCTTAGTCAAAGTGAAGGTCACAGAACACACACACACAATGCTGTATTGATGATGCCGTGGATGTACTGTAGCTTGTACAGAAGTGTGACAGAGAATGCTGATGCTGCCTTCGGTGTGTGTGTGTGTGTGCCTGTGAATATGGGCCGAGCTGACGGGGCAAAGCTGGAGGCAAAGCACTGTGATCACACACACACACACACACACACACACACACACACACACACACACACACACACACACACACACACACACACACACACACACACACACACACACACACACACACACACACACACACACACACACACACACACACACACACACACACACACACACACACACACACACGATGGTGATTGCTGATGTTGCCGGCGAGATGCCGTCTCGTCTCTTCTTTAGCAGACCTCTAATGAAGTGCGGGGAGTTTTGACAGCCTGTGATAAAATCCCACCCTCATTCACACCTACATGCATAACGTTGTGTGCGTGCACACACCCGGGGCGACGCACACGCACGGCGTGAACAAGCGACAGCTGCACGCCCTCACATTGACGTTCCGTCACCTGTCGATGGAGACGAAGGCGCTTTCTTGGCCCATATTTCCCCACCAGCTGTCTGCCTGGACGGAGTATGTTTGTGTGTGTGTGTGTGTGTGTGTGTGTGTGTGTGTGTGTGTGTGTGTGTGTGTGTGTGCGTGTGCACTTGCAACAGCCCACAAAACAGGCCGACATCTGATGGCAGTGAATATCAATGTGTGGATTTAACATGCAGCAGACCTGAAAAAACGTTTTATATAAGTTACGTGTGTGTGTGTGTGTGTGTGTGTGTGTGTGTGTGCATGTGTCAGATCTTCTGTCGCCTGCATGCTCAATGTGAATTTTCTCTGCCTCTATTTGACCTAACCCTTTTTTTTTTTCTGTATTTTTAAATGTTTTATAAGCAACCGAGAAATTTATACCGAGTCTCTCAAGCAGATCACCAGTTCACAGGATGCAAATTTTGGCAAGGTGTCTCCTAAAAAAAAAAAGCACCAGTACAACCCTCCTACATGCTTCACCTGCTGTTCCTCCTTATCATGACTCGGATTGTGTCTTAAAGAGAGGATTTTCTTTTTCGAAGGAAGTTACTGCGAAGTTACTGCGATTTGAATGAGCGTGAACCCACCTTCACTTCCCTACCTTCCTGCTCCTCTCCTGCCTCCCTAAACAGTTCCAGCCTCCTGTTGTTTTTGCACTTTACGCTGGGTTTAGGGGCCACAACTCGCTTTCGCTATCTTTTTAATTTTTCTTCTCTAACTCCACTTCTCCTCTTTTTTCTGCTTCGTCTAGCAACAGCTCCCTTTTGTCCTTGTGACCTTGAGCTGGCGCGTGGGGAACCACAGCCGAGCTGCAAGAGCCTGCAGGCTTCGATTGCGTGTGTTTGGCTTCTATATTTTTCTTGCATGTGTGTGTGTCTCCATTGTATATATATATATATATATCGGTATGCGCGCATGTGTGTTTGTGTGAGGAAGATAACACAGTGAAAGCAGGGTGAGAAAGTAACAGAGGGAGTGTGCGACAAAAGGTGAAGTGACAGCCTGCCGGAAGGGCTAAACATAAACGGCAGAAAAAATATGAAGCAGACAGAAAACAAGGGGCTCCGTGTTATAAAGCACAGGAGATGACCTCTGACTGTGTACCCGTTGTTTTGTATGCATGCGACAGTGAGTTCGAGCGAGCGCGTTGGCATGTACGACAACTGCGAAGCAACGAAGAAACACGGTTGCTGTGGCAACCCGCCATTAAGTGCCTTCACTTGCAGCAACTTAATTACATGGGATTGTTGCTTTGTTTGCACGGATAACTAGGTGAATAAGGAGAGGGCCTTTAGGGCTGAGTAATCAAAAGTATTCAGATTTTTTTTACTCAGTACATATCAGTAGTATTACCATAATGAGAAACATGCTTTCCACCCTAGAATGACACATTTGAAGTTTACAACGATAACAGATGCAGATTAATCATTCGATATTCGTGATGATCTCAGAAAGATTGGTCTTTTTATTTCATTTCACAAAGGAGTAGATCATTTCAAGCCAACAATATTTGATTTGTGTCCTCTCAAGAGTTAAAACTTTAATAATTGTTTGTTTAGTAAAAACATTACAACCCTAGTTGTGTAACTGTTGTTGCCATGCATTGTTACTCTATTTTCTAACCTTAACCAAGTCATTTTTGTTGCTTAAACCTAACCAATCGCTTAGCATCGTTAAACACGTGTCATGATTTGTTTCTGCAAGCCTGATACGAGGCTGATGTGACAGGAATTTTGAAACTGTTTTTGGTACAGAAACGTCGGCATTTGATGAATACCATGGTTTGCAGAAACGTTCAAAAATCTATTTCTGGCAAATGGGTTGGAAAGACACAATTTTACTGTATTTCAGGATTTCTCCACTTATAGTAAAGAAAAATGTTTACATTTTGTTCCACTCAACCTCGTTTGGTCACTTACTATAGAAAACAAGCACCACACATATTACAGTTTTGCCTTATTGTTTTTAAATTGTGCTTCACTTACACAAGAGAAAAAGGAGGGTGAGGTTTAAATGGTGAGTTTGGGGAATGTTATTCAACCTTAGGTTATTTTCGCTGAGGTTGCTGCAGTGTAAACTTAAAAAAATGACGAGGGGAAATAACTGGCACCTTCAACTCTGATATAGTAAAGTCATAAATCTCACCCAGTGATCCTGATGAAGGCTTTCTATAACGTGACCCGTTACCTCACATACACAAATGTACAAATGATATCCTCGGCCTTGACAGTAATGCTGCAGTGTTACTATTGTAGATAGCAGACTAGTTAGCGTGCTAACATTTTCATCTTAGACGAACCCACTGTTTTGACTTAAAAAAAAAAGCAATATTCGCCTGGGAAATGTAGTGAAGCATAAAGCATAAAGTAGCACTAAATGAAGTAAAAGGACCACAAAATTATATCCAGTACAGCACTTGAGTAAATGTACTTTGTAGGGCAACCCAGATTCCCAAAAGTGTGCACTTGGTGGGCTGCCACCTGGACTTCCTGGTGCCATGTTGGGCACCCAGCAGGCGCCTGAGCATGAAGCCTCGGGGTGATGAAAACACAAAACCACAACCAGCCTGAGTTTCTTCCAGGGAGCAGAGACAAGGGATCCAATTCACTGCTTATTGAGACTGTTGTTACATTAGCCTCCTGGACCTCTCTGCTGTCTCCCTCTGCAACCCTCCCACTAATGTCTTTGCCTTCCAAAGTGGGTTTCGGTATGTGTGTGTGGGGAAGAATGGGTGTCTTGAGGTCTGCTGACTGCTGCAGCGAAATCCAGGTGTGTTTTTTTGTAGTGCATTGTAGTGGGGTTTGTAGTGTGTGTGTGTGTGTGCTCTTGAGGTTTAGTTATAGAGAACAAAAAGCTCTTGTAAAAAAACTCAAACTATTAATTTATTATAAAAGAAAGCTCTGATTTTCATCTCGCCGTGTCCTTCTGAACACCGTGATGAGAGTGAACATCGAGATGTAGTGGCTGTACATCAAAAGATTATAAAAAATGATATATCATTATGGGTGTCATGCCACAGATGTGCTCATTTGTCTAGTAGATAACTCCCAAACAGACTAAGGACAGATTCCAGCGGTAATTAAGCAGCAGCCTCGTCCTCCCCATAAACACGAGTGTCTAAGCTGAAGCATATTGTTGCGCGTGCTCCCGTGAGAGTGTGACAGATGTGCAGGCTAAGGAGGCATCTTTGGTTCCTGACTAACAGAGAGTGCGTTTGGTGAGGGTGTGTGTGTGTGTGTGTGTGTGTGTGTGTGTGGGGGGGGTATGTTTGATGATGATACGATGCATACATGCGTACAGCAACAGATATGAGCTTGAATCAGTAGCGTGCGACTGGAATGTGTGTGTGCTAATGTCCCCCAACTTTTGCCCCACTCTACTTATTAGCCCTGCAGCTATGTGGAAAAGTACGTGTAAGCATCTGTATTTATGTGCATCCAGATGCATGCCTGTTCATTTTTTTGTCCCATCTTCCTCCTCCTCCGCTGCCGCAACGCCAGTTGTACACGCAGCAACTAATTCATTAGCCTAATTAGCGCTCATTAGTTAGCCTATGCTAGCTCCAATCAGCATTCTCGCATTGGAGTGACCCAGAGGTCTGCCTCGCCAAACAAACAGGCTTCCTGCGGTCAACCCCATGACGACCCTGAAGTCTGCCTTCACGCGAGGCCAATCCGACTGCACACAGAGGAGTGTGAAGAGTTTACCCTGACCAAAGACATAGTCCTGTGTAGCTCAGTGGACAGTTTTACATATAAAACACAGCTGAGTGAATAAAAACGAAAAAAAGAGTTATATGTAAAAAAAAAAACGTGAAGCACAGCAGTTACGAGCCGGCTGAGGACAAATATACATCTGGAGTTGTAATGTGCATTTGATAAAAGTGTCAACAGATGGTATGGTTTATTTTAACATGACTGTATAGCTGTGCTGGGACAGCACTTCTGGTGAATATGTGGGTTCTGAAAAGTGAAGCCAATGCTGAAGTCTTTAAACCTGCATTCTCTCTACTGACCATCAGGGTCGACTCCTCCGGTTGCAAAAAGAAGTCTGGCTGTATAAAAGTCTATGAGAAAATGCCCCTACTTCGCACTCAATTAATTACCTGTCCAATTTACAGTAAAATAGACCATAAAGCAGGGTGTGCTTTAGGGCGGGACTACCTTGTGATTGACAGGTCGCTTCAGCTACCAGAGTCGTATACGGAGTCTCTACGTCACTCCTCCGCAGTCCAAATATGGTCACTTCTGTTCACTGGTTGCAAAAAACCAAGATGGTGACGGACAAAATCATGAACTAAAGGCTTCAAACGGCAGTCCACAAATCAGTGGGTGACACCAGTTCTACTTCTTATATGCAGTCTATGTGTTTTAGACCTCCTTAGAAAGACCACAACATTACAGAGTTAGAGAGATAACGTAAGACATATACCACAAAGAAATGTATTACTACATCAGGATTAACAAACACATAATTGTATTTATAAGAAAAATATAAAAGGCAATCCAAAAACAAGTCATAATGTTCGGGCAAGCTGAGAAGAGTGCTAAACCATCCCGTAATAAATTAATAAAGCAAACACAAACAGATTGTAATGTACCCCGGAAAAATATTAGCCAGATGAGAGTGCATCGCAGATGGACAGCTGTTGTCACAGGTGTGGCTGCAAACAAAATTAAACCGAGGATGCACAGGGATCTGTGACGCCGCATCCGAACTTTGCATAAGTGGAAGTATGCGTTCCCGCCGGCTTCTCCGTCGTCGAGAGTGTGAAACAATTAGCAGCAACAGTTGCAAACCTCAAAGAGTTTTTTCGAGTGTGGAAAAAATAACTGCATTGATCCCTGCGGATGGAGCGTAATTAAGCGCTGATGACAGTCTGTGATGATTTTGACTCTGATCGGGAGCTTTTTTCGGGGACAGAGGCGGCATATGTGGTTATTTGCATAATGAGCTGCGAAGTGAAAAAAGCCAACAACAAGTGTTCCACAGAGACGCATCTGAGATGTATTCTGATATCGGGTGTGAACTCGGAGGTCCATATCGACTGGAATTTTCAGCAGAACACAGAGATATCCGTGTCTGAGATCTGAACAGGGGGCTTAATATGACAGGTCTTTCTGCCCCGTCAAGAACAATTTCTAGAGGGGAATTGCTGACTGATAGGTCCGCTATTATATCTCTGTTATTCTCCCTTTCACTCTCTCCCAGTGTGAATACAGTGCAAAAACAACCTTTGAATCATTTTCAGAAACATAAAAATCCCCCCCGTCGGTTTCATAACTACAAATCAAACTCTCCTGTAACGTAGTGAGAATGTTTCAAACTTGACACAGGCCCTCTTCTATGCCGATGACCCGCAAGCCTGCCATCACGGCTAATGTATATTAAGTCTCCCCAAGCTGTCCATAATAAATGAGGCGCCCGGGAAAGTCCCGGTAACTCAGTGTTGCAGCTTGAATTCAAAAGTGAGCCGGTTTTAAAGGGAATTTTCCCAGATGTCACGCTAGTTTGCATAGCCGCGCTGGATCGGCATTACTATTCAAATGAGGAGCAGGGCGGTAAGTATAGCTGCAGGAGATAGGTACGAACCGCATAAGCCTAAACAACAAAGAAATAAATAAAAAACATGTCCACTGATACAGATAGGGCTCATATACATGCAGACTCACACCCTGTACGCTCGCACAAACTTCTGAATCAGTTCAAGTCAGCAGCCTGTTCTTTCCCTCCAGCTACCCATTCTCCCCCCACCCTCACGCTTGTAAGCCTGAATATTTTACAAATACCCTGATAACAAGAAGTCTTCCTGCCGCGATACTAATTCACTATGGCGGCTTTATACTCGCAATCTTTTCAATTTGTCCTCTCGGATATTTTTCCACCGCCAACAGATGGAGGCAATTTTTCAGTTACATTTAGTGTCTACGCCGTAGTCAGAGTCCCCCCCTCGACTAGCACACGCACTCAACTCCACCGAGGATGGAGGTGAGGTGGACTTCAAACCAGGCGACACCTATTCCAAACACGTTTCCGGGATTATTTGGGGGAATTTGTTCTTTTCATTGGCAGCTAGAGTCGGGCTTGACACTTCGCATGCACACACACACACTTCAAGTCAGTGATTGGTGCTTCACTGTGTGATCTTGCAGATGAGGGGTCCGGGCTCCGTGGATGTTCACTGGGAGACCAGCTGTGCTTCCCTCCGCACTTCCAGATGGCCCTCAGGACGCCTCACTGTGCATGTTAGTGTGTGTGTGTGTGTGTGTGTGTGTGTGTGTGTGTAGATCCATACGTGCGAGACAGTCTCAGATTTAGACATGTCAGCACATGCTCCATGGCGGCCTCTTTTTTTAAACACTGACACATTTTGTCATCAGAGCCACTGAAACGAGGAGCGCAGAGGAGGCCGGAGTTACCCCTCACCGAGATCTCCTTTCATCTGACTGACACACACACACACACACGCACGCACACACACACACACACACGCACACACACAGAGAAAGGAATGTTTCGTTCCGTCCGTATTACGGTCGCTGCAGGCTCTTTTATGACAAATCAGTCTCCAAAACATTGAGTCTGAATAATACACTCTCTCACACACTACTCTCACTTGCAAACACACATTTAGAAGCTCTTGAATCCACGTTAATATGCATACACTGCACACACACAAATTCGCCCCCTATTCATTTTCAAAGCACCACCGACCATTATCGGGGTCCCATCTGCTGTCAAAGACCAGCCCTACTCTCCTCCAATAGTTGAGCGGACACTTAATCGCCTCTAATTTGTTTCCTGCAAAACACATTCTAATGTATTCCCTCTGAAGACTCCTCTAAATCAAAAATATAAACCCGGTCTTGGAGCCACCTGGGTCCCTCAGCACAACACCACAATCGGAGAAGGCTAAGAACCCTCCCATAGCGGTGCACTGACTATCTCTGTGAACGGATGGCTGAGCAGCACACGGAGTCGGACGGAGAGGTGCACTGTCATCAGTCCAGATCGCCGCTTTGAAATGGCGGCTTTGCAGGAATTTGGAGGAGCAGGCTTATTTTCAAACACAAACACGAGTCTGGAAAAAAAAAAAAAAAAAAAAAAAGTCTGGAGAGTTGATGGGGTTGAGAGACTTGCAAGAGGGGATGATGTAAAAAAAAAAAAACATGTCAAAAAGTAAAAAAATGATTTTTATCATCACAGTGTCTGGAGTTTTTCCTGTGACTGTGATTCATCATGTACATCTGTTTGTCTTATTGTTTTGGTTAGTTTTTGCAAGATTTCAAGTTGGAAAGTCATAATTGGCTCTGTGGTTCCAGAAAATGACATTGTCAGAGGCAGACACAGTGAACTAAAACACTTTTTTATTTCAAGTTTTAATCCCATATTATGTTTGGTATGTTATTATTTTTTGCATTGTTCACTCTAAACATGTCAAAAAGTATTAACCCTGAACTCACATGATTTTTATCCAACTGACTCTTCATTGGTCTTGCCTCTTTTCACTCTGTGCTCCAATAATAGTTGCTACACGCTAGCTAGCTGACTAGCTAGATAATGCTACATCAAAAGGAGCCTAATGTCAGTTTTAGAAACGTCAGCTGGGTTTGCTTCCTCCTTATTTCAGTGGTAACGTTAAACAAATTTGGAAGAGGACAGATTATTTATATTATGTTCCACCACAAAGTAACTTTTAACACTTTTAAACACTTTTAGTGTTATTTATATGGATATACACCCAACTACACAGAACAGCACAGCCAGTGACGCCTTGTTACATTTTGTCTATCATGTCCAACCTAGCAACAGTAAACTTAGGAAGGGTAAATTCAAAGGGATTCAACTAATTAACCCTGGCCATCATATAAAACTGTGTTTCATTCACAAATACGCAAAAGTACGGAAGATAAAAACCTTCACAAATCTTCACACAGCATTAAAACTAAGTTGGTTTTTTTATGCTGCTGTTATAGCGATGTGTCACAAAGATTTCGGAAAATGAAAGTCCACTGTTGATCTCGGACAAAAAATAAAATCTGAACTCGAGGTCCATTTACTAGCTTTTCCCAGAGCTTTCAACCACACATCAGTAACTTCATCGATACATATATGCTGACAGGTGGTTACATCTACATATTCATCTGCCTGGTATCATGTGACCAGGTGAACTCAGGTAGAAGCTATGAAGTTTTGTTGAATCAGTGCATGTGGCTTCGCGATTTGAACTTTTTTTTAAATGTTTGCACCTTTAACAAAACTGACCTGAGGGATTATTTTCGAGATTAATCAATTCTTATTTAACAATAAATTTAATCGAGGAGCTGGAGCAACAGAATCAATAGATTATCAAAAATATTTGTCTCTATCTCTAGTCACACAGTATCAAATTTGCAAATTTTGCATGTTAATATACAAGCAACTATGATAAAAATTTATCATATTTGCAACTGATGAAAAAGAAGCGCCCCTCTTCCAAGAATCTTGAGAAAAAAATATTGTTCATATGTTCGTTGTTACCAGCTTCTAAATATATGTGTGTAGGATGGATTTTCTATTGTCCTCTCTTTACAACCATTATCATGAAAATCAAAACAGTATGATTTAGTTTGCATGTTTTATTAATACATATTGTGTAGTAACCGTATTTCAGTTATAATCATTGTACATTCAAAATGGATCCCCTGTCTCTTTCCATCGCTGTCACACACACAGAGAGAGAGAGAGAGAGAGAGAGAGAGAGAGAGAGAAAGCAAGCACATGCACGATAATTTGAGAGCGAGTTTGACATCAGCATCAAACGCGGAGTATGTCGGGCACCTAACGACACTGGAGAGCAGCGTGATGTCTGAGACAGTCGGTGCTCCCAGGGTGTGCGTGAGTGTGAGACAAAAAGTGAGGGAGTACAGCTGTCAATCACGTGCAGAGAGGCGAGCAAAGCGATACGCTACCCAGTGGGTTCATCAGCACCGCGTGTCAGTCACACCCTGAGATCACATTGATTGTCTGTCGGCACTCATCTGAGAAAGTGTGTGTGTGTGTGTGTGTGCATGTGTTTGTGATGCATGTGCGTGAGAAAGTGAAAGTGAAAGGGTTAGGGGGGGCATATTTGGCCTTGAGAGAAATGTCGTGTGGAGTGGAATAGGACAAGAAAAATAATGAGAGCGAGAGAGAAAGAGAGAGAGGACATAACGTCCACAATGACGCAATTATGATTCAATTTAAATTCCCGCATCAATTATGCAAACATATTCGAGAGTCATGTCAAATATTGATAGGCTCTTCAACTTCTCCAACTGTGTTCATTAAGGAGCCAAAACTTAACCTGGACTCTCTCATTAATCATGGATTGGTGTCAGCTGGAGGTCTACATTCAAATTCAGCCAACACTCTGGAGCCCCTGTAGCAGCAAAGGGCCATGCTATATATCCGTTTGTATCTGTGTGTCCAAATTTGTCTGCTCATCTGTATGAAAGCTGCTACTAACTGACCCTTAGCGTATGAGTGTGTGCACGGCTGTATTCAGTGTAGGAAGAGAAAACTAAATATGGTGGAAAACAGTGACTGAATGCCATCATTGTATGCAAAAGGACAGATGTAAAAATGCACAACATGCAAGTCCTAATGTCATACCTATCATTTACATTTTTGTTAGTCGTACTAGCGTTGTGGCTCTGTCGGTTGCAGTATCTGTCTGTTGCAATGTGCTAACTTCTTATTAGCATATGTTAGCATGCTAACTCACGCAACTAAGCAGGTGAAAATGTTGACCTAAAGATACCTGCAGAACATCAGTGCGTTAGCATGGTCGTTGTGAGAATGTTAGCATACCAAAGTTAGCATTTCGCTGTAAGCAGCCCATGTAAAGCTCCACGGAATGGCTAGCATGAATGTAGGCTTTTAGCCCTCATTCAGTACAATAACTGAGTTTCTGTCACGACAACGAAGCCTTGCATTCAGGAACACTTAATAACACAAAATAACTATGAATATAAGCAGCTTCATTACAGATGTACTGATATATCAATAATAATAAAAATAATGATAACTCAATAGCCCATGTGTGTGTTTGAATTCTACATTCCTTTGTATCTCTGTTACGTCACCACAGGGAACAGCCCCTTTGGCTACAACCGCTGCATCTTAGTCACATGACACACCTCCGAAGGGCCAACCTGGTCTCATATGACTGAATTTAGGCTCCAAAGCTGGGTGGGGTCACTGCGCGCGGGTCAAAGGTCACTCTGGTCCCCACCCTGAGGAACAAAAGGGAGGACTAAGCCTTTCAGTGAGGGTCTCGGTAGCTTAGATTTAGTCTGACTAGGGGAGTCATGCTGTCTGTGTGTGTCTTTCTGTCTGGACGATTGTGTTCTCAACACAGGGGTTATATGTCATTTGTGTGTGTAGCGGGTGCATAAATATATATATACACACCTCTGCTTTATGATATACAGCTTATGTCTGTCTGAATGCAAAGTGGTGAGAGTTCATGTTCGTGTCAGACCGCATATGTCTGTGTCTGTTGTAACTGTGATGACGGACCCAAAAGTGCAAACCCACTGCCCCTTACTGCAGGCTTCCCCTGGAGCGCTGCACTTGGCTTGTGTGTGTGTTGTGTGTGTGTGTGTGTGTGTGTGTGTGTGTGTGTGTGTGTGTGTGTGTGTGTGTGTGTGTGCGTGTGCGTACAGGGAACAGCTGTTCTCCAGCGCTACATGGCGAGGTCAGGGGGAGACACGGATGAGCTACAGCTGTGGCCCCGGGCCTGTGGGAACTGTGGCTTGAACAACGTGGGAGAGGAGGAGGCGGCGAGAGGAAGGAGGAGAGATGAGCAGAAGAGAGGAGATTCAACGGGAAAAAAATATATATTTGCAAGATGTGACGGCCAAATGAAGCTGCAAAGAAGAGAAGAAAAAAAAAGAGCATGGAAGAGGCGATAAAATTGAGTATAAAAGAGACGACAGAAGAAAGGGAGACGTCCCTCTGTGCCCATGTCCTCTGGAGCAACAAAAGCCACAGAGACCAGCAGGCGACGTGGACCGTGTTTTTGGCCACGAGGTCATCGTCGAGAGACACAGGACGAGCAGCACGTATGAGGGCTCTTCTCCAACAAGCTAATCCAGACCCATCAACCACAGCCACTTAGCATTCCAAACAAAGCCCTCATGTTTAAGAAAATGAATCACGCTTATAAGCTCGCAAACAAGTTGACTCTGCCAGTTAGAGGGTCGTCCCGCTGGCCAAGCTTGCGAAGCATCTCGCATAAAGACCCTCTGTTTGCGATAACGCTTATTTCGGGACAGCACATAATGTGATAAGTCTGAGAAATCACTTTATAGTTGTGCACAGACAATCATGAGTTGGTGTTGAGAGCCGAGGCCACTCTCCAACAGAGAGAAACTAGCGGCAGAGGGAAAGGCGGGGGGCTGACAGTGAAAACTAATAAGCCCTGTGCAATGGGAGAGAAATGGGCTCATTTCTCCGAGGCTTCGAGAAAAACTATTGGAGCAGTTGTACACCGTTTCCAAGAACAAAAAAAAGCTGAAACCCAACACTAAATCCCTTCTGCCTGACAGATTCGGCAAAGAATAATATCTGAATAATATTTGCGGCCTGCATTATAGAAGCATATGAAGTAATAGAGGAAAGAGATCGAACTGGGCCAAAAGCCAATTCATGTTTGTTTTGGAAAACCCTTTAAAAAAAAGAGAGAGAGAGAGAGAGAGAGAGTGACAAAGTTGTTCAAGGTGCTACTTAAAATCCTCTCTGGAAACTCTCATCCTCTCACTTTGCTAGTCTCAATTAAACACCGCCGATTGCCATCTGTGAGGCAACTGAACCTAGAATCATTAAAAGTCTGCAAAGATTAAAAGCAGACGTGGGCGTTGAGGAAAGAAAAGAAAGTAACAAAGGGTGATTAAAAAAAACCAAAAACGATGAGAGGAAAGGAGGCGAGTGTTAGAGGTGACCCTCATGGCAAAAGTTTTGACTGAGCTTTTGGTATTAAGCGAACCATTTGAGCTCCGAAGATGTAACGGATAACGAAATGCATGCAAGGCTGAGAAGAGGCTGCATCTTTCTCCTTAACTACACGACACGCTCTGTGTGTGTGAGCGCATGTGAGTTTCTTTGGGAGAAGTGTGGGTTCCTGGGTTAGATTCAATAGATAGTATCCTAGCAACATGATCCGACGTATCAGAGGGTAGATTTTTTTCTGCGTGTTAGTATGCTGTATGTGCTGAAAGCTTGCTTGGAGAGGGGGGGGTCACAGGTGAAGGAACACACAAACAGATAGAGCATGTAATCAGGTCAGTTTGAAGCCAAAGTGTCGCGTCTCTACCCAGAGAGGCTTCGCTCAGATCTTTATAGGAGAGCGCCACAGAGGCTGATACATGTGTTTCTATGTACTGTCAAGGCCGTGGCATGTCTGTTGGCAGGACGGCTCTGCCACAGCGCCAAAGATATTTCCTCTACGCTCACTGCGCCTGGGGTGTCAACAAAGTTCAAGAAAGCCAACTCGTTTTTTTTTTTTTTTTTTAAATGCAACCAGGAATTAACAGGGGAAAAAAAGCAATTTTAACAAAACTAAGAAATCCTTACGGGGAGAGTATGTGCAAAAAAACTGACAATAGGGGATTCTTGTTAAGAGCTATCTGCCATGAGAATTCCCAAAAGCCCCAAGGTGACATCTTCAAATTGCGAGTTTTGTCCGTCCATATAGTCCAAACCAGAGACTGTAAATAAGAAGTGGATGTAAATACCATTGGTTTGTGGACTGCGGATTTGTTCGTCGCCATCAGGTTTTTTTGGCCTTCGCAATCTTGTCGCCTTGAACGCTGAATAAGTCATTTTTAGTGGTGCAATTGACTTTCATGACTTGGGGTACTGGGACAGGGTTAAAGTTGTAAAACAAATACTCGGACAACTCCCAGACAGGACAACATAGTGATAACAACATGTCAATCAAAAGGTAGCCCTGCCCTAAAGCATACTCTGCTTTATATTCTATTTTACTTTTCTAGTCTATTTTACTCTAAATGGGACCAATAACTTCAAAATATTTGATTACTATGACAGTCCTTCCGCTTCTGACATAAGTC
Organism: Anoplopoma fimbria; assembly: GCF_027596085.1. Classification (NCBI taxonomy): domain Eukaryota; kingdom Metazoa; phylum Chordata; class Actinopteri; order Perciformes; family Anoplopomatidae; genus Anoplopoma; species Anoplopoma fimbria. The sequence goes on from NC_072458.1 coordinate 9,778,498, forward strand.
CCAATAATTTTGCAAAACTCAACAGAATTCTGAGAAAAAGTTCATGTTCTTTGAACAAAAGCAGTATTCTAATCAAAAGCCCTCTTTTCTAATACAATATGAATGAGGCAAGAATGAACATGAAGAGGGAGATCTTTGGTGAGAGTCACTGGCTCGACGCTTGAAGTCTAAGGATGCATGCCGGAGAACGTCGGAGCCATGGGACATTCCTCCACATTCCTCCCTAATCCCGAGTCGTTTTCTGATTTCTCCAAATGATGTCTTACTATCTGTATGTCTCCATCTCTGAGTATCGTTCTCAGGGTGAGTATTTTCTTCCCCGTGGCTGCCTTTATTTATATCTGTCTGTCTGTCTGTCTGTCTGTCTGTATCTCTGGGATGAGACGAGGACAACAGAGGTGAACAGTAACAAAAGAAGAGACGCAAAACATTTTGACAGAGATGAATAGGTGTGTTGTGTCCAAAAATAAAAACCCTCAAAAATCTTAGCGAGAAGAAAAGAAGAAAAAAAAAAACCGGTATCTCAGCTTGCACATGGTGTTCACAACTGTCTCAAATGTGGAAAGAGCACTCCTCGCTAAATGTGGACAATGCAGGGACATTTTTTTAATGCCAGACATAAATGTAATCTGGATACATTGTGCGTACCAGACAAATGTTAATGTGAGGTTCAAAGGGGGGCCTTAGTCTCTTTCCTTTTTCCCCCCACTGAGCAGCGCCGCTCTCACAGCATTTCTGTGGTGCAGCAAAGCAGAGAGCCGGCCTCCATCCCCTCGTACCTGTAACAGAGGGATATTGTTGCAACAGCACCGGGACTCCGGTTACCGAGCATTCCTGCCTCTTCATTTCAAAGACAGAAAACGTTAAAGGGTAACGTGAGGCGGGAGAGGGAGAGAGGACGAGGGGGCTCGAAATAACAAGGTGCGGAAAGGAGCGAAGGGGGGGAAATATTAGCGGCAATCACAGGCTTGACTCTTCACAACCTTGTGCGTTTAGCAGATAATCAAAGACGCTTTTATTTTTCACTACCTTATTTCGCAGGCACACACTCAGATGCATCCCTTCTCTTAAAAATGAAACATCTTTTCCTCCGGCCAAAGAGAGCAGAGGATAACTGATCAGGCCGCCTTGATCCGACTCAGCGAGAGGGTGTCATCTCTGAATCCGGCATGTAATTCTCTCCCAAGGGACGCTGAGTGCAGCGGCTTTGTGTTGTTAGTCACCCGCTCTGGCCATGGCACACTGTGAATAACTCCTAAAAGTCACAACAATCCCACCACTGCTGCTGCATTCACCACCTGCGTCAAATGGACCTCCGTATCCGTTTAATACGATGTTATACTCACTCAGCCAAGGCAACAATTTTGTTAAAGTGCACAATCATATGGGAAATGTGGGATTGCTTATCTTAGTTAAAAACATTCAGCAAATTATTTCATGAACACACAATCTCTATATCACAAACACTCGTTCACACATTTCCTTGTCCCATATACACATGCAAAGTTTTTTTTTTTTTTTTTAAGAGCAGTGACACCATTTAATCCCACAGTAATGGATTTACCGCCGACTGAGAGTCCAATTACCAGAGCTATAAATGCTAATGGTTGGCGCTAACCATAAAAATAGCGCCATGGTTTAAAAAGCGCTAGCTATGACGCGGCGCCAACTAAATACATAAAGCGGGCGGCTCCAGCTGATTTAATCAGTTTTCACAACAACTCCTGCTTCTCCGCTCATCACTTCCTCCCAACCAAAACATGCTACCTTCTGTTTTTCTTCTCTTTCTCCATCTTTCACATTTTAAAGTCGAATAAAATCTTCATTATTGATTTCCCTCGTCTACTTGGGGCGAGTAAAACAAGCTGTAAACAACACTGACATGTTATCACACGTTAAGGCTAATGTTATAGCAAAGATGTGTCTCTTTTACGCATGCAGCATGTTCATAAGCAGAGCATCACCTTTCTTGTTAAATTTGATCTATCATTAAAAATAATGATTAGTGCAGCTTTGAATTTAAAATCCTTTAAATAGTCGTTGAATCAAACCTTGTTTTTAGCGCCATTTTCTTATGCAATGGTCGATCAGTGTATATGCATTCTATAACTGCCTCACTATATAGCTTAATCCTTTGCTACTGGCGGAATTTGCCTTTCCAGTGCAGTACTCAGGAAATGATGCATGCATGTACATGGATCAACAGTAACAGGTATCAGCCACTTGGTTGCAGAAACTGAAAATACGCTTTGTGGAATTAAGATACTATGTTATCAGTAAACATGTCCACCCTCAATTCCTCTTATACAAAATAGCAGTAGTGCAGCTGTTGTCATGATCTGTGCAGATCCCTCAAAATGAACCCAGCAAGCCACTGCTTGCTTGGTCCTCTGTTCTCTCCCCTTTCCGATTCCCACCACCGATCGATTGTCTCTTCAGCATTGAGGTCTTAGACTATTTGTCCCTCAAGTCTAGCACAAGCTTGTCCATAATCTCTATTTTCAGAGATGACCTTGAATCTGTCTTGTCAGATGAATCCCCTCTCACATACAGCCAATTAAAAAGAATTGGTTGCAAATCTCTCAAAATGGTTGCCAATGACAACCTGGACACCGTTACTGTTGAGCCTTGGTGTGCTGGATTGAAGGCAGAAGTCAAGAACAGTTTACAGAGTTTTATAGGGTCAATCAGAAAAATTTAAATACGATCACCAAGCTCTAAAGTGAAACCAATAAATGCACATAGAGACAGAAATATGCACATAAGACTTACAATTTCTAGATCAAACTCAAACTATCTAACCAATAAGCTAGTGTTTGAATTAGACTGAATAAAACACTATCAGCAGAAGTGATGAGTAGAGGATTGTGAGTGTTAATAGATTTAGCCTCTGTGATAGCGCAACAAAAAAATGTTTTTGTGGATGAATGTGGATCTAAAAAAACAAACAAAAACAAAGCAGCAATTCAACCCTTAGTATCTCTCTGGTCATCAATCCAGCCTTGATATCTCTGGCTCACCTCCCATCCACAATGTTAACTAGGTCATCTGTGGGAGGAGGCATGGTGCATCTCCTGAGACTCACATATGCACACACACACACACACACACACACACGTGTCTTCAGTCGGAGTAGTTCAAAGAAGCCCAATAAAACATTTACAGCGTGGTAAAGCTTTTTTTTCTCTCCCCATCTTCTTCACACTCAATCTGCTTCTCTGCCTTGTTTTGCAGCTTCCCATCTCCCTCAGTCTTCCTTTCTCGTGACTCCCCCTGTGCTGTTACAAGTCTGGACTCCACTCAGAGTCTCGTCCTTTTCCTTCTCTCGGCTCTGCGAAGGACCCTGGGTTAAACACATTTAATTAGCACTCACAGGATCTACACGCCCCCTCCTACTGGCAGCTGAGATACGAGCCCCTTGGACTGACCAGCTCGTACAGCATGTGTGTGCATAAACTGTGTATTTGGGTTTGTTTGCTTAACAAGTTGAGATGGTACAGTAGTAGACGATGCTCAAATATCTCATGTGCGCGCTCACACACACGCTTTCCTCTGGCTTGATAATTACTCCGGTCTGAGCCACGGTTTTGTGGCACTGAAAACAAACGCACGCACACACTGTCAGACACACAAGAGTGTGTGTGAGACAAGCAGCACTCTCCTCAACCTCAAGGCCTGCTTCATTTCTCATATTAAACTGAGTCACAGCAGAAGCCACTCACTTTGAGTTTCCGCTGCATAAGACACGGCAACGTTTTTCACACAGTGTGGGTCAGGAGTGTCAATACATACACAAGCGCATGGTGGTCTTTCATGTTTTTTTTGACAGTGAGAGCGAGCAGTTATCTGGAGAGGCACATTCAATATGCTTACAGAGAATATTCAAAGAGACGCAGGCTTTGGGTGCCTGCACTGCCAGCTAATGAACAGCACACAGTGTGGTGAGACGGACTACAGAGCTCCTTGTAGATACAGCGGAGCCCAATGCGGCTGGTCGGAGGCCTTTTTTCCAGACAGGTGGGTGTATGAGGTGAAGCTGAGAATTACAGAGTAAGAGGAAAACAAACAAATAAAAAGCTGCAAGTGATTTTACACATGGAGTTTAATGTAGGCTAGTTCTTACTGTTCAACGTCAGGACTGAGCCAGATCAACAAAAGTCGCTAAAAGATGCAGTCAGGCTGCATTATGTGAAGGATTCTGCTTTTTGGGGGGAATTGACCTGTAACGGGCTAAAATTTGAGAAAGAAATATGGCTCTGTTGCTTTGATTTTATCCATCCTTAATTTTTAAACTATCTCATGGGAGAACCCCAACTTTACAGGAGTGCGACATTAAATTTGACGGAGTGGCCCTTTAAAAACAGCACTGAGAGAACTACATTGTATCCCATGGTCATCTCACCGAGAATGAGCCGTTTTGGGGAAACATGTGGGTTATGATTTCTGTTAAGGGTCTATAATTTTTTAACACAATCCTTATAACTTGCAATATGTTTTATAAGTAATATATAGTAGGTATTTCATGTAATAGGAGTAATAGCCGGTCAGCCGGTCAGCTGAACATGCAAAGATGGGAAATTTGTCTACAGGCAAGCACACAATTCAACATATATGAGACATTTAGTTTCCAAATGAAATGAATGGCAGTTTCAATAGAGCAGTTCTTTCAAGACATTGCAACGCCCATTTACCTTGTTATGCGTAACAAATTACATAGTTCTGTCTGGGAAACTTCCCAGGAGATTGTTGGGAAATTATTGACCACAAAAAATAAAGTGTTACCAACATACAAAACAAGCTTACGGAGAAGACAGAAAGACAGTCTGTCTTTGAGGTGGAAAGAAATCCACCAATAAACAGCAAATTACAGATAATGAGTGGAAGTTCTTGGGAGAACAGTACAGCAGATTTTTCCCTGAGGGTTATCGAGACAAAAACAGGAAATTTGGTTAAACACAAAAAAACAAAAAACAGCAGCATTTTGTGTCTTCAAATCTGAATAAAACTTTCACTCTAATGTTTTTGCCTTCTTCGGGAAAACCAGAGCAGCAAAACAAATCACCCTCACTTGGTTTCGAAATGAGAAAAGAGCAATCTACCAGACAGGATGGAAGAAAATAAAGCTGTGGCGCTCTGTTTGAAAGCTGATGCAATCTACCTTGCAGTGGAACATCTGGGGAAATAAAAAGGTCACACAGATTTATATTTAGATGCCGCAGAGGGAGAAATATGCCTCTCCACTCTGCTCTGCACCCACAAGCTAACAATGGCCCCGCTACGAAGAGCCAAATTAATGTAGCGTTAATGGCAGCCCACTGTACGGCTGATGGTGAGTAGTTAAGTTTCTGTAAGCAGTCTGACATTAGCAAACGGTACACTCTGGTGAGTTCAACACATGCTAGCTTAGATGCTAGGAAGATAAAAAGCAACTCATCCTAAATTCTGTCTCTACTTTTAGTTACCCCTTATGTGAAGTTTTAAGGTTACGGGATGGAAGCAGCTTTTTTTATTCACGTTTATGTGACCAGGGCATTAGCAAAAGTACGGAGGTACTTTGTGGACGACCAAAAAGTACTTCAGGGTGAAATGGTACTTTGAGTGTTAAAGGACGGGCTTGATATTTAGAAAAATACCGTTATTCTCTTTCTTGCTGACAGTAAGATGAGAAGACTGACACCACTCTTGTGTCTGTACGCAAAATATGAAGCTAACGCCTGCAGCCAGTTAGCTTAGCACAAAGACGGTGCTAATGACAAGATGACACTTTTGAACGGCTCATACAAATGATATTCACATTGTTAATTAGTGAGTTTAGCTTTGAGTTGCTTGTAGGCAGGTTTTGTTTGCTGTTTCCTCATAGACTTTGTGCTAAGCTAAGCTAACTGGCTGCTTGTAGTAGCTTTGTATCAGCCATACAGAAGTTAAAAGTGTCAATCGCCTAACTCCTCACTAGAAGGTGAATAAGCAAAAAAAATGTTGAAGTATTCCTTTCAAGTGTTTAAGGGCAGATTTATCCTTAAATGAAAAAGCTGTATAATATGTTCCACTGCTTCAGCTTCCTCACATTAAACGCATCGACGCTGTATTCATTAAAGCAACTTTAACACTCACTTTCTCCTTTTTTTAAGCTCCCCCTAGTATTGTTTTTTTATTTTACTACTGAGTGCTCCATTTTCAGAATCCTCCGTCTTTGATGTAACATTACCCTTTCCTTGTGAGCTAAGGGTAATGCTAGCTTAGAAACCGATAACTGACATTAAAGCCTTGTTTAGCTGCAGGTACACGAACATTAGCTGATGGCGCTGCCTGCCGCTAATGTCTTCCCTCTTGCTTTGGAAGCTGAGATCTCATCCGTCTTCTTTATGACTATTTGTGTTGATAATCCAACTCCCTTGAGGACACTCCGATGCCTGAGTGAGAGCGAGGGAGGGAAATATATAGAAAATATGCAGAAGGAGAATGAGTGTAACACCACAGGGACTAGGCTGAAGAGAAAGCCAGTGAACATTTCAGGCAAATACAGGATTAATTAGGGTGCACGGAAAATACCTGAGGGCGCCCACACGGCCTCGCTTCCCTCCTTCTGCTGCTTGGAGATGCTTAGAGGTGTCTCCACCGCTATCTCTCCTGCAAAGGCCTTGTAGACAGACTGTGATTAATGCTCAATACTCGCTATTGGGCCCTCTTTTCTGCTTAAGATCCGAAGGGGGGGCAAACTGTTAAACCTGTGATGGAGCTGCGCTGATTCACCTCTAATAAGTCAGAGAAGGTATTCCACCTCCCGAGCTCCTTTGGGCAAGGCAAACACATCAGTTGATATCAGTCCCGGGACTCCGGTGGAGCACTAACCCTGTCAAAAGCCCCATCTGTCGGCTGTCCTTTATAGGATGGAAGGCTCTCCGCTGACAGGCGGGGAGGTATCGTCTTACTGGCACCATGGGGGTGGAGTGTGAGTATACTAGAACGGCGGAGGAAATTAGTCTGTGTTTCAATATTTGTTTGCCGCTGTGTGCTGTTGTATATGGATACCTGAGGAGCTGTAGAGGATATTGGCTGATTCGGTGGAGCTCAGCCGCAAGTTTATTACAAAGCACCATGGCATAAAGAAATGTGAAATGAGATGCTTGTTGTTTTTTTTATAGAAAGCCCCCAGTGCTCGCAGAATACAATGAATAACAAGCAGCATTTTAAGAATGCAGCAAACTATGGTCTTATTATTCATTTTTAAATAAAGTTCACCTATTCTTTAACATTGGGGGGATGAGCAGCTAACCAGTCATGGAAGAAGTGATCCGATCTTTCACTAGTACCAATACCACAGTGCATTCAAAATCTTACTTAATTAAAAGTACAATATATAAAGTAAGTATTTGCATCAAAATATACTTTCAGTACCAAAAACTCTAGTTCTCATTATGCAGAATGGCCCTTTTTTTCACTATATCATAATACTGGATTATAATAATGTAATAATGACTAATGTTGCCGCTGGTAAAGCTGGAGCAAATTCTCAAATACTTTACATACTGCTTGGTAGCTTAATACATACATACATCATTTTTCAGCAAATGTATATCTTGTATTAATAATTTGAATCTGAAAAGCAACTGAAGCTATAAAATAAATGTAGTGAAATATAACGTGAAATATTTTCCGCAAAAAGGTAATAGAGATTATGTATGAACTAGCATAATGTTTTTAAAAAGTACATTCAAATTGTACTTAAGTAATGTACTTAAGTACAATGTCTCACATGAGCTAAAAAAGCAACAAGGAATGTGATTATTTCATATTCCTGTATATTAAACAGATTACGTGGTAATCGAATTAAATCAATTTAAATACAGCTTACTTGTGACGAGAAGACATTGACACCCCTGACACACGTGGAGGTAAAAACTACCAGTTTCAGCATATGATGTGAATTCTGTATTAAGAGCTCCCTAAGGGTTCTTCTGTACAGTCAATGTATTTGCTTAATTGAGAACATGCAGTATAAGAATACGACCACGGAGCTCATCTATCAGTGTGTCCCTTTATGTAAAAGTTTTATAGCTACTTAATTCACCAACGCTGGTTTTACAGTTGGCTCATTTGTTCCAATTGCTTTAATGTATCAGACAAGGTCAGCCTGAAATCATATAATAAAAGAAAAAACCCCAAACCTGGGTCCAACTGGTGTGTGTTCACCTGCACAGACCATATCCATGTCCACACGCACACACACAGCTGACTTTGCTTGTGTGTGCGCTGCTTTTAACAAAGCTCCCAGTCAGCTTTTCCAGACGTACTTTCAGCATGACACAGTCGGTGCCGCCTGATTCATGATTCACCGTGTTATGACAATAACAAAGACGTTTTGGGGCTGAACAAAGACTTTGTATGGACTTGGCAGCAGTCTGAAAACCAGAGGTCCTCCCGAAACACAGCACACAGAATGAGCTCATCTTTGTGGATGGTTTTAAAGTGAGTGACGCCAACCCTCCTCAGCTTTGCTCATTACAGACGAATTAAGCCGCATCGCCGCGGTAAGCTCCAGTAATCAGACTACCTCGGCGGCTCGCCTTAATTGGCTCGTCGCTCAGCCGACACTCACTCGACGCACGTTTAAAAAAAAATAAAAGGAAGGGATTCCTGTTAATTCTGTTGCGCTTCAAACAGCAAAAAAAAAGAAAGCAAAACACAAATCCGTGATGTTTTATAAAGGTGTCTTTCATGATCTGAAACAAAGGCAACGGTGAATCTGGGTCAAAGCAAAAACAGAAATTAGTAAGGATGCTTTAGTCATCAAGGAGGGTGTTACATTGCTCATGTTTTAACCAATGCTGCAGCGTTCTGAAGCATCCCTGATGGAAGATATTCTGCTCTATTAAAGAACCAAGACACTTGAGAGTTAATGTAACCTTCAACTGCATGTGTAAAACTGCTGCTCTCAATTCGAATGAAAAACCCATTATTGGAAAAGAAAATGCTTTAATTCATTCTACTCATCTAACTCGACCTTGGGCAGGGCTTACTCACGCAATTTAAAGAGGAACTATCTGCTAAATGTGCTAGTTTGGCGATACGGAATTCGTTTGGAAGTTATGGGCCACCTTTTTGTTTACAGGCCGCTCTCACTGCCACACACTCCTTTTTGCCGATTGAAATGAACACACACCTTCACGCCCACACACTTGACCTCCATGCCAACTGTGGTCGACCGACAGCAATAGAGCTGCCGGTCGCCGCCAAAAAGAACCACGATACCCAAAATGATGTGTGTGATTCTAGCACTGCAGCCTGTACATAAAAATGAATATGCAGGTGGAAACAGCTCCCTGTCGGGGAACCATGCAGCAGATTAAGACAAAACAGGAAACAGATGAGCGAGGGAGATTGTAATCACGCTGGCCATGAGCGGAAATGAACAAACAAGTGCAAGGGTGTGCGGCAGAGGCCAGCAGTTTTTGTTGGCTGGATCAGGCCTCTTTGCGCCAGCGTCTCTGGGAAAGCTCAGATATCCATCAGGTCCGCCTCTCTGTCTGTGCTTGACAGCAGGTCTACAGAGGGTCCCTTTTTTTAAATCGGGCCTCTCCTAGCACTGGCGCAGCTCCAGATAAAGGCCCACTCTGGAGGGGGATTCCTCCACCCCCAGACCTCCGCTGGGAAACGGCTGGGACGGACCGATGACTGCTTTGTGGAAGGGAAGAGCAGGGCACGGCGGTCAAGTAGACAGACAGACGAAGAGGAAATAAACAAGGAATGGGGGGAAGAAAAAGAAACGCATACACACACAAACAATCGCAGGCAGCGAGACACAAGCTCGATAGGGGGTCCTGTGGGGACCTATTCGACATTTGTTCAATGCGTCCTATAGACATTTGTGCCCAGAATCTGAATGCGTCCCCTTTTCCTCCATAGGGGCGACGGGACTCACACTGGGAACCGGGATGTGATTAAGAGCTGCAGCTATGCATTTGGTATTTGGCTTTAAGGAAAAAAAGGAAAATACCTCCAGATCTGTGACCTGATTATAAATGAAGTTGAGTACGATCCCTTGCAAATTGCATCCTGGCGGTCCTCACTCACACACACCTGTAGTTCAGTTCACTGGGTCTGAACCAAAGAAACAAAATGATATGGCGTTGCCTTTTAGTTCTACTTAGTTTTGTGTTTAGGAAATTCAAATGGACTAATAGGTGACTTATTTATCGGGCAGCTTTGATGATGGACATCCTGATTAAGTGATACATGGGTTATTCCAGTGATTGACAGCACATCACTCTGCCTTATTGGAATAAATAGGTGGCCCTCAGCTGGGAAATGCACAATCAAATCCACTCGATTGGCTCCAATACAACCTTATTGAGAATGTGGGTCTCAGCCAAACATGACTCCCCCAAAATATTACGGTTTCTTTGCAATTACCTTTGTAAAATTTGCTGTTTGACATAGATTGCTTTTGGTTCGGTAAGCAGATTTATTCCTTGACAGTTCTCAGGGATCACTTCCTGCATCTGGCACATTTTAACAGTGCTGTTAGCTTTCGAATCCAGAAATGATCCTCACCCCAATTTGCATGGACCGTAATGCACATCCTGAAGCTGTGTCCGTGTGGTTGTTTGGTCTGCAGTTCACACCAGCCTAAAGGAACTAAAACAAACAGGGGAACGCACCAGAGTTTGTTTGAACCGGATCGAGCAGTGTGAAAGCACACCAAGACACCAACCACGACGTCAGGGGAAAATTGAAGGGCGAATGTGTTGACTTCTTTTGTGAAGTTTTGGAGATAAAACAATGTTACACTTGGGTTTCAGATAAAGGCCCCCGATCAGAAGCATCGTTGTCCATCACACAAAGCAAGGCCGGATTAGAGGCTGATTCAGGGAGTCACACCGGGAGAAAACTGGCCCTTGCTCAAATGAATTACACCTGTAATACTGCCGTTAACAGCCGCTCCCATCCCTGCTCTGTACTTATCGAGCTTTTTGCCAGCCAAATCTGGCGACTCTCGCCGCCCTGCTCCAACTATCTCACTCAATGTGACTTGTCAGGCAGCCCTGATTCTCAGATGAGCCCTCCCAAGGGACGACAAACGGCACTTGTGTCGACTGAAGCACGGCGAGCCGTCAGCTGAGCCACGCTCGCTAAACAGGACGCCCCGGATATCCACCCGCCACACTCTGCTACTTCACAGTCAGCACCGCTCCCAGGATTGGTTTCGGTTATCTGTTTTTTTTTCGTCGACCAGGCTGACAGCCGGTTATGCTGGAGTTAGCTCCTGCGACACAACGGAGGGAACATTCAGCTGCGTTTTATTTTTTTCTCCATAAGCCCCTTGAGAGTGTTTACTTATCGGTGGGCACACACCCCTATCAACAGCCCTGCTCCAACGCACCCACGAGCGGAGGAGTGTCGGAGGGGGGAGAGAGAAAAGAGGACGAGGCTCTCTGGAAGGTCCTGATACGTACTCGAGAACACACATGGCTACTCCACCGGCTAATGTTTGCACTCCTAGAACGCATCTGTGTGTGGGATGAGGAGGGAAGGTGGTGGGGGGTGAGGGGGAGGCTTATGAGCTTCGGGGGAGTAAATTCCTCACTCTATCCTGTTCCCTTGAGACCCATTCTGCTGCTTGTAGATAAGTGTGGAATTCAGGCTCGGTGGTAGGCGTGCCGAGGTGAAACGGATGCCGCGGCTTTCGGCTCCGGCGGACCTGCGGTGATAACCGACTGGGGCCCAGGACTGAGGCCTGCCAGCGTGCGCCGCGGCCATGGAAGCCCTTAAAACAATGTTAACGTTCTTATGACGCGATGGGCTGAAAACCAGCCACCTACTGAGAACTACACGGGCTAAAAAGGGAAATATATGGGCATTTACAATGGGCTTTATTACTCCCGCTCGCCGAGCCGGCGCTGCCGAGATATCCCCAAGCCGCATGCAGGAACACAATGCAGCGAGCACGGCTGACTGCTGTCTCCTCTCTATACATCTCAAAACAAAGCACTGTCACTTCTAATTAAATTTATAGGAATGGGACAGGGTGGCTTGACAGTACATTGGAAGTGAGCCTGTGTGTGGCACAGTGGCAAAGAAGAGAGATCAACACACAACTGAAAGGATTTGACAGCGGTTGTCCCTCAGCGATAGCCCACTGAGGAGGTTCAGACACACTGATGGTGGGGGGGGGGTTACCATCCTATACAATAAAAAAGCCATGAAAAGAAGCGCCATAAACTCATCCTTACATCTGCAACAGTTGCTGCTGCAGGAATGATGGTGATGGGGGTCTGCATCTCGTCTCTGGGTGTGTTATTCCAGAGGTGGCGGCGATTAAGGCATTATTTGCTTGTTTACACAGAGATACACAAGGGCAACGCCGTGAAACCAAAGGCAGAGAACACTGAGGGTGTTTTTAAAAAAAAGAAAAATGGCGATTGAAAGATAGGGAAAAAACAGGAGGTGAGCGCAGAAGTGAAAATGTCATTGAGCTAACGTAAGCCCAGTTATTTTCTGTAATTTATAACCAGCCGCTATGCCGTTAAATTGTACAGGTGTTCCCACTATTGTGTCCATCTGCTCGACATACAGTAGTTCTCCACATGTGGGCTTTTCCAGTGAGACTGCACATGCTCAAAATACACCTATTTGGTCAAATGCTCCTAGCAAATGTTAATCTATATCATTCCACAAATTTTTGATTATATTAATCCTTTATTTATCGTTTATTATTTCCTGGATTCATTATTTTTTGAGTCTATAAAATGACAAAAAAAAGCTCCTATCTAAAGTGTGTTTTATCTGACCAACAGTCCAAAACCCAGAGAGATTCACTTTAAAACGATATAATTGAAAAGTTACTTAAACAACTCAACTCAAAGGAGTTCCAGATTCATTTAATGTTTATCGACTTATCTATGAATTGAAAAAATTGCTGCGGCTGACTCCAATGTATATATACAGAAACTCAATTCTCCACCTAACCAGGGCAATGCAAACTAAAAAAACAGTTTGTAATCCTAAAAGCTCATTAAAATACTTTTGTGCAACATGTACAAAAGCAAAAAAGTACTACATTACAAAAGAAAAAGCAAATCCCTGCACTTTTGTTGCACTGTACAGTCGCAGTAAGACTAAAGTGACTGATTTGTGCAGTAAACATGTGATTCTCCGCAGGGCACAGGGTGCTCCACATCAAAAAAACAAAAAAAAACACGAAGCGGCAGGGTGAGAACAGGGCGGCGCCGCCTAAAGCTGATGAAAAACAAGGCAGTGTGGGCCGTAAGAGCTGGGGTCAACATGTGCGAGAACAGGGGAGGCGTGTGGGAGAGTGTGTCGCGGTAAGAGGCCTGCGAACGTCGCAGCTACCACCTCGACCGCTTTGTCTGACTGATGAGTTCAAACAGCACATGGTAATAGCCTGTCTCGTACATTCCTCTGACCATAAATCTTCCTGCAAGAAAAATGGGGAAGCAATCAGGTGGGAAGAGGGTTTTCTGTGTGTGTGTGTGTGTGTGTGTGTGTGTGTGTGTGTGTGTGTGTGTGTGTGTGTGTGTGTGTGTGTGTGTGTGTGTGTGTGTGTGTGTGTTGTGCGTTTGTGTGTGAAAGAGAGAAATAAGGAGTGAAACCACACAATAAGAGAGCATGTAGCTACAGGAGAAGGAGTGGTTGTGCATTTTGCGTGACACAACAGGAACGCGAACGGGCATCTGCGACGAGAAAGGACGCAAGATGATGAGTGGGCACTCATCAAGCACTTGAGATATGGAGCTTGTCTCAGTGCGCATCAAAAAACGAAGCTGTCGTTCCTGCCCGGCACTTAATGTGATTAAAGAGCAAGAGACAGTACAGAGCCTTGCCCTTTTCTTTACAGTAGTTAAACCATTAAACAGGGCAAAGAGGAAGTTATTCTGGGGAGGCTTCTGGCAGCCGGAGTGGGTGGAGAGCAGCCAAGGATTTAGGGCTTTACAGCAAGAGAGAGACGGAGATGGGAGGGAGATCTGCCTTGGTCGGCAGCGGACGCACCTCAGAGTGGATGCCTGAGTATCGATCAGACCCTGAATCTTCCTGTTTTATCATTCAACACGTTATCACGCCGGGCATTAATAAATATCTCCACACCGCTGTGCCAGCTGCCGGGAGGCAAACACGACCGGCTGAAGGTGCTTGAAGAGCAGCGTCTGAATCTGTGCGTTTCCATAGTATGCCCTCGCCATCAGCCACGCAGTCGCACAGTGGTCTCGAGGGACCCAAGACGTGTAGGGCCTCATCAAAAAAAAGGCACAATGCAGCCAGTGTGCTACGGCGCGACGCATTCAGCCGCCCGCGCTGTGCGAAACAGGGCCGCCAGGTCTGCCAAAACAGACTGCTGCAACACTGTGGCGAATGAAGTCGGAGTTTATTGAACGGGGAGGGAGGGACTGGGGGAGTGTGAGAGAGGGAGTTAAAGAATGAAGAAAAAGTTAATTATTCACCGCAGCTAAAGAGAGAGACGGAAGGGAAGAAGTTGGAGAGCAGGTGAAAGGAAGGGGAGAGGCTCGACAGACCGCTGCGGCCACTAAGGGGGGGGGGGGCAGCTATTGTGCTAGTGTGTTTACTGCCACCTCACCACTCCAGTTTTATCTCGTAGCCCACACTTGCTGTGGATTAAACTGCATGAATATTTGCACTTTACAAGTAAACTCGGCTAGCAAAGCTCCCGTAATTAGCCTCGCTGAGTCACTCGATGAAGAGCATGAACGGTGGACGTTTAACAAAGTGGTAATGACATTGAAAATTAGCCGCCAGAAGTTCACGGAAAGTCCACAGAAAGTCACACCTCCCCCTCCTCCTGGACATGGGTGAGGACGCCCTACTCCAGTCACAACAGCGGACGCCGTGACCGCGAAGTTTCCAGCGACGAGGCGTGGGAGAGGGGCGGCCTTCAAAGCCTTGTTTGTCTGCAAACAGTCCGCAGAGAGCAGACCAAACACCCTGCCACCGGCTGCTACAAGCAAGCAGCAGACCCCACGCAGCAGAGAGGAGGAGGAGGAGGAGGAAAAAGAGGAGGAGGAGGCCAGGATAGGTAAGTTTATCAGAGGAAGGGCGGGATGGCGGGAGAGGAGACTGAAATATCATCTCCATGCTGGGAAACTGTTGCCCTTTTGCGTTCAGTTTATATGCAAATGCGACCAAACAAGTGGGAGGGAGTGAACCATGCATGAGTGTAATGTGCAATAACACCGTCTATTTTATTGCCATTGTGTAGGTATAGGGGCAAATATGTATGTTAATTGGGGACCCTGTAATTTCCTCTGTGAGCTATGAAGGTTGCTAATTTGCAAGCTGCATACAGTACATGCATACAAACACATGTCGACCCTGCTGCCTCACTTCTAAATACATCAAATCCAAACATATGCGTTGTTTTCTCCAGCACGTACTCTGATTTGTGAGTTCTCAGAAGCATCAAAGGAAATCAATTGGAAGCACACAATGAAGACCCCACCCCCCCAAAAAATAAGCTAACAACATTGTTCTGAATTATTAATTCCCTGCAGCACTAAAATATGACTCAGCGAACCCAGCTCAAATAATGACAGGCTCACGGTAGGGAAAGAGAGCAGAGTCGAGGGCGTTGTGAGAGGAAGCGGCCATGACAGTTATGAGTTTCAGCAGGGTATATTGAAGATACAACAGTAATATAATATATATAATGTATTTTTCTTTTTATAGATGGAGCAGTGTGTTGAAAGGAGGAGACGGAAAGAGATTAATATTATTATTTTTCTGAATAATCAGCATATATACTATAGCCTTGGTAAGTGTTGTGTACTTATGTAAAGTTGTGTGAGACCAAAAAGACTGCATATTATCGCTACAGTTCCATCTTATGCTAGCTAGATGACCTTTCTTTCTGTAATGCAGAATGGATACTGCCAAGATGACAAAAGAGCAACACCAGCTCTTCTGCCCAAAGCTCCCAGGATTTTTATTTCCAGGAACAAGAAACTTAAAAGACTAACTTTGCGCAAAACTTATCAAACTTAGCACACTTCGGGAATCTTAATGGTAACTTTTTGCCTGAAAACATATTCAAAACTTAAAAAATACATTTACAACTTTAAGCCTTGCTCGGAATCTCACATGATTTACGGCTGGAGAGGTCTCAGATGCAATTTTTTTTTAAATGCCAGCCTGTGAATGACGAGTATTCCACCATTCAAAGATGTTAAGTGCTCAAAGCACCATCTTAAAGTTGCTTAAACTTAAACTTTTAGAAGGCATTACCCCTCGACCAGGAACATTCGTGTGTGTGTGTACCAAACAGACAGAACAGCACCGGTGGGATGCCAGGAACCGGTGGAAAAAAACCCAATTATAATATGTCCATATTATCCATCGGGTTTTATTGACACATTTAAACTCATCCATAGCTGCAGTATCACTTTAGACTTTGCTTTCCTCCTTAAAAAGTGTGCAGAATTCAAATTCCTGTTCAACGTTTGAACAGAAACAGATTTGCCCTTCCATTCAGTTTCCCTTTTGTGTCTTAAGAGTTCCTTCTCCCTCTCTGTTCTTTCCTTCTTTACGTTGGAGCCGATAATCTCTCTACTTGGCAGACAAGGAAGGATGAAAGTGTCTCTTTATTCAGTCCGCTGAAAGAAGTCCATGAGAGGCACGACGGCGGCCCTTTGACAGGAGACCCGGCCTCCTATTAAAACATGTTTGCTGTATGTTAGAGGAGCTGTTTGTGCTTCGCATTCCGGCTCCATTGATATGCCGAGCGTGTCCGCTCTGCCACCCTTGCCAGTTCTCACGCCCCACCCAAGCCCCAAACTCATTTCACACACAAAACACACACACACTCTCACAAGAACATAGGAAAAAATTTCTTACCTAGACGATGTGTGTTGATCGGTGAGGATTTTCCGACGATGCAGGGAGAAGGGAGAGAGAGGGAGATGGAGAGAGAGAGAGGGGGGAGAAAACACAAAGAGAAAGCTTGATTAGTGTGTGAGTTCAGCACTTGTAACCTCTCCTACGGCGAGTTAAGCTGCTCTCTGTTGTTCGGGCTCAAACAGGTTGACGCCTTAACAAATCCACCTCGCACTCCTCTGGGTAAAACACCAGCTCCTCCACTTCTCCTCTGCCTTTTTTTTTTTTTACATTTCTTCCTGACAAAGAAGAGGCCAGTTACTCTCTCCTATTACCTCGTCCTCCCATTCCCTCCTCCATCTCCTACTGCACCTCCACTTTTAACCCCCCTCCTCCTCTCTCCTCATTCTCACCAGCCCTCCTATTTTCCGGCTCCCTCACCACTTGTACCAAACAGACAGAACAGCCCCGGTGGGATGCCAGGAACCGGTGGAAAAACCCCCAATTAGATACAACGAAACAAGCAGGTGGGCCTCCTCACAAGTGCTCGGCATGACAGAGGTGACCCTTCACTACACCTGGCGTCATTTCATTCCCTCCCTCTCCAGGCTTGAAACCTTCCAAAAGGTGCACATTTACTCCTCCCTCTCACTACCCCCTCGGGGCAGGATGTACATCAAAAAACCCCAGAGGTGCAGGTCAAATACGAGGGGGGGATTGGAAGAGGAAAGCCGAGCATGGGCTGAACAGATAAGATAAAACCTCTGAGATCGTCAATGTGGGGGAATAAAATGTGCAAAGTTTTGTATTTGTTATGAATGAAATCCACATTTCTCAGGCTGTTCCTTCCTGTTGCAAAGAGGACGCTGCTTCTTGCCCCCGAGCACCTCTGAGTGCGGTGATATGCACTATAGCAATCTCATTATTCCTCACTTTCAACGGTAACCTGATTTTAGAAACACGTAAGCTGGAAGCCCGGCTTCCTTTTACAGGTTAAGGGATTAAGAGAGGCCTCCTCAGAACAGACAGGTTTCTGCTGGAGAAGCATAATTACTTGGACATATAATGTACACCTTCATCTGGTTTCTTTTCAGTTATTTTTGAGCACATGGATTGAAAAGAAATCAGGGCACAGAATTAAGTGATGTGTCTGCATATTGGGGCTCCTGTTGTCTTTGAAATTCAAACTACTGCTTGAAAGTGAACATGTCCCTCTGATCCAGTGTAGGAAGTGTTGCCCTCAGTGAAGCAGGCGAATACAAAATTGGGGAAAGTTGAGTATTATAAATGATCTAATATATATTACAGTTTATTGCTCTTTTAAAAGCTGTGCTAGCATTGTTATTTTATTATAATTGTATCAGTGGCATAAAATGACAATCATAAAAATAGCCACACTAACATGCTCAAAGTGACAATGCTAATATGCTAATGTTTAGCTGGTAATATTTACTTGGGGCAGCATGTTAACGTTTGCTTATAGGCACCGAATACAAATTAGAGCTGAGGCAGATGGGGACATCGTTAGTCAATGGTAAAACTCATAGGTCTTTATCCTCTGGGAACCTTGAAAAATGTTAAAACTCACAGCAATCCATTAAATAGTTAATAGTTAGATAGCTAATAGAAGATTTATTACACTGAACCGCCATCAAGGTTAGAGGATCATCAAGTCTTTAGAATTTATCCTGAGGGGAACATGAATGCCTGTACCTAAAGACCTTAAAACCCAAAGTTTTGACAATAACAGTCATCCATTATCCCAAATCATAGTGCAGCTAAACACATTTGTATTAAACTAAACAGTGGAACTCAGTTCCAACTATCTGAAAGATATAAAACACTGGTCTTTGGCCTCGTTTCCCTTGCGGTGCCTCCAGGCAAGAAGTGCTGCCAGGGTCGTATAAATAATCAGATTTCTTATTAATATTTTAACCTCCAATTTGATAATAGATGGTTTGACAACAGAATGCACGATGGAGACAATCTGATGTCTAACCAGCTTTATGTAAACTGTGGTTTTAGAGCGAAGGGTCTAAAAGAGTCACACACTGATTTTAAGATAAGATATTGTGACAGCTTTTGATAACAGTGAACATGCCTGTCGACAACAGATGGGTGCAGCAGCAATATCCGGAGTGGTGTACTATGAGAGTATTACATACAGTAAAACTATGATTAAACACATTTCCTGTGAAACTGAATTCGATGACGATGTTACACTGCTTTCACACAGCCTCTCTTTGTCTCTTATCTACAGCAATTATAATGATAGTTGTGGTCATATTTTATAGATTTTATACACAGCCTCTTTAACACAGATTTTCCTCAGTGACATACTAGAGCTGCTACACTAGTTCTCTCTCCAAAACTCCCAGCAATCTTTCCAGGGACCAATCGCTACGTACTGTAAGTATTCCTAAATGTCTTTTCGGGGAGTCGCAATGGCAACAACAACAACAACTTTTTCTGAAGAGCCCTGAGCCTACCAATTACTGAAAAGTTGAGGACGCTTAGCAGCAGCCTAAGGTCTGAAAGTCCCTTTCAAGTCAACCAGGCAGCCCGTACAGTCAGACAATCAGTCAGCTGCTCTGAGGGCCCGCGGGCGACGGGAAAGTTTCCTGCGGTTGAAACAGGAAGAGAGAAGAGAGTCGGGTTGCAGAGGACGCTAACGCTGCCTCATGTGGCTTACAGCAAACCCGTCAGATGACAGGGAACAGGAACGGCGAGAAGATGCTGCATTTATCGGCAGCATTTCTCGGTTTCTACCACATGCGCGTGTGTGTGTGTGTGTGTGTGTGTGTGTGTGTGTGTGTGTGTGTGTGTGTGT
This sequence comes from Anoplopoma fimbria, assembly GCF_027596085.1. Lineage (NCBI taxonomy): Eukaryota > Metazoa > Chordata > Actinopteri > Perciformes > Anoplopomatidae > Anoplopoma > Anoplopoma fimbria. The sequence continues at coordinate 9,798,167 of NC_072458.1, forward strand.
GTGTGTGTGTGTGGGTCTTGTATGCAAGAGCTGTGGGTGCTGTGCTGTGTTGTGGTGAGCGGGCGTGCGTGCGCTCTGTTGCTGTTTTGTTTTACGGAAGAACCGAAAATTTCCCTGTAAGCTTGAAAATAAATCGGGGGGAACCACAGAATATAACGAAGTGTGCTGATGGTCAGTCCATTGACAGTTTTAATAATCATTAGTTGTTTATCTAATTCATCACGCAAAACATTTTGATGAATTCAGCTTCTAAAATGAGTTTGGATTGCTGTTTAGACAAAACATTTGAAAATGGTACCTTCTGGTGAGCTTATGTTGGGCATCCTTCCCTTTTTTCTGACATTTAAAAGACTTAAGGATAACATTGACAACTACTTTGATTATAACTGATAATTATTTATAATACAGATCATTTATCTGTTTGAAATGAATCGTTGCAATTAAAAGTTATAGCTGCCCTCCACTGGCTCGATTTATCCTGTTGCAGCATTGAGGTAAACGTGTGCTCTTGAAGTGTGTGTGTACATTGTGACATCACTGATGGATGTGGTTACATGTGAAACAGACCACTTTGTGAATCACACCCAGAGGTGCAACACATATGTGAAATATTCTGCAAAACACAGCTTTTCAGTCTGGTGTGAAGGCACTCTTTAACTGATCTCCATAATCTGTTCCTACAGAGGGTTCTCACTCCCAATTGGTAGGCGGCCCTACGTGTCACACTAGGACACTCTACATACTATTCTAGTGTCAGTTTTGGACGTGTAGGGCTGTATCTTACCCCTCTAAGCCTGAAGTGAGTTAAGGAGTCAGGTGAAGTAGTACAAAGAGCGACAAAGACTACGTATGTAGGAGGTCGGTATGGATGAATGGGTCAAAAAACACTTTCATCCAGGAGGCCATTGTTCGTGTCCTGCGTGAAACCAAAAGTAACTGACTTATATCAACCTACGTACATAAGTTAACTTA